>NC_137786.1:203273975-203883975 GCF_963383645.1 Muscardinus avellanarius | reverse complement strand
AATGAATGAATTTAGTTCATTTACCAGTCTTGTTAGATGAATGACTACATCAAACCAATACATGCCAATCAATCACCAAAGCCCATTTCTTGCTGATGAATTGTTTAAAAGGTGACATTATGTTGTATTTGAAAGCAGAATCTTTACAGGGCTGTATTCCTAGAAGTGCTGACAAACTCATAAATTTAACTTGTACTCTATTTTTATTAAGGAAGAAAAATATTTTGCTTACCTATGAGAGGAAACAAAATTATTCATTACAATATTGTATATTTCATTTCCTTTGTTTTCATCTTAGTTGGGCCTTGGTTAACAAATGACTGAAGATAGGTCAGGCTAGTCTAACCAAAGAAGTGAAACTCAACAGAAATATCAGAAGGAACAACAAAACTGCAAAAGGATCAATGATGTTGTTGGACCTCAAGAATAATGTTGTTGGACACTACAGATGAGAATTTGAATTTTATTAAATCTTTTAATAGAATGTGTTAATAATAGTTGTGTCTTTTTTATCATCTATATGACATATTAATAGTCATATATGTATCAGCTAGGGAAGGCTAACTTCTGCACAAACAGGATCAAAAACTATAATAGCTCAAAAAATGTTGTATACTTATGGAACAGAAATAGAGTAGATTAGCAAAGCAATCTTTCTCTACATAATCATAATCATTCAGAGCCAGTCTTTCTATCTTTAAAATATAACTTTGAATATTCTGGTATCATTTCCACCCAGCCACTCAACAGAAAATAATAGCAAGGTAGCTTTGTAAGAGATAACATAATGTGCCACCTGCTGCTCTTGTTCACACCCCATTGGTTAAGCCCAGTCACAGGGCCCATCCAATCACAAGGCTGGCTGACAAGTATAGTTCCAGTTTGGGCAGCTATTTTCTAGCAATAAATACCATGGATTGAAGAATGATCATTTTTAGTGGACAACTGGTAGTCATCTCTTGCATAATGTCCAAATATGGGCTCAACTTTGTATTCCTGGAATAAGCTATAACTATTAATAATATATCCTTTTTCTAAGGCTTTATTAAGAAAATTGCTATTACTACTCATAAGTACCTAAATCTGTAGGTTGTTTCTATGATAAATACTTTACCTTTTATTACTACTGTGCTTTCAATTTTATATGAGAGAACTTGGGAAGTTCTAGAAAAGGGTAAACTTTATCTGTTTAAGTTTTTCAAAACATCCCCCACAAGGCATTTTTCTGAAGAATAATTGTTTTTCAACTAAGTTCTTAACTTATTCCCTGTTGTTGTTCCATTTAGAATATGTATGTATAGTGAATACATTTTTCTTTTGCTTTACTTTAAAAATATTTGTCATTTATATATTTTCTTGAAATATAATTTATTTGATATCTGTATATTTTTGTTCTTTCATCACTACTAATTTTATATATTTTTATCTCTACATTTTATTTTATTTTAGTTTAGATTTTATTGGTGCACTGTATTCATACTCATAATGGGATAAAAAGCTTGTGTAGACATACATGCACACATTGCCCAGTTAGCCCCTACCCAATCCCCACATGATTCCCTCCCCATCCCTCTTTCCCATGCTTGGCTTAGTAGTTGACATCTAATATTATAGCAATTTACCCAAAATTAACAATGATAATCTCAAATAACAGATTCGTTTGTCTGATATCAAGCTTTTGATCACTTAGAGATAACATTTCAATATTTCTTTTTGCTTTCTTTCTTACCAGAGGATATATTTTTAAGGTGAAACTATCATACATTTATTCATTTATTTTTCAGAAAAAATCAATCCTAACATTAAATATGAAATCTAAATACCCAAAACAATCTCAAAAAAGAACAAAGCTAGACGATGTACATTTTCTGATTTCAAACCTTATAATGCTACAATAATTGAAACAGTGTAGTACTGCTATAAAGTTAGATACATAAACCAGTGGAGTAAAATAAAAAAGCCTAGAAATAAATTCTTTCATATATGGTCAAGTTGTTTTTGACAAGGTTTCCAAGAACATTTAATAAAGGAAATAATAATCTTTTCACTAAATATTGTTGAAAAATAATAATTACATGAAAAATAATAAAATTGGACCCTTACCTAACACCATATATGAATATTAACTCAAAATAGACAAAAGACCTAAATGTAAATCTTAAAACTATAAACTTTTAGAAGAAAATTTGGGTCATAAAACTTCATAACATTGAAATTGGCAATAATTTCTTGGATATGATTTTAAAGGCACAGACAACAAAAGAATAAACAAACTTCCTAAAAAATAAAAAATATTGTATATCCAAAGACAATATAAACAGTTAAAAGCTACTGATAGAATGGGATAAAATATTTCCAAATGCTATATCTGAAGGTATATTAATATTCCAAATAGAAATCCTAAAAATTAGCAACAACAAAAGCAAACAATACAGTTTAGAAATAAGTAAAAGACTAAAGTAAATAATGAATCTCCAAATATTTTATATGACCAATAAACACATGAATATCACTCATTATTATCATAATATAACTAATCATTAAGGAAATACAAATAAAAACTCTAGTAAAATACTACTTCACATTTGTTAGAATGGCTGCTTAATTGCTCCAACCCTTTACTTTGAGTTTATTACTCTCTTTACTTGTAAAGTGTGTTTCTTGTAAGCAGCAGATAGATGGATTCTGGTTTTTAATCCATTTTGCCACTTTATGTCTTTTTATTGGGAAATTGAGGCCATTTACATTCGGTGTGATTATTGAGAGATAACTTTTAATTCCTAACAAGATTTTATTTCTGTTTGAAATACTGTTATTCTTCTTTGCTTAGTTGTCTGCTGAAGGAAAATCTTGTTTCTCTGGTTCTGATGTGTGTTACCTATTTCTTCTTTGTAGTTAATCTCTTTGAGTATTTTCTCTAGCGCTGGTTTTGAAGACATAAATTCCTTCAGTTTCTTTTTGTCACTGAAGCTTCTTATTTCCCCATCTAATTTGATAGATAGTTTTGCTGGGTAGGAAATTTTTGGCTGGAAGTTGTTTTCTTTCAGAGTTTGGAATATGTTACTCCAAGCCCTTCTGGCTCTAATGACTTGGTTTGGGAAGTCTGGAGTGATTCTAATTCGTTTGCCTATGAATGTCACTTGGCCTTTTGTTTTTGTTGCCTTTAAGATTCTCTGCTTGGCTTCCACATTGGTCATTTTGACAATTATGTGGCATGGGGAACCTCTTCTCTGATCTGTCTAAAGGGAGTTCTATAAGTTTCCTGGACCTGTGTATCAACCTCTTGCTCTATGTTTGGAAAATTTTCTTCTATTGTTTATTTGAAGAGATTATTGATCCCTTTGGTTTCACCTTCTTTTCCCTCCTCTATTCTGATTATTCTTAGGTTAGCTGTCTTAAAATGGGCCCATATTTCTTCAATGTCAGATTCCTGCTGTCTGATTTTTTTTTCTAAGTTCGAAATTATGCATTCATTTTTGGAGTGATCATCTTCTAGGAGCGAGATTCTATTCTCCATGTGGTCTAATTGATTGTTTATACTTTGAATTGAGGCCTTTACCTCAATGATTGCTTCCTTTATTTCTTTTAGACTCTGTAAATTCTTTTTGAAAGTCCTGTATTATTTCTACAGCTATATTCCTGATTTGATCTTCTGGAGATCTCTGAATTTCTGTGTTATCAGATTCTGATAATATGAGTTGTGGGCATTCATTGCTCTATTGTTGTTCCTCTTTCCCATGATTTCAGTATTTTCTGCCTTCCCTGGGTCACTATAACTTTACTTAGGGTGCTCTGTATCTCGAGTCTGTTGTAATCTCAGCTGCCACTACTCCTTAACTGGGTTGTTTCACCAAGTCTCAGACCCAGGAAGTTAATAGAGGCTGTGTGAGACCATGGAGGTCCTGGGCTGGTTATTTTCCCTTGGGGAGCTGTGACTAGGGTGTGGTATCTCTGCCACCGCTACTCCTTCACTGGGTTGGACTGCAAAATATCCAACCCAAGGAGATTATCAAATCTGCGCAAAGTCTCTGGGAGAGCAGTACAGGGATTTCTCCTTTAGGGGCCGCAATTTCACTCACAGTTATTGTGTGCACAGATCTGGAGCCATCATGGGCACAGTGAACTCACTATTACTGCTGGCAATATGGTGCTACTGCCATGCCCTCGGCCATGAAGCTGGTGTATTTCTTTTCTGGTTTTGCGCTCCGTTTTGAGTTCATGGAAGGCGTAATGAGCTTGGCCACTGGGAGTTTTAGATGCTCTTTGCACTAAAAGAACTGCTGAATTACACCCAAATGATCCACAGCTACTCACTTCAGCTCCTTGTTTACCTTTCCTCTCTGGAGCCTTGTGCTGTGAGGGAAGATGGTGCCGGCACAGCTCTGCCACCACATTGTGGGCTTGATTTCTTCTCTGGTCTCTGGTTGTTCTTCTAGTCTTTTTTTCTCTTCCTTTGTTTACATTTTTATTTATCTGCTGCTAGTGTTTTCTGGCTATGAAAAGCACTGATTTTGTGGCAATAGAGATCGAGTGTTAGTAGGACTCGTGAATGCCACTTTTATCAGTCGCCATCTTCCCGGGAGTTATCTCTACATTTTAAAATTAGACTAAATAGTTATTTATATATTTCATCGTTCTCCTACCCCCCTGTCATCTGTATCTCCACCCTCATCCTCCATACCCACTTCTGCAAAGGAAGCTCTTCTTGGAGTTACTTATAAAATTAATAATCTTATTTATCCTAAGTTATTTATGCTTTTGCCTTTGTTCCCTCCTTTCGATTTTATTTTAATTAGTTCATTGTTGTTTTTCTAAAGTCCAGAGTTAATTTTTATGCTTTTATTGGTGCATTATAATCTCATATCATTGTGTAAATCATGTTGACAATGACATATATGCACACTTGATTCCCCCCACCTCCCATCTCCCTCCCTCTCAATACCAAGTACCCAAATTGCAATGGTATATTCACATGTATACACATAGTCGATGGTAGCATTTCCATTAATGAACCTCAGTCTTCCTCCTCCCTTACCCTTTTTTCTTGGCTCCACTGAGGTTTTTTTTTTTTTTTTTTTTGGTGGTACTGGGGTAACTGGAAACCCTTCTACTTCTGGGCTACACTCCTAGATCTACTTTTTTTAATATTTTTATTTGGAAACAGGGTCTCTTAAGCCCACACGATCCTCCTGTCTCCGCCTCCCAAGCTCAGGGTATTACAAGCGTGTGCCACCATGCCTGCTCCACTGAGGTTTTTACTCCATTATCTGGAGTTCCTCTGGTATTTTAAATACACCCTAGTGTGTGCATATTAGGGAAAAGATGATTCTTTACTTTCTGTTTGTGGCTAATCTCACTTAACATAATGTTCTCAAGGTCCTTCCATCTTATTGCAAATGACATAATTTTGTTCTTCTTAATTGTTGAGTAGAACTCCATTGTGTGTGTTTTCCATAATTTTGTAATCTATTAATCTGTTTATGGATACCTATGTTGGTCCCATAATTTGGCTATTGTGAATTGTGTGGCTATGAACATGGTTATGCATATATTACAGTAGCTCTCTGATTTCAACCCCTTTGGAAAGATACTGGGTAGTTGTATGGCCAGATAATATGGTGGATTCATTCCCAATTTTCTAAGGAATCTCCACACTGGTCTCCATAGTGGCTGAACTAGTTTGCATTCTCACTAATGGGGTAGAAGAGTTCCTATTTCCCAACATCCTTGTCAACATTTATTGTTATTTGACTTCTTTATGATTGCCATTCTGATTGGCATTAGATGGAATCTCAGTGTAGCAATCTTCCTGATTGCTAATGATGTTGAACATTGATATATATATATATATATATATATATATATATATATATATATATATGCCATTTGTGTCCTTTCTTTTGTGAAGTATCTA
The DNA here is from genome assembly GCF_963383645.1 of Muscardinus avellanarius. Lineage (NCBI taxonomy): Eukaryota > Metazoa > Chordata > Mammalia > Rodentia > Gliridae > Muscardinus > Muscardinus avellanarius. Next base: position 203,878,061 of record NC_137786.1, on the reverse strand, counting down.
TTCAATTCAGTTCAGTTCAGTTACCCAGTTTTTAATTGGGTTATTTGTTTTTCTAGTGTAAAGTCTTTTAAGTTCTTTGTATATTCTAGATATTAGTCCTGTATCAGAGGTAAAGCTCTTCTCCCATCCTATAGGCTTTCTCTTTAGACTCTTGATGACACACTTGATTTTTTAATTAATTTTAACTAAGGGATTAGTAATACCTTATTGTTATGAAATGTCCTCTGGGTACATAGTTCATAATTTTTAAATGTACTATCATATAATCATTTTATAAACTCATTTCTAAAAAGAAATGAGGGAAAACCATGCTCTCAGATGTCCAGATAAGGCCAACAGACAGCCAGAGGAGGAGAAATGTTGTAGGCAACTCCTAAAGGCTTCCAAGTCCCCACAATTTCAGGAATTCACACACATGTGGCTTCCTTTCCCTATAGCTGAATCCAGTGACTCACTTCTAAAGAGCAGGTGAGGTCATGGCAAATGTGTTGGAATGTTACTTCCAACATTGCTGGCACCCTCATTTCTCTTTTCTCTTGCTTGTTCTGATGAATCCAGTTGCCATTGTACTGAGTTTTACTGTGAAAGGCCCAGAAGGTGAATGATGCAGAGAGCCTTTTGGCCAATATATCCTGAGAAATTGGGGTCCTCAGTTAAAAACCTGTGTGAGAAAAATATCTTGCCAGCACCCACTGGAATGATCTCAGAAGTCAAGCCATACCTTGCTGACTCTTTCTTGTAGACTTGTTGGAGACCCAAAGCCAAAGCACCCAGTTAAACCTCACAAAAAAAGCTGGGAGATAATGAATGCATGCCATTATAAGCAACTAAATATGAATAACTAAAACACCAAAGACTCTCTTCTGTGGAAGTGTTCCATTATCAGTGATCTGCATTTCATAATATAAGGATTATAGGGAATTCTCTTCAGATTTTAGGCTATGGCCTGGTAATGTTATTTCATTTTTTCACATGCAGTTTTATTTATATAAATCATCCTACTTTGGGAGGAGTGAAAATTAATATTTCAATTTATATTCAGAGAAAGAATCCAATGTAGGCTGACATTATTAATCTACAACTATATGACAGTTTCAATTAGGTGCTTGATCCTATGAATTGTGAGCCTAAAATCACATCAATAAATCTCTGACCTTTTCTCAGGTAGGTTTCTGGGTAAATTTATATTAAATAGGAAACCTGGGTTTGAGAATATAAAGATTAAGTGGAAATTTAAGATATTTAAGATCTGATCTTAATCAAAGGCTAAAACAATTAAATTAAATAGAAGACACACCTTTCAATTTAACCACATCCAACCAACTACTGTGCTTTAGACATCAAGGAGTGTGAAGAATGAGGAGAATGAGGAAGGATATATGGGCAATGATATTCTTGAGGGCTTTATATGTGCTGTTAGGAGTTGGGCAGACAATACTTATTATTAAACAGTAATAGTGATACAGCTTCAATAGTTGGGTAAGGCTTCCTGAAGGAGGCAGCACATGAGCTGGGAAACAACCTCAAGGAGGATTTGATGGCTAGAAATAAGGGTAAAAAAAAAAAATAAGAGAGACAAATGAATTCCAGATAGGTAAAAGAGTTTAAAAACAATTTTAAAATCTATTTCAGGGAGTGGGTAGGGAAGGGTCTGAATTATCAAAAGAGTGTAAGAGGCAAAGTTGTCAGTATGAGAAATGATATGTAGGGGAACTTTTAGGGTAGATTTTATTTCATTGGCCTTGGTTCAAAAACGACATGCTTCAGGAGCCAGGTGAGTTATAGAAAGAAGTAAGTAAGAGGGTCAAGTGCAAGGGTCAAGGTTCCCACATGGGTAGAGGAAAAGGATGTGGAAAAACAACCTTTGCTGATAGTGAGTCCCAGTATCCAGCTGTGATTATAGCCATACCTGAAAGTGAGCCTAGGTAGGGTGTGTGTGTGTGTGTGTGTGTGTGTGTGTGTGTACGTGCATATTACTAGGGGTAGAACTCAGAGTCATTCTACCTCTGAGCTACACCCAGCCCTATTTAATTTTATTTACTTTTATTAACAGGGTCTCACTAAATTGCAAAGGGCCTTGTTAAGGTGCTGCCACACACCAGTGATTCTCCTGTCTTGGCCTCCATACACTGGGATTACAGGTGTACACCAAGAAGCGGTAATCTAGATTTTATGTAAACTCTGACTTTTTAGAACATTATATTTCTTTAAATATTAGGGAGGTGTGATGGTTAGTCTTGCTTGTCAACTTGACTGGATTGAGAGAGAGCTAGAAAATTAGTAAAGCTTACTTCTGGTGTGTCTGTGAGGAGGTTTCCAGAGACATTGGCCTGAGAGTCAGTGAACTGGAGGGAAAAGATGTGCCCTGGATGTGGGTGGTACCGTTCAATGGGTTGGAGCCACAGAGGAAATAAAAAGTGGAAAAAAGGTGAAACATTCAATGCATAGGGACTGGATTCTGCATAGTGGAGATACAGCTATAGATGTGTATGTAGACGTAGATATATATCATATACGTTTGTTTGTTTGTTTGTTTGTTTGTTATTGCTTCCGTCTGCCAGGAACATCAGGCTCCAGCTTCCTTAGCCTTTGGATGTGGACTCACTAGTGACTCTACATGGAGATGCCAGGCCTTCAGCTTCAGATTGGGACTGCACCAATGGCCTCCTCTTTTTAAATTATATATGCATTCTATTAGTTCTGTGTCTTCAGAGAGGCATGACTAATTCAGTGAGTCAAACAAAACACATTTGTTTTTTCTATAGCACAAGGGCTGTTGGTGGTGGACGGTGGGCAGCAATTCTGACAGGAGAAAAGATTGTGAAGTGTATGCTGTCTGAGGAAGAGTACATGTTTGTGGTCGTCTGGGTGGGATACAGGGATAAAAGAAAAGTTGCTTCAGACTTAACAGATGAGGAAGATCTTGTTCAGAGCAATTGCCATGAAGAAGAGAAATTTAACATGACTTTATAAATCAAAAGTGAGAGAGTTTTTAAATGTTCCAATGTACTAGTAGAAAAGTACTGAAGGGAATTAGTGGTGAGACTGAATAGTGTGACGAGGCTATTCCTCATTGCGAATTGGCTCTTACGGAAGTTGGGCTCCTACTCTCTCACACATGGAACAATAGGGGTGCTTTTTTTTTTTTATTTTGGTACTGGGACTTGAACCCAGAGGCATTCTACCTCTGAGCTAAGCTACACCCTGATTTATACCTTCAGATTTTTTTGTTTTTTATTTTTTATTTTGAAACAGATCTCATTAAGTTGCTGAGGGGCTTGCAGAATTGCCAAGGCTGGCCTCAAACCTCAGGTTCTCCTATCTCAGCTTCCCATGTACTGGAATTACAGATGATCTCTCTTGAGTACATTTCAGAGGTGCTAGAGACATTTCTGGCTTTCAGAAGATTTACATCTCAAAGGGTCAGAGAGAGAATCTACAATTGCCAGTTTTATAAAATAACTACTTTAAGCAAATGGAGGTCCAAGGCCTACAGTTAGGGTGTGGGAAGTTGAGACAGAGGCTAAGCAGTGGCCTGTGTGTGAGGTTCTAAAGCCCAAAGTGAAGACCTAACACTGGAAAATGAGAATTTTCAAAAAGCCTTGAAATGGACCAAAAAGATTAATAGGTGCTTTCAAATGGAATAAAATGCATTATCTAATATGTACCCTGCCTGATTATCTGAGTCTATGGAGCTGTGCCTGTCATTGTCTGTGAGCTATTTTCCAAAGTTTTACAATGTAAGTTGTAGTTAACTGATTGTAATACAAATTAATCTTTTTCAAAAATATGCAAATGTAATCTGTCTGCTGTAGAGACTATTTTTCTTTCCCATTCAACTCATGTAGTAAACCAGTTTTACTTACTTATAAATTATCAACATTTATTCATAAATTCATTTCAGTGCTTCTTACTGTTTATATTTGTGTGGTGTTCTTGGAACAACAGAAACGTCTTATTGTTTTCTTATTAATTAATGAGTTATAGTCAAGTGTTCATTTGATATGTACATGGGTATAGTTTTTAACATTTAAAAATATTCTTTAATACCTGTAATAGAATGGAAGGTGCAAATATCAGAGGTTGAAAAGGTATAATCGATATGACCTAATGACAAGTGTGGAAATTAAAAGAGAAAAGAGGTAGGTGATGCTATTGAATTTTATACCAACATGCTTGGGTGGCTGATTTATCATAAACAGAAATAAAGAAAGGGAAGTCTAGGTATTATAGAGGAAACAGAGATCTTTTTCTTTTAAAAATATTGATTTTGCTGGATATGGTGGCATACACTTGTAATCCTTGTACTTGGAAGGCAGAGACAGAATTGCAGGTTCGCAGCCAACCTCAGCTACTTAGTGAGGTAGTGAGATACTCTGCAACTTAGTGAGACCCTGTTCAAAATAAAATAGAGTTGGGGGGTGTAGCTTGAGGCAGAATGACCCTGGGTTCAATTCCCAGTATTGTAAAGAAATACATTGATTTTGGTGGTACTGGGGTTCCTGGAAACCCTTCTACCTCTGGGTTATACTCCCAGACCTATTTTTATATTTTTTATTAGGAAACAGGGTCTCTTAAGCCAGTGAGGCTGGCTTTGACCCAGCGCGATCCTCCTGTCTCTGCCTCCCAAGCACGGGGATTACAAGCATGTGCCAGCACACCTGGCTAGAAATACATTGATTTTGAAAAGAAGTTTTATTATCCTGGAGCCCTTATGTAAAACAAAACAAAACTATATATATATATATATATATATATATATATATATTAATAAGTATATATTTATTTTACATATATTAAGTGTATTTATCTTATGTATTCATATATGTATATTTAAGATACACAACACAATGTTATAAGATACACAGATGCATATGTGCTCACACACATACCATAAATGGTTATTACATTAGAACAAATTAACATATTCATCATCTCACATAGTCATCCAATTTCCCCTTCTATAGCAAAAGCACTTATAATCTACTAATTTAAGAAAAATAATATTCTGAATGCAATACACTCTTACCAACTATAATTTTTATGTTGGAGATCAGTTCTTTTTACTTGTTCCTCCTGTATACTTGTTTGAGTTTAGAAAGATCTGATTGGGGCTCTTCTGGAGATTGGGGCTCCAGGTATCAGTCTGGGGCTCTCCGTTCAGAGGTCACCTAGAAAGGGGATGGATCAGAGAGCAAGGAAGTGAAAAGAGGAGCAGAGGGCAGAGCCTGTACAATCCTCTTCATTTTAGAACAGAATAATAAATCGATGCTGCAGACCAAGATAGATCATCAAGGGTTGGTGTTCGCTAGTTATTTTGTTGTTGTTGTTTGGTTTGGTTTGGTTTGGTTTATCAGGAATAGGAACCCTTTTAATCTCTTGCCTACATTTCTGAGAATCTTGTTTTAAACCTTGTAGTCTTATTATACTTCTGGCCTTTTAAATTCATGCATGCATCCTGACCTCCAGCTTTCCAGGATTCATTTCTTTCCTATGGCAGTTCTGCCCTTGTCTGTGAAATTTTGTGGAATCCTAGGACCCAGAGATGGCTTCCAAAACTGCCATTGTGCGCTGTGTAACTCAGCACAAAGTGAATTCAGTTCTCTGAGCCTCAGTTTGCTCAGAGGACAAAAGCTGACAATTAGGCATTTTCCATGTAGTAATTGTGAGAAATAAGCAAAATAGCATGAGGCGGTGTCTAGCATAGCACTTGGCACACAGTAAATGTTCTTTAAATCTCAGTATAAATTACTAAATAGGCTACTTTATAATGGCATGATTCATCTGTAACTTTTGCCTGCAACTGAAGGATTTATAATTAGACCACATTTATTGGGGAAGAGTTATTTATCACAATGAAAAATTATGCTTCTTATGTTAAAAAAAGAGTTAACTTTCCTCCAAATTTTGTTTTCTTATTCCTTTTTACTTTCTTTTCTTGGCTTTAGTATATCATGATTGGTTGTCAAACGCTTATAAACACCACCACAAAAAGATTAGGAAAGTGTGGAATTATAAAACTAGGGTTCAGTCAAATTCAGAACTTTGGTTTAATGTGAACCTTTTTATCTTCATGGAAATTTCAGTGAATAGATAGGTGGTTTGCTGTAAGAGTTTGTAAGTGATTTGGTAACACATTCTCTGCATCTGTCCAAATATGCTTTTTTTTTATTACACTTTAACAGCTTTTGTTAAATATATAGAAATAGTTGAAAGATTTTAGATTCTATTTTGTGCCTTTTATTAGTTGTTGAGTTCACATGAAGCTTTCTCTGGGAATCAGTCTGAAAATAATGCCTCTTTATTTTTATCTACAAGATACCAAGTCTAAAAGAAGGAGAAAAAGAATAATGTCTGTGCGATCCTGTTAAATTTTTATCTGTATCCATATAGTTTCATCAAGATCAAACAGATTCCACACATTGGCAGACACACTGAGCACAGACCAAATCAGATGCATATGTGAAGCTGTGATGAAAGAAGCTTTATAGAAAGAAAAGAAAGGCCTAGCAGAAGCGGCTGGCTGGCAGCCGGAGAAAGCACTACTGTCATTATTAAGGGGAAGGGAATAGACTGCCAAGGTTCGGAGAACATAGTATCAAATATTGCATATGGACTCAATGCTGAGTGAGTCATTCATTTCTTCTTACTGTAAATGGGAAAGCCAAGTGCCTATTTTGAAAATATACGGATCCCAAGATATAATATAAAACACTCCTATAGTTGTTGAGATTTGTCAGCTCCTTATTTTGTATAAGAACTGCTAAGAAACCCAGCATCTGTTGCCTGATCCTACTTTTGAACTATTCAATTACTTTAGTTATGAGCAAATTTATCCCCCTAAGATAAATCTGAGGCACACACATGTGAGAACACACTTTGAAGGGAGCCTCTGAACCCATTAGAAATAGGTTATTTGTGAGTTTCTTGAATTATTTAAAAAATTATTTCAGGTGTATATTTCATTATAGTATAAGTAAAATACTAATCTGGTTTCATGTTCTTCAGTTATTGGTCCTGTTAAGTCTAATAATGTATGTTGATTACTTATAAGATAAATGCAGTACAAGTGGAGTCATCTATCTCCTTTCCTTCCCCTTCCTTTTCCCTCCCTTCCTTCCTTCCTTTCTTCCTTTCTTCTATTTAACAACTATTTACTGAACACTTGTTAAGCTCTGTAGAGTAATCAAAGGCTTTCTGCATTAAAAATCTCTCATTGATGCCAGGCATGGTGGCGCACGCTTGTAATCCCCGCACTTGGGAAGCGGAGACAGGAGGATCACGCAGGTTCGAAGCCAGCCACGCTGGCTTAAGAGACCCTGTTTCCAAATAAAATATATAAAAATAAGTCTGGGAGTATAGTCTGGAGGTAGAAGGGCTTCCAGGAACCCCAGTACCACCAAAAAAAAATTCTCTCATTGTAGAATATTTTAAGAATAATACATATCAGGTAATAATCAGTGACATGAAGATCATGAAATAGGGGACTGTGATGGTGACTGGGCAGTGGGGTTCCTTTAGATAGAGTAAGCAGGAAAGTCTCATGACCAATGTGATAAGTGGGGGAAAGCCATGCAGTGAGCTGAGGTCAGGCCTCCCACACAGAAAGAACAACAAGGACCTTAATCTCGGAGGTGGACAGAGCTTGGTATATTTAAGAAACCAAAAGGCAGGCTAATTAATTTAGAAAAAGAGTGAAGATTGCTGAGGTCAGAGATGCAATATTATCTGGTCACTTACAATCTTATGGGTCATTGTAAGGTTGGACACTATTGTCAATATCAGGGGGAGTCACTTAAGTGGGGTGTTAGTATGATATGACTTAAGTTGAAAAAGATAACTCTTATGTGAGGTGAGAAGAAAGAATATAGGGAACAAGAGTTGAAGCAGGAGGGTTGTTAGACTTTTTGGAATGATGCAGAGTAGAGGCAATAATGGCCAGGCAAAGGGCCTCTCAATTTGAGAGGCTGCTTCTAAGAGAGAAGAGGGTAACAGATGATAGGGAAGCAATTAGTAATGCCCATTTCAAATAATATAGAAGACAAAAAAAAAAGAAAATTAAGTTAGGAACAAAATACAGTTGCTTATCCTGTATGGTTTGTGGAGATAATGTGTTAAGACAAGAAGGGCATGTTCGTCTGGGTTTATCAGCCTGCTTAAATCCCTATTCCATTGTCCTTCAAGTCCCCATAGATGTCATAACTGAGGCCAATGATATTACCTTTCTTCTCCTGACGGGTCCAGCCCGTCAGCGGTGCGGCTGAGCTGGAAGGAAAGTGCCGACGGCCCGAACAGAACCACATGAGCCGGGAGACTTGTCAAGCAGGATCTCGTTTATTTTTCCCAGGCAACCCAATTTAAAGCAAAAAACAGCAAGAGGGATTTCCAACAGGAAACTATTCTAACCCATCAAGCTAAAGGTCAATCTTGCATGTGCAAAGCACATAACTTGCAGCCAATCATTATCCAATGCATGAGGGGTTCGCGAGCACAGAAGCATTATTTGAGCCAATAAAGCTCAACATTACCAAACTGGGCTAGCGGGGCAAGGAGAGTAGTTACGCCCTCCATACCCACTTGGCGCTACATGTTGCAGATTCATCGGAAGTTTTTGTAGTTCTGTCAGGAGGTTGTGCAGACCCCAAAGCGCTCGGCGCTACATGTAGCTGATTCATCGGAAGTTCTGTCAAGCGGTTGAGCAGACCCCAACATTCTCCTGCACAGGAATCTAGGACAACTTAAAAGAACTGAGGAAGCTCCAAATCTCAGACTCAATGCTAAAGTACAGTTATGATCAACAAGTCTCACATTTTCTTTAGTTGTCAGGGTGTTTAAAAACAGATGCAAGTCAGTGAGACCCTGTTTCAAATAAATAAACTATAGTGCTGGGATATAGCTCAAAGGTAAAATGTCCCTGGGTTCCATCCCCAGTACCACAAAAAACAAAAACAAAAACAAAAGCCTGTCACAACTTTATGCTTTTAAATGGTAAAAATTCTGAACATTTTGAGAATTAGGGGCTTTATAGTGTTTTTTTTTATTTTAGTAAAGAATAGATCTTAAGGAGGATTTTATCTTTTCTGAAGGTCATGTATAAATACTCTCTCTGGCACATGACTTCAAGAACATTTTGCAGAGTGCCTATAACATGGTTGTCATGACACAAGATTTAGAGAGGTGCAAAGCAAAAGAAAGATTCTTTTTTCCCCTTTTAATAAATGATAGTTACCCTCACTAACACAGCTCACTGCTATATTTTTTATTGAAAATAAGTTTAACCTGACAGGCCAGACAAACATATATTCTGTTTACACAGAAGCTAATATTGCTTCCCAGATTTCAGTGTTACTGTGTTTAATGTCCATAGGTGTGTTTATCTGATACCCTCTTTTTCAAATGCAGCTAATTAAAATAGAAAAATGTTAGAAAAATCAAACATTTGTTACTACGGTAAAAAAAAAAAAAAGTTTGACTTAAAAAAAATTTTTTTAACTGGTTGTTTTGCCTTCCAAATTCACCCACAAACACGTTTCTGTGGAAACAGAGCCACAAATAGAAGCAGTGGTTATTGATTTTCTTTTGGGGCTACCACCTGGTTTCTGCAAAACCCTGAAGAGCATATGCCAATAACCATATGTATTCTACCACCCCTCTTTTTTGCTCTTACCCATCTTGTACCCACATGGGTTTAAAATAACTCTGGCCTATCTCTTATTTATGAAAAGGCTAGAGAATTGGCTGTGTCTTCTGTGGGGAGCCATTAAGGTTTTCCCCTTTAAGAATACTTCTGACTGTCCTTTGCCCAGAGCCAATAAGGTTTGGAGTCATGGAAAGTTCAACGTCTGAGAGAAGCTCAGGTGGAATTGATTGGTTTGACCGTTAAGCGCACAGGTGGTGATGGCACAGGGTTGATTGGTTTGACCGTTACGCATATAGGTGGTGACGTCATGCGGGTTGGCTGACCGGGAGCGGTATAAATAGGAGGAGAGCAATAAAACCGGCATCACTTAGTAGAGTATCGACCCAGGATAGTACTAGTAGAGATAGTAGTAGATACCTAGTACTAGTAGAGATAGTAGTAGATATATATACTATCCCGGGATAGTAGTAGAGATATCAACCCGGGAGTGTACTGCCGATCCTTCCATGAGAGAATGAAGTATTCTATGAATAAAATCCATTGAATAAAATTCTTTTCATCCTCACTCCTCTCTTCAGAACCCGTACTTTTGCCGGCTGGCTCTGACAGGTGGTGGCCCATACGGGAAGATTCTGAAACTGAGGATCCAGTGAAGGACACTGCTGAAGAGAAAGAGAGCGCGCTCGAAGACTTGTGGTGGCGGTGAGTAACATGGAAGTTGTAATATACAATGGGTCTAAAAATTAGTCTTTTGTTTTTTGTACAGATGTTAAGAGATATGTTTGGTGTTAGTAAAACTAAGATAGAACACAAAGGTGTTTTGCCTTCACTTCCTAAGGAAGATGAGGATACTGAAGAAGAGGAGCGGCTTGAGGAAACTGCTGCTCGGTTCCATAGAAATGAGTTAGGGGCTTATCCAGATATTCCAGAAACTCTGGAGCCCACTTTTTGTATAAAACAATTAGAAGTAGCCGTAGAGACTTTAACTAAACGTTTAGATCAGATAGCTCCTTCAAATAGTGAAAAAGAAGGACCTCAACAATATTCTTCTATTATCAGCAATATGAACCTTCAAAATTCTCCCACTGTAACATTTGCTAAACAAAGCAATGAAAAACACCAACCTTTATCTTTAATATCACCGCTTCAAGCGGATATAAATCGGGCTGCAGAAAACGGAGAAGATACTAGAGGATTTAGAGTTTTCCCCATTACTGAAGACCCTGATGGTCGAGGAACTGTGATTGGAGGACATAGACCCTTTCCTTTCAAACAATTAAAAGAATTAAAAACAGCTTGTGGCCAGGCGTGGTGGTGCACGCTTGTTCCCGGGCTTGGGAGGCAGAGACAGGAAGATTGCGCAGGTTCGAAGCCAGCCACACACACTGGCTTAGGAGATCCTGTTTCCAAATAAAAATGTAAAAATAGGTCTGGGAGTGTAGCCCGGAGGTAGAAGGGCTTCCAGGAACCCCAGTACCACACACACACAAAAAAATTCAATTACATAAAGATAGTTTAAAAACCTTAAATGATTTTCAAAAACTTTTAGAAGATATTAATTGGCTAAGACCATCTTTAAATATTACTACTGGAGAATGAAAACCTTTATTTGATATTGTAAAAGGTGACTCAGACCCAATTTCCTCTTGGATCTTAACAGAGGAAGGACGTGCTGCTCTTAAAAAAGTTGAATTGGCTATTGAATGTCAAAGAAAACAGTACATTGACTATGCTAAAGAATGGGCTGCTTATATATTGACATCTACACATACACCTACTGCTGTTTTGTGGCAGGATGGACCATTAATGTGGATACATTTACCCACTACTCCAAGCAGAGTCTTAATGCCATACTGAGAATTAGTTGCCTGCTTGGTGTGTTCTGTCAGATCCGAATCTATAAAATATTTTGGAAAAGAACCTTCACTTATTAGTGTTCCTTTTACTAAACAACAAGTACAATGGCTTTTTCAAAATGATGATTCATGGGCTATTGCTTTTGCATCCTTTATTGGAGAAATTGACAATCATTTACCTCATGATAAATTATTACAGTTTGTTAATAAACATGCTCTTATATTTCCTAAGATAATTCATGCTACTCCCATATCTCAAGTGGTTTTGGTATTTACTGATGGCTCATCAAATGGTAAGGCATCTTATGTAATTAATAAACATAGTACTATAATTCAAACATCTTTTACGTCTGCTCAAGTTGTAGAATTGCATGCAGCAGTGGCTGTTTTTCAACATCTATCTGATACTCCTTTTAATTTATATTCAGATAGTTTATATATAGCTAATGCCCTTCAAACATTAGAAACTGTACCATATATTGATACGCATAATAAATTGATAGGTAATTTATTTTTTCAAATTCAAACTCAGATCTTATCACACCAGCATCCTTGTTTTATTGGGCACATAAGAGCACATTCTGTCCTACCCGGTCCTTTGGCAGAAGGTAATCAAATTGCTGACGATGCTACAAAATTTGTCTGCCCCTCTCAATTGGAACAAGCTCAATGATCACATTTTTTACATCATCAAAATAGTGCTGGTCTGCATAAACAGTTTCAAATTACTTGAGAAGCAGCACGACAAATTGTTAAACAATGTCCTATATGTCCAGAGTATTTACCTGTTCCTCATTTAGGTGTAAATCCATGGGTATTGGTTCCCAATAATTTATGGCAAATGGATGTTACACTCATTTCTGCCTTTGGTAATCAAAAGTATGTTCATGTGTCTATTGATACTTTTTCAGGATTTATTATGGCTACAGCCCAAACTGGGGAGGCCACTAAGCATGTGATTTCCCATTGTTTGAAATGTTTTGCTTTCTCAGGCCTTCCTACCTACATTAAAACTGATAATGGTTCAGGATATACGAGTCTGACTTTTAAATGATTTTGCAATACATACAATATTCAGCATATTACAGGTATACCCTATAATCCTCAAGGACAGGGTATTGTAGAACGTGCCCACAATTCTTTAAAAACAACATTTTTGAAAATAAATAAAAAGGGGGAGTTATATCCCCATTCACTACAGAACTCTTTAAATCATGCTCTTTTCATTCTTAATTTCTTGAATGCTGACAAAACTGGTCGCACAGCAGCAGATAGATATTGACATCCATCCTCCAAAAACAATTTTGCCCTAGTGAAATGGAAATATCCTTGCACAGGAATTTGGAAAGGTCCTGACCCTGTACTAATATGGGGAAGAGTGTATGTTTGTGTTTTTTCACAGGATGAAGATAATGCACGGTGGATACCTGAGCGGCTGGTGCGACATATGGATCAAGCAAAAATGGAAGAATCTCAGATCAATGCTGATGATGCTCCCAGCTTCAATGATGAATGAAACATGGGCTTACATTCCAGATCATCCCATACTTTATACAGCTGTTTGTGAACAACGGAAGATCACTGTCTTCAGTGACAACTCACAATTGCTGGGACTTCTTGCTTTGAACTTTACACCCATTACAGAAACTTTTAATTATTTTGGACAAAGAAGTGGTACTTTTGGTTATTTTGGACAAAGAACTGGTACACGCTTATGTTTTCCTAAAAATGTCAAAAAAGATGGGATGTCTGCAGTTGATGCCCATTGTATTGCAGACAAGTACAAAGACTGAGAGTAATTGTGCTATTAAAGATGTGGTCTTGTGGGACCCTGGTTACACAGGGAAAGAAGATAAAAATATTAGCCCACCAATAACTTGTTTACCCTGTTAAACTGATTTAACATGTGGAAATCCTAGTGTTAATTGGAAAAAATGTCTTACTGAAATACCTATTTTTCATGATATTCCCAATACCTTGTTTATTAGAGGCTTGGGACAAAGTGTGACCTCAGACAAAGTGAGAACATTTTTATTCAGCAGAAGTACATGATCTATGTCCAAAAAGTACCCCCATTTAAGAGGCTGGTAGTCAATGACAGGTAAGATTTCCTTGGGACAAGGAAACCTAAGACAGGATCTACAGCTTAGCTCTGTATTATCCAAAGACAGGTAATCCTTGATACCTGAAGGAAACAACCTAAGACAGGCACAGTATTCTTTTGAATATAATAAGAAAAGGGGAACTGTGGGGAGCCATTAAGGTTTTCCCCTTTAAGAATACTTCTGACTGTCCTTTGCCCAGAGCCAATAAGGTTTGGGGTCATGGAAAGTTCAACATCTTAGAGAAGCTCAGGTGAAATTGATTGGGTTGACTGTTAAGCGCATAGGTGGTGACGTCATGAGGGTTGGCTGACTGGGAGCGGTATAAATAGGACGAGAGCGATAAAACCGGCATCGGACAGTAGAAATATCGACCCGGGAGTGTACTGCCGATCCTTCCATGAGAGAATTAAGTATTCTATTAATAAAATTCATTGAATAAAATTCTTTTCATCCTCACTCCTCTCTTCAGAACCCATACTTTTGCTGGCAGGCTCCGGCAGTCTTCATCAACTTGTGCTGCTGTAACCAAATATCATAAACCAGGTGGCTTATAAACAATGAACATTTATTTTTTTCATAGTTCTGGAGTATGGAGATCCAAAACCAGGAATGAAGAATGGGTGGGTTCTAGTGTGAGCCCACCTCTTGATTCATAGAACCACTGTATTCTTATTGCATCCTTACACGGTAGGAGAGGGTAAAAGGAGGTCTCTGGGGCTCTTCTAAAGGCATTAATCCCATTTATGAGGACTTTGCATTCATGTTCTAATTATCTCTCAAAGGCCCCAACTCTACAAAGCATCACATTGAGGATTTTAGTTTCAACATAAGAAGTTTAGAGTCTTTAGCAAGCTGAGGAAGCAAGGGAGTCCAGCCTCTTCCTGTTTTAATGTCTTCTAGGTGCTGTCTCCCCCATGGACAGTCTCTTCTAACTCTATTTTGGGAGCCCAGCCCAGGCTCGGGCCGACCTTTCTCTCTTGGCCATCTCTGCACCCACGCTGCTCTTCCTCACATTCCCATGTTCTCCATCAACACCAAGCTGCTCACTCCTTATCCTTCTGTCTAGGCTTTCCACCTTGCCTTTCAGATCCTAACTCAGCTAACTCCTACCTACCAAACTGATTGCAGGGTAAGCATGTCTTTCTTTAAGAAGCTTTCCCTGGCCCTTCCTTTAGCCTAAGTTAGGTGTGCTCATGAAACATCTCTGTCCCACCTGTCCTGGTGGAGATAATAATTTCTAGAGGGCAAGACTGTAGATGTATGAAGTTATAAAAAAAGAAAATATTTGGCATAGAATAATCACTTTCTATGGCTGCTAATAATAAGATGATGATGTCATGTTAATTCCCACATCAGGGACTTCCCTTTGCTATTGCTGTCATGTAAGAGACCCTTCTGCAATTCTTTTTTTTTTTTTTTTTTGGCGAGTCTGGGGATGGAACCCAGGGGCATTCTACCTCCGAGCTACAGCCCCTGCCCTATTTTTATTCTTTATTTTGAAACTGGGTCTCACTGAATTGCAGAGGCCCTCACCAAGTAGCTGAGGCTGTCCGCGAACTGCAATCCTCCAGGTCTCAGCCTCCCGAATGCTGGGATTACAAGCGTGCGCCGCCACGCCCGGCGTTGCAATTCTTATATTAATCATTTTTAAGCTTCCATTCAAGTTTAACCTCCTGTACAAAGTACACTATGATCAATAGTGTGATAATGAAAGCATCTAACATTTTTTAAAAGCTTACTACTACCCAGCCATTATATGGAGAGCATTAATCCCCCTACTGATGTTCCCACTGCTCTTTCTCTTAGACTTGCTATAATATTTATCTCTGTACCACCATTGAAACTATTTAATTATACAGATACTACTTAATTGTCAAACATACTAATTGTAGGCTATACATACAGCCTATATATAAATTTTTATAATATTTACTACTTTTACAGTCTTTTACACTATATGTTACTCTTATTGCTAATGTTTATTAAAGTAATTACCATGAGCCAAGAACTGAGCTAAATACTTAAATTTTCACTTTCAATCCTCAAATCAATGCAAAGTATATATGCTTTTTTATATTTTATTTTCTACCAGGGATTGGACCCAGGGACAGTCTGCCTCCAAGCTACACCCTCAGCCCTTTTTATTTTGACATAGGGTCTCCCTAGGTGATGGAGGCCATCCTTGAACCTGCCATTCTCCTGTCTCAGCCTCCCAAGTACTAGGATTACAGGCATGTGCCACCAAACTTGGCTAAGATGTATGCTTTCATTGTTTTCATTTTTCAGATAAAAAATGGTTTTTAGTTTTTTTCCCCCCAGGGTCTATAACAGATTAAATAGGATTATGAGCCACAGCCATCTAATTTTAAAGATAACAGAAACTTATGCATTATCTTCTATATTTTCTGCTCTGTCAAGACCTCGTTGACCTAGTCTTCTGAAGTATTTAGGTAGATTTGAGTCTTCTTAAGTTCATAATTCTGCTCTCCACAATTGCCTATTATTTTGCTGATTCTGTCATCAACTCAGTGGGACCTCTAGCTCATGCAGGATAGAAATCAAGCATGTTTAATAAGGATAGGGTTGGTAAGAATTAGTATTACACTGTTTCTCATAGCCAAGAGGCTACCTCCTAGGCAGAGTAGCAAGCAATAACAAGGTAGCTACCCCAAGGAAACCAAGGGGTTGCACAATATACATATGGTTTAGGGGCTAGAAATTAATATATTGATAAGCTATGCTGCAATCTCACCCCTCCCCAATATCTTTTAAAGAGGAAATATATTTAAATAGACTTTTGAAAAAGGGTGTGGTGACACACAGCATGTTTATAAATCCCGGTGTTTGGGAGGCAGAGATGGAAGGATTGCAGATTCAAGTTGAGCCTCAGCAATTTATGCAGACCCTGTTTAAAAAAAAAAGAGAAAAAGTTCTGGGGATGTAGTTCAAAGGTAGAATACCTCTGCATTCCATTCCCCAGTACAAGAAAATTATAGACTGTTGTTACTTTCAGGCAAAGAGTTAGGATCAGATTTGCCTGCACAGGTTTAATGCTCTCCTGGTGTTGGCCTTGAACAAAATGGGGTAGTTGGGAAGGTCTCATCCTTCCATTCATCTTGAACATGGAGTGTACCGTCCTTTTCTGTGAATAGTCACCAATTTACACTGAACCCTATACTCCTGCCTCAATTCTTTGGAATGAATGGATGTTTTGACTTGTTTTTAAAGTCTGTTCTTGCCGGGCGTGGTGGCGCACGCTTGTAATCCCCGTGCTTGGGAGGCTGAGACAGGAGGATCGCACAGGTTCGAAGCCAGCCTCAGCTACTTAGTGAGGCTCTCAGCAACTTAGTGAGACCCTGTTTCCAAATTAAATATAAAATGGGTCTGGGAGCATAGCCCGAAGGTAGAAAGCCCCTGGGTTAAATCCCCAGTACCACCAAAAAATAAATAAATAAATAAAAATAAATAAATAAAGTCTGTTCTCATTACAGAGAGAGAATAAAGGAAATTAACATAAATGATTTTTCTTCCATGCAAATGTAAATGTCATTAAGTGAGAGAACAGGCAGGGGACTGAGAACTGAGAGAAATGTTGACTGAGCCTTGTGACAAAACTGTCCACGCTGGAAGTGGAAGGAGAGAAGTACATCATTGTTCCAGAAATCCTGGGACTTTAGAGCCAGGTGCTAAATCCCTGTAATTCCAGTTGTAATCCTAGCTACCGGAGAGGCTGAGGCAGGAGGATCACAGGTTCAATGCTAACCTAGGCAGCTTAGCAAGACCCTGATTCAAAGTGAAAAATGAAAAAGGAGAGAGGAAGCAGCTCAGTGGAGGGGCTCCCCTAGTTTCAATCCTCTGTAGCCTGTGGGGAAAATGTTTATGTCTAGGAGTTGTTTTGTTTGTCTCCTAGAGACATATGCACATAAATAATATCCGGGTGAAAGTTTCCTGCCATTCGTTTTACTCAAGCAAAGAAAAATGAGATGGCAAGATCGAAGGGAAAAAATTCCCAAACTCTCCTCAGACAGTTGTCTAGAAAACTTACATCAGCTAGGATGTAGAACAGCAGAATTATGTATTTCAACACAACACAGAAAAAACACCACTCAGTTGTCTCTTTGATTTTGGTTTAATTTGCTAAGAGCCAACTGATAATTTAGAGACAGTTCACTTTCTCTTTCTAAAGCAACAGAAAAGATTTATTTCTAAGAATCAAGTTTAAAATTCCTGTGTGTTTAAGTGAAATGATGAAAATGTTTAGCTACTATGTTAAAAATTATAAAAATTTTATCTTCAGATCACCAAACTGGCTGGGCATGATGTCAAACGCTTGTAATCCCCATGCTTGGAAGGCTGAGACAGGAAGATCGCGCAGGTTGGAAGCCAGCCTCTGCTGTTTCCAAATAAAAAAAATATAAAATAGGTCTGAGAGTGTAGCCCGGAGGTAGAAGGCCCCTTCTACCAAACTAACCTGATAAGTAATGCAAGTGATTGTGTTATAATGTGACTGATTTTGTCATGGGTTTTAGAAATGAAGCAATTATTTATTTTCTTGCATCCCTGATTTAGTTCTAAATGGTGAGGATGACAATAATTAGCCATTGTTTGTGAGAGCCTATCCAGCACCAAAGTTGGTCTCAGAATTTTGCATCTTTGTCTTTTTCAAACTTCATGAAAGCTCTAGGACATGTCAGGATGTCATTGTTTAAATGTCAGGTGAGCATTCATGGGGCTCTGGTCTTCTTTCCAGGATCTTCAGGTTAACATTGTCTCCTCTGTCTAGATGACACAGGGAATGTGGTTATATTATAGGCTTCTCAAAAATACATCTCCCTTGGCTTTATCTAATCCGAAAATACATCTGTAGGCTAACAGTGCACTTAAGCTTTAATAAAATGAGGCAATTTCCATAGGTGAGTGAGTTTACAGTAACACTAAAATTTGTAGATTTCTCAGAAATTTGAAAGTGATGGACCTGAAGGAAAAATAAGATCTGGGGAGTAAGTCGGATCACAGAGATTATAGATTTATAGCTACAGTCTCCTTTTCCTTCCCGTTTGTCTCCTTTCTACCTAATTTTATTCCTTCTAGTCTGTTGCAAGCTGATAAGAAAATGGAGAATCAGAAAATTATGTAATTTCCCAAAATTATATACAAGTAGTAAAGAACAGAGTGAACAGTTGACTCCAGGCAGTTATAATATAGAAAGTATAGTGCTAAGAACATTGCTTTCTCTAATTGTAAGTGCCAACCCTTCATCCTTCAGGAGCAAATACTGTATATAACTAACAACGTGACCATGTTGAGTTTTATTTGAATCTTTGTTCCTGGAAAGCAACAATGGTTAAGAAACATCTTCACCCCTTAAGTGCCATACTGAGCTGGGACATTTCAAGATAAAATCTACCTACATCTTTCCTCATGACACCCATAAACTCCTGGATGACTTTACCTACATCTAAAAATCCCCAGGCTTCCTTCCTTTTCTTTGAGACCTTCCTCTTTATGAAAGAATCTCTCCATGATGAGAAGAGAAACCTAAATAAAATAATCCCTTAGTCTGTCACATTTATCTTTCATAGTTGGTGTTGTAAACAAATGGGATCTGCCCTGTTTTCTGGAGTATCTGTTTACTCCACCCAGGTAAGGCCCCTTGGAGCCCTTTGTGTTCTGAGTCTGATAGTGAATGGGGACTCACTGATAAGTCTGACTCTTAATCCTGTGTTAGGGGTTCTTATCCACAGGAAACATGGGAAGCATGTGATTTTGATTGTTTTAAAATACTCATTTGATTTCTGGTTCTGGTCTCTGGGTTTTGTCGTCTGATTATTTAGTGATCTCTGTGAAGAAATTAACAGTTTATGAAGATCTTGTCCCTGCCAGCTAGAAGATTTCAGAGACTCTGCTTTGTTAACTGCTTTTGTGTTTGGCTATGTGTATATTTTGAGTTAAAATCAATTAAGAACTTGTACTCACTCAGTATACAACGGCTTTTTGGTATGGAGACCAGTAAATTTTATATTTCTGTGTTTGTGCAACTCATGACTGAAAGTTTAGAATAGTCTTTAAGCTTTTTTTTCTTTGTATACTTATGTCTGTAATTTAAGAAAGGCCATTGCCTATCACTTAGTGAGTATGTAAGATTTTCCAACCTCCAGGTAGTATTAATAAATTTGATTATTCAATCTTTTGAAGAAGTTCTACTCTGATTGGTTTAGAAGTAGTAAACTATTGTCTATACCAGCATTCCTAAAATTCTTAGAAATTAAGGAAATTAAATTACTAAGACTTTGAATGTAATAAATTTAAAAACTATTCTTTTAGAAATCAACTAAAAATGTCTTAAGATTTTAAATTCAGCTGGGCATAGTGACCACACCTTTAATCCCAGTTTTGGGTAGGTTGAGACAAAAAACTCATATGTTTGAGGATACTTTTGACAATGAAGCAACTCTCAGCAACCTAGTGAGACCCTAATTCAAAATAAAATATTTTTTTAAAGGGCTAGGAATGTTGATGTAGCTCAGAGGTAGAATGCCCCTGTATTCAATCCTCAATACAACACACACACACACACACACACACACACACACACACACACACACAATTTCAAGATTATACATTAGATAAATCTTTGTTAAAATTTAAAAATATTTAGCTTACTAAATCAGCTACATTTTCTTTTGTTTATACAGCTTAAGTATTATATTCGCAAATTTTTATTCCACATAGATATGTTGTTTCTAAAGTATTTGGGTCTAACTGGGCATGGTGGTAAGCACCTATAATTCTAGTATTTGGGAGGCTGAAGCATGAGAATTCAGGCTTAGTGAGATCCTGTTTCAAAATAATAAATAAAACAGGGCTGTTGTGTATCTCAGAGGTAGGACATCCTGAGTTCCATAATTTTACATTTTATATTTATTTAGATAATAAACAAACATACATACATATATGTCTACTGATACAAATGATAATATTTCTTCTACTAAGCATTTTTAGTCATGAGAAGTATACATTTATATTTTATAAAATTAAATAATTATTTCAAAAGTTTTATTTCATCAGCAAGTATATTTTGTAGTACGCCAGCTAGAATATATTATTCAAGATTTTTAGATGACTTAAACCTTTGGGTTGGGGGAAAGAAATAAAAAACCTTGGACTGACATAAAACTGAGTTGATTATGGGATATTCATTAGATTCAAGAAAGATGGCAGATTGAGACATTAATTATTTAATCATAGATTTAGGTTTATTTGCTTTCACTTTTTACTTGTATATGCTGTGGCGCAGCTATGTGTACTTGGACCTATTTAGTTTTGGCACTCCAAAGAGTTGTGCTATAAGGATATATATGGGCTATAGAAATTTATAAATGACTTTTGGTAAGGGAATTTTATATGTCATGGTCAAATTGGCTAAGGTTTTCTCATTTATTTAAAACATTTTTAGAAAAGCTTTATTATCAAATATTATGTTACAAAATTAGAATGTTTTTTGTTAAAGTGATGATTTAGATTTTAATTATTGGCTTGCTCTTAATAAGGAATAATAAATATTTTTATTTACCTTCTGTGTAATACAGTCGACCACAATAGCAAAAATTCTGGATCATAATAGAGTAGCATTTTAAAGTTTATATTGACTTTATTATATCTCAATTATTTAAGAAAACTATGGTTTACTTACGATATGGGAGTAGCTGTGGACATCACCAAGAACATCCACATCCTAGCTAGAGAGCTTCAAGATACTTAACCAGTTGTGCTTTATAACCAAAGCATTTCCTCTCTCAATAGTATTAGCTAGAATCACCGAAGCCAGGCATAGGAATGCCTGTTCTTGGGAAGATGAGACAGGAGAATCATAGATTTGTGGCCAGTGTACTGGAACTTACCAAGATCCTATTTCAAAATAAAAAATAAAAAGGTCTGGGGGTGTAGCTCAGAGATAGACTCCCCCTGGGTTCAATCCCTAGCCGGCTTCCCTTTGTCCTTCCCTTCCCTTCCTTTCCCTTTTGCAGTACTGGGGATTGAGCCCAAGGGTGCTTTACCTCTAAGTTACATTCCCCGTCCTTTTTATATTTGAGACAGTCTCGCTAAGTAGCTAAGGCTGGACTGGAACCTGTGATCGTTCTGTCTCAGCCTCCCAAGTATCGGGATTACAGGCGTGTGCCACCACACCAAGCAAAGAAAAAAAAAAAAAATCAGAGAAAGATTATTTCCTCAAGCCTGCTTCACCCCACTCAGGATGTCTATAATTGCCTCTGATATTTTCAGTGATAAATGATATTCATATGTTAAGATTTTAAAGTCAGAAGGGAGTTTTACAGAGGAAGAAACTGGCAATCCAGACTTTATTGGAGCCCTGTATTCACAAAACACAAGGGAGAACAAAGCACATAAGACCACCTTCCCTGGCACGTTTCAAGTTGAATCGCCTCCATCCTTCCTCCTAGCCCCACCCTGTAACATCATATGATTGCAGGATGGGTCCCTGCTTATCTGCTTCTATAAAACCTCAGACCTCTCTTTGACTTTGAGACTTTCTTTATTAGTAAATGTTCCTATATTGTAATAACCTTAATAAAACCACCTCCTCAGCTGTCTTAGGCATTTGTCTTTTATTTAACTTATTCTTCTATTTCTCATAATAACCTTGTAAAGCAGGAATCATCAGTCTCATTTTGCAGATGGGAACATTACCATTAGAAAACCTAAGAAACCTAACCAAGCTTATATGGCTATTAATGGATTGAAATGTTCTGATTTTAGAGTCTGTGCTCTTAATCTATCATCTATATATCATCATGAAGGATCTAAAGGACTCATATTATTCTTTTTATACATCACATTTGACTAAGGAATGAAATATTCAATAACTTTTCCTAAGTTGAATTTATTTTTCTTTTAGCTTAAAGTCAGAGCCAGTCTATTATTTGATGGATGGACCATGTTTGTGCAGGACCATGTTTGTGCAGGAAAATTAATTGTTCTTAAATATATTACTAATATAACTTTGTTGAGCTAAGTTTAAAGTACATGGCCAAACCACTATCTGTGTGCATACACTCCCCATCCCTTTTTTATTATTTTATTTTAAAATAGGATTTCACTAAGTTGCTGAGACAACTGGCCTCAAACCTGCTACCCTCCTGTCTCAGCCTCTCAAGTAGTGGAATTACAGGTATATACCTCCAGGCAGGGTTCTTCTTACATTTTTAAGTAACTCTCTTACTGCAAACTCTGCAGTTCCCTCATCTATATATTTCTGCATCATACTCCCGGGCTGCGGTAAACTTTTTGGCTGTAGTTTGTTCTTTTTATTCTCCCCTCCCCTTGAGTGAAACTGAACAAGTAAAATACGGAGCAATCAAGAGATTACTTTGAAGAGTGGCCCTTACGTTTTTGGCAATGTAATCTACAATAATTGCTGGAATGCTTTGCCTCCCAGAAATTACTCTCTTGGTGCTTTTAACGAAGGTAAAAGAATATGCATGTATAAAGCTATTCTAAGATGAAAGCCATGGTTCAATATTATCTTAAAAATAACTTTAATTTGGATCCAGTCAATTTTATCACACTCTTATTCAAATGATGTGCCTTTAAGTGGAGAAGATCTAGTACACCTAGTGAAATATGAGGAAAAAAATACCAGAATGCCTTAAAAAAAAAAAACCTGCTGTTACTTAGAATACTGCATGAACAATTCTCATCTGCAAAGTTATTTATTACTTAGTTATTTTTAGATCTTATTTTGGGGGGGATGCATCTCTCACAGTAGCCTCTGGGTACATTTGCAGAGTTTAATAATTAGCTCTCCCAGGATAGATTGAACACAACGTAGAAGACATAAACACAGGATACATTCACATACATTGGCACAGAATCACACAAAATAAACCGGTAAGGGTGGATACCTTTCATCCTGCGTTTCTCAGCCAACAAGGTGATCTAATAATTCCTTGAAAGCTGAGAATCTTAAGTACTTGATATTAATTAAGGAGCTGCTTCTTCATCCAAGGGTTATGGTTGGTTTCTGGGCTGTGGCTAGTGTCTATAATTTTGAGTGAGGTTTTAACATGCTTATATCCTAAAAATAAAATTATTGGCTCTGAAATCGAAACACAAAGCCACCATGAAATACTGACCGATTTCAGTTTAACACCACGGACTACTCCAATGCAGCTCAATTACAAAACGAGTTGGCATAAACTTTAATATTCACTGTGTAAATATTTTAAGCATGTGAGATGTGGGTGGCATTGGAATGGTCTGCCCTAAGTGAGAGGATCAAGGGTCTCCCCAAATCTTAAAACAGCAGGGTATATTGCCATCAGAATTAATGTGTTGGGCTTGTGTTGGCCCCTGTGCAGAAAATCTCATCCCTTACAGACTCTGATGAGTGGCTTCCTCAGCTTGTGGCTTGTGAGGCCTGGTTCAAAAATATTAGCTAAGTCTGCCTGGCCTGGGGAAGCAGGCTTGTAATTCCCACGCTTGGGAGGCGGAGACAGGAGGATCAAGCAGGTTCAAAGCCAGCATCTCTGGCTTAAGAGACCCTGTTTCCAAATAAAATATAAAAAAATGGGTTTGGGAGTATAGCCCGGAGGTAGAAGGGTTCCATCCCCAGTACAACCAAAAAAAAAAAAAAAAAAAAAAAAAAAATTAGCCAATTCAATTAGATTCCTTCTTTTGGAAAATTTTAATAAAAGCAGGTGAAAGACTGTTGAACTGAAAGGCCATGTGACAGTGGGACCTAGTCAGCCATTATGGGGCTGTGCACTCCTGGAGATAAGAGGAAACAGAGACAGCAGAGAAAGAAGAGGCAGGTGGGAGGAGACAGAAATAGAGATAAAATAGAAATGAGAGAGCAAAAGAAAAAGAGAAACAAAGGGAGGGGGAAGAGAGAGAAAGAGATAGAGAGGATGAGAAATAGAGAAAGATAGAGAGACTACTCATGTTTTTGTCTTTGATGAATCTTGGTCGTCCACTCTTTTCTGGTGAAATCTGACTGTATCCTTCCTGCTGTAGAACATGAACTGGCTTGAACGACTTTCTATTCCTTCCGACCAAAAGAAGCCTTAATGAAACAGAAGTTGTAACAGAGAATAGCCCATCCCAGTCTTTCAGAGAATAAAAGTATCAGGCCTGCGGAGGAACATTTATGTGAGTAAGGTTACAAATCAGGACACCTGGGGCTACTAGCAATCTTCACCATCTCATGTGCAAATGTAGTGGTATTCAAATGTAGCAGTGTGAATTCTACCCTCCTCCTCAGAACTTTCTCTCCAACCCATTGTGAGCAGTTTCCTACCTTTTCCAGGTATCAAACAAAGCCTGAAAGAGGTGTCTGGTGGAAGGAAGGACACAGGTGCATTCCAATTTAGAATGTATAAAATGACGGTGTTGTAGAATTAAATTGCTTTAGGACCCAGTGCTACCTATTCATTAGACTCCTTTGGGGAAAGCTGCTACTGCCCAGCTATCAAAATTTCAACTTTTGAATCATGTTTATTGGTAGCAGTTCTTCTTTTCTTTGTCTAAGATTTTCATGTGGCAATTTTTTTTTCTTTTATCTTTTTTTTTTTTTCAGTACTGGGGATGGAACCCAGGGGCATTCTACCTCTGAGCTACACCCCCAGTCCTATTTTTTATTCTTTATTTTGAAATGGGTTCTTGGTGAGTTACAAAGGGCATTAAGTAGCTAAGGCTGGTCTTGAACCTGGATCCTCCTGTCTCAGCCTCCCAAATGCTGGTATTACAAGCGTGCACCACCAAGCCTGGCTACATACTTTCTTATCTTCCAGTCCTCTGTTCAAATAGCATCCTACCAAAGCTGACTGTAGTTACCCATTTGAATTTGAAAACCCCTCGACATTTCATTGCCCTATATGATTTTCCTCACTACAGTTATTGCCATGGGAAATTGTCTAGTTTATTTGAATGTTTGGGCCTAGTCTTTCTTTATTTGCAACTACTACTTAGTCCTTAATTAAGTTCATGTCTGAGACAATGTAGATAATAAAATTATGTAAATAAACAAATGACTAGCACCATTAATAACATTCTGAATATTCAAGTTAATATCATCTACAGGCATTTTATAATAATAATAAAAAAAAACTGCTGCCAAATTCCAGGTTGGTTTAGAACAAGTTTTGAATTATTAAAGTCTAAAAATTTTTACTTTCATGTTATCTACAGGTTGACTACAAATCTTTTCAGTTCTGAGCCGGGCATGGTGGCGCATGCTTGTAATCCCCATGCTTGGGAGGTGAAGACAGGAGTATCATGCTGGGTTAAGAGACCCTGTTTCAAAAAAAAAAAGTACAAAAATAGGTCTGGAGGTGTAGCCTGGAGGTAGAAGGGTTTCCAGGAACCCCAGTACCACCAAAAAAAAAAAAAAAATCTTTTCAGTTCTGTTAGGTTACTTATTAGACATTACCAGATAGGGTAGGTTGGATTGGACCTAAAGCACACATATCAAAAGGCTACTGAGGTGTATTTAGGCAGAAAAGACATGGTGACTTCCCTAATGCATATGCATTAGGGGGAAAGGTTACTGCTCTCATGGAAGACTCCAGGCTGGTTTTCCACTCCCTGGAACAGACCACTCCAGACTCTCTCTGAAGCATAATTCCTTTGTCCCACACTGTTTTATGATTGCAACATTTCCCCACCTCCTTTCTTTTATCATGGACTTTCTCACATGGTAACATCACTTCTTTGAATAAACTTCTTATATTCCCCATTTGCTTTTTTGCATGAATGCTTTTTATGCAGAGAAGCAAAAATTGAGGTGCTGCAGAATAATATTCATGTTGGAGAAATCTTCCACTTAGAAACAGTCTCTTTAGGGGAAATCTGTAAGAATCATTCCTACCCATCCTGTTGTTGAAATTCAAGTACCATAGAAAAATTTGCTACTAAAAACTACCTATTTGTTATCTAATTTTCATAATGTTTTTAACTTGAATTGCCATGGCAAAGTTACCATAGGGTGGGTGACTTTGATAACAGAAATTTAATTTTTTCTATTTCTGGGGGCTGGAAGTCCAAGTTCAAGGTGCCAGCAAAGCAAGTTTCATTGGAAGCCTCTTCTGTAGGCTGGTGGGCAGCTGCCACTTTGCTGTGCCCTCACATGACTCTTCCTGTGCTTACTGAGATGGCTTTTCTCCTTGCAAGGGCACCATCTCCAACATGTGACTCCAGCTTTATGATTGCATCTAATCCTAATACCTCCCCAAAGCCCCATCTCCAATGAACTGTATATTGGGAATTTGGGCTTCAACATACAGATTTGGGGAAAGGAGAGTTATACAAATGTTTAGTCTATACAGCCTATGATAGCTATCTTTTTAAAATGATAATGTCCTGTACTTATGCTGTTCTTTTATGATCATAAGACATATTACTGTATATTTTTTTTCATGTGTGTGTGTGTGTGTGTGTGTGTGTGCGCGCGTATGTGTATATGTGTGTGTGTTATGTTACTGAGGATTGAATCCAGGGACATTCTACTTCCAAGCTACACTTCAAATCATATTTATTTTATTTTATTTTATTTTATTTTGAAACAGGGTATTGCTAGGTTTCTAAGGTTGGTTTTGAATCCACGATTCTCCTGTCTCAGCCTCCCAAGTACTGGGATTATAGGACTGAGCAACCATACCTAGCACTACTCATTTTCTTATATGATCTACACTGGGAATCTTGTGAAATAGGACTGATGCTGTACTTTCTAGTTTTGCAGATAAGAAGCTTGAAGTTCAGAAAGGTTAAGCATCTTGCTAGAGGTTCTGCAGTCAGGAGGCCAATAACACACTCACACAACTCCAGAGTCTGATTTTTGCTCCAGCCCCTCGAGCAACTCAAGAGTAATTGCTTTGGTCAGATGCTTATGTTTCTTTTTCCAAGGACACTTGTGAATCATGAGAATTTCACTGTAAATTTATAACTATACCTTCAAGTTCAAACTTACACAGGAATTCAGATAAGGGCTTTTTGCTGAAAATCATCTAAATAAAATGGGTGGTGACCTTTGGAGCTGATCTCTGTATTTACCCAGAAGAAGGACTGATTTGTGAGGCTGTCTGAGAAATAAATTGGAGGAGCTTCCTGTGTATGTCAATCTCCATGTGTGATGCGCTATTCTCTGTGGCCCACTATGGGAAACTGTAAGTTGGCATCCTTCTTACCTGCAGACTCGCAGATTTGTTTGGGCTTTTGTTTCAAAATACATCAGTTGGCTAATCCCCGGAATTGTGTTTCTACTTTCAACCAGGAGTGGAAAAAAGCGAGCAAATAGCAAAATAATTTTGGATAGATTTCTTAACTGGTTTGTATCCAGTGGAAATTTTTTTTTCCACCTGAGAACATCCTTCTTACAACTAAGGTTCTTGTTTCAAAAAGCATGTGCCAAACAAAGTTGTTCTAGTGCTTAGCCAAATCAGAAGATATGCTGGTCTTACTGAAGGAGACAGTGCTGCAGGGATGCCTATATCCTGTTCTCAGGCAGAGACCCTTTGTAAGCTTTGATGATGCCTGCCATAGGAGCTGAACAATGTCAATCAAAATAAAAATGGGCCCCACAGGGTGGCACATGCCAGTAATCTCAGGAATTGGGCAGCTAAGTGGAGGATCCCAAGTTCAAGGGCAGTCTCAAAAACCTATGGAGACCCTGTTTCTTTTTCTTTTTTCTTTCTTTTTTTTTTTTTTTTTTTGGTGTTACTTGGGTTCCTGGAAGCCCTTCTACCTCCAGGCTACACTCCCAGACCTATTTTATATATTTTTATTTGGAAACAGGGTCTCCTAAGCCAGCTCAGCTGGCTTCAAACCTGTGTGATCCTCCTGTCTCCACCTCCCAAGTGTGGGGATTACAAGTGTGCACCACCACTCCAGGCTGGGAGACCCTGTTTCTAAAACAAAAATTCAAAATGGCTGGAGGGTTATAGTTCTAAGTAGAATGTCCCCAAATTCAATCGTTAGTACTGCAATAAATAAATAAATAAATAAATAAATAAATAAATAAACTAATTAATTAAAATGGGAATAAGGCATGTTGGGAGGTTGAGACAGGAGGATCATAGGATCAAGGCCAGAATGCTGTAATTTAGCAAGATGGTGTTCAAGATAAAACAATTTAAGAGAAAAAGGGTTGAGGGTGTAGCTCAGAGGCAGAGAACCCTTAGGTTCAATCCCCAGTAACACACAGACACACAGACACAGACTCCCCCCCCCCACACACACATCAAAATGTGACCATACCAGAAACTTTGGAATTCATATGTGATAGGAAGTATATCATTACCTCTTGTTTTTATTAAACTTATGTGTAAGTTCTGGGAACAACTCCAGGATGTAAACTATTAGGAGTTGCTGTGGAAGGCATAATGTTAGTTCTATCTGCAGGACTGCACACTCCCATACGTAGACCACCTATAATCATCTCTGCCCTAAGTTTCTTCCTGACTGGTGCCGGCAGATCCTGCCAATGATTTTTATCTGCACCAAGGTCAGTACTTCATTTTCAATGAGTCTCCACAACTGCCCTATTTTCTAATCCCATAAAAGGAAAACAGAACAAAGAGATAAAAGGATGATTTTACTTTACCTTTTTATGGTGTATTTAACAGAGTAGATCTCACCTGCAGCTTCATGCCATGCTGGTGTGCCACTGTGAAATGTAGACTGTGTTAACAAATACTGAGGTTCTTTGATTTAAGAAGGGCAGTTTTTGATTGATTTGCATCGAGAAGATGAAATCTAAGATGAGCTGAGGTTTTGGCAATTTAATCTCATCCACGTGGCTTCCGAGCTGCATTCATAGACAGAGAAGAAGGGGATGTCACCCTATCCAGGAGGTCTGGAAATACCTAGAGTTCAGTCTATTTAGTGAACATGTGGCATTAATCTGGATTTGCCCAGGGGAGTGTGTTGTACATATGCCCCACATCTGCCCTGTGGGTAGAGGTGGAAAAGGTTGAGAGTCCTGATATCTTAAGTTCACCCTAATGTTATGGCCTGTAATAAAGGAGCTTTGGGAGATTTTGGAGGAAGAGTAATGCCTTCCCATATCACGTTGGATCTTTTCTTTGTTTTTTTTTCATACATGCTCTTCTCCTGTAATGAGCCTTTGCCAGGAGACTCCTAACCTGAGAATCTTTCTTTATCTATTCCATTAGATGCCTCTTTTTATCCTCTGTGTGACTTTTGTCAAGACTACCCCATGAGTGTGCTGACTCTTGGCCCTCACCCTGGAGACCACGAGTGTCACCCAGGACAGGCTGCAGCTGACTTACCATTGAGCCCAGCACAGAGCCATCTTCGAACTGCACACTGAGATTAACATCTCAGACGGGCCCAAGGTGAGTACATAGCAGTGGCTGAGTAGAATTTATCTGCAAAAGAACAATTCCAAGGAACCTGACGGAATCGATAAGAGTGTGCTCGTTGACGTTTTCTCTGTCCAGTATTGTTTAACCCTTCCTTCTCACTAGCTTGTCACATGACTGTCTCCCTGTGTCCTCTTATCTTAAGTCGTGGCAAGTTGCTGGCTTCTGTTTTTAATAATCTTTTCTGATACCTTGTTTAAACTTTCTATAAACGAAAAGTGCTGGCTGCAGAAGGGCAGGAGAATTGCCTGGCTCCTCTCCAACCACCCCACTTATTAAATATAATTTTCTCCAAATTACCATATCTAACTCCAAGTCATTTTTGTGTGAGAGACTTATTATTGGCAGCAGCCTAGAGCAGCAGCCTTCCTTGGCAAGACTGTGGAACAAGTAGCATCCACTACACACAAATGTGAGAATGGAGGCATAGAACCACATGGAACCATGTCTCAGTGCTTTCCTACCTTCTCATCACTTCAAAGATGAAGGCAGGTGTGGTGGTAGACACCTGTAATCATGGTACTTGGCATGCTGAGACAGGAGGGTCACAGGTTAATGGCCAGCCTCAGCACTGTGGCAAGGACCTCTGAAACTTAGTCAAGATCCTGTTTCAAATTAAAAAAAAATCCAAATAGGCTGGGGTGTAGCTCAGAGGTAGAATGCCTCTGGTTCAATCTCTAGCACTACTTAAAAAAAAAATAGGAGAGTTGAGATGTTGAAGGCTGGGGTGAGCAGGTACAAAGATGATCTTATAGTTCTTTCCAACATATTTACCTAACTTTCCTAGCAAAATGAATCTTCTTCCATTATTTGTTTGCATTCTGCTTGGGTCAGGAGCAGCACGCGTTGCTCAGGGTGTAGTCCCTGTTTTCAGCAAGGTGTCACAGGCTTGTTGAGGAGATGGAGGAGGAGCAAAGGGAACATTGCAATTCATGGTGGACCTCAGTCCTCAAAGAGAGCAAAAACATTCATAATGGACATGGTGTGTATCCCGCAGGGCCTCCTGTCCTGCTTTGTACAAAAGAAAATCCGCTGCCCTTTGCCCCATTCTATATAAACAAAAGCTTCACAGAGTGAGCTGGAACATTTGTACCACCACTGAGAAAGTTCAGAACTGTGGATAAATTATTTGTGGTAACAGGTATATTTGGAGGTGGGAAGGTTGAAGGATTTTGACTAGTTGGTGACTAAGAAAATAATTTCCCCTTTTCCAAAGAAGAGTGAGTTTTGAGACAAAGTCAAGGTAAAGTTTTGCTGGTTTCTAGAGCCAAATCTTTCTATTGTTTATTTGTGAGGGTTTCTTTTTGTGTGTGTGTGTGGTACTGGGGGTGGAACCCAGGGACTTTCTACCTCCGGGCTATACTCCCAGACCTCTTTTATACTTTATTTGGAAACAGGGACTCACTAAGTTGCTGAGAGCCTCACTAAGTAGCTGAGGCTGGCTTTGAACCTGTGCGATCCTCCTGTCTCAGCCTCCCAAGTGCTGGGATTAAAAGTATATGCCACCATGCCCGGCCTATTTATGGAAGTTTCTAAAAATCAATTCCTAAAAGACTTTCAGGGAGAAATGGAATGATTCTTGTTTTATAAAGAAGTTATTTAGCCTGGTGCAGTGGTGTACACCTGTAATCCCAGTACTTGGGAGGCTGAGACAGGAGGATGGCAGGTTTGCAGCCAGCCTCAGCAACCTCATGAGACCCTCCACAACTTAGCGAGACTCTGTTTCAAAATAAAAAATAAAATAGCGCTGAGGGTATAGCTCAGGAGGTAGAATGCTCCTGGGTTCCATCCCCAGTAACACACACACACACACACACACACACACACACACACACACACATTATTTAAAGGAGCCTACGTGTGTGTGTGTGTGTGTGTGTGTGTGTGTGTGTGTGTGTAAGTAAGTAAATAAGTAAGAGAGAGGGGCATGTTCTTTATAGTTCAACCAAACTTAGCTTGCTGTAGTTACCTCTGCCCTTGCCCCAGCACCATGTGTCCATGTGTTCTGCAGAGCAGCCACCCCAGTTCTCACCATTCTTCAGACATAGCTCCCTCTTTCCCTAGAAATCCTTGCTTATTTTCTTCAGAGCAGATGCTGCTACATTCTTTGCACCCACCCCACATACAATCTCCATCATAACACACACGAATCTCCTCGATTCATAATCTATGTATCTGTGGCAGCCACTAGCAGTGTGAACACAGGGGCGTAGAACATTGGTATTGTTTTCACTTGCATGGGGTCTGTCCATGTTGCAAAGCCAGATTCTCAAGGCTGAGTTCTGTCACATAGTTATCTATATAACTTTTGGCAAGTTATTAATGTAAGCCTCAATTTCCTTCTCTAAAAATAGAGATAATAATAGTACCTCTCACATGAAGTGTTTAGTTATGCAGATAAAATTAGATAGTATACATGCAAAGAACTTAGTTACTATGTAGACACTATTTCCTGCCTTCATCAAGTCCTCAATAAATACTTATAAATACTTATAAATAAATACTTATTTATGGCCTGAATGGAATTTTCATGAGTGTGAGTATCTTTAGCTGCATTCTTGTTGTGTTTTGATAATTCTTATTCCCAATCAAACATTTATAAAGACTTCAGATATTTAATACTTTAAAATATCAGGGCCCTGATAGGAACAAATAGGACATGGCATATGGAAGCAAAATCCATAAAGTTTTAACATGATCCAATTAAAAATGTCCAAGCTTCAATGTAACTCTTATCTTTAGTACGTCATTCAGTCTCATTTTTCATCTTCCTGAAAGCGTTCCATAGCTGCTCTGAAGTGACCTAACAAATTGCTTTTGGGAAGCTGGTCCTGAGATCCTATGTCTTCAGTCCTGCCTTCTATCAGCACCAGAAACATCCTTCTGATGAGACAACAATAGACACAAATTATCTGCTTCTGGTACGTATGAAACTGTGCAGACTATTGCCTTGTAGAGGTACCCAGACAGTTTCTAGCTGGAACACAGGATCATTTTCAGTTTTGGAGAAATGTGCTCTCTCTAGAACGAATTGTAACAGGGAATGAACTGAAGCAAAGGACTTGTCTCCAGAGGCCTAGAGATCCCTTTCTCTCTGTCCTTAGACCTATGGTTGAAGGTGGTGGTGGTTGGGGGAGGGGAGACTACAGGTAAATTTATCTATTTCAAAAGTTCAAACTGTATTGGCTGGAAAAGGTTAAGAAAACTAAGCCCTATGCCAGATTGTTTATTTTCTTTTTTCTTTCCATTCATTACCATTCAACCCCTCCCCCCACTATTTAAAGAGAATAAACAGCAACAAAGAACCCTTCTCCAGGTGCCCTTCGCAGGGCCAGCAGCGGTTAGGTGAGTGAGTGAGCACAGGGCATATCTATAATTCAGCTCCGGAATATTTCCCTTAATAATTAATCAAGTGCCACAAAAGGAGGAGGCCCAGTAGGGCCCTTGAACAAAGCTGCCAGCCAAGGATGGCAGTGGGTACCTAGGAGCCAACCAACCATCCCAAGGTCGGGTTTGCTTCAGCAGTCAGGGCTGCACCCCCACCGCTTGCTTGGTCCATCCAGGGGAGAGGTGTCCAGGGACTCCGTTGCAACCTGGGCTGCTGGTTGTGCCTGTTTGTAAATTTATGCTCCCCTCCGCCTCTAACCTTCGGGTGGAATTGCACATTTGCATTCCTGTTCAGAGGGATTTCACAGACTAACCACCTATGAAGCAACCTGCAAGTCCTCCAGTACAAATGCCGGCTTCGGGGCACACTTGCTCTGTGTGTGTGTGTGTGTGTGTGTGTGTGTGTGTGTGTGTGTGTGTGTATGTGTGTGTGTGTAGGTTTTTGTTGGTGGCATTGTGAATCAGTCAAACCTTTCACAAATAGTAGTTCTTTTTGCAGCAACAGGTGTGTGGAGGGCTCCTGTCCTGCCTTTCCAAAGCCCCCAGTAATTCTGCCTGGCACCTATTCACAGTTCTCCAACCCTCTCCCTTGGACTTCTTCCTCAGGTGCACAGACACCAGCCAGGGTTTGATTCCATTTTGGCAAGTGTCCTCTCGCTGTGGTCTAATACGTGTTTAAAATAGTTTTCCTCCTAGTCCCAGAGGTCCAACTCCTGGGAGGAGGCGGACCAACTCGAGTACAAGGAGCTGAACCTCCATCTGCCCGCAGGCTAAGGGGGAGCCCCTGCCTGGCTTGTAGTCTCTACAGACAGGCACCCACCCAGGTGCCCAATTCCACAAATTCTCTACAAGGTGGGGGTGGGGAGCAGGAGGGGGGCGGGCGGCGGAGGAGATACAGAGAAAGCAGGTCAGGGAGAGAAGACTACAAGACGCTCCATTGCATCCATTTTCGGAACTGCTTATCCCGCCGAGGTCCCCCTCCCATTCTCTTTTAGGGGCACCTGCGCTGCAGTCGCCATCCGGACCCCCATTCCAGCTCCACGGGGGACATCTCCCCGCCGGGAATTGCTGCTTGCCTTTGGGGGAGACAGCCAAGTGCCCCTGGAACCGTTCCCAGCATCTGGGGAGTCGGGGGACCCGACGCAGGGGTGGGGAATCGCAGCGTCGTGACTGCGTCCGCGCCCCCACCCCCTGCGCGGGGAGGCTCCCCCGGCGACCGCCCCGAACGCCACACCCTCGGCTCGGCCCTGGCCCCGCCCCGCCCGGCGCGCGTTCGCGGCCCGGGGAGGCGTGTGCTGCTCCTGCAGCCCGCGAGAGGCAGAGGACGGATGCTGGAGGAGGAATTCGGGCTTAACAAGTGATCGCTGCTGTCTAGGATTTTGTTTCTTTTCTTTTCTTTCTTTCTTTCTTTCTTTCTTTTCTTTTTTTTTTTTTTTTTGGAGGGGGGAGGCTTGACTTCCTTTCCTAGTGCAGCCCTGCTGTGCTAAACTCCAGAGGAGCCAGGAGTCTTGGGGTCTTCATTGGGGGAGCTCCGAACTGATCCCCACCCCCAGGCTCCGGCAGCGAGGACTCGGTGCCCCCCCCTCCCCCGGCCAGACATCAGAACTTGTTCGGTGGATATTTTGGAGCTTTCACCAGCCAGACCGGAGTAATTCCTTTTACCCCCCCCCCCGCCCCATCATCCTTCCCCCTCCTCCAGCTGTTGCAGCTGGAGGGGGAAAAACAAGTCCGCGGGGAATTGTCTGCATTTTTATTTCCTACTCCTGGGAACGGTAAGTATGATACCTTTCTTATCTTTCCTCCACCTTATTGTTATTATTATTTTTTTGGCTGTTAAGAAACTGTGGACATCTGAGGGATAAATAATATCGAGAATGTAACAGAAGGGCATGAATGGAAGGCGGTTAAAAATAAACCAGGAGGTGGGAGAGGGAGGTGCAGATGCTACGCGGCGCTCCGGGGGGCCGACCCGGGGACGGGGTAAGTGCGCCCTGCTTAATGTGCCCAAGCGGGAGCCGAGGTCTGGAGGCGAGGGTGCAATTAAAGATGTCGTTTCCCAACGAGGTGGGGTTTAGATTTAGCATCGCTTTACCTCATCCCTGCCTCACCGGTTCTGTTCATTTGGGAACAGCTGGGGAACGGGTCTGTATTGCTGCCTCTTCCAACACTGGGATCTGTGTACATCCTCCCAGCGTTTGAGCCACCCAGAGCGACTGTATAAATGGCGTGCATTGAAGTAAATGTTTCTTACGGTGTTGGCCTTTCTGTTTTCCTCCCTCAATTTAATTTAATTTTTTTTCTTTCTCTGTCTCTCAGATAAGGCTCAGGTACCACTGTAACACAGTTGCAGGAATTAGCAGGGAGAGATGAAAACAACCTTGTTGGGCGAGGAGAGGAGGAGGGGCACAATGCTTGGCTGTTATTTGGGGGCATGGTGATTGAGGAATAGGTGGTCTGCAAAATCCTATTAGCATAATGGTGTTAGAAGAAGGGGAATTCGGCTGCAAAGGTGTCTTCTATAAAAGCTCCTGGGTGTTGGTTTGAAGAGATTCTCCCAACATAAATACCTCAAGAAGGAAGCTACCTTGAGAGATTTTTGAAACAGTCTGGTTTGTTGGGGAAAATATTTTCTTTTCTTCCTTTCTTTCTTTCAAATAGTGAGGTAACTAGAAAATAACCGAAAGAACAGTAATTTGCTTTTAGGAGGATGGAAGAGGGAGTTAAATAAACAAATCAACCTAAGTACATAAATAAGAAATTATTTGGTGTAAAGCAGCAGGTACAGATCTCCTGCAGAGTTGATGGTGAATTAGAAGACCTTCTAATTCATTCTGTTTTGGGAGTCACTTGGGTAGAAGGGTGTGTGTAGTATACAAATATACAGGCGTTTCAGTTACACTGGGGCTATATTTAAATGGTGTATTATAAATGTTTGGCAGAGTTGGGGAAGAAACTGAGCAAACTCCCAGGCTGTTTGGTTTGTGCAAGTCTTTGAGGGATGTTGGCCCAACACTCCACAGTGATGGAGCCCTAGGGTGGTTTTTTTTTTTTTTTTAAGGACTTTGGAGATCTTTTGATGGTAGGTCTCCACCCCATTATAAAATGATGTCAGAAATTAGACAGAAGAAGGGGGAATGTCACTCCAGATGCCGTCAGAGTTGCATTGATGGGCTTTGAGTCTCAATCACGCTCCCTTCTTGCCCTAGGAGAATGTGTATGATTGGGATGCTCTCTGCTTGCCACTTCCCTGCTGGACACTTCATAAAATTCAAGTGTGTTTAGGTTGCAAGGCTGACGAGACCAGCGAGGAGCAGCAGGTGGTCAAGAGCCGAGCCCTGTTAATGGCCTCAGAAAGCCATTTCTCTCCGGCTTCCCAAGTGCTTCCAGTAATAGAAGCTGGTGGGTGCCCTGAATTCTCTCATCCTCCTCTCCAGTGCTCTGGCCACTTTGCATTCTTAGAAGTCCTGTTGGGCAGAGTGAATGGAAGATACATGAGGAGACAAAAGATAAGGCCAGGAGGTAGTGTAGGTCCTGGGAGAGCAAACCAAAGAAGGGCTTGGAAGAGCAGTTGAAGGGGGAACAGATTGAGGGTACAAGAACGCATGATCAGGGAGTGGGAGATTGGAAATGAAGGCGGGGGGCTGTTGGGGGATAGGAGATGCAGGTCAAATTGTGAGGGGGTAAAGTGAGATGTGATAGGCCAAGAATAAAGTCCACACAAACTGGGACAAAATAAGGAGAAAGTTCCTTGAGAAGAATGTAAGAGGAACCATTGAGGTGAACAGGGAGGAACTGCAAGGAGAGAAGATGATTATTAGAGATGTGGAAACTGGGATCAGCTCTTAGGCTGTGGGTGGTAGGGAGTATTCAAGAAGAATCTGGGGAAAAGAAAAAAACAACAGAGATATGCTTCAGGGAGTCAGGGAATGCCAGCTTGATGCAGGCATGGGTGAGTCTCAGAGTGTTCTCATATCCTGAAGTCCTTCTCTCCCAGCCCATACAGCAGCATAGGGCACAGGCCTTTGGGGATGGGTAGACAGACAGTAGAGCGTAGGTTGCTGTCATGTAATTCATAACTGCCAGTGTTTATTGCCATTCATTATGTACAAGGCGGTGTGCTAGTCTGTCAACACCCATTATCTCATTTGATCTTTACAAAGGTGAGGTGGGGAGGTTATATTATATTATCTACACTTTGTAGATGAGGTGACTGAAGCTCATTCAAGAGCCTGCATTGAAAACAAACAAACAAACAAACAAACAAACAAACAAACAAGCTCAGTGTTTCTGACTTCTTTAATCAAGGTAGAGAGGAAGGCGGAGGGTGCTTAATTAAAAAACATTAGATAAGTGGAAATATTTTTTAAATTCCTTGAGGTAAATGAATGACAGAAATGGCTTTAAAGGCACAGCATCATTACTGTGGAATGAAGAAAGAGAGTGAGAATTAAAACCTGATATTAGGGAAGGAAAAGAGAGAAGCAGAAGCATGTGGCTGGAGAGTGGAGAGAAGAAAGAGAACTGAGTTGCCACAAAAATAGACCGGCTGAAATGACAACCAAAGATGAAGGAAAGAAGGACGTTGAGTGAGAAGGAGATTTAAGAACAGCCTGCCTCACACTCTTGGGAATTCATGGTCTCTGGGTGTGTATGATAGGATTTGCCTACAGACGAGAGGAGGAAGTATATGTGATTTAAAATGCTCAGTTTGCTTTTATGATTTGATCCCCTCCTCCAGTGCTTGTTTCCCATCCTTTTTTTCTTTTTCTTTCTTTCTTTTTTTTTCCAGGTGAAGAGCTTCTGTATGATCTTAGCCAAAGGATGGTTTGGGTTTCCTTGATTTCTATGGAGACCTCAGAGCTAGCTTTGCCTCTGCTTACAGCTCGTCTGGTACCTTCTCGACCTCCCAAGGTCTTTGACTCTATCTACAGCTTGAGGTTGCCCCTGGGTCCAGGAAGCCTTTGATGAACTTAGGAGGAGAGCCTGAACACTCACCGTGATGCACTGCGCAGCAATGGCTGGGCATACTTTAAGCCCCATCTTAACTTGGGTCAAGCCATCACTAGAAGGCAAGTGCTAAGACACAAGGCTTTTTTTTTTTTTTCCTTTCTTTCATTTTATTTAATCTGATCAGCTGGGCTTTGGACAGTTTCCATGGCAGAGAAATATATTTCATTTTCTAGGCACAACTGCTGGCTGTCAGATATTTGCTGCCTTTGAATTTTACAGCACTGTTACCAACGGCATCTGGGACACAGCTCCACATTTGAAGCTTTACCCCACTGGTTAATGTTTGGGAGACCTCAAAATCTTCTGACTTCGGCTTGAGAAGTGATAGCCTGTTT
Organism: Muscardinus avellanarius; assembly: GCF_963383645.1. NCBI lineage: Eukaryota > Metazoa > Chordata > Mammalia > Rodentia > Gliridae > Muscardinus > Muscardinus avellanarius. The sequence goes on along the minus strand of NC_137786.1, from coordinate 203,839,331 downwards.
ATCTAGACTAGCCAAGCCCTGGAGAGCAATGTTGAATCCCGGAGAAGAGAGAGCATGGGGCGTGCTGATTTAAAAACAGAAAATGCAAAGTTGGACTGAAAATATCCTTAGTCTTCCAAGCAATCTGCTTAAGGGTTCCAAACTTACCTTCATTTGGTGAGAAAAGAAGCTGCCCTATTTTTTTTTTTTTCCCCTTTCTTTTGCTTCTTCGTCTTCTACAACTGGAACCAGCCATTTCGGCAGCCCGCCACCATGGAGGTCGCAATGGTGAGTGCGGAGAGCTCAGGATGCAACAGCCACATGCCCTATGGCTATGCTGCCCAGGCCCGGGCCCGGGAGCGGGAGAGGCTGGCCCACTCCCGGGCGGCCGCGGCGGCCGCTGTTGCAGCGGCCACAGCTGCCGTGGAAGGCAGCGGAGGGTCCCACCACCACCACCAGCCCCGCGGGGCCTGCGGCTCCCACGACCCCCAGAGCAGCCGCGGCAGCCGAAGGAGGCGACGGCCGAGGCCCGAGAAGAAGAAAGCCCACCACCGGCAGAGCAGCTTTCCCCACTGCGCAGACCTGATGCCCAGCGGCTCGGAGGAGAAGATCCTGCGGGAGCTGAGCGAGGAGGAGGAGGAGGACGAGGAGGACGAGGACGAGGAGGAAGAGGAGGGCAGGTTCTACTACAGCGAGGACGACTACGGCGACGAGTGCTCCTACACCGACCTGCTGCCCCAGGACGAGGGGGGCGGCGGCGCCTACAGCTCGGTCCGCTACAGCGACTGCCGCGAGAGGGTGGTGATAAACGTGTCCGGCCTCCGCTTCGAGACCCAGATGAAGACGCTGGCCCAGTTTCCAGAGACTCTGTTGGGAGACCCCGAGAAGAGGACTCAGTACTTTGACCCTTTGCGCAACGAGTATTTTTTTGACAGGAACCGGCCCAGCTTTGATGCCATCTTATATTATTATCAGTCCGGAGGCCGCCTCAAGAGGCCCGTCAACGTCCCCTTCGACATCTTCACGGAGGAGGTGAAGTTCTACCAGTTGGGGGACGAGGCACTGCTCAAATTCCGAGAGGACGAGGGCTTTGTGAGAGAGGAGGAGGACAGGGCCCTGCCAGAGAATGAATTTAAAAAGCAGATCTGGCTTCTCTTCGAATATCCAGAGAGCTCCAGTCCTGCCAGGGGCATAGCCATCGTGTCCGTGCTGGTCATCCTAATCTCCATTGTCATCTTTTGCCTGGAAACCTTGCCCGAGTTCAGGGACGACAGGGATCTGGTCATGGCCCTGAGTGCCGGCGGGCACAGCGGGCTGTTGAACGACACCTCGGCCCTCCACCTGGAGAACTCTGGGCACACGATATTCAACGACCCCTTCTTCATCGTGGAGACAGTCTGCATCGTGTGGTTTTCCTTTGAGTTTGTGGTTCGCTGCTTTGCTTGTCCCAGCCAAGCACTCTTCTTCAAGAACATCATGAACATCATTGACATCGTGTCCATTTTGCCTTACTTCATCACCCTGGGCACCGACCTGGCCCAGCAGCAGGGCGGGGGCAACGGGCAGCAGCAGCAGGCCATGTCCTTCGCCATCCTCAGGATCATTCGTCTGGTCCGAGTGTTCCGGATCTTCAAGCTCTCCAGACACTCCAAAGGCCTGCAGATCCTGGGCCACACACTCAGAGCCAGCATGCGGGAACTGGGCCTCCTCATCTTCTTCCTCTTCATCGGGGTCATCCTCTTTTCCAGCGCTGTGTATTTTGCCGAGGCGGACGAGCCCACTACCCACTTCCAAAGCATCCCGGATGCGTTTTGGTGGGCTGTGGTAACCATGACAACCGTGGGCTATGGGGACATGAAGCCCATCACGGTGGGGGGCAAGATCGTGGGGTCCCTGTGTGCCATCGCGGGTGTCTTAACCATTGCTTTGCCAGTGCCAGTGATTGTCTCTAACTTTAACTATTTCTACCACAGAGAGACTGAAAACGAGGAACAGACGCAGCTGACACAAAACGCAGTCAGCTGCCCGTACCTCCCTTCTAATTTGCTCAAGAAATTTCGGAGCTCTACTTCTTCTTCCTTGGGGGACAAGTCAGAGTATCTAGAGATGGAAGAAGGAGTTAAGGAATCTCTGTGTGCAAAGGAGGAGAAGTGTCAGGGAAAGGGGGATGACAGCGAGACAGATAAAAACAACTGTTCTAATGCAAAGGCCGTGGAGACTGACGTGTGAATCGCTTTCTCCACACTCCACCCCCCCCCCAGCATCTCCAAATGTATTTATGCATAGAGAGTGCAGTTATGAAAATGAAATATGCAAATGAGTCCAATGCATATAGTAGTACGCCATTTAATGGCAATACATGGCATAATTGTTACTAAACTTGTCTTGCATATCAAATAAAATGATACATCTTGGAGAAGAGGGAGGTTTAAATAGGAGCAAATCTACCTTTATATTTTTTATTAGAATGCAAGAATTTTGCACATTAACTGGAAAAGATGTTAATAGTAAAGAAGGTCCCCTGGGGGCGTGTGTGTGTGTGTGTGTGTGTGTGTGTGTGTGTGTGTGCATACACGTGTGTATGTGTAAGTAAACTGTCAACGTTGTTGGTAATTGTGCAGTGATGGGAAAGTTGGCATTTTGAAGTATTTACTATGTAAGAACTAATGAATCTGAGCAGTCATTTACCAGTGCTTTAATAGCATCTCCTTATGTCTTTAGATTCTGTAGTTGTTTTTTAAAAAATTGTTAAGAATTATTGTGTAAAAAAAAAAGAGAAAGCAAATTATTTAATAGAATATAGGTCATGATTTTATCTTGGATTTAATTAAAGTTTATTTTTAACTGGAAATTAACTTTTAAAGAGGCTGCAGTGGCCTTTAGAAATTGATTATATTTTATTATTAATTCTGGGAAGCTCTGACAGCAAATGCCTAACATTATGGAAGATGTGAAATTGGAGAAAATGTAAAACGTTTTGTTCACAGGTAACAGGACTGGATTTTTTTTTTTCCTTTGCACTACTTTACATGCTGAACATGGAGAGAGACTTCATACTGTGAATGTTTACTAATGTAACAGTTCAATGACAATCATTGGAAGAATGATTTCTTAGTCTTATTTTATCGTTCTCTTATTTTCTTTATGTGAGACTAATGGCCACAGAGGTAACAGCACATGATTCTCTCCTATTTTAACATCTAAGTAACTGATCTACAAAGGGACTGTGAAGTAAAATTTAGCAACTGAATCTTTTGAAATTGGTCTGTTACAAGGATGCTTCAGAAACCATACTATTTTACATATTCTTCTGCCTTTTAAATCCAAAACAATTTAACCAAAGTTAATGCATGCACTGAAAGAATTCTTGAAGAAATAAGATGCCCAGCAGCTACAGTGATTATGGCTTAAGATCTTTTTCTATTAAATGTGCACCATAAATGCTGGATTTATTAAGTTTATTTTTTTGTGTGTGTGTGCAGCTATAGAAGAGCAGAATGTGGGGCTTCATCTCAGATTTAGCATTCTATTTGTTGAAATGGATAGAAGGAAGAATTGTGTCAAAGCATTTGGTTTTAATATCACCATCTACATATCTTTATTAAAGGATTTATTAAAGGATTTATGATACATATAACTGCATTAACTCAACAAGGTATATAAGAATGTGAGCTAATAACCATTAATCAGCCAGGTACTACTAAATCAGAATGAGATAGAGGTTAGGAAAAACTACATACACACACATACACACATCACAGTACACATACATTATAGGGTTTATTCCCCAGTTCTTTTAGAGTTTTAGGGAAAAAATAGCACATAGAGTATCAGCGCTTCATGAACTCTGGCACCTGTAAAACTTAAAAAAATTGTTTGGGAAACCTTTTTTTTTTTCAAACTTTTCTAACCCAGGCCATCATTTAAAAATCTTATTATTTCTTCAATGGTATTTAAAATTCAAAGTGAACCCACTATTTGGTTTAAAAGGGAATTTACACCTTCTCCCTGGCATTCCTGAATACCGGGGGAGAAACCCTTTGCTAGAGCATCATTTGGAGAATGAAAAGCAGCCACCAGTAGAGTTGACTGAATGTAAAGGACAAAGGTTAATAGTGGGCCCTTAAGGGCACCAAAACTAGGAAATGCTGTCATACAATTAAGACTTCAAAGTTGAGGTTTTAACATAGTTTGGATTGGGATATATTGCATTAGACTATGGATAAGGCTATTCGGATCATTCACTGTTCCTTTGGAAAAGTCACTTAAATTCACCTAGCATTGCTGTACCCAAATTTCTTCATAAGCATAAAAGAGTTCACATGGAGAATATGACATCACGTAACTATGAAAAACAAATGAAAACATGCAAAATCTCTGAAATGTTGAGTTCCATATAAATCCCTGATATCAGGTCTAAATTATTCAATCTTTTTCTTAAGAGAAGAAGTGATTTAGGATTCATGAGTTTGATCTATTTTTTCAGTAAACTGTAAAAATCGTGGGTTATTTTATGTTAGTCTCCTTATAAGAAGTCCATTTGCAGATACAAGGTAGGCAGTTTTTGGCTACTAGAGTTTTTATTTGGGGGAAAGATTTTAGTCATGTCATGGCATAAAAAAGTAACTCTGCTCAAAGGAAAGGACCAAATAGATCAGAATTCATGTCCTTCTTTTTTCTTTTTTTTATTGGGGAGTGAACCCTAGGGTATTCTACCTCCAAACTATATCCTGAGCTTTTTTATTTTTTATTTTTTTGAAATGGGGTCTCACTAGGTTGTTAAGAGTCTTGCTAAATTACAGAGGCTGATCTTGAAGCTCTGATCCTTCTGATTCAGCCTCCCAAGTACCGGTATTACAGATGTGTACCACCAGGCCCAGCTTCCGATTATATTTTAAAATACTTTAAGGGCTCTCTAATGTAAGGATGGTTATTGAACATTCTATAATGGCAACAGAAATGATTTGGTAATGTTCAGAAGGGAAAATGTACTGAATTTCATAGTTTCTATGACTTTTTTTTAAATCTGAGAAGTTTGAAAATACATATTGATAATTCTGAGAATCCCGGGAATGCAGTCATTTAGAAATTCGGGGCTTTGCCTTTATCTTACTTGGCTTCTTTAGAGGAAGAAAGAAGTGACAGTCATGGGCTTTCAAACCAAATGTTATTAGATTGTTGCTAAAAGTATGTTTCCACCCCCTGCAAGATGCATCTATTTTAGGGTGTCTAGATGTTGATTCTACACTGAGAAGAAAGCTTTTAAGCCCTCAATACTGGCATAGGGGCACTTCTGTACAGAGCACTTCTCTTTCAGAGAATGTGTGAAGGCAGGACGTTCAGTGCAGCTGTGAATTTACAGCATTTTTCCAAGTTGAAGCAAAGCAAAGTGGTTCAGAACCATTTGTGAAATTTCTGTACTGAGGAAAATGCTTCCAGGGACTTTGTGTAACTAAGTGATTTAGAAAAGTCTATCTTTTTAGTGGCCACCATACAAATTGGGTTGTAAGACAAATGAGAAATAACCTTTTAGAGATCAGAATTCTTGGGATCTGGGATTTTGTAGCTGCTTTGCAGATGATAAGAAATGTTATCCAAAGCATACTGTCTGAGGGTCATCCTAATCAGAGTCTTTTCAAAAGTGGGTGCATTGTTCTTTCTTGCAAATGGTGAAAAAGGAAACATTTACGTCTAACAGTTTTAAGAGAGGAGGAATAAATATCCCTTTTGATTTCTGTGAAAGAGAACTGGAGGGTTCTAGAGGAATGACAGCTCGTCCAGGGAATCAAGAGAGCTGGCTTGTTAACTGTGGGCAAATCATTTCATCTCCTTGATTCTCAGGGTTCTTTTTTTCTTCTTCTTCTTCTTTTTAAAGTCTAACATCAGGGTATCAGACTACAGTATTACTTGATCTCTTTCAGTACTCAATTCTACTGCAGAGTTGAACGAAGTATTTTACTAACTTGGTATTTCCTAAATATCCTGCAAGCCATACCAGCCTGGGGTTTTTAAATTAAGTAATAAGAGCATAATTGTTTTAAAGTCACTGCTAGTTTGGCTACAGAACAGGAGCTTGAGGTTGATAGAATGGGAAGTAAGCTAGATGAATAGGAAATATCCTGAAAAATCTTTATTCCAATGACTTCTAAAGGGAAAGCATTCACTTTGTAAAAAATAGCTCTGTTTCCAGTTGAATGAATACGGTGAGAGTTGGTAAGTAAACATTTTGATTTTTTACTTTGCCGTAGTGCAGTCTTGTCAGTAAACAGAGTATTCTGACCTGTGCTGAGGAATTCATTTTATGCTTACACACATGTAGTATTTCACAAGTGCTGTTACAGTCCTTGTCAAATTTGTTTAAAGCGAGATCATTGAAGCTTTGTTAAAATCTTTTCAGTAAGCGTGCATTGAAAGAAAACCCAATATATGAATAAGATAAGGAAAAAAATCCCTCTGAATTAAGATATGTATATTTCCAGTTTTTAAAAAGTCAATCTTAACCAATGGAAAATTATTTTTAATAGCATTACAATAATAACCATAGCACCGTACCTCCCAGTAGAATTAGAAATAATATTATTGTCCATTGTTAATTTTCAGGGCTTCGATGTGTGTTTAACACTAATGCTGCAGTTCTTACTAGGTAAAGTGGGGCATATACCTAGGTTGGGTTTACGTTTTTAAGTGGACCTGTGGTGGTGTGCTCATGTGCACGATGCCGAGTGTAACTTCCCTCTTTTTCTTCTTTTTTTTTCTTATTGATACAGTTTAGAATGATTACGGGTTGTCACTCAGGGACAAAAGGGCCTGTTCCAGGAAATCTTCTTGACCCAAAAGTCATTCTGAATTCTGCAAAGGACATTTGATGTGGACAAAAGGTACCTCTCGGTTTTCCTGCCTGCAAAGAAATTTGACTTTAAGCACAGGATTTTTCAAACCACTATAGCCACTGTAGGTTAGACGACCTTCCTACTCTCTAGGATGGGAATTAGTGTTCCTCTTCCAAAGAAGACTGATAGAGCAGTTTGTGTTTCAGATTGAAGGAACCAGAGCTATTTTTGCAGTAAATGGGAATATGTACTTCTGAAAAGTAAATTAAGATTAGGACTGTGATATGAGCTTTATTTCTGGCTTGCTTTTCTGTTTCCATAGCAGTCTTGATTTCTCACAGTATCATCTTCATAAAAGTATGCTAATACGTATCAGGCCATATGGTCCAATTTGAGGTTCAGAAAAAAATGGTAATTTTATTTATGGGTAAATTAATTAACCTCAGGGCAAGAGTTGGTTGCTTTGAGAAACACAGGACATATTAATGAGCTGAAGTTCTAAGGGAGACTCAAGCATCTTCCTTTTGGGCCACTGGGACCAGAATACATACATAAGATAAATAATGTGCTAAATATTGAGTTTTGTCATCATCTTGGGAAGTGTATTCCCTCTCATTCAAATGGTCAGAGTGTTGCTGGCCTAAGTTTTGGTTATTGATACATTGTTGTCATTGGTATCTTGAAAGGAGAATTTGCATTAAGGGTAAATGACTTTGATCGTCAACCTGCAGTCAATTATTTTTCCTGAACTCTGAATGATTTATTTGGAGATTATCAGGATCTAGTTTGTCATTTGAGGCTTGCTTTACTCTGGCTCAGAACTCTTTTGTCTCTTGTCAGTTCTTTCCTGAAACGGCAGGACATCAAAAGATAATGTTGTACAAAGAAACAACAAAACCACCAGAACTAGATACCAAACAAACTGAATTGGGAAGCTAAGTCTGTTGAGTTAATATGTCAAGTTTATCAAAATTAAACACAAGAGAGTTAAGAGTAGCTAGATGGGCCTGGTGGCACATGCCTATAATCCCAGTACTTGGGAGGCGGAGACAGGAGGATTGCAGGTTCAAGGACCCCAGCCATTTAGCGAGATGCTTAGCAACTTAGTGAGAACCTGTTATTAAATAAAAACTAAATAGGACTGGGGGTGTAGCTCAGAGGTTAGTATGCCCCTGGATTCAATCCCTAGTGTTGAAAAAACAAACAGAAAAGAGTAGCCTTTGCCATGCTCCGCATCATGACCAGAGATAAACAAGGGGTGACTGCTGTAATGGATGGCTAGAAAGCCAAGAGAGCTACGGAATCAAGAGAGAAGTTAACGTCTAAGAAAATGGCAAGTGCTCACTCACCTCTGCAGTAATCTTAATAGCAAATATTAAGAACAATTAATAAATATAGGAGATAGGCTGTTTTTCCAAGTTATTGTCATTACGTGGAAATATTCTTTTGCAATTCTGTAAGTGAAAGGTGTATTTTCAAAATCAAGAAGGAAGAAGACATTTTATTCACTGCTTATTTAGTTATTGGCTACTGAAGATCAGTCATCTCTTTAACCAGTCAAATCAACTAAATAGCCCCTGGGGATATCTATTAAAGCTGTGCCAGTACTAAGTTAATTATATATATATTACATATATATATATATTTTTTTTTTTAAGAATTTATATTAATCTGGGCATGGTGGCACATACTTGTAATCCCAGTAGTTGGGAAGCTGAGACAGGAGGATTGTGCATTTAGAGCCAGTCTTTTAGGCCCTCTGCAACTTAGTGAGACCCTTTTTTAAAAAATAAATGAATAAAAAAAGGCTAAGGGTAGGACTCAGAAGTAGAATGTCACTGGCTTCCATCCTGAGTGCCACCACCCTCACCAAAAAACCTGTATCAATATGCAATATATTTATATGTTTGCATATATTATGCATTTTTGTGTCTTTATTCTGGCCAAAGAAATACAAATAAAATTGTCTGAGGCATCAAGACATCTTGAAGTTAAGTGAGAGTATAGGACTGCTACTAGTAGGCCAATGTGTGTGTTTTAGAGAATTAGTGACACTTGATGATTAAAAGGTCTTTACACTTGAGGTTGGACTTTTGTGTTATATAACTACAATTGTATTAGGGCTAATCTCTGAGATATTGCATGAGATAAGAGTATGTAAAGTTTCATTCACAGGAGAAAGGGTTAATTTTTATGCTTTATGCAACCTTGAAAAATATTTATTTTGTTTTTCATACATATCATTCTCACTGTATAAAGGATGTACATAGACTGGACCATATGACCCTTAGATAGACTTTGTATTCTTTAGAAACAGATTCTCCTAAAGCTACTCTCTTTCTGTATTGTGTTGCAGCTATTATTTGATATGATTTCTTTAATTATCTTGGGTTTAATTATGAAGTTATAACTAAGAAGTTATAGGCTATTGTTTTTGCTACATATTCCAATCTCTTACCTTCTGAGGACACTCACATTCAAAGTCATAAATAGTTGGAAAAACCATTGGTCTTGAAGATCAGGGTGATGTTATTTAAACTTTCTCCATGATGGGGTCCACATTGGTTAGCACGGAGGATGCATGTTATTCTATTTATAAACCTAATATACTTGGACCTGAATGGACTGATGATTTCCCCAAAGAACACTCGTGGTGTTGATAGCACCTGAGCGAGTCGTTTTTTGTTTTCTCTTCTCAATTGGTAGGGATCATGATCCAAATGAGGCTTTTATTTGCTATCAGGCAGAGTAGGAAATAATTAATGAAGATCTCACTGGAATGAAATCTATCAAGTGGTGATAGAATCTCCGGAGAATACATTAGGATCTATATTTATTTATTTACTTGCCATTTCTTGTTGGTATTATTGTTGGCATTACTGGTGTTTGTGTGTTTGGGGGGGATTTTTAAGTTTAGTATGACTTGTCTAATCTTACAGTGACTTTTGATCAAAGCGTTAAATAGTCTAAGTAGTACCCTGTCTTATTAGCTTCAGGTGTACCTCTAATTAAATATTTTAAGAAATTAATATGAGATTTAGAGATTGCAATCTGTTCAGAGCTATTTATTTGGAAGGGATTTAGCCCATAAAGAATGCTTTATTTATTCAGGTATCTTGAGAGGATAATGGAATCTTTCTCTTTTCTTTCCCTTTTTTCCCCTGACTTTTCTGTATTGTATTTCTCCTGTTGACCAGTTTAAGAGCTCTATTTCAGTAAATGTAAAATACAATGCAGAGACAAGCCTATATGCGATATTAGAATCTATATAACATGTATAACAGGGCAGGAATAATAGGAATAGGTTTTCCTAGTTAGTTTCTAGAAGTGTTCTCAGAAGTCTTGACCTGTTTCTTTCAGAAGTGATTCAGCCAATGACAAGTAGATTTTTTCCCCCCTGGAGGAGCCATAGGATATAAGCAGGATCTAGCATCAGAGCCAGTTGGGATATCGTTAGGCAGAGTGTGAGGGAGGTGGGCAAGGAGCAAAGAGCATCAGGAATTTAATATGGAAAGTAGCTAGATCAGTCTAAAAACTGCTGCTTTTGCTAATGCTAACTATTAATTTCTGTTAACCCAGGAAATCCAGGAAGGTGACTAGATCTCTTAGAGTAGGCATATGTATGTACATGCCCCAGTTCTTTTTTGAGGATATTCACATACAAAACCATACAACTGCTTCTGAGGAGTAAATTAAATCATATGTCTTATTAAGGATAAAAGTCACGTTTCCAGGGAAAAGTCTTGAAGAATTTATGAGATTACCCATGGGTACTTGTATGCCAAAGGACAGAATTCTCCCCCTTACTCTAATGTAGAATGTCAGCCTAGTAGTACATTTAAGACTAAGCCAGAACTAAGCAGCCAACAGAAGCCCTGGGAATGCATGTCACTAACACGGGACCTGCACTGTGTGCGTGTGTTTGTTATTGCTGGTGTACAGTTCTTAGAGGAATGGAGAACTCAGGAGACTTGTGCCACCTAATTAGAACTCTGCTGTCATGCCTGCCTTGCTGATTTAGCTGCCGTGGCGGCGGCTGCTTCTCATCTACACAGAGAAGAGGTGTCATTTCACTACTAGAATCCTTATACTTCACAGGCTTCCAGGCGGTGTGAGAAACAGCCGAGAAAGAAAGGGTTAGATTAGATAGATGAGGACAGAAGCAACATACAGTATTTTAAGGTGTGAATCATTTTGTGACACTAGACTATTTTTACTCTCTCCAGGGACTGAGTTGAATCTTCGGATGGAAGCTGCTCTATTCAGGAATTACCTTTTCCTTTTCGTATATCCATGGTATCGCTGTACGATATCAGTCTAGGGTTACATGGGGCAAACCCTGCCCTCATCGCTAAAACATGTTGAAAGTTACATGCTGGACACATTTGCTCCCACATTTCATTGATGAAACACAGGAGACATATTAGAAGCTTTGCAGAAGAGATTAAAAGGTCTCCTGATGTTTACAAATTTTGTTGCAACTCCCAAAGGATTTTGGCAGTAAATATGAAGTAGAAGATTCTAATATAAATTTGGGCCAAATGTAAACTTTCTTTCTTTTTCCTTTTGTTTCCCTTTCGAATAGTTTACCTAGTTATCAAGCTTTTTGTTTTGATTTGTTTTTAGGCTGCAGAAATAAACATGTAAAATACTTGCCATTAACAGCACCACACCTCACCTCATTCACTTTGTTTCTACAAAAGACAAGATCTGTAAGGCTTCTGCTGGCTCTTGTTCACAAATTCTCAGGGAGAGCTTATTTTGTGTGATTCAGGTAGACATCTTGCCATTTTATAAATCAGGTCATCGCAGTGCATACCCAGAGAGCTCATACAATCACCTGCAATGTGGGTCTCTTAAATTCTGTTATTATGCTAGCTATTTTCTGCTATTACTGAACAGCTGGGATTTTAGAACAGCTGGATGATTAGTTGTGTGTGTGTGTGTGTGTGTGTGTGTGTGTGTGTGTTTTCCATTTTTTACCCAGATGCTTTATTACTGTGTAGCGACAACCCCAGCGTGGAAAGACCTAGGAGCATAATAGCGAAAATCTGCTCTGATGCAACTGTTGTTATTAGGAGTTGAATCAAGAAAAATAAGGGCAATTTTGACTATTGTTCAGTTTACAAACATGTTATCCAATACAGCAATCTTTCCACTTGTAGGCAAAGCAGTTGATTTCCCCACTTTAAAAACGCCTCTTGCATGTTTCCTTGGGCCACGCTTTGCTATGCCTTGGTTTGCCGTAGTTGTTAAGGTTATTTGCTTAAGGGGACGTGTCTGCACATGATGAGACTTCACCTGAGTTTTCATTCACGACTAGCAAGAGGAGCTGACAGAGCAGGCGAGCCACAGTCCCTTCACTCACCGGAGTCTATTTTTAGGTTGGTCCCTTTGTGACTGACTTCAGCCTTTACTGGAGGGCTTAAAATTCAGACAATGAAGTATTTTATTATGATGAGTTGCAGGTTTATAAGACTGCATGGAATTGTGAAAGGTACATATTTAATTCAGATGTTGTCTTTTTATTCCTTACCCAGGGCTAAAATTAGAATTAAAAAATTATAAAAGGGAGCCAGGTGTGGTGGTGTACACCTCTAATCCCAGTACTTGGAGGTTGAGACAGGAGGATCCAGGCCCAAAGCCAGCTTCAGCTACTTAGGCTTTCAGCAATTTAGCAAGATCCCATCCCATTTCCAAAAAATAAAATGAAGTAAAATAAAATAAAATAAAATAAAATAAAATTGGGGTATAGCCTAGAGGTAGAAGGACCCTGGGTTCAATCTCTAGTACTATACACACAAAAGAGGAGGGGAGCTCACAAACCTCTTTTCTTTCAGCATTATTATTTCAACAAATGCTCGTTGAATTCAGCCTAGGTGGCTGGGCTGTACTAGGCAGCCCATCTCTAGTGACACAATCTCAATCTCTAGTCTTCAGAGACTCACAGTCTAGGTAGAAAGATTTTAAAAATATAGATTTATTTTTCCTAAATAGCAAGATTCTTGCTTATTATTACTACTGCTTTCTCCCCCCCCCCACTTTGAATCTATATCTTTAACTAGGTCTAGTTTCCCTTTGAAGAATGAATTACCAGCCACTGTGCTGAAATAATACTTATTTTTTAAAATAAATTCTACCCTGTTTTCTGAAATGTGCTTCATTTCCTATAATATAGGCATCTGTATAAACTGTGTGGCAAGTAGTCCTGAATCCAAGTTTCTAAATTTTTCTCTTTTTGCAATAATAATAAGAGGAGTTTTCAAATAGCAGGGTGATCATATGAAAAACATATATTCATTTTAATCCACAGAATTTTTATTTCTTTTAGTTAATAGTATATAAGTAAATTATAATAGAGAAAGAGAGAGGCAGGTTTGCAAAAAGGGAAAGCAGATTTAACTGAAATATTAGACATCTGTAAAATAGTAAATAATAATCATATTTATAATCTCAAAGTGGAATTCTTAGGATTATCATTATTCTGTCACCACAAAAACATTTTTAGAAAACTAGCCATCTGTATCTTTCTCTTTGGGGAAGATAGGAATACTATTGATGGTGAAGATACAAATTCTGGCTTGAATAAAGACCTGCATTTCTTTTTCCGATAAATGTAAAATTGGTTGTTTTTTGATGGATATTTCTAGTTAGGTAAGCCAAATTGAATTGTCACTTACACAGCCAAGTGGAGAAAGTAGAGGCAAACTTTAGGTGTTGTTTTTCTGCATGCATTGATCAGATTCAGTAGATAATTTGCTCAAGTGTCCACCTATTTTTAAGACAATATCTGATTCCTACCTCTTGGAATTAAGGCTTCACATTTGAGATGCAGCTGTAATAGCATTTTTAGCTATCTCCCACCAGATTCACCGAGTCTTCAGAAGAGCTCAGACTTCCCCTGTGAAATGTTTTCTGAGTGATTCAGAACTTGCATTAGAATCTCTGGCTTTGAGTCTTCATTCAAGCCAAGCAGACATTATCTTTAATTGAAGCTGCTTCTACTTGAAGCCAAAACAATTGACCGAGTCAGTAAAAGGAGGGGGAGAAAGTTGATTATCTGCCATTGGGAAACCATTGATTCCATTCTGCTTCATTACAGCCATTAGAACCAAATGCGTCCAGTATTCTTTTTTAAATTTGGGGATTTTTCAGTTTCTATCTATTCTGTCAGGGAAATGCCTTTAATTGTGAAAAAATTATCTTGTGGAGTTTTTACTTTAGCAAACTGCAACTATTCCTTGTGCCTTAGAAATATGACACTACATATTAAGTGTGTAAAATCATGTTTATCTGATTTCTGAAAAATAATATTTTCCCTATATAATCTTTCACGAAAGTATTTGCAAACTTGAATATGCATGTTAGCCTAAATTAGCCAACATCTAGTTAATATTTGAAGCTACTTAGACAAATAGATGAGTTGCTTATTCTTACTACATGAAGGAAGAAATGATTTACAAATATTTTACATATTGGAAATGGTAGCTGGAAGGGCATATATTTATTTACAACTTCTTAAGCAGACCAAAGCTCACGGAGGTCAAAATGTTCTCTGTCATTCATTCAAAAATTCTTCTAAAGAAGGCAAATGCATTTAAAATGTATGAGCATTTTCGTCACCTACCTAGGAAGTGTAATTTAGAAATGTGGTTTCATATCAAGTAGATTACATTTCTGAGTTATTAAATAAATATATCTCATAACATTTTCATGTAGGGTCTGTTTTTTAAAAATTATCTTTAGCATACCAAATAGCCTGCAGAGCAGTGGTTTAACAATTTGAAAATCTGTCTCCCTAGAACATAAGTTGTATTTTCAGAAGTAAATGCCTCTTTATGTATGCCTCTTTATGAAGTAAGGAGAGAATGCCTCTTATATGTATTTATAAATATGTAAATACATATAATATAAATATATAAATATATATAGTTTTCACTTCTTCTGGAGTCAAATGGATGGTTTCCATGGCACTAAATAATCATGAATTCATTACTTCTCTTAGAAGTATTGTGCCTTATAACAAAAATAGGAGGAACTAATAATTAGTACAAACTGACCCACAGGGAAATTAACACTCAAGACAGACATTCCTCTTTTCAATGGTCATTTATTTAGAGCAGTTTCTTAGTAATCAAGTTTTCGTGCTTTTTAAAATTTTCAAACACATACGTCACTAAGTACTGCACTTATTACAGTCTGGTCCTGCTATTTATCAAAATCTTACTGTTTGTCATGAAGAAGTAAACCTCTTGGTCTCCACAGAATAAAGGCATCTCATAATAAAACTCTCACCAGAAGGATGGTTTTGTGGCAGATATTCAAGGACAGCATTCTGGGCAACTACAAGGTATTTAATGGAAAGTACAGACAACTTAAGTGACTTGAGTTTCTTAAAAAAAAATGTCCAGATTCTCAGCAAGTTGAGTGTTTGCTATAGCGTCAATCTTTTAAGTCACATTAGTTGCTAGATATTGATTATTCATGGATGGTCAAATAAAATATTGGGGATGAGTTATAGTGGCATATAGGATTTACTATTGAATAAAATAATATTTTATTTAAATGTTGACACTGTTGCTGTTTCTACAAGCAAGTATTGATTTTAAGTAATTCTTGGTTTTCTAAGTAATGAATAAGAGTAAGAAGTTCAAAGCTAGACTAATCATTAATATGTAGAATTTGCTTTTGTGTATTTGTGCTAGAAACTATAAAGTTAACTTATTATATTCTAATTTTCATAAGTATCTTATTAATATTTTAACAATTCATTAATTTCTAGAGATGATGGGGAGCTGGATGCAGCCAGTCAGTAGTTGACTGGTAGGCAGTCATAGTTACAGCCCTCCACTACCTATCTCTACTAGTACTGTACATTTATTTGTGCTTATAGATTTTTATTTTTATTTTTTATTTTTTATTTTTTTTGTGGGTCTGGAAATGGAACCCAGGGGCATTCGACCTCCAAGCAACACCCCCTGCCCAATTTTTTTTTTTCTTTCTTTCTTTCTTTCTTTCTTTCTTTCTTTCTTTCTTTCTTCCTTCCTTCCTTCCTTCCTTCTTTCTTTCTTTCTTTCTTTCTTTCTTTCTTTCTTTCTCTCTTTCTTTCTTTCTTTCTTTCTTTTTTTTGGTGGTACTGGGGTTCCTGGAAGCCCTTCTACCTCCGGGCTACACTCCCAGACCTATTTTATATTTTTATTTGGAAACAGGGTCTCCTAAGCCAGCGCGCGCGGCTGGCTTCGAACCTGCACGATCCTCCTGTCTCTGCCTCCCAAGTGCGGGGATTACAAGCGTAAGCCACCACGCCCGGCTATTCTTTATTTTGAAACAGGGTCTCACTGAGTTGTGGAGGGCCTCACTAAGTAGCTGAGGCTGTCCGCGAACCGCGATCCTCCGGTCTCAGCCTCCCAAATGTTGGGATTACAAGCGTGCGCCACCACGTCCGGCTTATAGATTTTTATTTTTATTTTTGTTATTCCTCAGATAGTCAGAGGAGCGAGTGTTTTAAATTATTATTTAATTTTTTTGTTCATGCTGTTTTTGAAGTGGTGATCATGTGACAAGAGTGTGTTGAAGAGAAGTAGTGAATGTCTCTGTAGTTTGGTTTACTTTAGTTGTTCACATGCAAATCAAGACATGCATTTTTTTTTTCTTGACTGGATAAAATGGTTGATGTATGCTTTTTATTTGTGTTAGGTGTATTGGAAAAGACTCACATATAACTGAGAAAAGTGTCTCCATCCATATTTATACTAGTGGAAGATAAGCTTCATCCTGAGCCTGGCTTGTGCTACTTAAAGGCACTGGGGACCCAAAAAAGTATGGTCCACTCAGTACATTTCAGCAATCTGTGGGATGCTTTTGGACATTTGATTTGTGCCTTCATGTTGATGAAACTGACCAAAGTATTTACTCATTGCTTTTGTGGATGCTGTGTAGTCACTTTCATATATTTCTAAAAGGTACTATTGAAATATTTTATCTTATGATAGTATGTAACAATCACATGTGACCATAATAGCACACAATCACAATGTGAAGAGTAAGGTAAACCAGGTGTGGTGGTGCACACTTGCAATCCTAGTACTTGGGAGCCTGACATAGGAGGATTGCAGGTTTGAGGCTAGCCTCAGCTACTTAGTAAGGCCTTTCAAAACTTAGTGAGACCTTGTTTCAAAATAAAGAATAAAAAAATATAGGGCAGGTGATGTAACTCAGAGGTAGAAGGCCCTTGGGTTCCATCCCCCAAACCACAAAAAAGACTAAATTATTATAATTTGGGACTAAGGATTTATTTAAATAGATTTTTTTTACTATAATAATATCACTTCATTAAATTTTAAGATGTAAAATAGACAAAATGAGGAAAAGTGTTTTCTTTCATCCCAACTCTTCTCCAATTCCTTCCCACTACATTTTTATTCTACCTCATTAAATTGTAACATATTTATAATCTGGATGGAATATCAATACCTGTCTTGTAGTGTTGCTATTTAGATTTTCATTTTATTTTTTGCCAATATTTTTTGTTTATATCACATATTATTCAACTGATGTGCATAGCTTTCTTGGCTATTCCAATGTGATTGACATTTTATAGATTGCTTTGCTTTTTTATTATATTTAAAAATTTAAACTATTTTATAGAAATAAACTCCCAGAAGAAGTTGTTCATGCTTAAATAAAAAGAGTTTAATTTTAAATGTTATTGCATTCTTTTACAATGTAATGTAATATATTAATAATGGTAGGCTAGTGGGGCAAGAAATAGCTTTGGAAAATTGTTCATTTGCTGTTGTCTGTGGTTTAGCAGCATGGATTATTTAAGTATTATCAATAATGTAATAATGCCTATACATTGACCTCAGTTTTGCTTATTTATATAGCAGATTGTTTCAGATGATAAATATTGTTTGAACAGCGATTGACAAAGTAGCTCATAGTTGTTTTCTGCTCAGGTATTGTAAGCAGGCTTCCATTTCTTATCATTTGGTTCATGGAAATTAGGTTAGTTTTATGTATGTCTCTTTGTCGCTGTCTCTCTCCTTGTCCTTGTTGTAGCTGACATTTTCCTACCTTCAGCTGTCTGGTTTCTCTTGATTCTAAGTCCTTGATTTGTCCTTAAGAAACATAGGATCCTCAATTACCTAATCTCTGCTTTCATAGTCATTTTCCTTTGATATATTTAATAACTGGACACAAGTTTTATTTCCAGTTCTTTTTCCTCCTCCTCCTCCTCCTCCTCCTCCTCCTCCTCCTCCTCCTCCTCTTTCTCCTCCTCCTCCTCCTTTCCTATTCCTTTCCTTCACTTTTTAAATTGAATCTCTAACTTATTGTTGACTTGATGTTTTAGTACTGAGGGGCAGATAACAATTGGGAAGCACTCTGTTGCTTCTTTCTTCTCACCTTGGAATTGGGAGATGTTCTAGAAGAACATGACTATTCAGGGCAAAGCTTACTAGCCTGTTTCCTGGTAAGAGTGTTTAACGACATAGACTACTGAGGTTTACACAGAATGGCTGTTACTATAGTTAGGTCTGCCAATAACACAAATTATTCGTGGGAATACTAATTCCTGCTCTTGAAGAATAATCACACACACAAAAAAAGAAAACAGAAAAAGAAAGAATAACCTATCTCTACTTAATTTTCTAGATTCAATATTTGCATAAAAAATCCTGGAAAGGAAGGGTCAAATACCCAACCTCCAGCAGTTAAAAGCATATTTTCAGCCAGGCATGGTAGGTCATACCAGTAATTCCAGTTCTTGAGAGGCTGAGACATTGAGGATCGCAGGATCAGTGACAGTCTCAGCAAGGTAATGAGATCCTGTTTCAAAACAAAAAATAAAAAAAAGAACCAGGGGTATAGCTTAAAGGTAGAATGGCCCTGAGTTCATTCTCCAGTACAATGGTGGGGGGAGTATATGTTCACTTTTTTTTTTTTGAATTTTTAAAAATCTGCTTACTCTAAGCTTTGATCCCATAACTCTTTCTATGTTTCTTATTATCTGCTCATCTTTGGGACTGGTGATTTGAGGGAATTGATCAAATTCAATTAAAGCTGGCTCCAGTTATTTCAGAAGCCATATCTTATGCTAGGGAGACACTGTATAATTTAAAAACAATTTTTTCTTTTTAAAGATTTAATCACTTCATAATATTTGTTGAGAGTTTGACAACTGCATTGCTTCTAATTGTATCTTGCATGTCTGAAAAAAGGGTCTTGATATCTTAAACCATAACTCTGGGATTTTAAGGAACTGATCATTTCAATAGAAGGAGTAAGCAAGAAGCTATTTCTCAGTTTTTAAAAGCAATGAGCAGCCGGGCGTGGTGGCGCACGCTTGTAATCCCTGCGCTTGGGAGGTGGAGACAGGAGGATGGCGCAGGTTCGTAGTCAGCCTCGCTGGCTTAAGAGACCCTGTTTCCAAATAAATAAAAAATATAAAATGGGTCTGGGAGTGTAGCCCGGAGGTAGAAGGGCTTCTAGGAACCCCAGTACCACCAATAAAATGAATAAATAAATAAATAAATAAATAAATAAAACAATGAGCATATAAGGGAATTAGAACAATTTAACTTGCTAAGTGAGTCAGTTGAGTTACAAAAAACCTACTTTTGAAACCTCACTGGTTGCGTTTGGGTTGAGTTTTGTGCACTGGTACAGCCATAGCAGTTGTTAAATGTTGAAATGCGTCTGTACTGATGAGTTGACAGCTGATATTACAGAGCCTACCAAGGGCCCCGCCCCAGAGTCTTGGCATCTCCCCTTGCATTGCTTTCGAGATCCAGGAATTAAGGGATAAACTCCCATCACCTCGGCAACCTCCAAAACTCAGCTCCAATGCTGAAACCATGTTCTATCCTGATTGCTCAACTTTACCAATTATATACATATTTTATTAAAATTTTATGTAATATGTATAATCATAATATGTATAATTATAATTACATTATAATTTTGCTCACACTTTTCCAAATATAGATATATTATGTATATATACATGCTTTATCAAATATATTTTTTATAAGAGTATATATATATTATGAAGATTATTCTTGGTATGAGACCAGTATTCAATCTCATAGTCCTAGAATTTTGAGCTTTAGAACTTCTGGATTCTGTTTCTAGTTCTGAAATCAACTTTGTTTTCCAATCTTCTAAATCTTTTGATTTTTACTCTGTCTCAGCCCATCCATCTGCACCCTGGATCTGATGAAACTATTTCTTAGGAATGGGGGATAAATCCCAGTTAGAAGTAGTAAGTGCTTAAAGGCTTTAATTATACATTGTTTTACATGCTAAAAAGTCTATCTGTGAGGATTTTATATGTGTCAATATACTCTAAAACTTATTAGCTTAGAGATTAGTTATTACACATGATTTTGTATGTTATCAATTTGGGCTGGGATCAGCTGGTCGGTTCTTCATCTGGGATCACCAGAGCCTCCACTTGGGGCTATATTTAACCAGGAGGCCTGCTCCTGGACTAATTTCAGATGGTCTCAAACACATGTCTGGAAATTAATTGAGTGACCAAATCATATAGCTTCCATATCTCCTGGGAGAGTCTGGGCTTTTTCACCTGGTAGATGGAATGGCTTCCAACAGTGCAAGAGAAGGTAAACATGATGTAAACATTCAAGCCTCTGTTTGTATCCTCTTTGTAAATATTCCATTAGCTAAACAAATTACATGGCCAATTTCAGATGTCGGGGTAGAGACATAGATTTTACTTTTTGATGAGCTATTAACATTCATGGTCAGTGTTTTTTTTTTTTTTTTTCAGTTTACAACAGCTTGTGACTAATCTTCCTCTCATAAAGATTTACTCCAGAACAAATATTTTAGAGAGATCTTCTACTGTAAATAGAAAAAAAAATCATGGAAAAATATTCTAATTAAGTCTGTTTTTCAAATTCTCCTCTATCTAGATGAACTTGAGGACACATATGGAATTTAGATTATATGCTTTAAAAAGTGATATTTTATTTTATAAAGTATGTTTTAAAATAATTTTTAATCTCCAGTTGGTTTTTCATTAACATTTTTTCTTCTTGAACAGATTATAAGCTTTAAGAAATAAATGATTCACCCTGGTTTTTGCTATCCTTCCCAGTCTAAGGTCCAGCATATAGGGTTATTAGCTAAATTATCAGCTCCCCTACCTAGACATAGACAAAAATTCCTCACTAAGTATGGTTACATAAATTTGTTATTTTTGCTTATAACTCTTTGTGGTTTTAGCAGTTGTTTAAAACAGATTATTTGAAAAAATAAGTATTTGCATTAATAAAGCTCTGCTACTTCATTGTGCCTTGAATTTTGAGCCCAGTACATTGCTTTCTTTTATGAACTTAAGGGTTATCTCCTGTGATTTTGAATTAGAAAGTGCATGCCCAACTTTGAATCTAACTTTTTATATATGGAGAACATAAATTTCACCAATTTAGTCACTGGCAATGAAACATTTGCTACACATTTTCAGGTGATTTTAGAGCATTTACATTTGCTAATTGCTGACATCAATAGTAGCAATGTTTAACTTGGCCCTTCTTTCGCCATGTTCTTAACAGATGTGTGACATTTATAGGAAAAATAATTTGACAACATTTTTTAACGTGCCTGTGAGAAAATAACTTGAGGATTACTATATTCTTTCTATTTCTCATGGTCTAAATATGGTTTCCAAATGCATTCGATAGTCTTATTTGCTAGCAAAGTATTAAATAGTTTTCTAGATACTTTGAGAAGTATAGTTGATGAAACAGATGAGATCAATTAACTTAGAGAAATTCTCATCTCTATTCAAAATCATTTAATAGTAGTTGATTAATTTTCTCCTGTATTGTGGTCCTGTAAACACATTTGTGATTTTTTCCCTATAGATAAAAACCCTACATTTTTATTACTATTCATAAAAGATGTTGAGCTGGCTGCAGTGGTGCATACCTATATTCCCAATATTTGGAAGGATGAGATAAGAGATCTCAGGGTTGAGGATTGCCCAGCACTTTATGGAGACCTTCAGCAACTCAGTAAGACCCTGTTTTAAAAAATAAAAAATAAAATAGAGCAAGAAGTGTAGGTCAGAGGTAGAATGCTCTCGGCTCAAACCCCAGTTTCTAAGAAACAACAACAACAACAACAACAACAACAACAACAACAACAACAAGATATTGAATTCTTTCTTTGTTGTTATATTTTAATTTTATACTGGAGAATAGATGACAAAGGCAATGCTTTGGGCAATATCCAGGTTGTTTTGATTGAACTGTAAATCAAAACATTAAAAAAAATTCATCGGTACTGAAGATATACAAATTCTTTTTTCTTGTCATTATTGTCTAAATAAGATAATAATTTACAAATAATTTATATTTTGTTATTACACCAAATCTAGTGATGATACAAAATAAAAGTACTTGGGAGAAGGCGTGGAGGTCATATGTATATACTACTTCATTCAAAGTGAGGGATTTTTTTGTCCACACATTTGGGTATCTAAAGGGGCTCTTAGAAACAGACCACTCTAGATACCAAGGAATGACTGAAGTTAAATATGTTTTTTTCGAAGCAAGTTGTTAGTTGGAAAATAGGCCTATCTATTACTTGTCAGAAGTGTTTAAATATGCTTTTCCATCTCAGGGATTAGGGAAAAATCAGGAAAAGTATTTTCCTGGTTGCATTTAATAGGCAAAGAGTAGTAGCCAAAAGTTACTTTAAAAATTTACTTTCTTTTTTCGTCTTGAATATTTGATTAGTGTTTCATAAAGATACACACTGCATACGTCATTTATGTGTGCGTGTTTGTGTGTGCTCATGCTCTCTGTGTGATAATGTACTTGCTAATATTGAAATCAGAGAAAAAAATAACCGGAAATGAGAAGTGATAGAGACAAGATTGAGGAATCGTCAATATTTCACAATATGGAATATTTATCAAAATCAGTTTGCCAGGCAGGGCATGGTGGTGCACTCTTGTAATCCCTGCGCTTGGGAGGCGGACACAGGAGGATAGCGCTGGTTCGAAGCCAGCCTTGTTGGCTTAAGAGACCCTGTTTCTAAATAAAATATAAAATAGGTTTGGGAGTGTAGCCCAGAGGTAGAAGGGTTTCTAGGAACCCCAGTACCACCACCACCAAAAAATAAAAAAAATAAAATAAAATAAATTTGCCAGCTTAGATTTATCTCTGTGTCTTATACCATATTTATAAATTTTTTCATAAAATTATAAAATGTGAAAAATCATATTCCAGAAGTAAATAGAAGCTTTCTATTCCCCCTACTTCATGAAGTCAGGCCTTCACCATTTGAATCCAACTCAATAATCCTATTATAGGTACAATATTTAAATGACTTCCTAATTTGTCTCATAAGATATTTCAGTCTCAGATCTAAACCCTATATTTAAAATTATTTTTATTTTTTAAAATTAAGTTTGTTGGCTATAGTAGCACATCTGTAATTACAGTACTTGGGAGGCTGAGACAGGAGGATCTCAGGTTCCAAGACAGCCTTTGTTTCTAAATAAAAAAAAATATGGCTGGGAGTATAGCTTGGAGGTATAATTCCCCTAGGTTTAATATAAAAAAAGTAAGCTGGATGTGGTGGCACATGCTTGTAATCCCAGTACTTGGGAAACTAAGATAGGAGGATTGCACAGGTTTGAAGCTAGCCTCAGCTACTTAGTGAGGCTCTTTGTGGCTTAGTGAGACCCTGTTTCCAAATGAAATATAAAATAGGTCTGGGAGTGTAACCCAGAGATAGAAAGCCCCTGGGTCCCATCCCTAGTACCACACGCACAAAAAAATTAAAATAAATAAAAAATTAAGTTTAGGTTTAATTGATGCATAAAAACATAAAGATTGCACATACTAATGGGGTATCATGTGATGTTTTGATTTGTGTATACATAATGTAATGTGTAAATCACTCTAAATATATCTATGTACTCAAATATTTATCATTTCTTTATGATGAAAACTTTCAAAATCCTCTCGCTTTTTGAAATGTATAATGCGTTGTTATCTATAGATACTGTTGTGCAATAGCACACTATAACTTCTCTTTTGAAGTATGTTATATAATATAAACAATATCTACTTCAGATATTCAACTGAATGAATATTGAGAAACATATAAATCCATGTATTTACCACTACAATTAACATGAAGAATTCCGTCATATCCAGAGCTTAACAGTTGATTTTTCCATCTAATTCTTGGCTCTAGAAATCAGAAATATTCATTTTGTCAGTGTAGATTAGATTTCAATGTCTAAAACTTTGTATTAGAAGAATCATACACCATGGGTTCTTTCAATTCTTGCTACTTTCACTTAGCATACTCTTTTTGGTCTATTTATATATTGAGTGTATCAGTAGTTGGGTTCTTTTTATTGCTGAATATAGCTTAATTGCATAGTTATAACACATTTTGTTTATTCATTTCCCTCTTGAACACTTAGTCCTTCTTGTTTTCCATATGTTTTTTCCACTAAATCTTTTTCTTAGTACCACCTGTTAATTGTTCTATGTCCTTAAATCTAAATTTCATTCACGTTTTCTTTACTATTACTACTTAGATATATGGTTTCTCAATACAGTGCATGACAACCAATATATGATCAAAAATTTATATAGGACATGTATATTTAAGTAGAATTATTTATAATGCTTTATAATTTGAGTCATAAATAATTTATTTCCCCCAAGTAAATTCAAATTAAGTGTGTAATTTTTTTTTCCAGAGGCCAGAGGCCACTTTTTTCCTCTGGGCCATTTTGTCACTTGGATGGCAACAGTGATGAGGATTTCTGTGGACATGTGTGCTGACACACAAGTAGACCCAGCAGCCCTACAATAAAGTACTTCCTTGATTCAAAGAAACAGGACATGACATTTAGGGGGGATCCAGTTATAAAATTTATTGATAAATGAAAGTTTTGTTTTGCTCCCAATTTGAAATTAAGCTCTTTGATGATTAATTTTTGTAAAGGGTCACTTTTCAAACATTGAACATTGCATTTGCTAAGAAATCACTGCCTTCTACTTTGAGGAGAATTGTTAAAGACCAGTTTTTGGCCCTGCCAACCTTAGTATGGCTAACAAAGCTAGAAGTAATGAAGATTTAGGATATTGTTTTTCAAATTCTTCTTTCAAATCTTCAAAGTAAGTTTTCTAAATCAATGTCTAAATACATTCATATTTTTATTTCTTCTGAGCCACAATTCTTCTAGTCCTTTTTTCTTTTCTCCATCTTTCACTAGTGTTTGTGTTCCTTCATTTTCTTTATGCATTTATATTATTATTTATTATTATTATTAGTATTATTATTATTATTAGTAGTAGTAGTAGTAGTAGTAGTCATCGTAGTACTGGGAATTGAATCCTGGGAGATTTCACTTTCAGGCTACACCTCTAGCCCTATTTATTTATTTATTTATTTATTGAAATAGGGTCCTAGTAAATTGCTGAAGGTCTCTCTAAAGTGCTGAGACAGGCCTCCCAAATACTGGGATTATAGGTGTGAATAATTGCATCTAGCTCCCCTTCCTTTCCTCCTCATTATTACTATTATTATCATTATTTTACCTCTATCCAAAGTCTCTCTAGGCAAGACTAGAACACCGAAAGAAACATTGATTTTCATCTCTGCTTTGAACATCTTGCCTATGAAATCTTGTTTTTCTAACACAGAAATCTCAATATTATAGCTGGAGCAAGTTCTGTGCCTATACCCTGGCAAAGTTCCTAGAACTGGTCCCAATGGGATTTCCTTTTTAGAAGCTGCCTAAAGATCTTTGTAGTATCATTCTCTATGCTTTCCTAAAGGAACTCCAGTCAAATGCATCTCCTTCAAAGGGTTTGCCAAAGTATTTGACCACTTAATCGCTATAAAGATGATGTATATAAAAATACATCTTTTATATATGCACACACTTGTTAGTATACATATCACACAGGCACACATACACATACACACCTCAAAACAGCAAATTAACCCCCCCAAACACCTTTTTCTACCCAATAGCATTTTCTTCCTCCTACTTGTAGTTGCTTTGACTATATTGTGTGAAGCTACTGGGAATCTAGTTAATTCCATTTCATACATAACAAATCCCAGTATTCATTAGTTTAGTCATGGTGATAAAATATTTAGGCAGTTTTACTTATAGGCTGGGTCCCTGGTAAACCAGTTGGCTAAGTGGATGGGTGAACAAGAAGTGGGAGAAATAGAGTGAAGAAGTCTTGCTGGGTTGGGATGTGTTGCCCTTGAGTCTTAGTAAAAGAAAATTGCACTGGGCATGGTAGTGGATATCTGTGATCCCAATCCTTGGGAGGCTGAGACAAGGGGATGACAGGTTTGAGACCAGCATACATTAACTTAGTGATTCCCTATTTAAAAAAATAAACAAAACAAAATAAAACACAAAAGTTTGGGAGTATAACCTGGAGGCAGAGTGCCTCTGGGTTCAATTCCCACTATGAAGAAAAAAAATTAAATTGACATTTATTATTTTGTTTATAGTCACATTAGCAATGACTCTTATAGCAGGGAGAAAAATAGATCAGATGGGTTAATGGACAATTGAGATCTTATAGAAGATTTAGAATTTAAGTGTCATTGATCTTAAAATTTAAAAACACTTCTATGAGAACATGGTAAGACTCATGAATTCAGTCTTTAACCAGTATTTGGTATATAACTCATGAATTCAGTCTTTAACCCATATTTAGTAAGTCTTTACAATATGCAGAACCCTGTGCTGTGTCAATGGTATATACGAGGTATGTTCTTGGTTTCAGTGTATATTCAGGTTGAAGCCTTTGCATTTAATTTATTAACTTTCATTGAAAACATTCAAGCTCCTAGTGAGTACTCATTATGAGCCAACAAACATTCAATGTTATAGAGATCAACAAATAAGTAAGAGACTCACCATTTTGTGAGAGAGGCAGACATGGGAAGAAATAGTGATGGTCCATTGTGAAACTTACTAACGAGAGTGCATACCTAGAGCCCCGGGAATCTTCAATTCATTGTTCACTTCTTTTATGTTGGACTCTTATGGGAAAACTCATTTGGGGACAGAAACTAGTCAGCTACACCTATTCCGTTGCCTTGGGAAGTCTTTGATTTAGGGGAAAATATATGACTTTTGATCTTATGGTTATTTTTGTTTTACATTGATGCAAACATGGATTTAGAACTGTTTTTAATGTTCTTTAAATACTATTTATTGTGTCTTGTTATTCGTCTTTGAAATAATGTTTTACATCGGAACGAAGCATTTTATAGTTCATATTTAGAGAAGTGCTAGAGGGAGGTGACTAGAATCAAGGGGGGAGGTGACAAGAATCAAGAGAAGCAGGACTAATGTCATTGTTTTCACAGAGGATTTTAAATTCAGATATTGGTGTTGATCTCCCTAATTTCTTCACATGATCGCTAACTTAGCATTTATTGAGGTAACTACTGTATTGTACATAAAGCTATTTTGCTCATTTCATAGTATTTGATTCTTGCACAGAATTGTCTTGTAAAAAGTTAGTAATCAAGCGTTTTATTCAGTTCTAACATTTTAATTGGTACATTATAACTGTTTGATAGTGAGATTCATAGTAATACTCTTATGCTATACACATAGCATTATTTAGTCTCCTTCTTTTCTCCTCTTTGCCTTCCTTCCTCCCTCTGCCACTCTCTTCCACCATCTTATTGGTCTCCTTTCTAATTTTTATGATGTCTTTTTTCTTTTCTTTTTTCTTTCTAGCTTCAATCTATGAAAGAAAACATGTGGTCATTTTCTGAGTTTGGCTTATTTTACTTAGCACAAATTCTTTAGTTACATCAATATTCTTGCAAACTACACATAATTTTGTTCTTTATGGTAAAGTAAATCTTCATTTTGTTTGTATGCCATATTTTCTTTATTCACCTGTTGATGGATACATGGGTTAGTTCCATAACTTGATATGGTGAGTTGTACTGCTGTAAACATGGGTATGCATGTATCAATATGATGTTCTGATTTAAATTGTCTTAGAAACATACCAAAAAGTGGCACAGCCAGGTCACATGGTGGTTCCATTCTTAGCCTTTTGAGGGAATTGATTATTTTAAGAACAATTGGAAATACACATATCAGCTTTTCTATTCTAGGTAAGTGAATTAAATAAGAAAGCATCCAGTCTGTGCCTATTTTTTTAGTGATACTGGGGATTAACCTCAGGGGTGATCTGCTACTGAGCTACACCCCAGTCCTTTATATTCTTTATTTTGAGACATGGTCTCACTAAGATGCTTACGCTGACCTGAAAGTTGTGATCTTAGGCTTGTATTACTGGGATTTTAGTTGTGTGTCATTGTACCCAGATCTCTCTCTCTTTCTCTAAATGATATTGTATAAAAAATTCCATCCAAGATAAGTAATAATAAGATTTCTTTTGTATAAATATTCAAGTAAGCAAATCTATGAGGCATTTATTTATATGTATGTATGTATGTATGTATGTATGCATGTATTTATGTATGTGTGTATTTAATTTTATGATATTAAGGATGGAACCCAGGGACATTCTACCTCTGAGCTACACCCTTAGCCCTATTCTATTATATTTTTATTTTGAAACAGGGTCTTACTAAGTTTCTGAGGCCATATTTGAACCCGCAATCCTCCTGACTCAGCCTTGCAAGTACTGGGATTACAGGAAAGTGCCACCACACCTTGCTGAAGAATTTATTTTTAAGTTTCTGCTCTTGGAGTATGGGGGATGACTTCAGAGCAAGAGGTTTATGTGTGTCAAATGAAAAAATAGCTGTCTGGGTACAATGTAGACTCGTACCTGACATAAGCTTAATGAAAGATCTAAACTCATAGTTATAACTTGAGTATTATCTCTAAATTCAGTCCTTCTTTTGCGAGAACACCACTTTGTCATAACTAATCTTTACCTTGCCTCCCTTCTCATGGGTTCCCACCTATTGGTGAGAGGCTGGAGATAACGAGAGGGTCAGTGAAATCAGAGCATGCCACAAATAACCTAATAAATATAAAGTGCTGGTGATAAGTACTCAATATTTATTTATTGTCATGATTATTATTTTATTTCACTTTACATGAATGTCTCATAATTACATCAGATTGAATGAAGTATTTCTAACCACTCCCCATGATCATTAGCAATAGAAACATTTCACCTTCAAATACATGAAACTGACCAACTTCAGAAAGATAACAGTGTCTTTCCACACTTTTCTTTCTGTGTCATAGCTATCTACAAATTATCTTGAAGCTGTTCAGGCCTGCATTAGTTTTCAATGGCTGCTTCAAATAATCATTGCAAATAGAGTGGCCTGAAACAACACATTTTTTATCTTAGTTATGGAAGTCAAATTTTATAATCAAGGTGTTATCAGGGCTGCATTCCTTCTGGGGACTCTGAGAAAGAATCCCTTTTCTTCCCTTTTTCAACTTCCAGGGCTGTCCACCTTCTAGACTCTTGGCCTTCCTTCCCCAAAGGCAGCAATGACATCATCTCAACCTCCCTACCATCGTCTTCTTTCATCTGACCTGTCTGCCTTCCTTTTATATCTTTGTGATCATATTGGGCCCATCTGGATAATCCAGAATAAGCTCTTCATCGCAAGATCCTTAACTTAATCACATCTGCAAAGTCCTTCTCACAGTTTCTGGGGATAAGGATCAAACTTTGTGGTCCATTGCTCTGCCTGACACAAGTCCAGTGAAAATCATGACCCTACTTGTTAAATGAAATCACAGAGCTTTAGATCTACAAGGAATCCTTTTTAGAAATAAAGGAACTAAAATAATGGTGAAAGATTATATTATCTAAGACTAATATCCAGGTTTGAGATACCTAATGACTTTTGTGCTGTTTTTATGCCGCATTTTTAAAAAAACTCTGCCCACTAGATAATTAATTTGTTTTATTTTTTATTAAGAGGCCACATTATAAATACCAAGTAGTATGCCTAAAACTGAATTGGAGGCCACTTTTAAAATCTGAAGTGAATTGACCGTCTTGGACTTCGTTTTTGACACACTTCACCCTGGAGTTGGATACTTTAAAGTAAATTCATAAACAATTTTAAAAAGGGAAAAGTACCTTAGGGCTCTCCCCAAAAGCCTATAAAATGTATTACTGTGGCTTCAGTTAAAATTGTGCAGCCCAGATTTCTTTCCTCCTCAGAAGGGAAGACAGGAATTTTGTGAATACTTCTGATTTAGTCCACAGTTAAGGAACATCCATACTTAAAAGGGTAAACAATTGGCTTTTATGAACAAAGAGCTATGCTGTTCATTATTTGATAAAGTATTTAATGAGCTGTTGAGAACACTTGTGGTACCATTTGATTTCCTATGTTTCAACTTTATAATGCACTAGGATGCTATACTCAATTAGAAGAGCCTATTCTTACGTATAATATATATATGGTTTTTATGGAGCTTGCCCAAGGATAAATTAGAAACTGGCTCACTGCCTCTGTTTCCTATTTCTTTTTTACCCTCTTTTCAGTTTGGATTTTTATAGTCTGTAGATAATTCATTCGGTCATTTTGATGCTGTTTTATTTTCTGCGCTGCCTTTCAGAAGTGGACCTGAAACACAGACAGTTGATCTTGTCATCCACATTCACTAGACATTTCTGAATCACCTAACCCAACAAGCAATTTATTGAGCACCTCCTGTGTTCAAAGAGCTGTGTCCAGAAGAGCAAGATGAATTAGACAAGCTTTTGTAATGAGAGTACCATCATGCCTAAGATTCAACTTTTAATCTCATCATTTTAGCCATTAGTAAAAGCAAGACTATGGGAAATACTTAACCCCTCTTAGTCCGTTTTCTTGTCTTTCATAGTGGGAAAGTGAGGCCTACTACACAGGGTGTTGAAAAAATTTAACTGAGGTGATCGATATATCTGGAAACTATAAACACAGTGCCTGTTATGAAGTAGGCACTTCATAAATGTTATTTCTTCTTCAAAGAGCTCACATGCTAGAAGAGATGAGACCTCTATAAATAACTGTAGTACAAGAGAAGGGTGCAAAGTAGAATGTAGAGAGGTCCAGATAAGGAGCTGCTGGAGTTCAGAGATGAACCATGTTACAGAGATCAGACGAGGCCTACCGGAGTATTTTCATGGCATTTCAGTTGTATCTAAAAAAGAAAGAGGATTTAGATGAGTAGAGATAGAAGCCTTGAGGAGTTTGCTTCTGTTTCCTGGTGATTTTATCAGCTCATCTTCTATGGTATATTTTGTGCATGGTGCACTGCTTTGGTCTTCTGTTTTTATTTCTTTCAATCTGACTTATGGCTACACTCATGTATCATCAAAGGTTAATCTTCCTTCCTGCAAGGACAATCTGGGTTACTGCTTTCATACTTCTCAAATAATTTTTAATAAAAAAGAATAATTTTATTTATATTTATTTTAGGTTTTTGGAGGAGATCATATATAATTCCCATTTTATCCAAAGACTATAGTAATTTCTTCATCCTTTGTTGTAACACAATCTGAAGAGACCTGGATTATCTGGACATCCTGAAGAGCAGCGGTTAAATATTTTATTTATTTTTTGGGAGATTATTTTATTTTATTTCTATGTGGAACATATTGAAAATGATATACATTTAGACTGTACTTGGTTCCCTCTTCCTCCGCTCCCAGTCTCCTTTCCCCTTCCCAAAAATGAGTGTCCAGGTTAACCATGCTATATTCATACTTTTATATATATTCAGATGTGGCTCTTCCATTAATCAACCGCAGCCTTCTTCCTTTCTGATCCTTCCATTCTAGCTTTGCTGAGATTTCCCTTCCATTATCTGGAGTTCCTCTGGTATCCCCAATGCTTCTAATTTGGGCATATTAGAGAAAACATATGTCCATTTTTCTGTGCCTGACTGATCTCATTTAACATATTAGTAACTTGCTGATTGGGAAGTAAAAAAAAAAAAAAAGAGTTGGCTTGTATGCCTGAGGCCTCAGTAAAACACAGATATCCACAGGGTGAAAGATAAACCCTAAGCAGAACAACAACAACAAAAAAATCTGACAGTTCTGTAAAGTTTTTAGAGGTCTGGCAGTCAATGGCACTTTTAAGTCATTTACTTTCCAGAGTAAAAGACAAAGTTCTCTTTGTTGCATCTTCTACTATAATGGGGTACAATGCCAAGTGGGCCTCTTTGGGCACTGAAAACAGCAAATTCCACACATAGGAATATTATTCTAGCTCATATCCTGGGCAACAAGGAACTGACAGTCCAAGTATAGGCAAAGAGGGGCAAGGAGCTCTGTAGCAGTCAGTGTAGAGTTTATAGCGTGCCTCAGTGGAAGAGCACAAGATAGGCCTCAAGGATTTCAGAACAAGGCTATACCATATGCATCAGAGGATTTTACTCCTTTTAAGAAACAACTTGTAGAGACAGGAAGCTTGACTATGGAGTAACAAGGTACTATATGTCTGGAAGTATCCATCATGAACTGAGTTCTGTTAGACATACTGTGTCATAAAGTTGATGAAAGTGGCAGCAGTTCCTCATAATGATGCATTCAAAACAAAATCCCAGCAGTATCGGAGGGCATGAGTAAATTGCATGCACTTGTAATTCAGACCCTCCTATTACCTACCATGGTTGTACCAGATCCCTTTCCTCAGGTTTCACAGGCCATTGAAGGAGGAGAAAAAAGCTAAATCCCAATTTATGAATCATTTGTCTTGGTATGGGAAGAATATCCAGGAGTGGCCCTAAAAGATATTAGAGAAGAAAAGTCTTTCTGATGGTAAAAGCCTCAAGCTGTGTATCTGGTCACTCACTTTATGTGGAAAGAGAAGTGGCCTGTGCTGAGAATTTGTACATATTTCTGGGCAATGTCAATGGCCTGGTCAGCTGGTCAGGATCCTGAGTAAAATACTTAGAAGATTGGAGATAAAGATACCTGGAAAAGAAGTGTGTGGACAGACATAGGAGCGTGGGCACAAAGTATGAAGATCTTTGCATTACATCTTCATTTCAAATAGAAAGTACCATTGTGAAAGAGAAAAACAAAAATCAAGTAGACAAAAGATTCTATCAATTGATGTTAGTCAAAGCGTATCATGTTACACTACAGAACTGGCATAATGGCACATGAGTGGAATGGCCATGCACACAAAGATGGAGGCCCCATAGGCACCAAATACAGGGGTTTCCACTTACCAAGGTTGATCCATAGCCACTTCTGTCTCTAAAGGACTAACTTGCTAGCAAAGAAGACCAACGTTTGTCCCTGGTATGGCACTATTATTTGAGAAGCTAAGCCAACCACTTAGTGGCAGGTCATCAACATAGGTGCCTTCCTTTCTGGAATGGTAAAATAGTTTGACATCACAAGGATAAGCCATTATTCTGGGTATGCATTTGACTTTCTTGCCTATATGGCCTCTGCTCATACCATCATCCAGGGCCTTAAAGAAGGTCTTCTTCATAGGCATGGAATTCAACTCAATATAGAAACCAAACAAGGGATCCGCTTCCTAGTAAAGGTGGTAAGAGTGTGAGCTCACAACTAAAGGACCTGCTAGGTGCACCACCCAGATAGCCAGCTAGATGGAGCACTGGGAAACCTACTGAAAATGCCACTCAAGTGCCAGTTCAAAGACAATATTTTGTAAGGATGAAGTGACATCTTTTAGAATGCAGTAATATACCAAATCAGAGATCCCAAAGGCAGTGTTTTCTAATAGGAATACATGGGTCTAGGAACGAAGTAGAGGAACCAGAAGTGGCCCCACTGAACGTTATTTCCACTGACTTATTAGGAGATTTTGTGTTTCCTTTTCCCACAACTCTGATATCTAGAGGTTTAGAAGTTTTGGCTCCCAAAGGGAGCCAGGCAAGGATCTTCTTGAATTTCAAGGTATGGCTACTGTTTAAATACTTTGGACTCTGTTTTCAGGCTCCAGCAGGTGAGAAGAGGAGTTTCCTTCTTGGCGGGGGTGACTGTCTTCAATCAGTAGGAAGAAAAGAGCTGCTTTTATGTAACGGGTAGAAAATATGTATGCGGTTCTTAGATAAACCACTTGGGAACCTCTTGATACTTCATTGTAAATATGGAGGGACATATGTAGTAATTACAGCATGAGATAAGTATACTTAGCAATACATATCCATTTTTTCATCAGGTACGAGAATGTAGGTCACACCCAGGCAAGTCACAAAGACCTGTGAAAGAAACAGCTGAAGGAAAGCAGAAATTGAAATGGCAGTGGGGAAGGATGATGAGCAACAGTTGAAGCTCTGCGGCCAAATGAGTGACGGGGCAATAGTTCGTCCTCATAACCCCTTCTTCTAATCTCTCCATCAAGAAGAGAGAGTCAGAGGAATCCTGGAGTCTCTGTTCTGAGAATATGGGAACTTAAAGAGAGGATCTGTTGGAAAGATAGAAAGGAAAAATAGGGTTTAAAAAAACCATGAAGACAACCAGAACTATAGATGAAAATGGTTCTAAAGTAATAGAAATATCAGAAAATGATACTTATGAAGCAGATGATGAAGATGAAAAAAATAGAAAAGGAATGTTTAGAGAAAGTGTCTTCAGTGGTAATTAATAATGGAATTGGTTCATTTAAGAAATCAAGACACAAAATAAAGATGCCAAGAAAATGCCTCTAAAGGTGGCCTGCTGAGAAACAGCTACTGGCCAAGCAAATAAACTAATAAAGCATTTTTAAATAGTGACATGAAGATTTTCTAACAAAAAACCATGAAAAATTCTGCTTATAACTCAGGCGAAAGGTTCCAGACTATCTGCTAAAAGTATGGTTAACTGTAATTGTAAAGCCATGAATATAAATTAAATTGACAATGAAATGGGACCCTCAAACCCTGAGCAAAAAACCACAAGGATGGATTTGTGGTTAGATTATTGATTGTATAGGACACATAGAGATACTTCTGTAAATTCTAATGCTGTCTCTCCTGACAATTGTAAGCAAAATCCAGAAGATACCATTAAAGTTCCCCAAAGTTTCCAAATGACTCGAGGTTACAGGAAGAAAAATACCGATTGCAACTCAAATAGGAATGTAAATCTTCACACCACCTGAGAAGTTTACTTATTTTGTTTTCCATGTTGGATCTCAACTTTCAAGGCTCATTTCCCCAAACTTCTTATTCTATTTCCAACTTTCATCCCTGGAATCCTCTGTGAACACATTGATTTTGTGATTCCAGGGCTTTCCAAGTTTCCATCAAATGATGCAGATAATAGCCTCAG
This sequence comes from Muscardinus avellanarius, assembly GCF_963383645.1. Classification (NCBI taxonomy): domain Eukaryota; kingdom Metazoa; phylum Chordata; class Mammalia; order Rodentia; family Gliridae; genus Muscardinus; species Muscardinus avellanarius. The sequence goes on along the minus strand of NC_137786.1, from coordinate 203,804,233 downwards.
GAAGACATTCACAGAAAGACGAGATACTGTGGATTAATCAGTAGTAGGTAGAATTATCTGTGAAAACCTCAAGTCAAGTGGCTCTCCTTTCCCTGACACTCTGAGAGTCCCCTCAGAGCTAGCTGGGCTGACTCTCCACTCTTGAGCTGATGTCCCAATGATGACCTGGTAGGCAGACAACTCGAAGAGCCCCCAAACCTTCATGCATATAAATGGTGGCAGGTGGGCAGAGCAAACACAGGTGGTAATAGGACTACCACTCAAACTCTCAGCACGGAAAGTTTAGAAAGAGTGGGAGGAGGGACAGAGAGGAGCAAAAATGGCAGAAAACTCCAGAGATGCTTCTCTGGGCAGAAGCAAAGGAGACTGCTGCCTGTCCAAACCACCGGCTTGTTGCTCAGACTCCAAAGGCAAGTGCTCAGATTTCCCTTTCCTTTGGGGAATTTCTACAGGCCCTCAGGGCCCTCCACCTGGCCCAACGCAGCCACTCTGCCAGAGGCAGTTCCTACAAAGGCCTCAGTGTGGGTTGCATTGTTATTAACATTTTACATTGCTTCTTTATGTTTTATGAGGCAGGTCATTTGGCCTCTGAAACAACTTCAGGTAGTAGGGTATGTTTGGTTAACATCATGTGGTTGGTTTGCAGATATCTAGTTTTGGGAAAAAGGTGTTGAAATTAATCATGTTCTGTGGTACCAAGATTTTCTTTCTGACAAAATAGCAGTTGTCGGGTTCTGTTTTGTTGTTGTTGTTGTTGTTGTTGTTGTTGTTGTTACTGTGTGGTGCTAGAAATCCTGTCTCCAACATTTGCCTGCACAGTTGGCTCCAACCTGTGTAATGTGGAATTCTAAACTGTATGAATAGCAGTATGACCTCTGTTGGCTTCAGCGGACCTGATTTAGAAAATCGACTCATTTTGCACAGGCTACTGAGCAGCTATTTGGAGGCACTGTCATTTGGTGACTTAAAGCTTGAACTAGATTGAGAGTCCTAAATGTAGCATTTTCTCCCTATTTACTTCTAAAGTCATATGCCATCACCAAATTCTATTTAAAATACTTTTCATACTACTGTTGCTAATGGTACACTGACCATATTTTCTGGATTAAATATTGAAATATATTGTATGATGTAAGGTGTATTTAAAAGGTCTGGGATAGCTAATATATATTTGTATATCTGTATATCTCAAACTTGGTACCTCTGTTAAGTGGTCTCTTTTCTCCCCTCTTGCTCTCAGTTGAAAAACAATTGTTTCTTATCCTTTATTATTATTATTTTTTATTTATTTATTTTGGTGGTACTAGAGGTAGAACCCAGAGGCTTTCTACCTCTGGACTATACTCCCAGACATTTTAAAAAATATTTTTATTTGGAAACAGGGTCTCACTAAGTTGCTGAGAGCCTCACTAAGTAGCTGAGGCTGGCTTCAAACCTATGTGATTCTCCTGTCTCAGCCTCCCAAGTGCAGGGATTGATTACAAGTGTGCGCCATCACGCTCAGCTGTTTCATATCCTTTAAATTAAAACATTGAACTTATGCCCTAAAATGGGTAAATCTGATCAGAATATAAGGTATTTTTAGTTCTTAATATATATTAATAACTATTAATGATGTAGAAGGATGTGTTAGGCTTGGGAGTATGTTCAGATAATGATTGTATAGTTGTTCATTCTTGATCCATAATAAAAATATGCCCAGGGGCCCTATTTTTGACTTAGGATAAAATAATCATTGATGTGGCTTGATTTTCCATTCTAAGATAATGGAGGCTGGGGATCCTTTACCAAAAAATCAGTATCCCTGAGCTCTTTGTAAAGGAGGTTCAGAGATAACATTTAACTTTCTAGGAAAGAGCCCTTGGCATTATTTTGTTTCTTTCTCTGCACTAGGGGTTCAACAAAGGCAGATTTGTTAGGGGAGAAGAGTCCACTCTCAGTCCTTTGACCAAATATTGATCATTTGAATGGACAGATGAATGGACTACAGGTCCTGGGTTCCTCTGGGGCTGCCCCAGCTATTCTTACAATAGGTTGATGTTTTGCTTTAGGCTAACTCTCTAGAAAATATAAATTAACATAATAATGAGCTTTGTGAAATTTTAGAACACACTCAATATGACTTTTGAAAGAGCTAGAAACTCAGAACTTGACAAGAATATGTTTGAATCTGTATACGCAGAAATCTGACATGTTAGAAGGTGAGAAGGTGGATGAGGAATATAAGGACCCAGGATATTTTTTTGTCCTGTTATCATTCTTGTTTCTTATTCATCTGTGGCTTTACCCTCATTAAGCTCTATGTGCTTTCTTTAAATATATGGATCTATGTGGTACTGAATGGGTAGTTCAGTTGGCTGCAGTGCAGAGCACTGTATGCTTCACTAATTTATTGATTACAGTTTTTGGAGAGCAATAAGAATGGATTCTTACTGAGAATCCATAAAAATATTCACAAATGAAGACAAATCTTAGTATTTGTAAATTCTTTTGAGCAATAAGTTCACTCCGGAAACTCTTAACTCTAAAGCATGAGATAAAAGCATCAACATCATTCCAGAAAGGGTGCTAGGATGTGCTGATGTATTCACATGGGTCAGTCTCAAACTCTAGATCACTATTTGCACTTGGACTTTAGGCAAATATAGAAGAGTCTTGTGAATACAATCTAATGCTGCAAAAGTTGACTTTGATACAGGTTTTTCTGGGGATCTACTCAAGAGTTTTGTTTTTCTTTTTTTTCTTCAATTTTAGCCAGATATACTGACTTCACTGTATCTCAGTCTGAACAACATAGATTCCCAGAGTGAGAGAGTAGGACTCTGTGTGCGAGAGATTATATATATATATATATATATATATATATATATATATGTGTGTGTGTGTGTGTGTGTATAGCAATATACACATATATACATATATGTATATACATATACATGCACATACACATACATATATATGTCTGTGTGTGTGTGTGTGTGTGTGTGTGTGTGTGTGTGTGTGTTTGTTGCATTTCTCCTAAAAGCCTTCCATAGAACATTTTTTTTGTGTTTTTTTTTTTTTTTCAGTACTGGGGATGGAACCCAGGGCCATTCTACCTCCGAGCTATACTTCAGCCCTATTTTTTTATTCTTTATTTTAAAACAGGGTCTCACTGAGTTGTAAAGGGCCTCACTAAGTATCTGAGGCTGTCCTCAAACCATGATCCTCCTGTCTCAGCCTCCCAAATGCTGGGATTACAAGCATGCGCTACCACACCCAGCTCAACTTCAATTTTTGCAACATTGAGTTGAACAAAGTAAAAGTGATTTATTTATGATGGTACTTTTCAGAGTTTGCAATATGCTAATGCATATGGTGAATTTTTAAGAGGTTGATTTTGCATTTAGAACATGGTCTCAGCTAATTTTGATGCTACTGGCATCTGACTATAAGTGGCAATAATCTAAATGGACTTAAGGGAATTCCCTAGTGAAAAGTGTTAGAGATGGTTTTGCCACCCAAAGACTGGAGGTGAACTGCTAAGAGGGACGTTCATTTAGGGTATTGGAAGCTGGAGCTAAGTAAGTAGTTATGAGGTAAGCCAGATGATTCCTTATATCACTTACATTTTTTTCTTGGTTGTAATAAATATATATGTTTCTTTCTCTCTCTCTCTCTCTCTCTCTCTCTCTCTCTCTCATATATTCAGAATAAAATAGCAAATAGCTTTGTGATTTGACACTTACTGGATGTGTTGAAGTATTCCATGGCCTCTTGAGAAAGTCCTGAGTGAGATAGTTGAGGTCTCTGTTCTGCAAACACTAACTCTGAATGGGAAATACACATCAAGAATGCTTAAACCTAAGCCGGGTGTGGTGGCACTCGCTTGTAATCCCAGCATTTGGGAGACTGAGACCGGAGGATCGTGGTTCATGGACAGCCTCAGGTAATTAGTAAGGCCCTGCACAACTCAGTGAGATCCTGTTTCAAAATAAAGAATAAAAAATTGGACAGGGGGTGTAGCTCAGAGGTCAAATGCCTCTGGGTTCCATTCCCAGACCCACAAAAAAAAAAAAAAAAGAAAAAAGCTTAAACCTATTTTTAGGCCCCTTACTCCCTCTGAGCATTTATGCATCCAGCCTAGGATGATTATTTAACAGACTTTCTATATGGAAATTTATCTATGATTCTGAAGTGGCTTTAGTGTATAATGCAAGGGTAGGGTAACAAATAAGATTATATCTTTTTTTTTTTTTTACCAACTCAATCCATTTGTTCTTTAACATCTTTGAATTGTCTGTAGAAAGATTTTAAAGGTATGGTTTGGGCTTGATGGGATAAAGTGACACAATCAGTTAGTGATGTCTGTCCTAATCATGGAAAGGGAAATATCTTCACAGGGGCTGAGCTGCATATTTTATATACCAATAAATTCTTGGGTTATATTGACACTACATCATCAACAGATGATCTCTGATTTTGTTAACATCCATTGTGGAACATTTAAATACTGGTAAAGACTTATAAAATTGTTGCTTCAAATGCTATTTTATTTTCTTTAGTTCTAAAATTGTGATTTTTAAAAAAAATGTGGTACTGGAGATAGAACCCAGGGGCATTCTACTTCCGAGCTGCATCCCAAGCCTGAATTTTTATTATTTATTTTGAAACAAGGTCTCACAAAATTGTAGAGGGCCTCACTAAGTGATCCTCCTGTTTCAGCCTCCCAAATGCTGGGATTACAAGGATGTACCATCACACCTGGCTTCTAAAATTGCTTTTATCAGAGTCATTGGGCCAAGAATCCAGTGACTTAGGTTGTGCTAAAAATAAATGCAATGTTATTTTTTATGCCCTTTCTCAGTGCTTAGCTAATGTCTCTAAGTCTTTGTTAACAAATTATTCCAAATAAAAACCAGCGAATCAGTTGTTTATTTTTAATTAGAAACTCCTGTTTTCATGTATTTGATGGAGTCACTTAATATCTTTTCAGTAAGTTAAACGTAGTTTCTACAGTTTTGACTATACATGCTTTTCTCATCATGGTTCCAATAAGCTTTAGTCTAATTCTTGGCCATATCAAAAGTTCCAAATTAATTGAGTCTAAACAGTGATTTTATTATATTATTAAAATTGTGTAATAAACATTAACAATAATACGGATTTAGATGCTTTTTAGTGTGCTTCACTCAGTTTGTTTGATTTAGCATTAATATATATGCCCAGTATAAAAAAATGAACATTCAAATTGTCCAATGATTCACTCAGTTATGACCTGTAATTTTTAGAGTGACCTAAAATCTGCTGGGCTCTTCTGCCTTTCTTTCATATATTTTCTTATGTCATTGGTGCTGTATATTGTTTTTGATTTGTTTTCTTGTTCCACATATATTCAAATAAGAGCTTCTCTGGCTTGGTAGTGGAGTCAGGATTAAGAGCTGGGATATAGTATCTGGTTTGTGAGTTGTATATAATCGGTTGGGCTTCCCTTGTATCCTCTTCTTAACTTTATCTGACTGGCTCTGACTGTTATAACAAGGTATATATCACAGTTCTGTAATGTCAGAATGCAAAATCTACCATAGTTGTACTACTGTAAATTCAGCGCTTGCTGCTGTATAATTAAGACAGTGCATTTGAAGACAATAAAAAGCTAATTCAAATATGTGTACAGAATATTATTTCCTTATTCTTGTATTATGGAAGATGAGAATGTAGATTAACAGGCAGAACAAAAACAGATAAATTTGTGTCAGAGCTCCCTGTAAGTTTATGCCTACATTCTTGACGTTTGCATATTTGCTTTTATGGGGCTTTATATAAATCATATTCTCTATGCATGGGAGAGAAGAGATCATAACATGATGGATAATCCTCTTTGAGAGTTGGAATCATGTCTTTCCTATTTCTCACACTGCATACCCTGCACTCTGTTCTGTGCAAAATAAAATTATTGACTGTGAACTCTCCAAATAATATCTGTAGGTCTTTGGGCTGTAAGAGGCATAAAATCACCTAAAGAAAGTAAGAGGAGTCTATAACATGCAATAAGCCCAGAGAAAATGTTAAGTAAAAGCCATTTGTGGTTTGGGAGGGAAAGAAGGAATCAAAAGCATTAATTCAGTTAAAATAATGAGCTGTATTATTATAATAAAATTATTATGTTTGTTCAGATTCTTAAAAATATGCACATTACTATTCTTTAGTTTACATTATTGATGCATAACTCCTGTCTTGAATAATTCTCTAGGCTGAGGCTTGCTGCTGTTTATGTAGCACTTGAATTGGAGTTAAGACAAATGGGTTGCCCACTTGTATTCTAAGTGGAATTGGCCCTCAGTTTTCTGGATTCATTACCAATTGTTAACAATATAGACATTTTCAGCCTTAAAGAAGAATGAGGATTTTCAAGTTTAAATTTTACAATGTAACATTTTATATAAACAGAAAACTATTTTTGCAATGGAACTTGATACCAGGCAATTTATCATGCATATATAATTGGTACCTATTGTCAGCTCATAAAATGGTTGTCTTCTGTCTGCTCCAAGAGTATAATGTGAAAATAAGATTAGAATGTGAAACTGTAGCTGTGAATCTTTTTGTGTGTGTATGGTATGGGGGATTGAACATAGGGGGCTCTATCGCTGAACTATATGTCAGACTTTTTTATTTTTTATTTTGAAACAGGGTATTGGTAAGTTGCTGATGGTGTTTCTAAGTTGTGGAGTCTGGTCTTGAATCTGTGATTCTCCTGTCTCAGCAACCCAATGGGAATTACAGGCATGCCTCACCACCTCCAGCTGCCATGAATCTTACCACAGTTTAGTAAAGTCTACTTAAACTTTTTTTGTTCTTACAGTCAACTTGAACCAGTGCCATGGTATTAATTGAAACATAAAATATACTAATTTAAACATACTTTTAAGTGAGTATAAGAAAGGCTTTAATGAGTTAAATAAGCTAGTGAGTTAGGAGGATTTATATTTATTCTGTGCAAAAAATACAGGTATTGGATATAGTGATTATGTGCTGTAAGATCAAGTCCTGAATATTTATGCTGGGCTTAAATTCATCCAGTGTAGATTAGATACTTCTTGATTAACTACTGCTTTTAATTCTATGGTATGAACACTTGTGCACTGGGAGACTTCATTAATTTGCTCCAAGTCAGTGTGACTCTATATGAATAGATTAGATCTGGGATTCTCTGCTTGGTTTAAGCTGCTCCTCAAGGCAACTGTGTATGGTTACGAACTTACTAAAAACAGTTAACACCTGTTAGTGCTTATTATGTGCTAGGTACCATGTAAAGTACTTAACATGCATTATATTTTTTCATTCTCAGAAGAATATAATGGGGAATAAATTACTATTATGTAAATATGTAAAATGAGGTTTGGAAAGTATATATAACCTGTTCCAAGTCACATGAGGGACATGTCGAATTGGATTATGATGCCAACTTTTGACCTCCAGAGTCCTTGTTTATATCAAATATGCCATGCATCCTCCAATATGTAAATTCAGATCTAGCCAAAATTTTAAATATTTTTAAATAAAATATATTTCGGCCGGGCGTGGTGGTGCACACTTGTAATCCCCGCACTTGGGAGGCGGAGACAGGAGGATCGCGCAGGTTCGAAGTCAGCCGTGCTGGCCTAAGAGACTCTGTTTCCAAATAAAAAGTATAAAATAGGTCTGGGAGTGTAGCCTGGAGGTAGAAGGGTTTCCAGGAACCCCAGTACCCCCCAAATAAATAAATAAATAAATAAATAAATAAAATATTTCTTCTATTTATTAATACATTAGATATTTTAAAACTTCAGTCCTTAAAATCTATTAACTAATAAAATAGTTGAATTGGAACTGTTTCCTTTTAGGACATATTTCAGAACACATTACTAAGCTAGGCATGGTGATTCACACTTGTAATTGTAGTACTTGGTAGACTGAGACAGGAGGGTTGCAGGTTTGAGGATAGCCTAGCAACTTATCAAAACTTTCAGCATTCTAGCAAAACCCTGATTCAAAACAAAAATAAAAAGGGCTGAGGTATAGCTTGGTGGTAGAATGCCCCTGGCTGGGCTCAATCTCCAGTACCACAAAACAAACAAAACAAAAACCCCCAAATCAAAACTTTATATACTCAATTTCAAATTCAATTTATAGCCAGGTATAGTGGCGCACACCTGTAATATCTGTACTTGAGAGGCTGAGACAGGAGGATCTCAGGTATCAACCTAGCAAAACACTGTTTCTAAATGAGAAACAAAATTGGGCTGGGAGTATAGCTCAAAGGTAGTATGCCTCTGGGTTCAATTCCCAGTAACACACACACACACACACACACACACACACACACACTCAATTTATAGCCAAATTTATTTTTAAAAAGGACTAATTCATTTTTCTTCCAGATGAGTATATAGAATATGTATTCAAAAGGAAGAAAATACTATCTTTGGGCCCTTTTTATATTTTTCTCACCAAACTATCCAGAAACCAATGCTTGTCTTAATAAAATGTTATTTTACTCTGTTTTATTCTTCCATAAGCAGAGTGCCTTAGTGGGAAAAGGGGGCTTAATTAGCTTGAGAAAACATGCTACAGCACATTTACTGAGATGCTATCATAAGTAATTAAAACAAAATTGCTCTTGTCAAAACAAGTGAATAAATTTGATGAGGTATTTTTTCTTTATTTTGTAGATTTGTTCCACTTTATCACTAATTCATAAAATCCACAAAGGGTTTCTAGTCATCAGTGTTATTAGTTTAAATTCTGCTGTCATTACACTGTTATGAAAGGGAAATAAAAGTCAGAAGTAAATGTCAGGTCACATGAATAGAGCGAGGGCCTACTCGGCAAATACTGTAAAGAGGGTATTATGAGCTCGTGGACCCACCATCTCAGGCCATGGCAGAAGTCATAGTTAACATTCTGTATTAGTACATAAATATTTTAACGTGATTTTTTTCAAGAAAACGCACATTCAGAATATATGCACAGCAGTTACTTTCATGATCAGAAAACAAAACTGTCCTGCTATGTCACAAGACAGGCTACAGAGAGTGCAGCTTGCCCATGTGTGCTGTTCCTGAGCAGCAATCCGTGTTGAGTGTCAGAGCCAGCACTGAGTGAATGTGTGTCAGATTCATAGGGAATGAAAACATTCTAGTGAATCCCAATGAAAGTGCCACGTCACAAGCTGAATATTAGATATGCTGTAACCAAGAAGACTCCGATTTAAGAGGGATCGAGAAACGTGGGAGCGACCTATCCAAAGTGATATTAATGTCTCTGAATCGATAAAAAAAGAGGGTAGTGTGGGATAGGTCATACTGTAACTAGCAATCTTCATTTAGGCCATCCAAGAGTTGAATTCTGCCATTTTTGAGCATTTTGATGATACAAGGGTTGCAAAAAAAAAAAAAAAATCCATGGGTCTGCTTTCAATTAGTCTAATATATTAAATAAGATACTTAAGTAATTATAGTACTATTTAAAACAATATTTGTTGAAAGAACTTCAGAGAAAATTTCCGGGAAATCAGAGTAATATTTTACTTCTGACTATGGGGTGACATAGAGGCCAGGAATGGCAGGCAAGTTTTGACTATATGAATATAGAGAACAACAATTATAGGCTGAGGGATGTATAAATAGATACCCAGAGATTCAGAAACATGCCTAAGTTTGGGGGACATCATATTGTTTCTTTATCTAAAGAATACTTACAGGAGTGGAATGTTAGTATAGAGCATAAATTTGGAGAGGCTTGTGTGCCAGGTGGAGAATTTTAACATTTTTATTTTTTAAAAGGTGGTCGGTTGTTATTATTGGTGATGCTATTGAACAAAAGACAAACATAATTTTTGTGCTTTAAAAAGAGTAATTTTTTAATAAAAGAAAAACAATGAGAAAAATATTTAAAGTCAGGGATATAGAGAAAAGGCTATTGCAATAGTTCAGGCTCCCCTCCGAAAAAAATTGAAGCTCTAAGATCAAGTAGTGATACAGGAATGAAGAGCTAGTTGGGTAGATGAGAGGAATATTGAGTACCAGAATTAACAAAATTTTGTATGAAATTTAGTGGGACAGATGAAGAGCTGTTTATAATTCCAGATTCCAGTCTGCTTTATTCGTTTATTAGTGTATGACATTGGCTAGAAGAGAATAAGGGAGGAAGATACCATTTGAGAAAGAAGATGATGATTCTCTTACTTCCTCAGTTTGAAATGCCAGTGGCTTTGAAGGTGGAATTTTCAGTTAGAAGCTCCAAAGGGTAGTGTTTGGAATCCAATAATATATTCAAATTGATTCATACATATTATTATTAATTTGAAGTTCTTGAAATAGAAAAATAAAGAAGTTAGTTTATTTTCTTAATCCAGGGATTTGTTGGTAAATGTCAGGAATTGATTCTTATATATAGGATCAAAAATTTGTTGAATTAAGGAGATTACAATGAAATCAGAGAAAGAACACTTTAATAAACAAAATTTTCAGTGTTTAAAAGTATTTCACGCCCGTGGTGGCACACGCTTATAATCCCCGCGCTTGGGAGGCGGAGACAGAAGGATTCCTCAGGTTCGAAGCCAGCCGCTCTGGCTTAAGAGACCGTTTCCAAATTAAAAAAAAAAAAAAGTATAAAATAGGTCTGGGAGCGTAGCCTGGAGGTAGAAGGGTTTCCAGGAACCCCAGTACCACACACACACACACACACACACACACACACACACACACACACGTATTTAAGGTCATTAGAAGACAGTATTCTATAGTAATAACACTATCACTACTAATTCTTATATTAATAAAATTTAGAGCTATTAATAGTGCATGTTGAGTTGTCATGTGATATGTCACTGTGCTGAAGAGTATTAGGGCCCATGGATTTTACTCCAGACAACACCCCCATGAAATGGATTATTATTTTCCTCACTAAACTGTTGGAGAAACCATGAGACAAAGGATTTTCAGGCACGTATACACAACTCATATAGAATCAAAGCCAGAGGAGGCAGGAATGGGAAGTCTTAATCCTGTAATGTGAAAAAATATATTCATGGAGCAATGGTGTCATTTTAAGACCTCCAATTACAAAATATCTTAGCTGCCCACAGAATCAGCTTTATGTAATTATTTTATAAGAAATACTTTTAAAATAAATTAGCTATTAGAGTTTCAGAGTTGTCTGTAAACTAGGTGCCCAGCTTGGTAGCTTCAGCATATGGTATATGTCTGTGTGTGTGTGTGTGTGTGTGTGTGTGTGTGTGTGTGTGTGAGAGAGTGGGAGAGAGAGAGAGAGAGAGAGAGAGAGAGAGAGAGAATGAGAGAAAAAGAGTGAGAGAAAAAGAGTGAGAGAGAGAGAGAAAGAGAGAGAGAGAAAACAAAGGAGCAAAAACACTGGGGTAAAAGAACATGGAGTCTTAAGATACTTTTTATTTGAAGTGAATCATTTTCTGGGTTATTCATTTTTAAAAGGTTATTTCTTCTGAAAGTAGGACTCTTTTTTCATTGGTGAAAAGTCCCTTTTATTGTCCTTAGAACTGGGAGTTGGCATAACTGACAGGTGATCTTGCTGTAGGTAGGATGTGTGACTAGAATAATATGTTTTTCACTTACTTGGCCTGTGTGAACTGATTGTTGCAGGCTTTTTTGCTACTTGGCAACCTGCAGGAGCCATTTCTATAAGAACCTGAACCACCTAGGCCACCTCTAAGAGGGTTGGGTTGCTTTGAAGGTTTATTGATGTAGGTTTAGTACCACAACTAGGTCTCTTCAGACATGTGCAGTCTTGGGCAAGTCATTATTCTCCTTGGATTTATAGTCACCCTTAACAGAGAGAAAATAACATTTCTCTACCTTCCCTACAGAGCTGTTGGGCTTGAAGTCAGATGATGGATGGGAGCATATATTGTAAACAATGGTAAGGAGGGATTGCTTTAATGATTTCCAAAATTTTAAATTATAAATGTGTTTTTAACCAAGTCATATATGTTAAAGTTTAAGATTTTGCAAATCAAAAGATTATATATATATATATATATATATATATATATATATATATTAAGCTTTTGCCCCACTCTATTCAGTTTAATTCTAATTCAGCTTCCCAGAGATGATATCTACTCTTAACAACCAGGTATGTGTTCTTTGAGTTTGCATCTATGTATATGTGTACATGAAGATATGCATGTGTTAACATATCAAGCATGTTTTCTTCAACTTGATTTTTTAAAATCAGTAATATTTTAATTTTTCTATATTGATAATATATAACCATTTTATTTTTAATAATTACACAATATTTATAGGAATTCACCAAATCATATTTTGTCAGTCATATACTGATATGTATTTGGTTGTCTTTTTTTCCTCATTATTAAAGATAGGCTCCAGCAAACATTCTGTAAGTAAGCCCTTGGGTATGTATGCAAATATTTTTGTAAGAAAGAGCCTGAAAACTTGAATTAATTAGTCAAAGTGCATGTTAATTTAAAATTTGATGAGTACTGTCAAATTGTTCTGCAAAAATGTTTATTGATATAAATGTATATTTTTCTTCATAACTTAATTAACATTAGACATCAAGCCTATAAATTTTAGCCTATTTGAAAACCAAAAATTTTGTTTTCACGTTGTTTAGTTAGCTTGAGTCACTTTTCACAATTATTACTACTCAATATTTTTCCTACTGGGAATGAGAAAAAGGCTTTATCCTCCTTTTTCCTAGTATTTGTCTTTTGTTGGCTTGATACCAGGGAGCCTAATCAGCAAAGATACTTTTGAATCCGGGGCAATAGCAGCAATGTTAGTGATGTAATAATGCCCCAGATAACAGAAATGACTGCTGGCTAGTGGTTTATTGTGATGGTGAGTTCAAATCTGGGCTAAGTCACATCCTAATTGAAAACCCTAGGTATGGAGCTGAGCATACTGAATATCAGTTTCCTCATCTTTAAAGTAGACACAGTGCTAAAACCCTAGTCAAGTAGTAAAATGCAATAATACATCAGAACAATGCAGGATATCACTAAAGCAATGACTGTGTCTACTGGACTTAGGTTTCCTGCAAAATCTTCTTGTGGTCCTACAGTTTCCACTCAGACATCCTCTTGTCAGCCTCTATGCTTCCAGGCCAAGTTGGCAATGTCTGGTGAGCATGGACACGATGTTCTAGATAGTGTCCTTGGTCATCCAGTGTAAACATGACTGGAAGTGAGGGGCATACACAGAAATTGTGAACAGTCCACAAACTAATAGACCTCTATAAGAATAGGGAATAGGTTCTTTTAAAAAGTAGGTGTGTTGCAGACTCGTGTCTCCAGGGGAGACTTACTTGCCAAGCTAAACATACTGTTTCTTCATATACAAAAATTTATACAACACCTGTAGGGATGGCTTGTTCAGTGTAACAGCCATAGGGAATATCATTTTGAGCTGAGTTCTCTGTAATAAATTTAATATTACAGAAGCCCCACAAAGCAATATCTTTAATGTCTAAGCTCATAGCTGAACATTTGGAAGCATGATAAAATATAGCTGGTAACCCACAGCATGTACTTTGAATCTTGATTTAAGCTTTTATTTAATCAAATTGTGGTATTGAACACCCTTTGAGGTGGTAGGCACCCTGCTGAACACTAGTACTATGGAGATAAAGAAAATCATCACTGACCCCAAAAACTAGAATTCAGATGAATAACCACAGGTGACAACTGCTAAGATAGAAGTATATGGAATCATGGAAATAGTAAAGAGGAATTGTCGGGTCAAGCTTGTAGAAAGAGGTGATGTGGTTTAGTTTTGATGGACAGTGTTCACCAAGGGGTGAAGAAGGCAAAGAAGTGTTTTAGATAAATGGAATAATCTGGATAAAGGCATGAAGAAGTATAACAATATTCAGGAAATTTTTTCAGATAGTTGCATTTTAGAGCACATAAAAGTGAATAATAGCCAGGAGTAGTAGAGCACACCTGTAATTCTAGTACTTGGGAGATGAGACAGGAGTATCACAGGTTTGAGGACAGCTTCAGTGACAGAATTAGACTCTTAGCAACCTAGTGAGTCCCTGCTTCCCAACAAACAATGAAAAGGGCTGATGTTGTAGCTCAGAGGTAGAATGGCCCTAGGTTTAATCCCCAATACAACAACAAGAACAAGAAAAACAACAACATAAACAAAAGGGAATAATAAAAATGCTCTAAGTAATTTGCATTAAACTCTATAATCAATATCATCTTGCCTTTCCTTCTAGATCTATTGCCATCATCTAAGTTTATACATGATTCATCCCCAAGACCAACATTCTATAAAAGAGCATAAAGGTTATATTTTCCAAAAGCTTATCCTGTGTCAGAGAATATAAAATGCTATATTTTCTTATAGCATCCATCAACACAACATTAGTTAAGTTCGGGTCTTTTTCCTTCTTTTCTCATGCCTTATGTAGAATCAGAACTTGTTCTCATCAAATTGATGACTGCCAAATGTAGAAGAATAAAGAAGAATAAAAACAATAAGACACTGGATGAAAATTCAGGCTCCACATTTAACTCAATGGGGTTGGCAGTGGCTTCTTGGAAAACTGTGCAGAGAGGGCATTTGGATGCTGGTATAGAATCATTGGAGAAGTGCTTAGTGGTTAATTATGGAATTCCACCATGAACAAGGAAGGATGAAATGGTACCATCTGCTATTCTTTTCAAAAATTTTCCCTCTGCTTTATGCCCCCATCAATCTCCACTAATTTTATGATTCTATGCGATGTGTAGACTGAAAAGAATGAGTAGCCCACCATTGTCCATAAAATAAAACATAAAATATTTATTGTAGTAGTTGAAACTTCCCAACTCCTGAAACTTGTGTGTTTCCTAAATCTCTAGTGTCACTTTTTAATACAAATATCTTGATTATTTCTGTTCTCCTATAAACTTTTACAATGTCATCTATCCTTTAATATTTTTATTTCCTACCTTCTTCTTTGGTAGATGTTTCCAGTCATTCAAAATAATCATTAATTTATATCTGTATTATTATGGAATACAGCAATATTATCTTTTTATGGTTAGCTATACATCTATAGTTAGTTGTACATTTGTAATTCCTTGGGAGCTGTGAGGTATTTATTTTGTATTATTATGTCAGCACTGGACAGAGTACCTGACACAGAAATGCTCAAGAAATATTTGTTGAATGAATGAATGCATGGATAATTTTCTATGTTTTTGTCTCTTTCTATTATACGTGTAATTTAAATTGTCTTTATTTTGTTAAAATCTCACATGATTTTCCATGTGGGTAAAATTTTTTTTATAAAAATTAAAATACCCAGGAAATGTTTCTCAAAAGAAGCAATATTACTTTTTCTCAAAATGTGAATATTTCTATTGTATAATAGGTTAGAATTTTTCCCCTCATTTTTAAAATTAGATAATTAACCTAATTCAGCTAACTGATCTTTGAAGAGCTTGATTAACCTAATTCAGCTAACTGATCTTTGAAGAGCTTGATTAAAATTTAAAATATACATGATATTTATATGAAGAAATGGGGAACATTTTAAGTGTTAATGTTTATCTTCATTAATTCAACTGTTTTTCAAAAATATCAATTTTACTGGTCCATTAAAAAAAAGAAATTATTACTAAAAGTAAAATTCTACTAGAATTTTCATATTTTATGAGGATAAGATTGGAAGAAATTTATGAGGATAATCTATCTTTTAGTAATTACTGTGCTCGCTGCTTATCTAACTGCACATTTTATCTTTTTGGAGAAATTTATCTTTAAAATTTTCCTGATATTTATCACTTGTCAGCAGAACTATAATGATGATTGTTTGAGTTTAGATACTTGTAGGTGTAATTCTACTAACACTTGGGCCTCCTTTACCTGTTTTCTAAAAACTTAGGTAATTAGTTATTTCTTTTTTAGTTGTCATATGGCCATCACAAGTGAACGCTATTTCCCATGACTGTAGCCCTCCAATTACATTTTAAATTCATTCCTATTAAAAATATAATATGTTTATACTGCCTGGCCAACATGATTATATCTTAAACATTATAAAACTTCTATTATCTCAAAAATAAGGCCGTTATAGTACGTTTTGTTTTATTTAAGGAAACAGAGAATAAAGTAAAAGTATAGTTATTTTTTTGTGTGTGGGTCTGAGGATGGAACCCAGAGGCATTTGACCTCTGAACTACATCCCCTACCCTATTTTTTTTTTCTTTATTTTGAAACAGGATCTCACTAAGTTGCAGAGGGCCTCACTGAGTAGCTGAGGCTGTCTGCGAACTGTGATCCTCCTGTCTCAGCCTCCCGAATGCTGGGATTACAAGTGTGTGCCACCATGCCCAGCTTAGTTATTTTTTATATTTGAATTTTATAATTCTCTTCATCAGTTTGAGCTAAAATAATCTTATAATTAGATCATTATCTTACTCAGAAAAGAAATTATGTTCTCTTTAAAGTTTTTTCTTTTGTTTTTGGTACTTGGAATTAACCCAAGGGCATTTTATCTCTGGGTCACACCCCAGCCCTATTTATTTATTTATTTATTTATTTATTTAAATTTTTAATTTTTTTTTTTTAGTGGTACTGGGGGTGGAACCCAGAGGCTTTCTACCTTCAGGCTATATTCTCAGACCCATTTTTATATTTTATTTGGAAATAGGGTCTCACTAAGTTGCTGAGAGCCTCACTAAGTAGCTGAGGATGGCTTTGAACCTACACGATCCTCCTGTCTCAGCCTCCCAAGTGCGGGGATTACAAGTGTGCGCCACCACGCCCGGCTCAGCCATTTTTATTTTGAAACAGAGTCTTACTAAGTAGCTGATGATCTTGCTAAGTTGATGAAGTTGGCCTTAAATCTGTAGTATTTCTGTTTGAGCCTCCCAAGTACTTTAATCATAGGCATATACCACCACACCTGAGTCTTCTTTAATTTTTAATTGACACATTTTACTTGTGGGGTAAAATGTGATATTAGATATGTGTACAGTGTGCAGAGATCAAATCAGGGTAATTAGCATATCCATCACCTCAAATGTTTGTCATTTGTTTGTGTTGGAAATATTCAAAATCCTCTTTATTAGCTGTTTTTTTTTTTTTCAGTACTAGGGATGGAACCCAGGGTTATTCTACCTTCAAGCTATACCTCCAGCTGTATTTTTTTTCTTTATTTTGAAACAGGGTCTCACTGAGTTGCAAAGGGCCTCACTAAGTAGCTGAGGCTGTCTGCAAACCATGATCCTCCTTCTCAGCCTCCCAAATGCTGGGATTACAAGCGTGCCCCACCATGCCTGGCTTTACTAGCTTTTTAAAATATACATTTTTAACTGTAGTCACCCTACTGTCATATAGGACACTAGAACATATTGTTATGATGATGATGATGATGATGATGATGATGATGATGATGATGATGATGGGAATTGAATCCAGGGCTCTGTGCACGCTAGACAAGCACTCTGCCACTGAACCCTGGAGCACTAGAACTTTATCTATTTTAATTCCTTTTTTTATGCATTATAATTATATATTACAGTGAGGTTCAGAGCTACAGAACTATACATGTACACATCATTGGTCATTTGTTTTCCTCAGGATACCTTTCTGTTTCCGCATAGATAATATTTACATTAATATAGATAACTTCATGTATGAACAAAATAATATTTGAATTATTTCCATCATCAGATCTCCTGTTTCCTCTCCTGTACCCCTTCCCAAATCTCCTTCCCCTATTCTACTAGTTCTTTACCATAAAAAGAGTGCAATTGTGTAATTTTTAGCAAAATGGATAGAACTTAAAAATATTATGCTAAGTGAGATTAGCTATTGACAGAAAGTGAAGGGTCCTATATTTTCACTCATATGTGGAAGCTAGACAGAAACTGGGAAACAAGGGTTTCAGATATCTTAATTCTTTTGGTATCTGTTAACCAAGCCTATCTTCTCATTCTCATCCCTCCCAGCATCCAAGTGACAACTATTTTACTCTTAAATTTATTGAGATCAACTTTTTTTTTTTGCCTCCACATATGAATGAAAATATGTGATATTTGTCTTTCTTTACCAGGATTATTTTGTGTAATATTTTGTCCTCCAAACTCATAATGTTGCAAATGACAGAACTTTATTCTATTTTAAGGCTGAATAATATTTTATAGTATAAGTGTAGCAAATTTTATCAACTTACCTGTGATGAACACTTGCATTTATTACATATGATGGCTACTGTGAATAATACTGCAGTAAGCATGGGTATGTGTATGTATATATATCTTCAGTATACTGATTGTTCTTTCTCTTGGTTATTTACTCAGGAGTGGCATTGTTGTATCATGTGGTACTACTCTTTTAGTAGGGATGATGTTTTCTTATTCTGTATAAACTTCTTTGTACATGACGGGGTTAAATCCATAGGAAATGTCCAAAAAGCATTCATTAAGTTCAGAGTCAGGGACTTGTAGAGGCCTCCAGGAGGTATAAAGTATAATCTACTTCAATATATTCTTTTTATAGGTAAAAAACATGTCATTCCTATTTCCTTCCCAGATAATATAGCAAGCATAACTTGCTATTTTTGAATGTAAAAATATGCTAGCATTAATATTTTCAGTAGGTTAACTATTTTTGATAATATTAAATTTTTACTTCTAACTAAGGTGGTTTGAGATACAAGACAAATACAGATGCTCTTCAATTTGTAATGTATTTATACCCCAGTATATTTATTGTAAATTGAAAAATATTGTAAAAAAGTTCAGTTTGGAAGCTGGGCCCAGTGGTGTACACCTGCAATCCCAGTACTTGGGACACTGAGACAGAAGGATTTCAGGTTCCAGGCCAGCCTCAGAAATTTAGTAAGGTCTTGTTTCTCTAATGTTCATGATATATATGAACAAACATATCAAAGTCAATCACTAAGCCAAACATGAGAAGAAGGGAGGGGGAGGGAATAAGGCGTAATTGGGTAAGGGCTAACTGGGTGATGTGTGCATGTATGACTCCACTATCTTGTACTGCATTAAGATGTATGACTACAATGAACCAATAAAATATAAAATATAAAATAAAATAATAAACATAAAAGGCTAGGGGTATGACTCAGAGGTACAATGCTTCTGGGTTCAATCCCTAATACCACACACATATAAACAATTTTGTACATATAACTTACTGAAGAACATAGCTTGGCCCAGCAGTACATTTTAGAGTATCTGTCCAGCTGGGCGTGGTGGCACATGCTTGAAATCCCAGCACTTGAGAGGCTGAGACAGGAGGATTGCATGAAGCCAGCTTCAGCTACTTATAGAGGCTCTCAGCAACTTAGTGAGACCCTGTTTCCAAATAAAATATAAACAATATAGCTCAGAGGTAGAAAGTCCCTGGGTTCTACCCCCAGTACCACACACACACACACACACACACACACACACACACACACACACACACATCCTTAGAGTATCTGTCCTTTACCCTTATGATAATAGTTACATGGCTGACCAGGGGCTGCAGCTTACTATTGCTGATTGGCATTGTCAGGGAGTATTGTACCACATATTGCCAGTCTAGAAAAAGATCAAAATTCAACATTCCAGTGTGTGTGTGTGTGTGTGTGTGTGTGTGTGTGTTGTTACTAGGGACTGAACTGAGGGGCATTCTACCTCTGAATTATACCCCTTGCCCTATTTTTTTTTTTTGAAAAAAGATCTCATTAAGTTACCGAGACTGATCTTGAACCTATCTAGTTTCTACTGATGCCTATCACTTTTACAATATAATATCACTGAAAAACTTTTAAGTGGAACTATCATAATTTGAGGACTGTCTGTACATCTCTCTCAGGCATTTAAATTGAATTTTAATCCAGTTATTTCACTCAGTTCCCTTCGGTTCACACATATCCCTGCATCCTTCCGTTCTCTTCTGCTCCAATACTACCACTTTAACTCTAGTGAGCAACTCTTCTTGTCTGCCACCATTAATTTTTAATTTCTGACACTCAGAACACGATATTGTAGTTTGTAATCACCCATCAAGGGGACAGGTACCACAAAACACAGGACCTGGTAATCATCATACTAGCATATGTTTATTATATGAGGCCATTTTTTAAACCTAATGGCAGCTCTCTAAGTTACATAACACACCAAAGTACGTAGCTGGTTCCAGTTTCTCTTTGACAGATAATAACTTAGAGGTGAGATAAGAGAGATATGGAATTTTATTTTGATCATAGGAATAGTAAGTGGAAGAGATCTGATTCCTCGGTTCAGCCCCTTTCCATTTTGTGCTACCATGGCTATCGCTAAGGAGCAATCCCTAGAGAGCACACCCAGGCATCCTGGTTGCTTGAACATGTGGAAAGAGATATTTGAGTATATTGTGACATTTCTGAAACTTGCCATTTCTCCATTTCAATAGCTAAATCTGTTAGACCTTCATTTTACTCATCTTCAAAATAGAGATAATAATAAATATTATTCCTTTGGGATTTGGGGACACATTACTTACTTAGAATTTTGTTTAGACATAGAAAGTAGAGACTCAATAAGCTTCAGTGACTATTGCCTGCAAATAACTATACAAATTCAGGACTTATAGATTCTGGAGGTAAAGTTAGAGAGATTTCTAGGCTAAGAAGAGTTGAAGCTTTCCTAAGGGTTCATACATTGATTATATAGATATTGATAAAATATTGCCTGTGTGTTTGCCATTATGGTAGGCTTTGGTCATAGAATAGGGTGCGGAATTGAGATTGGTTTGGTTTTACGGAACTCATATCCCAGTGTAGAAACCAAGCACAGAAGAGAAAATTAGGAGTATAAATAAATAGGGGCAACTATAAAGTCTAGTGGAAAAAATAAAGTTTCCAGAAAGTCCTTTTTAAAAGCTGATTTCTAAAGACTTGGTAGACACTAATAGTGAAGTAGAGAGGTAGGGTTGGGAGCATTTCAGGTAGTGGTGTGTGTGTGTGTGTGTGTGTGTGTGTGTGTGTGTGTGTGTGCGTGCGCGCGTGCTGAGGTAGGCTCCAAAGCTTGGAATTCAAGGAGCTGCCAGTAGGATTAAAGTGTGTTAAGGGAGAGAGTTGCAGGGGATACGGTGAGTGAAACAGGCCATGGGCAGATGAAGTGGGATTCTACAGATCATAGCAAGAGTTTGTTTTTACTTTGAAAGCTCACAGGAAGGCATTTGATGGCTTCTAAACAAATGGCATGAGCTAATAAGCAAGGCACTTGATAGAGGGGATTTCTGCTCACTATTTCATAGGACCTTCACTTCATTATTTGTTTACTGAATGAAATCCACTCTGTCTCATTTCCTCATCTCAATTCTGTCCACATTTCTTTTTTCTTCCTTTCTGGCAGGAAGAAAAAGAGTTGCTAGACTTGGAACTTTTCCTACAGGTTTCCTGCAGAATGAATTTCTGTATAACTCTAAGAGAAACTGTTGATCCAAGTACTTATTTAATTAAATTAAATTAATTAATTTATTTATTTATTTATTTTTGCTGTTCTGGGGATGGAACCCAGGGCCATTGCTCCTGCCCTATATTTTATTCTTTATTTTGAAACTGGGTCTCGCTGAGTTGCAAAGAGCCTCACTAAGTAGCTGAGGCTGTCCGCGAACCGTGATCCTCTGGTCTTAGCCTCCAAAATGCTGGGATTACAAGCGTGCGCCACCACGCCTGGCTCCAAGTACTCATATAAATGGTTTTAATTGTGAAATTATATTTGTTTTGTAACAATGCAAAGATTTAATTTAAGGTAGGTTTCTTTTACAGAACAGAGATATTTTGTTTCATCGTGTACTTATTTTCTCTTGCCTGTTCTAAAAGTGATTTACTTCTGATGAGAGTTATTTAAAAAATGGCATTCAATGTTTCCGGACATTCAGACTTGTGTACTTCTCAGAATTTCTCTGCCATTCATATTTTTCTCCTTTACTAAAAGGATCAATATAGGCTTCTTCTTCTGTCTTAATTCATCACTTGGAAATTGTTGGATGTAGTGAGAAGGATTCAGTTAGTATTTGTTAGCATGAAAGAGAACCATGGCCAACAGTGATGTCTACTCCAGTGATGTCAACAGTGATGTCTAAGCCAAACCAGTGAATTCCATATGTTTGCCCAACCTTCTATAGTATGCTAAACATTCATACAGTGAAGATTAACTGACACATAGCAGATAGGTGAATTAAAATTTTGGACTTGAGCATTTATTAATAACAACAGTAATTTTGATGTTGTAAATCACTTTAGGACAGCTAGAATGGCCTATGCTCATATTAAGAAACACTTGATTAAAGTCATCTGATAATTTGGAAATATTCCCAAATAGTTGAAGGCACTATTATCAATATTAATATAGCAGTAGGAAAAAGATATTATTTGTAAATAACAGAGAGGAAATAATATCAATATTAGCTTTTTCATCAAAGAGTTTTGTGAGTTAAAATAATCTTGCAGTATAAAACCACTGATCAAAAACAAAGATTTGGCCATTGGTTACTTGGATAATTTTGGACCCAGAACTATGTAACTATACCAGATGACTTCACTATGCTTTTTCATATCCCTCCCTACTCTTTTCTACCCTCCCCTGTGCTCCAAGAGGTGAATCTGTATGGAATATGTTGACAGACCCCCTCTTAATGTCTGATTTCTAGTTGTTTCAGCCAGTGGAAGCTCTGGAAAAGATCAGAGAGGAAGAGAATGAGGATAGTCTATTTCTGTAGTTCTTTCCTATAGAGTTGCTTACGGCTGGGTGTGTCTTTTCACAATCCCTTAGATCTCATGATATGATGGGATTTTCTACCTTATTCTCTCCTCACAAGCTTATTCACTCTCTTCTCCTTTTCAGGTTGAAGGACCTATCTTAGGGTTCTGTCCATGCATCAGTGGTTTTGGAAATATTCACCATACCTTTGTAAATAGCTACTTTATTAACTTCTCTTTAAATTATCCAAATTTGACTATGCCCTCTGTTTTCTAAGGGAACTCTGATTGCTCTACTAGCTGTCTAATCTTGGCAAACGTTTTAAAATCATGCTTCAGTATCCTCATCTATAAAGTGAAAGTGAAGTCATTTTCTTCTCGCAGACCTTTTGCATATGTAAAATCAGGGAGTAGACTAGAGTGATTGTGTACAAGTGCTCTTTTCTGAGGATTGAGAGATTCTGCCTCTGCTCTTTCTCATACTTTTTCTCTGTGAGTAACTTCTACTTAGTTATGCTAATGGTATGAACAATTTTTATTTGAAGCAAGGACTTTATGGCTAAAATCATCTTGAAAACCATTGACCCTAGATGACTATAGGATTCCCTTTAGTCATAAGATATATTATTTTGTCTAGATATTATTTTTTTTTTTTTGGTGCAGAAACTAGTGTCCTTTGCTCATAGTCGCTGGATAGGGCTGGACATTTGATCAGCTCACTTAGCTGCAGGCCATTCACTCTCATGACTCACCATCAGGGCATGGAGAAGAGCTCACTTAATTCTCTAGGATCATATTCTCTTTTGCAATATGTGTTTATGGCATAAGATAGAAGGCCAGGAAGGCCAATAAATATGGCACAAACAGATCAAAAGGCTTCTTGCAGTGGTTTCACTGTGGCCTTGTTAGTTCTCAGCGCCTTTGGATAGTAATTGCTTTTCAGTTTGCTGAGCACTGTGAATATAGTTCAGAGTGGTGGTTAAACTTTGTCAGTTGTCCAAGTCCAGCAACACAGTTGGAGCACTCTACTTCTTGGCTTGTAGTTTCAACCTTTGTAGTCAACATTGTTTTTCAGTTACATTTATGTATAAAGTAATAGAGGAAAGTTATAAGCACATTCCCTGGGTGTGCTGTAGTCTAGACCTGCTCAGAGATTTATCACTGATTTAACTGGAATGATGATCCATGACGGATACAGTATCTCAAAGAAAAGACCTGGAAAACCACAAACAGCGTCATAGTTTAGAGTTGCACTTTGCAATCATTTACACGTCTGCTTGCTCTTTTATTTAATCTGTATGCAAAGAATATTTCTGAGTACCTACTATGTACCCAAGAATATGTTATACATTGTGGATCATGAAAATTAGTTTGATAAACCCTTTGCACTCAAGAGCCCTAAGCCTGGGACATATCCCATTCACTGTAATATGATTGGCTCATTAGGAGTAGTATTCTCACTTCCTTGTCTCTTAGAGGTACTCCTGAAACTATCTTGAAAAATTACTTTTTTTTTGGCTTAGCTTTGGTTATATGTTAAGGCAGGAGTGGGCCCACCATTTCTTATAATTTTCCAACCTTACTATCAAGCTTACTTCATTTTTTCTTTTTTTTTTTGTGGTACTGGGGTTCCTGGAAGCCCTTCTACCTCCGGGCTACACTCCCAGACCTATTTTTACATTTTTGTTTGGAAACAGGGTCTCCTAAACCAGCACGCACGGCTGGTTTCGAACCTGCATGATCCTCCTGTCTCTGCCTCCCAAGCACGGGGATTACAAGCGTGCGCCACCACGCCCGGCTAAGCTTACTTCATTTCAAGCAGCATTTATGCCACTGTACAAACATATCTTTTTTTTTTTAACATTCTTTTCATTCTTTACCATTCATGCCAGGAAAAATTTTTTTGCCATGTTTTTTCCTTGTCCTTCCAGTTGTGAGCCCACGAAAAGGCCTGACTTACCTAAAGGCACAGGGAAAGGAAAGTCACAAGTTTTGGAGTAATATCTGAAGAAAGAATCATTACTTTCAATTGCCACAGCCCTTGAAATCACCTTTAGAATTTTATCAAATTCATTTTCTGTCTCTTGCTTTTCTAAGCATGAAATGTCAAGATTAAAATATACTTTTTCTTTTGTTTACTCAATAAAACATTCTCCACATTTTGTTTTGTTTTGTTTTTGGTACTGGAGCGCAAACCCAGGAATACTCTACCTCCAAGCTACACCACAGTCCTTTTGATTTTTTTATTTGGAAGCAGGGTCTTGCTAAGTTGCTGAGGGTCTTGCTAAATTGCTGAGTCTGGCTTCAAACCTGAGATCATCTTGTCTCATCTTCCCAAGTACTGGAGTTACACAGGCATGTACTACCATGCCTGTCTTCCATATTTTGGGGGAAGAAATGCATAGGATGATTATGAAGCAAGAATTTTCAAAGAAATGGCATTTGACTCCAGTCCTGTGGGGTATACTTAGATAAAGATGGAAGTCAAATCAGTCATAAAACACTTAGGAGATAAAGTGTCAGAGCTCACTGGGTTTTGCTGTGTTTTGAGCAGCTTTGGTTATGGCAATGTTTTTGCTTGACTGAGACTATTTGTTTACATGACTGCCTGTTTTTAATACTCCAAACATCTATAAGAAAGGAGAGTATCTTTTATATTTGTGCTTTTGATGTTTAACACAATGCCTGGCACATAGTAGGTACTCAGCAAATGTTGAAGAATGAAGAATAAGTTCCAAGTACTGAGGATAGAAAGTGAAAAAGTTTGATAAAAACAAGGGTTTGCTACAAAAGCAATGAGATCTAATGTTGGAGTAGCAGATTGGTACAAAGTATGAAGGTCTTATATACTCAGGAATTAAATAGGCTAGGGGGAGCTACTGAAGGTTTTGGAATGAGGATGTGTCACAAAGAAGATAGTCTCCATGAAGGTGAGTGTGACGGCAGTGCGCAGCATTGTTAGAAGGTAGGTGTACACCAGAGATATGAAAACCAGTACTGGGGCTAAAAAATGGAGCAGGTGTCAAAGTGGCCTAACAGATATGGATAATGTTACTCAACAAGGTAAAGAACCTAAATAATTGGCTTTAAGCCCCATCTTCGTACAGAATTCTGTCAATGTTCTTGGGCTGGTGTTCTAGTCTGCCACTTAGTAACCTGATGACCCTGGGATAAGTTACTAGGCTCTCTGAATTCATTTCTAGATGTGCTTACCATGAGAATTGATAAGCAAAAACAAAACAGAACACAACATACCCTAACAATTAGTATTTGTGAAGGTGCCCAATGAATGGGAAATATTCCACACATGATAATAATTATTAATGTCATTACTATTATTACTTGCAAAGACTGCTTAAGTAACAATTTGATGCTCTATGGTGGTGGAATGAGGTTTATGAATTTGTATGTTTTTTCCTGTGTGTTCTAGCTCAAAGAATCTTCAATAAGCAAATTTAATAAAAATTATTTATTTCTTTCATCTATTAGCAAAAAAACAAGTTTTCAAGCAAGGATTACATAGGAAGGAATCACAGGTGACAAGGTGCCATGGAACAACTCAAGTTCAAGATATATTTGGAAGCAATGTGACCTTAGGGAAGTCACTTAATCAATCTGGATCTCTGTTTACTCAGGTATAAAGTTAAAAAGCTAGAAAATAGCCATTTTCTTAGCTAGCAAATGATCTTTTAGTTTCTTCCCAACCAGGTATTAAATGACTTTTCATGTTGCTCATTAAATTTCCAGGCTCCATCAAACTGTTCATTATGTAGCCTACTTGCTTGCTAGATAACTCTATATATTTTTCATCCAATTTTCCATTCTAGCTTTCCATTTGGTGCATTTTTATTAGCACTGCAAAGTGTTAAGCACCTCTTTCATTAGATGATAGCTGTGTGTGTGTGTGTGTGTGTGTGTGTGTGTGTGTGTGTGTGTGTAGGGAATTTTAAAAAAATCTAAAGTTCAAATTTTGTTGGTAGTAGATATAACTGCTTTAATAATCTTTCCCTTTCTTCTCTTCTTTTTACTTCTCCTTCCTTCCTTCCTTCCTTCCTTTTGAAATGTGGTTTCACTATCAGACTTGACCTCATGATCCTCTTTTATCAGCTTCCAAGTAGCTGCAATTATAGGCATGTATCACTATGCCCAGCTAGTTGTTTTAAATACATATTAGCACTTGTGGGCTGGGCACCCACAGGGCAAAGTTAGACAGCATCATTCATGGAAAAGAGGCAGTCTATGACTCCAGCATCATGGAAGAGAAAAGCTTCTACGGAGAAAAGAGACAGTGACTGACTCCTTTATTTCTAAAGTTTAAAGATACTGGAAAATGTCTAATGGGTTGGCGTGGACTTGATAAAGGCCAAATGATGTGGAAGAGCCAAATTATATTGAAAGGCAGCTCATTATGGAGGCATAAGAATTTCTGATCAGTAATAATTTCTCTCATCAGGGGCCGGACTTTGCCAGAGTGGTAGTCCTGATTTCATGTGTAAGATGATTGACATTGGAACTGTTTTGGTGCAAGTGCACTGACATTTTGAACATGCACTGGGAAAAAATACTTCACATATAGTTGAATTTAAAAAAATAAAAATTCTCCATCACAGCCAAGGAATACTTAGGTATTTGGCAGGTTTTTTTTTCCCTTGAAACTAAATAGAATTGACAACCGACAGTGTTATTCTTTGACCACCTATCACAGAACCAACCACCATCTCGCATCACAGAACCATCTTTCCCTGAAAAATCCATGAAACTTTCTTCCAAACCAGTATAAGAATATGTGTAGTAACACCAGAATGGTGGATGGAAGCCCAGCTTTGTCACTGGCCAAGTAATGACAGTCATATCCACCAGAAATAGGAATCAGGTTTATTGAGGATTAGTAAACATAAATGTTGCTTTCAGTGGGTTTCCCATTCAATCTTAAGGGTGGTTTTCTTTTTACATAGTTAAAAGCGGAGAAGCAAAAACTCTCAGACTCAAGAATTCTTGAAGATTATTAGAGAACACTTGTAGAAAAAATCAAAATGATTGCTTAAAAAGTGAGAATACAGAGCCCCTGAAAATTGTGTATTAGTATAAATGTGACTTTGTTTGAATACAGTCTCATGTTAAATTAATATACATACACCCAGAAAACATAAGGAGAGGTTATAATATTTTAAATCAGTTAATATTTTTATATTTTTATGAAATAGTAACAAGGCATTTTAGCTTCAAATGAAAGTCTCATGACTTAGTTAATATGAGCTACCCCTGAGCTGTGAGATAGATCCTCTCACTAAATTGACAGGTCATATTTTTTAGTGTATTCTTAAAGGGTAAGGGAAATGCCTTATATAGATATTACCTAGTGGCTAGCTAGTTCCTATTGGATGATATGCAGCTTCTTGCTACACTATTATCTTTTTTTTTTTCTTGGTGGTACTGGGGTTCCTGGAAACCTTTCTACCTCTGGGCTACACTCCCAGACCTATTTTATATTTTTATTTGGAAACAGGGTCTCTTAAGCCAGAGAGGCTGGCTTGAACCTGCGGGATCCTCCTGTCTCCGCCTCCCAAGTGCTGGGATTACAAGTGTGCGCCACCATGCCTGGCTACACTATTATCTTTTATCTGCATGAATAAATTGAAATATCCATGAATTGCAAATGTATATAGTATTTATTTATTTATTTATTTATTTATTATTTATTTTTGTGGCACTGGATATTGGAACCAGGGAAATTATTCCTCTGAGCTACTCCACCCTCAGTCCCATTTTATTTTTCTCTTTTGAAACAGGGTCTCACTAAGTAGCTGAGGTTGGCTATGAACCTGTGATCCTCCTGTCTTAGTCTCTCAAGTTCCTGGATTACAGGCATGTCCTTCCATGCTCATCTATTTACATTATTTTTTTAAAAAATTTTTATTGGTGCATTATATTCATATATCATATTGGGGTAAAAAAAACTTGTGTGGACATACATGTACATATCACTGATTTAACCCCTACCCAATTCCCACCCAATTCCCTCCCCATCCCTCCTTCCCTTGCTTGGCTTAGTGGTTGACTTCGATATGTTTAAGTACATTGTGTGTTTTAGAGAATTTCCTTCTTTCCCCCTCCCATCCCCTCATTTAGGTTGTCTTATTTGCTCCTCTATAAGATTTCCTATTTTCATTATTTTAA
Source organism: Muscardinus avellanarius (assembly GCF_963383645.1). NCBI lineage: Eukaryota > Metazoa > Chordata > Mammalia > Rodentia > Gliridae > Muscardinus > Muscardinus avellanarius. Next base: position 203,775,334 of record NC_137786.1, on the reverse strand, counting down.
ATGGTTGATTGAACAGGGGCTTGGAAAGGACCAGCTATTTGTCTAAAGTCACATTGTGGTTAATGGTAGAATGTGGGCTCAAAACTGCACTTTTGATACTACTAAGTGCTATGTTTTTTGATCTGCTTTATTTTGTGGTTGGAAGAAAACCTGAAACCTTTGGTAGAAGTGAAAATGGGGAGATAAGTTTCATTTTTTACTAGAAAGTGGCAGGAATTCTAGAAAGATTGTTAAAAATAGACACAAGCCATTTAAAAAATTGCCTTCACAAACTGTCTGAAGTGTGTGTGTGTGTGTGTGTGTGTGTGTGTGTGTGTGTGTGTGTATGTGTTGGAAAGAGCAAGTAAGGAATCCTGGGATAACTTCTGTGCTTTAACTATATTTTACAAGTAGCTAATACAAGTACTTAAGACAATAATAATTTACCTTTTGTTGATTCTACATGCAAAAGAGAATTTTATGCTCTTGGTTATTTAGTTTCTCCTGAAGCTTGGAAATTTAATTACCTTAGTTCCCCCCTTTTTGCTATATTACAAGTGGCATATTATTAATTTTCCAATGCATTTGTAATTTTTATAATAGTATATGTCATACATAAATATAACTATCAGACAGATAATAAATTAGACTGAGTTTGGAGTCTCTCTATAGAATACCTGGCAAACACTATTTGGATTAGTATCTTTGAAAATATGAAGTACAGAAAATTCAGAGTATACATATATTTACAGACTTTATATAATTACAGGATATATTTTTATAGTGTACATATATGTATATGTATATGTCCTAAATCTCATTTATTTCAAGAATATCTTGTAAGTTCAGGGAGTATATGCTTTTTGGACTTCGTTTTGAAAATAAATGCCCTTGGGAAGAAAAACACAAGAACTCTCTATCAGTCTTTTATTCCATAGGACTTGACTTTTTGGAAATTAGCTAATGGCAATTTCCAGAGACTCTGAAGGAATTAGACATAAAAAGGAACATTTCAAGCCAGATATGGTGGTGCCGGCCTATAATCCCAGCTACTTTGGAAGTTGAAGCAGGAAGATTGCAATTTCAAGGCCTGCTGGGTCTAACAAAGAAGTAGCAGGCAGTCTTGTTAGGTACCCATCACCAGGATGGGGTCAGTCAGCCCAACCTTTCTCTTTATGATCTTGTGATTAAGATTCAAAATCTCTGAGAGAGGGAACAAGACCATGTTCTAAGACTGGGGTACAAGCGCTCCTCATGGATTAGCTAGGACTGAATACCTTGATCAATAGTCCATCAAGATTACTAACACTGAAGGGGGAAAATATGAATGGAGTCCTGGTGGCAAAAAAATGAGATGAGATCTTTACTGAAAAGTCTCTACCACTGCATGTTTGTTTCAGGGGAGGGCGGGCTGCTGAGAGGATGCCATGCTAGGGGCAAAGGGAAGTGCAGCAATGCATAGCTTAGGCCTCTATGACAGAGGCACATGTCTTGGGCAACTTGGGGATCAACTGTGACATGGGAACAGAAAAGGGTGGTGAAGAAAATGGAAATGGTAGAACAGTCAGAAGACAAGCAACCAGGCTTGGTGGTGCACCTGTAACCCTAGTACTTGGGAGACTGAAACAGGAAGATCACAGGTTCAAGGGCAGTCTTAGCAATTTAGCAAGACTCAGCAACCTATCAAGAGCCTGTCTCAAAATAAAAATATAAAAATAAAAAAGGGCTGAAGATATATCTTGGAGGTAGAATGTCTCTGGGTTCAATCTCCAGCACCATTAAAATTTAAAATGAATAAAAACTAGGTTTTGAGATAACTGTTGACATTATCAATTTTGTAATTGGTTGTTTTAGTTCTTCAAAAGCAGGGGTTTCAGGCTGTCCTGCATGCATCACAGAGTCATAGTAAAGTGCTACAGGGAACTTGGAGAGGACTCAGAAGGCATATTTGGAATGGCTGGGCCCCTGCCACATGTCAGTCTGAAATGCTTTAAGTTACATGCTTTATGAGTTGAGGTTTCATATGTGAATCTCATTGGGAGAAAAAAAAAGTCTTGCTGCTAAAAATAGCACTTGAAAATCATCTATTGAAGGAAAAAATGAAAGAAGTTTTTTAAAATAGATACGTAGGCTCTTCAAATTGTCATAATCTCTATCCACAGTTGGGCAGCTGAATACACAAGCACAATATTGCTTTATTGTTTGATTCTTATCAATATTACCTCAGCATGATTCCCCCGATTCATTTTTCAATAGCCAGAGAGAGCTTCAGCCTGCAGAAAATGTTTACTTGCCAAGACGGTTTGTTGAAATAATCCTAAATTGTATTTGGTCTATTTGGTCCACAGGGGAATTAATAGACTCAGACAGATCGGGCTTCTGTTCTGAAAAATATCGCCTTCTTAATGGATTCCCTGAAAGGCCAGTTCAGCTGTCTTGGAATCCTGAATCCTTCTTTTTTATTTTTTGATACTGGGAATTGAACTCAGGAGCATTCTACCTCAAAGCCACAACCCCACTCCTAACCAGGGTTTCACTAAATTACTGACCCTGGCCTCAAAGCTCTGATCCTCCTTGTCTTTCCCTCTGAAGTACTGGGATTACAGATATGCACCACTACACCTGCCTTCTGAATTCTCCTTGATATCAGGGAATTGGTATTGATAATTTCTTGATGCTGGAATCCATCTACATTTTCATGTGCTTTATGGAGTAAGTTAAACTGTCTTTGGGATACTGAGTTGAGATCAGAGAAGGCATTTCCAGAGGCAATAGGAGAGTCCGCAGGGAGAGAATTAGTTCAGTTTTGCTCCAAGCAACACAAATTGTGTGCATATTCTTATACTGCTTTCAGTAGGCTGAACAAAGGGTGTCATGCGAGATAAAAGCAACAGTTTTTACATTTGTTGCTTAGACATACATCAACCTACCATTTGGTCTTCGAGATGCTTTATTATACACTAATTATGATACTATGTCTTTGTCAGCATGAAGTAGTGGTATCTCCAAAATATACCACTATAATCATTTTCATTTGTATATTCTGTTAGCCTTGTAAAATTCTTTGTAGGGCACAGATGAATATGTATATCCAGTTTTATGTCTATGCACATGTCACTGGTATGGTACAAAAAAGGTTTGTGTGTTATGATTTATACTTCCTTGAGAAAGGCTGTCTGTTGGAGAAGAGAAGACACTCAAAAAATTATGTAACACAGAGTGATACTTAAAAAAGAAGAGAGGGTAAATTTTAGAATGGAGAAGAGACTAGAATATAGAAAACTGTTTAAAGAGTAACTTTTTTCTTTTTTGTATACGAACTCCTATATACATGGTCATTTTTAAAGGGTGTATTCAAAGCAAAAATAGAGTCAAAACCCCCAACAGTCATTAGCTCTCCAAGGCAACTGATGGCAATCTTGTGTATTTCCTCAAAGCCTTTTTATCTTTTTCCCTTTCATTTCTTATGTAGCTGTGTTCATTCAGCATGCACTTTCACGTTTTGCTCTGTTTGCTTAATAGTATGCCACAGAATCAGTTTCTTTGTGAATAAACATTTGTTAGCATTTTAAATTATTTCTAAATCTAGATTTCTAAAAGTGGAGTTAATGGGTTAAACATGAGTAGATGTTGGAGGTTTCTAACCTCCAAAATGGTTCTGCTAATTTCCATTTCCAGTTTGTCTTCCAATTTACACTCTCATTTACACTTTCTGAAGTTCTCAATGGGAATGTACATCCTATTGGGTATCATCATAATTGACTTTCATCAGCACTGCATGTATAATTTTTATTGAATTTATGAACTTAATCATCAGAAAGTTCTTATTTGCTTTTCCCCTTTGCATTTCTTTTTAAATTACTTTCTTTGATACATTATAATCTCACATCATAACATAGTTCAGAGTGATGGTGACATACATGCACACAGCACTTGGTGAGTTTCCCTTCGGATCCCTCCTCACCCCCACTTCCCCATACATGATATTGAGATTGGCATTGACATTCTTACATATGTACATAATTTCAGTGGAAATGTTTCCTTCATTAATTCTCCCCTGCCGCACACTCTCCTAGACCACCTTCCTCCCTCCACTAGGGTTTCTCTTCCATTATCTCAAGTCCCTCTTGTATCCTAATTATTCCCTAGCTTCCACATAGGAGATAAAATATGTAACTCTTTACTTTCCATGACTGGTTAATCTCACTTAGTAGTACTATTTGTCATGTGTTTGTTGGCTTTCAATATTTTACTTTTTGTTGATAGCTATTTATTCATCTATAGATTTTTTCTATTTATAGATTTATGTTTTTATTTCTATATTTTTGATTTTATTTAAATTTGCATAGTTTTGTATTTTATTCTATTTCTTCTTTTTATTTTTTATTTTTTAATTTATTTATTTTATTTATTTTTATTGGTGCATTGTAATCATACATCACACTGGAATACAAGACTTGAGAGGATATACAAGCACACATCATCCAATTAGCCCTCATCCAGCCCCCATCCCATTCCCTCCCCCTCCCTCGATCCCATGATTGTTTGGTGATTAACTTTGATGCATTTGTTTATGTACCTCCTGCGTTTTAAAGAGGCTCTATCCTCCCCTATTCCATACCCTCTGATTGGTCACCTTAATTGCTTCGCTGTAGGGCCCTTTCTATAGCTCGACCTCTTCCTGTTGCCCCTTTCCTCCTAGTTATTGCTGATTAGGGGAAGCATCTGGTTTTTATTTTCTGTGATATTTCTCTGTGCATGTCACGTTGCAAGTACCAATCCCACTCTTGACAGCCCCAGTAGTGGCCTGGCTACCTGGTGGACTGATCCAGACCTCGCTGGCTCAAGCAGCGGCCTTGCTTCATGGGAGGCCCTGATTCTGGCTTCACTGGCCCCCACACCGGCCTAACCCCTCGGCTGGCTCCGATCCTGGCCTCAGTGGCCCCAGCACTGGCCTAGCCTCAAGGCAGGCTCCGTCCCAGCCTCGCTGACCCTGGCACTGGCCTAGCACCTCGATAGACTCCTATCCTGGCCTCAGAGGTCCCGGCACTGGCCTTGCCTCACGGAAGGTTCCGATCCCAGCCTCACTGGCCCCAGTACCGGCCTAACCCCTCGGCAGGCTCTGATCCCGGCCACATAGGCCCCAGTAGTGGCCTTGCCTCAAGGCAGGCTCTGATGCCGGCTGCTGGCCCTGTCACTGGCCTACCCTTCGGCAGGCTCCCATCCTGGCCTCGGAGGCCCCAGCACTGGCCTTGCCTCACGGCGGGCTCCGATTCTGACCTTGTTGACCCCGGTACTGGCCTAACCCTTCGGCAGGCTCTGATCCTGGCCTTGGAGGCCCCAGAACTGGCCTTGCCTCTAGACAGGCTCTGGTGCCAGCCGCTGGCCCCGGCACCAGCCTACCCCTTGTCAGGCTCCGATCCTGGCCTCGGAGGCCCCAGCACCGGGCTTGCCTCATGGCAGGCTTCAATCCCAGCATATCTGTCTCCATTGCCAGCCTCACCCTCGGCAGGCTCTTATCCGAGCACCCTCTTTGCCCAACCATTTGCCCCATGCTCTCGAGGGTGTGTGGTGGTGGTAGCATTCTGCCTCTGGGGTTATTACTTCAAAAGTTCCAGGTGTAATGCATCAGATCTTTGCCTCCCCTGAGTACTGGCCACTGCCATTGCCTCTGCCTCCACCATTTCAAATCTTTCCCAAGCTCTTTTTCCACTCTGAATGTTGTCCAGTGTTCCTAAGCATGCACGGCGGCAACATTTGACGTTTGGTGTAATTTCTCCAAAAAATAAGGTTGGTAGGATCAGATTTCTGCCTCTCCTTAATACAACTCTCCACCGCCATTGCAGAGACTGCTTCCAACACTGCCTTCCTCCTAGGTCTCTGCTAAACTCTCTTCTTACAGGTGATGTCCAAGATTCTTAAGAATGTAGAGAAGAAGCAGTCCTCCTTCGCGGGGAATTTTTCCAAAAGTTCCAGTTTATTTGGATAAGTTCTGTCTACATCTCCAGTATCCTGGTATCCACCACAGCCTTCTTGAACCCTCCCCAATATTTTTATTTCTTTTCTTTTCTTTTTTTTAATAAGAGAAGACAGTACGTATGGTTCAAGGAGGTTGTGGGATCAGGCACTCAGTAGCACTGTGACCCGGCCCGGTTTCCCCGGGGTCCAGCATGCTCTGCATGACTCCGCCCAGGGCCCAGCGTCCTGCACCAGGGCCCCTGATCTCCGCCTGGGACCCTGGGCCTTGAGACGCAGCCTGGTTTCTCCTAGGGTCTGGAGTGCTCCGCAGGATCCCGTCGGGGCTCAGGGTCCTGCGACCCAGCCCAGGTTTCTCGGGGTTCCTGCGTGCCCTGCCTGACCCCGCCCTGGGCCCAGGGCCTTGCGACCGCGCCTTGATTTCTCTGGGGGTCTGGTGTGCTCCGCGCGATCCTGCTCAGGGCCCAGAGTCCTGCTACTTGGGCCCAGGCTCTTCTGGGTCCGGCGTGCCCCACCTGACCCCTGCCCAGGGCCCAGGGCCTTGCTTTTATTCTATTTCTTATGAAGACATGTTAACACTTTGTTTAATGACTTTTATGTGTTTTTTATGTCAGAGGTTCACCTTCTTGTTAAAAGTTTACTTATTATGTGTTATATTTTCAAATGCATAGGAATTTTAGGATATTAATTTGTTTAAATCTATTTCTTAATTATTTCAATTTTTGATTTTTTTGTTTGTAAAGATTTTTATTAGTTCAGAATCAGAGAAATACTTTCCTATATTTTCTTACAGTGTTTTTTTCTTTTGTACTTATATTTAACTCTTTGTTCTCCCTGGCACTGATGTAGGAGTATACTTTGTTTTTTCTCCCTGAACTTCTTGTTCTGTCCTCTAGGGTACTTCATGATCTGGTCCTTGTCTATCTTACTAATTTCATTCCTCTCACTCATTTTCTTTTGAATTATTTGTTCTCTATTTACTCTTTTATAAAATTAACTATATTTCTGAGTAGAATTCCATTATGTGTATTTCCCATAACTTTGTAATCCATCTATCTGTTGATAGACATTTCATAATTTGGCTATTGTGAATTGTGCTCCTGTGGACATGGGTATGCGTATATTATTTTAGTTCTGTGGTATAAACCCTTTGGAAAGATACTCAGGAAAATTACAGCCAGATTATAGGGTAGATCCATTCCCAGTTTTCTAAGGAATCTCCATACTGGTTTCCATAGTGGCCCAACTAGTTTGCAGTCCCACCAGCATTGTAGAAGAGTTCCTATTTCCCCACATCTTCACCAACATTTATTGTTTATCAACTTCTACTCAGAAATAAAGAAGAACAAAATTATGTCATTTGCAAGAAGATGGAAGGACCTGGAGAACATTATGTTAAGTGTGATTAGCCAATCACAGAAAGAGAAGGGTCATATGTTTTCACTAATATGTGCAGGATAAGGAATAATTGGGATACAAGATAAAGGAGAAGAAACCACAGTGGAGTCAAGGAAGAGATTTAAGGGTAAGGGAGGAAGAAGACTGAGGTTCATTGATGGAAATGCTATCATTGACTATGTGTATACATGTGAATATACCAACATCAATCTCAGTGACCTGTATTGAGAAGAAAGGAGATAGTAAGGGGGAAAGTGCTCACCAAGTACTGTGTGCATGTATGTCCTGGTCAATGTGATTTACATTATGATGAGAGTATAATTATCAATAAAAGCACATAAAATTAGCTAATTAACATAATTTTTATATACTTATTGCTAAATAGTGATTATGTTTCATAAAGAGGTATAGAGTGATAAAAAATTCATGCATACAACATTTAATGTGTTCCACTCTGAGTGCCACTCCCTCCCCTTTCCTGTACATGTTATTGAGATTGGTATTGATAATTTCATATATGGAGAAAGCATTATTTAAATTATTATCTTAATTACTTCTCTATCTCCTCTTCTCTTTCCCCTAAACCTCGATCTTCACACCCTTGAAGTCTCTATTCCTTTATCTGAGGTTTCTTTTGTTACCTAATATTTCTCTAGCTTCCCCATATTAGAAAAAAAATAACACTATATTCACTTTCTGAGAGTGGATAACCCACTTAGCATAATCTCAAGTTCCCTACATTTTCCTGCATATGATATAGATGGTGATTATCAAGAACACAAACAATAATAAATGCTGGTGAGGATGTGGGAAATAGCCCATATATACTACTAGTACGACTGTAAAACTAAAAGTAGTACAATTGCTATGGAGATCAATAGGGAGATTTCTGAGAAGACTGAGAATGAAACCACGATACAATCTAGCTAAACCACTCCTGGGCATCTTTCTAAATAAATTAATGTCATGATATTATAATAATTCATATATTTCCACATTTATAGCAGCACAATTAACAATAGCCAAATTATGGAGCCTATATGTATATCAACAGATGAATGCATCATAAAACTTTGGTATATACTTTCAATGGAACTTTACTCGACCATAACAAATAAAAATTTACTGTGTACTTATTGTCTCCAGTGTAAGAGCCTAGACTGTGTGACACATGGGCCTTGTCTGTCTGCTTCTCAACTATTTCCCCAGCATCCAGAACTGGCCTGGTCCATAGTACATATTCAACTAATATGTTCCACGGGCAAAGGAATGAATAAATGTATGCGATAAAATCAAAACAAAAACCACTGACCTTTACTGAGTACCCATTCTGTAATTGTTTACTTGCTAAGTATTATACAAGCTGTATGTATGTATGTATGTATGTATGTATGTATGTATGTATTTTTAAATTTATTTTTGTGTACTATAAATTGAGCCCAGGAGCATTATACCTCCAAGCTATACCTCAGCCTTTATTTATTTTTGAGACATTGTCTCCCTAGATTGCTGAGAGTCTTACTACATTCCTGAGGCCAGCCTTGAACCTAGAATCTTCCTGTCTCAGCCTTCCAAGTCCTGAGATTGCAGTGTGTACCACCATGCCCAAGTTACAAGCATTATTTTACACAATCTACCAAATAATATCTGCTTATTGAGGCTATAATAAACTATATTGCTACAAACAGCATATCATAATAATGGGCACTATTATATTTCCCACTTAAAGGAAAGAAAGAAGAGGAATTGAGAGTCTAAGTCAAATAACTCTGCCCCATTCCTCAAGGGAAAAAATTAATTCATTTTAATTAGTTTATCCTACCAGGTGAACTTCTGGATCTTTCTTTTAGCTCATTTCCAAATAATCTTATTGAGCTTTTGATTAGAAATGCATTAGCATTACACCCTTTAATTAATTTTGGAAGAGCTTCATCTTTTGAAAATTGAATCACTCTCTTCTGGGAAGATTGTCTTTCTCTATTTCAATTACTTTATGACCTTTGATAATGTTTTGTAGCATTTTTACAGGTTCCATATATATTTTTAAAGATCATTTTATAATGAACTATTTTCCATTTTCCTTGCTATTTAAATATTGTCATATTTTAAATTCTTTACTATAAGTTTCTTGTCCTTAAATAATATAAAAAACTATAAAGTTTTTATATAGGTATTTGTTTCAGGGTCATTATGCATTCTATTGGCATCTTTAGAAAATAGTGCCCACTGTCCCTTCAAATGTTAAAAGTAAATGTTAGTGGCAAGAAGTTACCATTGTTAAAAATAAGGATTCGAAGCAAGGCATACCTGGTTTAAATTTCTAGTTATTGACTCTAAGAATATTACTTAGACTCTTTGCACTTGATTTTATCAGTAAAAAGGGTATAATGATAATTTCTACCCATAAGCTGGTTGAGGAATAAGTTAAGCAATGATGTCAACCATTTGGAACACTGACTGATAAACAGTTAAGTACTTTATAAATGTTGGTGTTGATTAGTAGTGTTCTTGGACTGTAAGTGATGTGCAAATCTTTGTTTCCAGATATTAAACTATAAGAAGAACATCATATTGTGGAATTTCATGCTCTTTGATCAGGGATAATGCAGACAAACCTATAGGAAAGGTCAGTGATTATAGAATCACTTTTACAGTCTTGTTTTTGGCTGCAAAGTCAAATGAAGATGTCTGCTTTCATTTGTATTTCTATTTCTTTCTGTGTTATAAGCATGTTATATATGCATGTTCTTTGCATACACATATATGCATTGTTGTGTATATATATACTTATCTATACTTATGTACATAAATATGCTTTATATATAAGTATTATATATGCATATATATACACACACAAGAATGCATATATGTGCATGCACAGACACACACATACACAGCCGCAATCCTGTACCTTTTAAAAATTACTACATGGCAAGAATTTTTCTTATTCCATGTTAATTTCTGTTGCTCCCTCGTGAACCCTTTGCATTTCATGGTGGTTATCCCAACCTCCTTGTTCTACTCTGAGAAATATACCCAAATATGGCTCTGCAAACAGAAGTCCTCACAAAAGAAAGGTGATAAAGAATGGGACTTAAAAGAGAGCTTTATATTTGATTTGTATGCGACCCTGTTTCATCTCTAGGTATGTCTTGCCTCTTCTTAGATGTCTAATATCTGATTATAAATATGTGCATGTTGGTGAGGGAGATATGGTGGTGGTTATGATTATAGTTAACTCAGACTTTATAAAAATCTCCTCCTGCTTTTATTCTTTTTTTAAATTTTTTTATTGGTGCTTTGTAATCATACATCTTAATGGGATAAAAGACTTGTGTAGACATACATGCACACATCACCCAATTAGCCCTTACCCAATACCCACCCAATTTCCTCCCCATCCCGCCTTCCTATTCTTGGCTTAGTGATTGACTTTGATACATTTATTTAAGTACATCATGTACTTTAGAGAGTTTCCTTCTCTCCCTTCCCATCCCCTCAGTTAGGTCGCCTTGTTTGCTCCTCTATAGGATCTCCTTCTTTCTCTAGAGTTCCCCTGTTACCCATTTCTCCCTGGTTTTCACATATTAAGGAAAGCATCTGATTTCTTTCTTTTTTTTTTTTTTGTGACTGACTAATCTCACTTAGCATAATGTCCTGCAGTTCCATCCATTTCCCTGTAAATGTAATTGTGTTTTCTTTATGGCTAAGTAAAATTACATTGTTGTACATATCCCACAGTTTTGTAATCCATTCATCTGTTGATGGACATCTTGGCTGGTTCCATAGTTTGGCAATTGTGCAGCTATGAATATAGATACACATGCATTAGTTTGGTAGTTTGGTTTCTTTTCTTTTGGGTAGGTACCCAGAAGTGGTATTGCTGGATCAAATGATAGATTTGTTCCCATTCTTCTGAGGATTCTCCATACTGTTTTCCAAAGTGGTTGCACTAATTTGTAATCCCACCAACAATGTTTTAGAGTTCCCACTTCTCCACCTCCTCATCAGCATCTATTGTTGTTTGTGTTTTGAATGATTGCCATTCTAGTTGGAGTTAGGTGAAAACTCAGGGTAGTTTTGATTTACATCTCTCTGATTGCCAATGATGTTGAGCATTTTTTCATGCGTTTATTGGCCATTTGAATTTCTTCTTTCATGAAGAGTCTATTTAATCCACTTTCCCATTTTTTATTGGGTTATTTGTTTTCTTAGTGCTGAGTTTCTTGAGTTCTCTGAATATTCTAGATATTAGTCCTCTAGTGGAGGAGTAGGTGACAAGAATCTCCCATTTTGCTGGCTCTTGATTGAGGTTCTTGACAGTTTCCTTTGCTGTACAGAAGCTCTTCAGTTTCATGCAATCCCATGTATTGATTCTTCTTTTAGTTTCTTATGCCTTTGGGGTCTTGTTGAGAAAGTTTTTTATCTGTGCCTGTGTGTTGCAATGTTGGACCTATGCCTTCTTCAAGGAGTCTCAAGGCCTTAGGTCTAATTTCCAAGTCTTTGATCCATCTTGAATTGACTCTTGTGCAGGGTGAGAAAGCGGGATTTATTTCCATTTTTCTGCATATGGTTAACCAGTTTTGACAACACCATTTGTTGAACAGACTATCTTTTTTCCAGTGTATGTTTTTGTCCCCTTTGCCAAAAATCAATTGGCTGTAAGTGTGTGGATTTGTTTCTGCATCTTCTATTCTGCTCTATTGGTCTATGTATTTATTTTTGTCCCAGTTCCATGCTGTTTTTATTACAATAGCTTTGTCGTATAGTTTAAAGCCATGTATTGTGATTTCTACTACATGGTTTTTGTTGCTGAGACCTACTTTGGCTATTTTGGGGTTTTTGTTCCACATGAATTTAAGAACTGATTTTTCTGTGTCTGTAAGAAATGACCTTTGTAATTTAATGGATATTGCATTGAACCTGTAGATCACCTTTGGAAGTATTGCCATTTTGATGATATTTATTCTGCCTATTCATGAGCATGGAAGATCTTTTCATCTTCTAAGATCTTCTTTGATTTCTTTTTTTCAAGATTTTATAATTTTCTTTGTAGAGGTCTTTTACCTCTTTGGTTAAGTTTATTCCTAAGTATTTTATTTTTTGTGGGAAATCCTGAGTGGAAGTGTTTTATAAATTTCTTTTTCAGTGGATGTATGGTTGGTGTACAGAAAAGGTTCTGATTTTTTAAGATTGATTTTGTATCCAGACACGTTGCTTAATTCGTGTATCAGTTCTATAAGCCTTTTGGCTGAGTTTGTTGGGTCTTCTTAGTATCATGTTATCTGTAAATAGTGAAAGTTTGAGTTTTTCTTTGCTCTTTGTACTCCTCTGATTTCCTTTTCCTGCCTTATTGTTCTGGACTGAAGAAAAGTGGAGATAATGGGCATCCTTGTCTTGTTTCTGTTTTTAGGGGGAATTCTCAAAGTTTTTCTCCATTTAATGTTATGTTGGTTATGGGTTTATTGTAGATTGCCTTTATGATGTTGAGGTATGTTCCTTATATTCTGATTCTCTGCAGTGCTTTTATCATAAATGGATGTTGGACTTTTTCACGTGCTTTTTCAGCATCTATTGAAAAGATTATGTGATTTTTGTCTTTGGTTCTGTTTATATGATGAATTACATGAATTGATTTTGTATGTTGAACCAGCCTTGTATCCCTGGGATGAACCCTATCTGGTCATGGTGTGTGATTTTTTTTTATGTGGTTTTAAATATGTGTTGCTAGTATTTTTTTTTTTTTTTTAGCAATTTTGCATCCAAGTTCATCAAAGATATAGGCTTATAGTTTTCCATTCTTGAACTGTCTTTATTTGATTTTGGTATTAGTGTGATGTTGGCTTCATAGTATATATTTGAGAGAGTCCCTTTTTTATATATTTCACAAAATAGATTGAGTAGCATCAGGATTAGCTCTTCTATAAAAGTTTTATAAAATTCATTTGGGAAACCATCTGGTCCTGGGCTTCTCTTTGATCTTAAGCTCTTTATTGCTGTTTCAACCTCTTTGATTGCCATTGGTTGGCTTAAATTTTTATATCTTCTTGACTCAATTTAGGAAGGTTGTATTTATCTAGAAAGTTGTTTACTTCTTTCAGATTTTCCTTTTTTTTGAGTATAGGTTTTCAAAGTAGTTTCTGATAATCCACTGGATTTCTACACTATCAGGAGTGATATCTCTTTTTTTCATCTCTTATCTTCATAATTTGGGTTGATTCTCTCTTTTTTTAGTTAAGTAGGCTAGTGTTTTATCTATCTTGTTAATTTTTTTAAGAAACCAGCTTTTGGTTTTGGTGATATTCTGTATTGTTTTTTTATTCTCTACTTTGTCGATTTCCTCTCTGATTTTAATAATTTCCTATCTTCTACTGGCTTCAGGGTTAGATTGTTCCTGTTTTTCAAGAGCTTTGACATGTGTCATTAGGTTATTTATTTGATCATTTTCTGTTTTTTCATGTGAGTACTCAGTGTTATAATTTTCCTCTTAATATTGCCTTCAAAGAGTCCCAGAGGTTTTGATATGCTGCATCTCTGGGTTTTTTTTGTTTCTAGAAATTTCTTGACATTGCTTCTTGCTTCTTCTATGACCAAGTCTTCATTTAGAAGTGTGGTGTTCAGTCTCCACATTATTTATGTGGTTTCTCTGAGTCTTCTAATAGTTTATTTTTAATTTCATTTCATTATGGTCTGAAAAGACACAGGGAAGTATGTCACATTTTTTTGAATTTTCTAGTGCTCACTTTGTGGCCCAGGACTTCATGTTGATTTTGTTAAAAGTTATTTTTCCATCTTAAATTGGCAAGTCAACTTTTTCTCTCACTAAATATTTTGTAGTAACTATAATATAAGCTTCAAAATTTGAAGCCATGGCTCTACAGGAGAAAGAACAGGTCCTCAGCAGTATGTGTTCTCTTTGTTGTGCATACCTTAGAGTTAGAAAAGGATTTAAGTGCGTCTAGGTATTCATGATGAAGAAGCCATGATGAGTCCTGAAATAAATTATGTGGATTCTAATGAAGTGAACATCAGCCTCATCTGCTGGAGCAAGCACAGAGTTGGCAGTCAGAACTGAATATGAAATCTGCCTCTAATACTTATAAACTCTTTTATCTTAAAAAATTTAACTTTTCTGAGCCTTCATTTTGCATCTGTTATTTGGAAAATAATAGTATCCATGAGTGTGTTTGTTGTGGGGATTTAAGGAGACCTGACATGCATAGTATTTACCACAGAACCTGGCACATACAAAGTCAAAGGCATTGTAACACTAGTGATCATGACATCTATTCAAATCAGAAACAGAGAAGAAAGTCATCATGCTTCCTTGAGGTATAGTTGACCAGTTTAAAATTTTCTCTGAAGTAGAGCCCTTCTCCTTAGAAAACTGAGAAACTATAGTGTATGAAGGCAAGGTGACTTTCAGCCTTTCTATAGTCTGGTAGCTTTGCTTGCAAATGGTAACGGGTAAATATTTTCCCAATTCTGCTGCCACACTGACATTTGATGGTTTCTTAATAGTTTTCCATTTCTTCAATGTATTAAATTCATAAACTATAGCTATTTTGTTGGTCCGTGGCAGGCCTATCTGTGATGTTGAGTAATTGCTTGGCACACAGAAAAGATTGCCTTCTATATTTAAACATGTTTATCAATCATGCCTTCCAGACACCATCTGCCCAAGAAGGGCCACAACAAGTCGAGGCCCAGAGAAGGGTGACTTTGGGAGGACAATTTTCTCAGGAGAATCGACCAGAACCCATCTGGCTATAATGATTCTTCAAGGTGGATGAGGAGAGGGGGAAGGGAGACATGTGCTCAGATAAAACACTTACCTGCTTATTAATTGGGTAAGGCAGGTGCCAGCCTGCTCTTAATTCTGCTGGCAGGCTGCAAAAGGTACCATTTTCCCTGCTAAATAAGTCCTTCAGCACAGAAGACATCTCTAGCAAGCTTTGTAGCAAGACATAAAGGAAAATTTTGAGTTATTATCAACCCAGAGGTTAAGTTAAAAAATAAATTCTTAGTTTTGTCTCCTCAAAGTAAAGGGTAGAAACCAAAGGTAAGAAAAGAAAAGGAAAAAGAAAGAAGAAAATGGGGCTCTCTGGCTTTAAGAATTAATTTAAGAGCACATTTGTTAGTTGTGGTCCAAACTCCTTAACTTGGCATCCAAGGTCACTTTCATGTCCATTGCTCTACCTGGGATACTGCTCCAAAGTTTTGATACTGGTCACACCTAGGTCCCTGGGCAGAGATGGAGATGTACTTTTCACTTTTCTAGGATACTTTTCATATTGATTTTCAGAGGCATTTTCATTTCTGTTTATTAGCTGAGACTCAAAGAAAGTTCATGGAATTTTCCCAAAGAATGCAATTCCACCTTATATCATAGTTACTGCCTTTCACATAGACTCTCACTAGCTTATCTGAAAGCCCCCTGAGGACAAGGTTTATTATGTATAAAGGGTTGACTGTTTAGTTTTTATTTTTAAAAGTAGTATGTGTACCATGCAGGAAGTTCAGTAACAAAAAAGGCCAATACTTAACTCCAACTATTTTTTGATATACATGTATATAAAAATACTAAACTGTGTGTATCCATATGTTTATGTATGTGTCTACACATAATTATACCATTGGGAAACCACATAATGGCTAAAAGTGTGTTAACTAGACCTGGACCTAGATTTTAATCACTTACTGTTGTGTTAAACTAGATAAATTTCATAACTTCTTTGATGATCAGTTTTTTTCATTCTGAGGAAATAATCCTTCTAAATTTTCATTTTCTTGCATATAAAGTGAGAATAATAATGCTTATTTTATAAGTATTTTCTGAGAATTAAACCATATTGTACAAGTAAAGCATTTAACACTGGGCCCATCTGATTAGCTATTGTTATAATAGCAACAATAGTTACTGTACTTACTATAACTATTTATAAGGAATAGTTTCCTTCTCAATATTCTTCTACAGTAGTATTTCCCAGCCTTTTGATCATTATTATTCCGCAACAGGGTTTTTGAAGATATTCATTCCCTAATTACTCTCCACATAAAATTTAAATGCTATAAATATTCTGCCTATTTGTTACACATTTATTTTTGCTTTTTACATAAAAACAAGATTTTTCATCTCCTAAGGCACCAGTTTCAGCCCCCACTGAGAATTCATGCTCTGTAACATTATTTATAATGGTTACATTATATTTTGGTATGTAGATAAATTATAATGGAAATAATCAAGACTATTGTTGAATATTTTATCATTTTTAGCTCTAGTGTAACTAACATTATACCAATGTATTTTTGTACATACAAACATATGTTTGTGTATATCTGTTATTTTCTTGGTTTGGAGGGACTGCTATAAATTGAACCCATGGGTATTATACCTCTAAGCTATACCAAATCTCTATTTATTTCTAATTTAGAAACAGAGTGTCAGTAAGTTGCTCAGAGCCTCACCAAGTAGTTGAGGCTGTCCTTGAACCTGCAATTCTCCTGGCTCAGCCTCCCAAGTCCTGTAGTGACAGGCATACTCTACTACACTCAGCCTGTCTGTGCTTTTTTCTCAGACAAATTCTATACAATGAGCTACCTTAGCTATGGGTTATATGGGTTTTTAGGTATTTTTTGTATATATTATGTTATAGAACTCCTCACATATTTTGGTAACAAACTATACATTTATTCCCAGTACTCCAATGTGCCCATTTTTCTAAATCTGTTTAAAAAATTAATTGTAGTTATGTAATATAATTATATAATAATAATAACAAAGTTCAATGTTATATGCTAAAAACATGTATGCACATAATTCTTTGTGTATTTCCTTATACATCCCACCCAACCTATTTACTAAATCTTATTGAAAGGCATAAAAAATTCATAATTTAAAGTAATTTCTAACAATCTAGAGGAGGGCTTAGTTTTTAACAGGTTTGCACTCCCAGTATACCCAGTGCCTGCCCACCTCCATGGCATCTCTTAGGGCCCTTCAGAACTTACCTCCTGACTCTGCTCTATTGCCTTTACTCTATGCGTGACCTTCCACACCTCAGCATAAGGGATGCACTGCAGACCCCAGCCAATCCATGTGCTGCTTTTCTTTATTGTTCTTATGTATCCAACTGAGTGGTGGTTGTCAAGAGTCAGACACCAAGAATCTTAAGGGATTCAATAAAAGCAAACATATTTCCATCTAATGGTCCTTCCACTTTGAATTTGGATTCCAATTTGGAAGTATTTCTTCTAGCCACAGAGAACAAAATACTATTATTTACATTCCCACATCACTGAAATAAGATTGAAGAGAGACATGATAAAGAAAGACTTCACAAAGATGGAAACCTGATTTTCTATCAGTATTAGTACTTTGTGGAGGGACACTTGTATGTGTAAATATCAAATGTTTGAGTACCTACTATGCAAGCACATAGTAGATCTAATTTATGTGAATGGAGCAATAAAGCAAAAAAAATGCTATCAAGTTCACAAGAAATCAAAGTATCTTTATATAGTATTAACAATATAAGAAAGCAAGATCAGCTTAGGCTGGCAAATAAAAAACAATGTGGAACAGAAAAAATGTGGATCATGCAAGAAGAGAAATTAAAATAGTGCTAAACATTGATCTGCTAAGGATTTTCATTAGTTTCTTAGACAGGAAAGAAATATAGTTTACTACTAGGCTCAGACTGTGAATTTTTGTAGTTTGCTTTTTATTCGTCTGCCTAATTCAGCTCTTGAGTAGAATGTAGGTCATTCTCATTCCACAGTGAGAAGATAGTCATTCTTTACAAAATCTTTTGTGGACTCTATAAATCACAGAATTAAAGAATTTGTTTTTATACTTAGCTACCTGATTTGGAAAATTGGTCTGACCCTCTGAGAGTTTGAGAGTTAAGGTTCTAGTGCTTAATAAGCCATCCCTCAAGTCTTTATGGTATTATGCAAACTCACATTAGCCTGAGTCTCATATATTACATATACGGAAGTTTTGACTGTCTACACATTTTGCCTGGGTTGACTTAACCATCACTGCTCACAAGATTTCCTTCAATCCTGCACTTTGATTGAGTTGTCCTCCGATGTTTCATAGCACTTTATAACACCAGTCCCAACACTGACTTGCCACTTCACAGTGGTTTGACATCTCTCTTTTCTGCTAGACTATGACTTTCCTGAAGTATCAACTGTATATTTGTTTCTCCATCACAAACACATGATATAATTTAATCACAATAGTTTCTCCATGTATGTATATGTTATATATGTATGTATGCATATGCATATATGTACATGTACAAACAAATACACACATATAAACATAAATATATATTTATATATTTATAAACATAAATATATATTTATTTGAAACAAAACAATATATATATATATATATATATATATATATATATATATTTGTGGTACAGGGAATTGAACCCAGGGGCATTATACCTCCAAGTTATACCACCAGCCCTTTTCATTTTTTTAAATTTTGAAACAATTTTTATCATTTATTGGCCATTTGAAATTCTTCTTTTGTGAAATGTCTAGTTCACTTGCCCATTTTTGATTGGGTTATTTTTCTTAGCTGTGAGTTTCTTTAGTTCTCTGTATATTTTAGATATTATTCCTTTTATCAGAGGAATGGTTGGCAAATTTTTTCTCTCATTCTGTTGACTCTCTGTTGAGGTACTTGATTGTTTGCTCTACCCTACAGAAGCTCTTCAGTTTAATGCAATCCTACATATTGTCTTGTCTTTTAGTTTCTTGTGACTTTGGGGTCTTTTTTAGAAAGACTTTACCAGTGTCTATGTGTTGAAGTGTTGGACCTATGCTCTCTTCGTGGAATTGAAAAGTCCCCGGTCTGATTTCTTAGTTTTTGATCCATCTTAAATTGACTCTTGTACAAGGTGAGAAAGTGGGGTTTATTTCTATTTTTCTGCATATGGTTAATCAGTTTTGCCAATACCATTTTTTGAACAGGCTATCTTTTTTTCCAGTGAATGGTTTTGGCCCCTTTGTCAAACATCAATTGACTGTAAGTGTGCAAATTTATTTTTGAGTTTTCTATTCTCTTCCATTGGTCTATGTGTCTGTTTCTGTGACAGCACCATAGTTTTGTTTTTATTACTATGACTTTGTAGTATAGTTTGAAGTCCGGTATTGTGATGCCTCCTGGATGGTTCTTATTGCTGAGAGCTACTTTGACTATTCTGTTTTTTTTTTTGTTGTTGTTGTTGTTGTTCCAAATGAATTTAAGGGCCGCTTTTTCTCTCTTTCAGGAATGACCTGAGTAATTTAATGAGTATTTTGTTGAATCTGTAGATCACTTTTGGAATAATGGCCATTTTGATGATATTAATCCTGCCTATTCAAGAACATGGAAGATATTTCCATCTTCTAATGTCTTCTTAGATTTCTTTTTTATGTTTTATAATTTTCTTTGTTGAGGTCTTTTACCTCCTTGGTTAGGTTTACTCCTAAGTATTGTTCAACATCCTTAGCAATCAGAGAGATGCATATCAAAACTACCTTGAGATTTCACCTAACTTTAAATAGAATGGTAATCATTCAAAACACAAACAACAAGAAATGCTGGCAAGGATATAGAGAAGTGGGAACTCTGATACTTTGTTGGTGGGATTGCAAATTAGTGCAACTGCTTTGGAAAAGAATATTGAGGATCCTCCGAAGAATGGGAATGAACCTATCATATGATCCAGCAATACCACTTCTGGGTATCTACAGAAAAGAATGAAAACCAAATTACCACACGAATGCATGCATATCTATGTTCATAGATGCACAGATCAAAATTGCCAAACTATATAACCAACCAAGATATCCATCAACAGATGAATGGATTACAAAATTATGGGATATGTGCACAATGAAATTTTACTCAGTCATAAAGAAGAACAAAATTACATCATTTACGGGAAATGGATGGAACTGGAGAACATGATTAGTGAGTTTAGTATTTCACAAAAAGTAAAAATCAGATGATCTTTCTCATATGTGGAAGCTAGGGAGAAAAAAAGTCATATGAGGAACTCTAGACAAAGAAGAAACTATAAATGAGAAATTAATGTGACTTAACTGATGAGGATGGGAGGGGGAGAAGAGGAATATTCCCTAATGTACATGATGTACATTCACAGACATATCAAAGTCAATCACTAAGTGAAACATGAGAAGGAGGGAGGGGGAGGAAATGGGGTGGGAAATGGGGAAAGG
Source organism: Muscardinus avellanarius (assembly GCF_963383645.1). Taxonomy (NCBI): domain Eukaryota; kingdom Metazoa; phylum Chordata; class Mammalia; order Rodentia; family Gliridae; genus Muscardinus; species Muscardinus avellanarius. The sequence continues at coordinate 203,754,733 of NC_137786.1, read as the reverse complement.
CTAAATAAATGATGTGTGCATGCATGCCTCTACCATCTTGTACTCTATTATAAAGATATATGAGTAAAATGCACCAATAAAAATTTAAAAATAAATTTTAAAATAGGAGAGTCTCACTAAGTTCCTGAATCTGGCCTCAAACCTGTGATCCTCCTTTCTCAACCTCCCAAGTACTGGAATTACAGGTGTGTACCACCCCTTCTGGCTCTTCATGTATATTTTTTTATGAAGAAAGGATGAAAATGACAAAATGGAGGAAGAAGGGAATGAATTAGAATAAAGGAAGGTTCTGGGCTACATATCCATCCTGGTGGCTAATCTCTCTACATCTACTGCTCTGGTTTAAGTTGATAATGCTGAGGACTTGATAGCTTTACTGCCACCAATGTCTTTTACTTACTAAGGCAGAAAAGGGAATGAAGAGATTTTAGAAATCTTTCCCTATTGAATTAATTAATTTCCTTTTAGAAATTAATTAAGCTTTGCTGGCTTAAGAGACCCTGTTTCCAAATAAAAATATTTAAAAAAATAAGTGTCTGGGAGTGTAGCCCAGAGGTAGAAGGGTTTCCAGGAACCCCAGTACCACCAAAAAAAAAAAAAAAAAAAAAAGAAAAGATTTTGGGAGAAGTTACTACATCTCAGATTCTGGGCTCTGGGTGCTATGATAACATTATATGCAGCTTAACTCACAACAATCCTAAAAAGTATTTTCATCTTCACTGACTCCAGAGAAACCTCGAGGCATATAGTAGATAAATAATTAGCTCACATACATATGACTATTAGTATCTGGGTTGAAATGTAAGCACAAATCCATCCTGATTTGAGAGTTCACTTAAACACAATGTGCAGTTCCGACTCTTAGCACATACACACTCCATTCAATCAATGTTTCAGTGAGACTCCTAAGAAACAAGGGTTTGGGAATCTGCAAACAACAAGTATATGACTTACAGAAATACACCATTACTTTCACTTTTATGACCCTTTGATTGTATGGCTGTGTATGTGAAATATGTTTATTAGTCTAGATATCTGTGACAGAGAAAAAAAAGATGGAGGGAGAGAGAAAAAAAGTGAAATAGGAGAGGAAATAGATCTTATACCTCACCTTTATCTTTGAAAACATTTACCTATGATGATCTCAAAAACTCCTTTTCGACATTTTCTTTTGTTTAGATTTATAGTAGAAAAATCAATTATGCTTGTGAATAAAGGAGCCAGTGGCAGGGCCCAGCAGGTGCTGAACCATTCTGTAGAAAACCTCCTGGCCCCTAAGAGTAGTCAGCCCTAAAGGAGGGAGTAGAGGACTCTCCATCTCTTTCTCTTTTTCTCGGCAGGAATCCTCCTACCCTCCACATTTTGCTGCTCTCTAAGATCATAGATGTGGAGGTCAGATATTTCAAGACCCTATGTTCTACACAAAGGTGCTGTATTTTCTTTTTTTACTTCCAGATTCCTTCATCTGTAGATATATTTTCTCTTGTACTTTTAATAGAAATTCTTCAGGAAAATGTAATAGAATATATTTAGTTTGCCCTTGGTTGGTACCCAATGTATCATTTGATCATTTATGAGGTTGGTAAAATTGAACCAAGCTTTCTGTTTTTCCCAGAAGCTACTTTGTGTATAGAATGTTGTATAGTTCTTCCTTTTAGAGGATTTAGTCAACAAAGAAACAGAATCATACAAGGCAGTTTTTATGGATCCTCTTTCTCCACTCTATTTTTATATATAGCTCTTGCAGGCAGAGCTCATGTTCGATTTGATTCTTTCACCACAAATTACACAGGGACTTTCCATAGCAAGTGGTTATGTTTCTTTTTTATAAAATTAATTCAGAATGAGGAATTACTTTAAAATATAAAATAAAGTGGGGATTAGAGAAAAGTAGTATATTTATGGGGTGGTAGTTGTATAAAAAATTGTTTTACAATATGTAAAGTTGAGTTTCTCTAAAAGGAAATACTTGGGGCTTCTGTAACATATAAGTGTTCTAGAATTTTATATTATGGATGCCATTTTTGTGTAATATAGTATATCATTCAAATGAAGTATGAAAATTTATCTAAAATCAAGGCTTTTGTCCTATGGAAAGATTTAGTATCCTATCAAGCCTTAAAGTTTTTTTTTCTCTCTTTTCTTCCAAGTAAAGAAAAAGGTGAAGAATTTTATGCAATATGGCACTTAGGTTTGTGGAAAAACTCAATAATAAGCTTTCTTGTTGCCTGTGAACATCTATAATTTTTGGTGCGGGGGATCAAACAAAAAACTCTGCACATGCTAGGCATGCACTCTAGTACAGAGCTGTATCTACAACACTGTTACTGAAGTCTTGGAACCCACTTCCCTTAGGGAATAATAGCCACTGACAATGGAAAATACAAACAGATAATATCCTGGTTGACAAAAAGTAAAACACAACAACAAGAAAGCCTTAGTACTGGAACAAATGAACAATTAACTTGATTCATACATGAAAACACAGTAGAAATATGATTCAACAAAGTAAGGCCTAAGAAGGTAAGAATATAACACGTTATCTTCTGCTAGTCTGTAAATGCAAAATTGCTCAGGCACCAGGAAATATTTCTAATAGTGAATAACTTTCTAGGCTTTTTGGCTTGAATGTGGCTCAAAGTCAAATAAATAGATTTGAATTTCTGGTTTTTAAGTGATTCCTGTAGTATTGAGTTGATAACTGATTTAAGACTAATTTTTCCTGCACATGTTATTTGTTTTAATTCATAGCAGGGCACGTGTGTGTGTGTGTGTGTGTGTGTGTGTGTGTGTGTGTGTGTGCGTGCCTGCATGTGTGTAGTATGGTTGTTTTGAAGATATTTATTTTTAGATGCATTTTGATGTTTAATTTTCAGTTCAATGACAAGTACCTTGATGTGACTACAAAGATTGTTTTAATGGAAACTTGTGATCTTAAAACAGTATTTAAAGCTCACCTCACAAAAAAAGAAACTGTAAGTAACCTGGGAAAATATACATCATTAAAAAACTATTCACAAAAAATAAGAAATTGAATGCTCTCCCTAATATCTGGAAGTTAGGGAAAAAATGGGTCATAGGAAGAACTCTAGACAAGAAGGAGATTCTATACATGAGGAAATAAGGCAACCTAACTGAGGGAATGGGAGGGGGAGAGACAGAAATTCTCTAATGCACACAATGTACTCTAACAAACATATAAATGTCAATCATTAAGCCAAACATGAGAAGGAGTGAGAGGGAATGGGGTGGGAACTGGGTAAGGGCTAATTAGATGATGTGTGCAAGTATGTCTCCACCATCTTGCATCCAATTAAGATGTATGAATACAATGAACCAATAAATTTCTTTTTTAAATTAGAAAAAAAGAAGTTCCCAAATTCTAATCCAGAGTTTTTGTAATTTGAAGTGTATAATTTTACATTCATAGAATTCCTAAGAAGGGTATGATGGTTTTACTATTTGATTGGGAATGAAGATAAAATTTTATTTTTTCTTAGGCAAGAAATTTCAGTACTGTGTAAAGCTTATTGAAGCTTAAGAGAACCTATTCCCTGAAAGTACTATTTGTGATTAGAGATCGATTTTTTAAAATGTTAGTTTATAGAAAATTTCTTGATTATTCATAATAGAACTTCTATTTTTATATGAGGAAATAAATATGTGTTCTCTCAAATCCCCAGTTGGGATAAGAAACTGCAAATTGAAAATTATATAGTTTTTCTGAAAGAAAATCCTGACAAGTCAGGTGAAAAGTATCCAAACAAATGAGGAAAATATTGTTATTATACTTCTGGGAAGAAAATTAAACTTCTCATACTAATTTTACTAGAGAGGAACTGGAATACATTGTCACCATTCTCTGTGCTAGTTTTCAGGGTTTGTGCATGATAGTATCACAAAGTGACCAGGAGAGACAGGAAGGAATGACTCAGTCCCACCAACTCTAACATACTTTGAATTTGATCAAAACCAACAACCTTTTATTTAGTAGTTTACATTAGCTTTGTGCCATGGTATACACTGGAAAGGCTAGACAGGGAGAGTGAACCTTGCTATTTGTTTTTGTATAATTTATAATCTAGACAATGAAAGAGAACTCACATGTACTTTGTAGCCTATCTGCTGTAGGCTGAAGAGGTCTGTGCTCTTGTCTCTAGACTTGGTATCTTATACTGTAAAGGTAACTTTGCAGGGGTAGTTAAGCTAAGGATCTTGATTTGGGAAAGATTATTCTGTAGTATTGAGGAGGAGTGCTCATATAATCAGGAGGGGCCTTATCAAGAGGAGACAGTAGAGTCAGAGGAGATGTGACCATGGAAGCAGAAGCTGGAGGAATGTCGAACCAGTTCGAGGCAAGGAATTCGCCTATCCTTCAGATAGTGGAAAAGGCAGGGAAATGGATTCTTTCCTAAAACATCAAAAAATAAGCATGAACTTTCCTACCCATTTAAAATTATTTCTAGAACTGTGAGATAATAAATTTGTTTTGTTTCAAGCCACTAAACTTGATATCATTTGCTATAGCAGCAATAGCTAACTAATGTACCATTATCTTATCTTTTTCCATTAACATCATGAAAAGGTTATTTGTATCTCCCCCAAAGAACTGTATTCATGTGAGAGTGCACATTTTTGCCAGCCATTCATCAAAACAAAATGAAAATTTAAAGTCTAGTCAGGAAAATTCTAAACTATTCCATACCAAAATGAAGACTAGTGAGTTAAGGGCAAATAATTCTTGGTTTAGGTAATTCATTACAAGAAATTAGATAATGGATACTTGGATTGTCATATTGTTTTATATTTTTTATAGAAGAAATGCTTTGGGTTGAATCTGGAGGATAGTAAAGCTTCATTAGGTAGAAAGAGAGATTAATAAAAAAAGTAAGTATGGCCAACAAGTGAGTGGGCTGTAAAGTGATTAGCTGGATAATGAAATGTAAAATATATCCTGGGAAATGATGGGCTGACAGTAGGTAGGAAGAGTAGTTTCAACTTACAAAAATCACAAATCCAGCCACAAAAGGTTGGGTATGATTTAGAAATCAGGAATGATGAATAGATTTGGTTGCTTACAGTAAGTTTCTGAAGTTTATTTGTAATAATAATTTTGTTTTTAAAAATAAGGCTTAGGACTTTTGAGGCATTGTTATATTAAAGAGTGGTCTTTTAGCAGATGGCGAGAAATGCTAAAATCATGGACAATAAACAAAGTCCAGTCAAGTAATACAATGGACACAATGTTTTTGGAGTCAGTGAGAATTTAGGGAAGGTTTATGGGTATCATATCAATAAATCAGAGATGAATCAGATTTTGAGCCAAATCTCCTTGGCACATAGTTGGGTCAATAAAATTGTTATAAATATATACTTTGTGGAAAGAGGCAAAGAAAATTGAGTTGCATTTTGAAAATGTTGTCTTTGATATGAAAAAACATAAGTGAAAATATTCATTCAGTAGGCTCCTAGGGAACAAAAGAGTTTTGGAGATCATTCCAAAGGATATAAGAAGAGGTTTGATTTAGAAGATCATGGGCTATAGTATGCTGTCTTTTTCAAGGGCAAGACTGTAGAGGACAAAGGGCTAATATAATGCATTGATTCCTGGGGATGCACCACAGTTTAAATATGGGAAAAGAAAGGAGAGTGGTGCAGAGAGCTATATGAGAGGAAGAGGAGATCAGATTGTATGTGGGATAGATAGCAAAGGATAGAGTGATTTCAAAAATGATTTGTCAAACAGGGCTACGGAATATAACAGAAACTTCACAGCACAACAGCCTGAGGAAGTTTATGAGCTTCTGAAACTCTAATGAGAGGGATTGTTGGAGATCCTTGAAAGGAAGAAGTGTGGTGAAGCTGGAAACAGTAATGAATCAAGAAGCAGAGGAAGGATTTGAGAAAAATGTTATTCAAATTGCAAGTAAAAGGAGGATAGAAGAATAGCAGAGTTTACTTTTTGAAAATCTCTCTCGCTGGGTGTGGCTGAGCACGCTTGTAATCCCCGGGCTTGGGAGGCGGAGACAGGAGGATCTTGCAGGTTCGCAGCCAGCCTCCCTGGCTTAAGAGACCCTGTTTCTAAATAAAATAGTATTAAAATAGATGTGAGAGTGTAGCCCAGAGGTAGAAGGGTTTCCAGGAACCCCAGTACCACCAAAAAAAAAAAATCTCTTTCTTTGTCCCTTCCCTCCTTTTTATATATGTGTGCATTTGTGCTTTATACACACATGCATATGTATGTGTGTTGACATATGTTTGTGAGTATATATACATACAATGCACAAACATATGTGTATATGTACAGATACATGTATCAAGGAACAGTTAGAAGCTGTAGATGAACCTGGAGAGATAAGGTAACTGGAAACAATGTTGAATGACAGTACAGACAACAGAAATATTTATCATCATATGGCTGTGCTTTGGAAAAGTCATTCCTGAGAACTTTCTTGCTCCAGAAGGGAATTTTTTATTCTTATTTCTTATCTTTACTACATTTTCTGGGAATAAGAACTTATTATTATATGTCTGGAGACCTCATACTGTGCCACACACATTTAATGCTCATTAAAATATTTTGGTCTATATAAATAAGTGAATCATATTTATTCAAGTATTGCTCCAAAGAATGAAGAAAATTCATTCTCTGGAAGGGGAAAAAACCTTGACTGGTACTCACAGCATTTTATAATAGAGCTTGAAGTCCAGAGGATTATAAAACCAAAGTGTAGATAGTTTGTTGAGATATCAGAGGGCACTTTTAATTTAATGAAAAAGTCTATGAGCAATTCAGGAGTTCTCTAGTCAAAATATTTGGGTTTATGTTTCTCATCAAGACAATATACTTTGACTTCTCTGGTTCCTCTCACCTTCTCTTCTGTGTCAATGTGAATTAATGCAGCATGGCTTAAAATATGTGTGCTTTCTCCAAAAAAAAAAAAAAAAAGAATAGAAATGAGTTGGGTTGAGTCCACAGTTACATTTAACAGTGCTTGTTTTTGCCTGATATTTTCATATATACTGTATAATTTTCAGCATTAACAAGTTTTGTTTTGTCATTGATGGTTCATGACTACCTACATCTTTCAAGACACTTCTATGAAATGTAAATAAAAGCACAGTTGCAGGAAATCTCTGTAAACAGAAAGTTCGTGGGCAAATGACACATTTTTGTGCCTCAAGGGATTAGGGAATACATTCATTGTTTCATTGTTTTGCCTTTGCCCTCAGGTCAAAGATTGTGAACTTTTAAAATCAGTCATAAAGATTAAATAAGGGTATGTAATATGTAGTATTGTGAGAAATGTTGAGGCAAAAAGATACTGCAGTGAATAAAATTGATTAAAGACTTGTTTGGTTCAACTCCCTTGAATTTAATTGGTATTTTTGCATTATTTATTGTTTTGGGGTGCACATGGCTTTTACATCTGATTTCATCTGTCTAAAGTTTTTTAAATTTTATTTTATTGGTGCATTGTTATTATACATTCTACTGAGGTATAGAGTGTTAGGAACATACATGCACACAACTCTTGAAGCATTCTCCTCTGGGTCTCAACCCCTTCCTCCCCTTCCTCATATATGTCTTTGAGATTGGCACCAGCAATTTAATATATGTACATGTAGCATTATTTCAGCTATTATCTTTTTTGTTTCAATCCCCCCTTGTCTCGCCCCTAACCCTACTCCATCACTCCACTGGAAAATCCTGTTCCTCTCTGAGGTTACCCTTGTCTTCCTATTTTTATCTAGCTTCCACATACAAAAGAAAACAGAATTATTCACTTTTTGAGACTGGCTAATCTCGCTCAGCATAAAATTCTCAAGTTTCATACATTTTTATGCAAATAACATAGTTTTGTTCTTCTTTATGACTGAGTAAAATTTTGTGTGCAAATACCACAGTTTTGTGATCCATTCATTTGTTGATTGACACCTAGGCTGGTCCCATAATTTGACTATTGCGAATTGTACTACTATAAACATGGATATGCATGTATCACTATAATATTCTGACTTCAGTTCCTTTGCAAAGATGCCCAGGAGAAGTATCACTGGGTCATATTGTTGTTTCATTCGCAGTATTCTGGAAACCCCTCATGCTCATATTCATAGAGGCTGTGCCAACAGTATATGAGTTTTTATTTTTCTACAACCTCACCAGCATTTATTATTGTTTGTGCTCTTGATGATTGCCATTCTAACTGGAGTTAGGTGGAATCTCAGTGTAGTTGTTTTTTTCTCGCATTATATATTTGTAAGTGTATTAAAGCATAACTTTGAAGTTTGCTAAACATCTCAGCATTCACACCTCTGACAGGTATATCAGAGTTGTATGATCTTTCTCAATTGTGCAAGAGAAGAGGCTACAGAAAAGTTAAGCAAAGTGTACTTACACTATAAAGACAAAAATTGGGGCAATGCTTTGGTCTCCTGATTGCCATCATAATCCATCTGTGCATGGGGCTTGGTTGTTGTGAAAAACTAAAAATTGTGCACCAAAGTAAAATTTAGCTCCATTTATTTAAGTCCAATTTCTTTGAAATTAGGAAAGCCCACTATGTTTAAGAAAAAGAATCAAATCACTGTTTATGGAAACAAATTCCATTACATCTAGGTTTTCTGTTGATGTCATAGAGTAGACTGAATATGCCCCTCTTTTGATTCTGGTTGAAAACAGAGGAGACTCCATGAGTCTATCAGTAGAATGAGAGCCATAGCTTCTGTCTGAGTTACTCATGCCTGGCCTAGGCTCCTTGAAGACATTTCTGCCCAGCATGCCATGCTGGGAGATGTTACCTTCTTCATTTGCTTGAGACTCCATTTTCACATGGGCCAGATTCTACTCAGAGTAGTTTTAATTTGCATCTCCCTAATTGGTAATTATGTTGAGCATTTTTTTCCATATATTTATGGATACTTGTACTTTTTCTTTTGAGAGGTGTCTATTCAGTTCAATTTCCCATTTTAATAAGGGTTTACTTGTTTTTAAAGCTCTTTTTATATTCTAGAATTATTCCTTTATCAGAGGAGTAGCTGCCAAATATCTCCATTTCTGTTAGTTATCATATCTTGATGGTTTCATTTGCTGCATAGAAGTTTTTTTCACTTAATTACATCTTGGTTATTAATTCTTGTTTTAATTTCCTGAGCTTTCAGGGATTTATGGAGAAAGTTTTTACCTATAGCTGTATGTTTGAATGTTGCTCCTATGCGCTCTCCTAGTAGTTAAAAAGTTTCTGGTCTAATTTCTAGGTCCTTGATCCATCTTGAGTTGACTCTTGTGCAGGGTGAGAGATTCAGGTTTAATTCCATTCTTCTACAAATGAATTACCATTTTTCTAAGCACTATTTGTTGAAAAGGCTGCCTTCTCTCTAGCGTATGTTTTTTGCACCTTTACTTAAAAACAACAACTGGCTATAAATATAAGGATTTGTTTTGAGTCTTCTGTTCTGTCTCATATCTAATTGTCACAACTCTATGAATCAAGTGCTTTTTATTGTTGTAAAATACAAATAACATAAAACTTACCATTTTAGCTATTTCTAAGTATATAATTCAATTAGAGTAACCATCATGACTATAATTTCAGGGCTTATTTTATTATCTAAAGCAAATGTTAGTCGGGCATGGTGTCACACCTGTAATCCCAGTACCTCGAAGCTGAGACTGGAAAATTGCAAGTTTGAGGATAGCCTGATAAAGTAATGAGACTCTCATCAACCTAGTGAGACTCTATTTCCAAATAAGGAATAAAATAGGGATGGATATATTTTCTGGAGGTAGAATATCCCTGGGTTTCACTCCCAGTACTACAACAAAATAAAAAATAAAAATAAACATTGTACTCAACCACCCCATGCTCCAGGTCCTGATAACCTCTATTTTGGCTTCTAGCTCCATGAATTCATCTTCTTTAGTTACTACATACAAGTAGAATCATACAGTGCTTGTCTTTTTTTTTTTGTATGTTTTGAAATAGGATAAGACATGTTTTATGTGTTGTTACATGCATAAGAATTTTATTCTTTGTGTGAATGAGTAATATTGCATTGTATCTGTATAGATGAGTGCTGATTTATTATAGTTCAATTTGAATTTTTGGCTTCACAGTGGTGTGAAAACAATATATGGTCAGTACAAACCATACCTCAGGATTAAATTTTGATCTTTACAATAAATTAATGGGACATTTATCACTTTATTTTAAAAATTGGTCTCATGATGATGATTTTCCCCTGCTTGCTGTAGAATAACATTAAAGGTTCTGAGCATGTTCAAGTTAGGCTAGTTTAAGCCATGATGTTCAGTAGGTTAGGTGTATTAAATTTATCTTTGACTTACAATATTTTCATCTTACAATGAGTTTATCATGAAGTAACTCCATAGTAAGTGAGGGGTTTCTGAATATCACATTTTGTTAATTCATTTGTTGATAAACACTTGAATTACGATATACCCTACCCCAATTTGAATAATGCCGCTGTGAATATTTATGTCAAAGTATCTGTTTGCATACTTGTCTTCAATTCTTTAGTGCATAATCTTAGATGTGAAATTGTTGGAGGCTATCTCCTTTCTCTTTTTTTCTGATAAAAACTAAAAATATTAAATTTCCAAGTGTCACATTATATATGGCAGAACTAGTCAGATAAGTTTGATTCTAAAACCTATGTGCTGGTCAGGAGTTATAGTGCATGCCTGTAATCCCAGAACCCTAAAAGTTGAGACAGGAAGATTACAGGTTCAAGCAAGCCTCAGCAACTTAGTGAGACTCTCAACAACTTATTGAGACCCTGTTCCAAAATAAAATAAAATAAAATAAAATAAAATAAAATAGGAAGTTGAGGGGATATATCTTGGAGGCAGAATGTCCCTCAGTTCAATTCTCAATACCAAAAATGAAATGAAATGAAATAAATTTTATATACTTTTTTGCTAATAACATACTTACTTGTGAGGTTTTTTTGCTTATTTTCATTTTCTTTTATTTACAAATTTTTTATTGGTGCATTATAGGCATATATCTTAATGGGGTACAAGATGGTAGAGGCATACATGCACACATCACTTATTTAGCCCTTTCTCAATTCCCACCCCATTCTTTCCCCCTACTTCTCTAATGTACTTGTGTACTTTAACATATTTCTCTCTGTTATTGTGAAAAGCCTTTCCCCCTTATGATGTCTGTCTACTTTTCAAATAGCCCTGAATCACTGACCTGAAAAATGACCGTATTAAAATAATAGTTATTTACATAGTTGTCATTTTATCATGTGTTCATATTTCAAAAGTTGAAAGAAAATGTAAAAAATGGAGAACAACATTTCCTGTTTTGTTTTCTTAAGTGAGAATTTAGACTAGGTTTATTCTGACTTCATTCAGATTGCACATTGTACTTCCTGAAAGATACTCTTTTACAATACCATTTGTGTACATATATAATTGAATAAGTTTACCTCTAAATATTATAATTTATATTTTCCTGGTATTAATCACTGAATTATTTAAATGTAAGAAACAAACTCAAACAAATGCTGATGAATAAATCAGAAAAACAAACAAACAAACAAAAAACATACAATAAATGCCCAAGAGACCAACCAAACAAAATATACTGTTACATTCATTGGCACCTGCTCTCATGAGATAAATTTTTTTCAAATACTCCTACAAACTCCCAGCAGTGACAGTGAGATGATGGGTGTCATCCTTGTACAATACATGTACTAACGCTTAGAGCAAAAAAAAAAATAAAAAATAAAAATGACATTCACTCCTACCCTTCTGAATTACGCAGAGTCAACCTTGGAAAACTCTTCCATAAAAGTAAACTTTCTACTTGCTAGTTCTGAAATGCAGTTCTGCTTGAGACTATACTTACCTTTACCAATTATCAAAAAAAAAAAAAGAACATGATTCTATGGAAAACCACCTCTGTGGATTTTGTATTTTCAAAGTACTGTTAGATGAACCTAATTCAGACGAAGCCTACTGATGTGAACATAATGGGAAATTGGGTTTTAATTACAGAATTAGTACCTGATTTCATGCCACTGTTTTTATAAAATATGAATCCTTACCAACTTTTCCAATAGTTATACATTCTAATTTTATTGTTTCTATTGTTCCTCAGTAGATAAAGAAAATATAAATATGCTTGCCAATGTATCAAAAAACATTTGTGGCTCAACAATTAATAAAGGCATAAGAGATCCAGCTTTAGCCACAGTAACTCCACTGTACATGAATGTTTTCCATGGCTCAGATTGAGATGCTACAGAGATAATTGTTAGTAGCTTCACATTTTCTGTCTGGCTTGATTTCAAGGCTTCTTATTTTTTATGAATTGATTAGTAATAAGGTATTTTATTTTAGTGTATGTGTCTAAAATTCTGAGCAATCTTTTTCAACCTGTATGTACAAAAATCAAAGATAAAAATTTGCCCTTATCATACATGTTTTTTGTTCTCCTTCTTTCATATTGTTCTCGGAAAGAAACCTAGTTGATTTTGTTTTGCTTAGGTGTATTTCTAACCTCCTGGTGATAAAATTATCTGGAATGCTTAAGCACAGTTACATGTGAAAACATTTTATCTCTTTCCCTATGGATGCATTAAATGTCTTCATATTAAAAGTAAAATATATTCCTCTGTTTTCTTAACTTTTTTCTCAGAGGTGGTTGCCATCTTACATATTTCATATATCTCAGTATCGATAACACTTTTTATAGAGTTTAGCTCATAGAACTATGAACATGTATATAAAGTAAGTTTTATTTATGATTACTGCCTTTAAATGTTCATCATTGGGTAAGAATTATACATAACATGATATCAGGCACTGATCCCATTTGCCTCCTAAGTAGGATGACTAAAGGGAATCTGTTATATAAGTCCTTTATGGAAATTTAGACAGGACAAGGTGGGCCAACCTGATATGCTAAGGTCGTCATCACACTAATTAACATGTACTAAATTCTTACTGTGTCTTCATACTTGGCTAAGTTATAAATGTTGTTTCATTACTCCTCTCATCAACATTTGAGATAATTGATGATTTCCCTTATTTTACAACTAAAAAATAAAAAAACCAGAAGCTTATAAAGATTAAGGACCTTACTAAAACATTATAAAACTAGAAAGTTACAGAAATATGATTTGATATGGTATATTTCAATGTCAAAGAATGATGTTAAGAATTGTGATCAATTCTCAGTACATGGGAGACTGAGACAGGAGGACTGCAGTTTTGAGGCTAGTTCGTGATACATTAGCAAGAAACTGTTTAAAAATAAAAAATAGAATGTTTTGTCATTAGTCTCAGTGCAGAGACGTAAATATCGAGGGCAAATATTGCCATGTTTACATAATATAACAGATAGAAAGGAAACACACTTTGAAAGAACAGAGTCTACTATGAGCAGGAGTTAGGACACTGGTTGAGTACTGAGGTTGGAGGAAGGTGATTTTGAGTGGTTCTTGACATAAGGTCTTTCTCATTTTGCCTTTGATCTAACTTATCTGGAAACATACCTGTTTCCCTAAAAGGAACATGTAACTGTGAGAAATGACAAGCACAGGACAATTAGCTAATTGCAACAACAAGGACATTTAAAGAGCTTAAAAAATGACTTTATTGTTTGGGATTTGGTATGAATTCCAAAAATGCTGAAAAAGACCCCTTGTCACTAAAAGAAGGACTTGTTGCCGTGGGGATATATGACTTTAGCATCATCAACAGGAGAAGCCCTGGGGGTTAGTAGTGGGGACAAAAAGAAAAGTGAGACATTGTGAGGAATTCAAGCCTCAAAGTCCTAATGAAGGGACTGTGCCACGGGAGAAGACACAGAGGCAGCCCACACTTCTGAAGGTGGGATGGAAAGAGAAGCAACTTCATTTTAGTAGGTCATCCTGGAAAATGATTTTGGGGAAATCCTATTCCTGGAAGGATTTGTGCACCAATACTTATGTGGATGGAGTCAGTAAATCAGAAACTGCTTTTAGACCCTTTGTTGTTATATCCAGATTGTAATTGTATAATACAAGTATTCATGTTGTTATCCTGGCATATATATCGTGTGCTCCTTTTCTGTTTGATATGCATTGTTCATCATAATGTAATAGCTAAAACTTTTCCTCATTTTGATAGTTGATGGGTTGCCGCAAGGTGGGTGGAATATATTAATTTCTTTAGTATCTCTTCAAGTTTTGCTTTTAAATTGACCAGAGTTGTTCTAGAACAAAACAATCTAGATAAAATTTGTTATATATCTCTCTTTGATGCCCTGAAATATGGATACTACTTGTTTATTTCATGACTTAAGTTGAAGGCTCCTATGTGAATATGTCTATATACCACTGTTGTCGCATTATTTATCCCCATTTATTGAATCATGTTTTTCATAATTATGTTTTTTATAATTCAAATTATGAATTATGATTGGTTTTAGAATGTGATCTTATTTTGTCCAAATTTTATCCATTGCTTTTGTAAACTACATTACATACCAAGTATGTTAAGAGTTTTGGCAGATACTTAGCACTATTGCCATTATCTTTCTTCTATATGTGGGTCAAATCCACTCCATTAGCCAATACATAAGCATGAAAAATGGTTGATAATTCTAAGTGCTCAAATAAATGTACTTCTTTTAATTAATAATCTGGTAATCTTTGTACATGGAGCCATAACTTAATCAAGCTGCTTAAGTTAGCTGTTTGAAATATGAGATGTCAGGGGTTTATATTTTTTGTGATATTTGAATAAAAATTTCAAGAGATCACCTAGGAAAGAATGATTGTGATTGATCCTTATACCACCAGTTATAAAAAGACTGTAACAAACATGAATGCACATGTGTGCAGAGGTGGGAAATAAAATGCCAGAGAGGGATGGCTGAATGACTTTAGCTTTTAGTATTCCAAATTTAAACTTCCTGTCTTAGTCATCATAGGCTGCCATCACAAAATACCATAGGCTGGGTGGCTTAAATAATAGAAATTTATTTTCTTTAACATTTTTTTTTTGTTTGGCACTGGGAATTGAATCCAGGGGCATTCTACCTCTGAGCTATACCCTGGCCCTATTTTTTTATTCTTTACTTTGAAACACAAGCTCACTAAGTTGCAAAGGGTTTCACTAAATAACTGAAGCTGGCCTTCAACCTGCAATCGTCCTGCCTTAGCCTCCCAAGTACTGAGAGTACAAGTGTGTGGCACCATGCCCAGCAAAAATTTATTTTCTTATGGTTCTGGAGGCTGGAAGTTGAATGTTAGGGTATCAGAATAATCATTTTCTGATTTGGGCTTTCTTCCTGGCTTGGAGATAGCTGCCTTCTAACTGTATCATTACATGGTGGAGAGAACCGCCTCTCCTGTGCCTCTTCTTATAAGGTCACTAATCCCATCATGAGGGCCTTGCTCTCATGATCTCATCTAAACCCAATTATCTTCCAAAGATCTAATTTCCAAATGCCACAATGTTGGGGTTAGGGCTTCAATATATGAGTTTTAGGACACAATTTAGTACAGTAGTAATGGCTTAAAACAATCACTAAAAATTCACTGGGAACCCAGGTCTATGCTGGGTGCTGTGGATATTATAAAGAAGGAAGATTACACAGAATATTACTTGATCTGGATTTTAGAGCCTATAAATAAATTTTAGTAAGAAAACATATTCACAGAGACATAATTCCATATGTGGGATTTTATATTGCGTTTGAGGTTGGTAATTAAGAAGGAAAATTTTGAGTTTCAGAAGAATAAGAAGAGATGATCTGAAAGTAGGATGGTTCTTTTTCAGATTCTTTCAATGAGATGGCTTAGAATGATTAAAACATAGATCAGAGAAGTTATCAATCTTTTTTCTTCTTCTGTGGTCCTTAAAGTATTTATGAAGCTATATAAACCCAAGGTAGAGTACCTATAACATGAACTTGTATGTTTTTGTTTAGTTCATATGGAAACATAATTTTATGAGGCAGTATAAAATTGCTTGGATGAGAAATTAAAATAACATAAGCAGAGAAATAAAATATTAGTTATTTCATGCCTACAATAAGGAAGGCATTTTATTTTTCTATTTTTTTATTGTTGAAATGTAGTCATACATCTTAATGGGATAAAAGATGGTGGAGACATACATGTACACATCACCCAATTTGCCCTTACCCAATTTTTGCCCTATTCCCTCCCCCTCCCTCCTCATGCTTGGCATAGTGATTGATTTTGATATGTTTAAGTAAATCATGTGCTTTAGAAAGTTTCCCTCTTTCCCCCCTCTCATCCCCTCTGTTAGGTCATCTTATTTGCTCATCTATAGAATCTCCTTTTTCATTCAGAGTTACTTCTGCTACCCATTTCTCTCTAGCTTTTGCATATTAGGGAAAGCATCCAATTTCTTATTTTTTTGTGTGTGACTAACTTCACTTAGTATAATGTTTTCCAGTTCCATCCATTTTCCTGTAAATGATATAATTGTGTTTTTCTTTATGGCTGAGTAAAATTCCACTGTGCATATACCCACAGCTTTGTAATCTATTCATCTGTTGATGGAGATCTTGGCTGGTTCCATAGTTTGACAATGGTGAATTGTGCAGCTATGTAATTTTCAGTAACAGAAACCATGAAGGAGGAATCACAATACATGACTTTAAACTATACTACAAAGCCATTGTAATAAAAACAGAATGGTACTGGCACATAAACAGATACATAGACCAATGGAGCAGAATAGAAGACTCAGAAACAAATCCACACACTTACAGCCAATTGATATTTGACAAAGGGGCCAAAAACATACACTGGACAAAAGATAGCCTGTTTACAAATAGTGTTGACAAAACTGGTTAACCATATGCAGAAAAATGGAAATAAATCCCACTTTCTTAACCTGCACAAGAGTCAATTCAAGATGGATCAAAGACTTGGAAATTAGACCAGAGACCCTGAGACTCCTTGAAGAGGTCATAGGTCCAACACTGTAATACATAGGGATAGATAAAAAACTTTCTCAACAAGACCCCAAAGGCGTAAGAAGCTAAAAGGAGAATCAGTATGTGGGATTGCATGAAACTGAAGAGCTTCTGTACAGCAAAGGAAACTGTCAAGAACCTCAACCAAAATTGAGAGAAGACTTTTGACAACTGAATAGAAAAAATTTTTTGCCAACTATTCCTTCACTAGAGGACTGATATCTAGAATATAGAGAGAACTCAAACAACTCAGCACTAAGAAAACAAATAGCCCAATAAAAATGGGCAAGTGAATTAAATAGACAAAGAAAGAAATTCACAAAGGAAGAAATTCAAATGGCCAATAAATGCATGAAAAAATACCCAACATTATTAACCGAGAGTTGCAAATAAAAACTACCCTGGGATTTCACCTATCTCTAACTAAAATGTCAAGCATTCAAAATACCACCACCAACAAATACTGGCGAGGATGTGGAGAAGTGGGAAGTCTAAAACATTGTTGGTGAGATTGCAAATTCAACCACTTTGGAAAACAGTATGGAGGATCCTCAGAAGAATGGGAGTGAATTTACCATTTGATACAGCAATACCACTTCTGGGTACTACCAAACTAATGCATGAGGAAGGCATTTATACACTAGATTTAATTTTACTCCTACAAAATATATGCTTTTATCTGTAGTTTATACACAAGAACATTAAGGCTGAGGAGATTAAATGACTTACGTAAAGTCAGTTTAAAAAGCACTTCTTTTGCTAATCAGCAGTAGAAGTAGAATTTAAGTCAGTTTTGAATCTGAAATCCATAATCTTTTACCATATCAACTGGTCTCTTGTGTTCAGTAATTGAGTATCTCTCCAATTCTGTATACTGCCTTCTTAATGTCTTCTGTATCTTTTTAGCATTTTCTCTATCTCTGCTGTTCCTTAAATACCTCAATATCTACTCCATATCTAACTAAGTTGGAAAGGATAAAAATGTTATCTTTCTGTCATGGGAGAAGAGATGATTCAATGAAGGGTCTGGAGAAGTTTCTAGTGGGAGGGCTGGTGGGGTCCTTGTCTTATATGACAAAAAAGAATTTCAGCAGGAATCAGTTAGGGTGTAGAGATTTGTTTAGAAAAGCCAGAAATACATATTCAAGGGAGAATTCAGGCCATCTACAGATTGAAAGATGCTTTTGAGAGTCCCTGGATATTCTGAGCACACTTAGATCATGGAAACAACCAAAGCATGTTTTCAGTCTGTTCAAGAATATTTTTTGGTAGTACTGTGGATGGAATCCAGGGCATTCTACTTCTGCACTCACCCCTAGCCCTAGTTGTTATTTTTATTATTTTGAAATGGACTCTCACTGAGTTGCGAAGGGCCTAAGAGCTGAGGCTTTCCGTGAACCATGATCTTCTGGTTTCTACCTCCCAAATTCTGGGATTACAAAGTGTGCACTTACCACGCCCAGCCTATTCAAGAACACTTATTACAGTTGTGGCCAAGATGGGTTCTTTATTCCTTAAAATTTTACACAATTATAACATTTCACAACTTTAAATAATTTTTAGGGCAGAGAGAGGAGAATAGGAGTTGACACACCCAGAAGGTCAGGTTGGGCAGTTTATTTGCTATAGGGCTCATTTGGCTGTCTGTGGGGTAGGGGAGATCTTGGGTGTGACTTTGGTCTGGGCCTTCAGGTTGAACTTAACCTTTGACAGCTTACCACACCAAGAAAATTGGCAGGTGTTCTCAACCAGAACCAAAAGTGAGAAACTGCCCCACAGATACTGTTGGCAAAACTGTCTACCAACACAGCTTTAACCTCATTATTGGTGGTTATAAAGGCAAAAAGACTCCACGCCAGTGAAGCTGTGGGGCTTTGGTCTCAGGGGCCAATGGTGACAGTCTTCATGTTGCTAGGTGGTGTTTGCATTGGTTGTCAAGGCAGAGCCTGGTTAGATCTGTGTGGCAGGCATTGTACCTGTTCACTGCCTATCATGCCCTAGCATTGCACCTTGCCTGACACTTGTGTGTTGCCCACTATGAGTGGGTGTATCTCTCCATGCCTGAGTGTGCTTCAGGGTTATGCTTGAGTATTGCAGAGTATGTCCAGGTATGCTTTGAGAGTTAAGTTCTTCTTTGGGTTAGCAGAGCTTCCCCTTTGTTAAATGTTTGCTCTTCATACATTGGCTCTTTTATAGGAGACTGTTGTTAGGGGTAGTAGTAGGAGATATATAAGGTGACATCATTCTTGTAATGCAAAGTTGATTTAAGGTATTTTGGTCATCTTCTTTGGAAGTCTTGATGGGCCTCATTATCTTATCAATAGGTATTTTTAATTTAAATTATTCAAAGTTGGGATGGCTAACAGTGCCCAATCTGGTCAGGATTCTTACACCTATAATCTAAAGATTGACCATATTACTTAGAGGAAAGATGATTTATCTTCTTCAGTTTCAGTTTCAGTCCATGTGAGTTTTAGGGATCATAGCTCTCGGGGTATGGTGGCGACACAGAGAGAGAGAGAGAGCACATGAGCTGTATTCCTTACGTCATGTAGGCTGGAGGCAAGAGGGGGAGCAGGGGTGGGAGGAGCCATAGATAAACCACAAGGCTAGACCATCAGGGACCATAGCAAGGCCACACTTGTTTCTTTGTTCACAATCAGATAATTTGACCCCCTTAAGCCATCATATCTCCTTCCATCTTCTTTCTGGAACCAGCTTTCCACTTGCCATTCCAGCCAAACTGAAAATCTACAAGGCCTCTGCTTTGTTGTATGCTCCTGAAATTTGGTGTACAATTTGCTAAACATGGACATCAATATCAATAATTCATTTTGGACATTTTGCTTTTTTGGGATCTCCTCCACCAGTTTAATCAGCCCATTGTCTTTAAGTTCAACCTCATACAAAGTTTCAGAACATGATAAAAATGTAGATTAATGTTTTCCAGATGGCCTTTATGCCATTTTCTTATGGAGTCTACTTTGCCCTTCAAAATTTCCCGAGAATAGTCTCTACAAACCACTTTTCTATTCACATTCTGACTCTTCCAATTTTCTCTCACAAAACATTCCAAAAGTCACAATTCACATGGCTAGACTTAGATATAGCAGCAACCTCAGTTTCCTGGTACAAATTCTGTTTTCATCAGCATTTTTGCAGCTATAATCTAAAGCTTGGCTAATGTAACTTAGAGGAAAAAAGGTTTAATTTCTTATAGGTTTTTTTTTTTTTTTTGTATGTGTGTGTGTGTGGTACTGAGGGTGGAACCTAGAGGCTTTCTACCTTCAGGCTATACTCCCAGACCTATTTTATATTTTATTTGGGAACAGGGTCTCACTAAGTTGCTGAGAGCCTCACTAAGTAGCTGAGGCTGGCTTTGAACCTGTGCGCTCCTCCTGTCTTGGCCTCCCCAGCGCTGGGATTACTAGCATGCGCTACCACACCCGGCAATTTCTTATAGTTTTGGCTTCAGTCCATGTGAGGCCCCCATGCATCACTCAGTGCATGGTGATAAGGGGAGAGAGGAAAAGCAAATGGGGTGTACTCCTCCAATCCTGTAGGCAAGAGAAAGAGATAAGGGGGAGGAGGAACCATATATAATCCCTAAGGTTGAACTCCTGGTGACCCATCTTCTTCATGCACACTCTACTAGCTTAGGCTACCATCCCTAGGATAAATCCACTGTTGGGATTATGACCTTCATGATTCAGTTACATCAACTCCAAACACTAATTTTATAAGCTCTTCAGGGGGCCATTCTATATAGAACTATAAAAGTGCCCCATGAGATACTCTTGTATGACCTCTGTTTTCTGTCAACAGATTTCTCTACTGCTTAACTCTTTCTAGTTCGGATAAGTAACTATTTAAAGTATTTTGCAGTTAAATAATTTCCAGTATGGTGTTTGGCCTGGGCTATCTACCTTCTGTTCCCTGAATGATAAATACCCTTTGAGGATAGTCAACAGTACTCAGGCTAATGAATAAAGACTTGTAAATTTTCCAGAATTTGGCACTAATAGGCCTGGATGTGGGGAGGGCAATAGGCCTAGCTTCCAGTGTAAGGGTATTAGGAAATTTTGCCTCAGGCTTTGAAGTTAAGATTACATTTTCCTTGTTCTTCCTTATATCCCCTTTGTACATATTTCTTTCAGGTCTTCTATCCTATCTGATTTCCACTGTCCTATCAATTGACCTAATCCAATTTCATACAAAAGGATGAGAACACTATTTGCCCTAATGTGTGGCTTGAAGAATTATATTCTACAAAGAGGTAATAGGCATTGTATGAAAATAACAGCCTATAGTTGCATAGATTTGGGAAATCCTGTTTAAGTACAGCTAAACAGATTTGTACCTTGCAGGATTTTCTCTACCTTTAAAATGCTAATATGCCATGTAGAGTTCCAAGAGAGTAAAAAGAGCTGCTGTGTTTCCAAATTATTCAACCACAATACTTTATTCTTACTGAGTAGCTATTAGTATTTTATGGAACCTAGAATTCTCTAGAGTATCATTTGAATCCCCGGCTCCTTGTAATGAATGATACCTGTTGTATATAAGTGATATTTTTTTCCCTCCAAGATCCCTTTGAAAGCACATTTACCTTATGAGTTAAAACATAGGAACCCAGAATGCATATGTGGGTGAGCTAGTTATTTCATTTCAATTGGTAAGCACTTTGAAGAAAATGGTAAACAAACCACATAAATATGTGCATAAAATTCTCTTTTGTGTAATTCAGATGAAGGTGATTTAAGATTTAATCACTCTTCTGGAGCATAAGTGAGGGTAGAGTGTGGGTGTAGGTGGGTGGCATTCATTTTTAGACCACCATTATGAAAGTAGAACTTACTTGATTTTACTATTAGCACAATATGTGCCTTTGTAAACAGGACACAATCTGGAACTTGATTCCTGTATTAAACATACTTCTCTGTAGTTCATATTTAGAACATTTTGAGCTTAACTTCCCATGCTGTTATAGAGGGGGCTTAATTTGTACCCTCAGGAGATAGTGCTCTTGGAGTCCAAGGGAATTATGGGAATGCAGTATATGAACTTGCATTATTGGGAAGGGAAAAAAAAATTAATTGCCACATAACACTTTCTCCCCACATATCACTTTCTCCAGCTTCAACCATTTGGAGGATGCCATATGGGACATGGAAAGAGTTCAGAGAAGACCAGCACTTAAATCATCCGAACCTAGTATAGTCTCCATTGGGCTAAATTTGATAAGGAATAAACTATGAATATCTTCATTCTGGTTATTGATATAACACAGGGCTATGTTAAAGGAATAAATCTGCCATTCACTGGCTACATGTAGATTTTCAAATTATGTAATTTCCTAAAATTTATGTTAATCATCAGTAACATGAGACTAACACTCACCTAACGGAGTTGTTATTATTAGTCAAATAATGTATGTTAAGGTGCCCTGTCTTGCTCTCAGCTAATGAATTGTGAGTACTGCCTTCCTTTTCATCCCAGACTTTTAGATAAGGTTTGAGCAGGATTTGATGAATGGGACAATAAAAGAGCCTCATTGAGGGAACATATGTGGATGCTTTCCTGTGTTTGCTACTGTTTTTAATGTTAGGAATGTTACAGGGCAGTAATCTCCTAGAAATAGCATTATAGGACAATCCCTCAATCCTTGCTTCCTGAGAGACATGATTTCAAACAGAAAGCACAAATAGGGGAATAGAAGAGACTTATTTAGTGAAGAGGGAGCCCAGTAATAATAATAAAAAAGGCTGTGGTTTAGTGGGTTATATTTCAGAGCAAGAGTAAAGTTGTTTTAGGAAAAGGTCAGGTTATGTTCCAGAGAGTCTAGAACAGGCTGCTTCTTTGGGGAGAGAAATGGAATGGGACAAGGAAGTGGCACTCCACAGAGAGGGTCTCAAGTGGTCATTTTCAGGGAGTAGAAAAGGGCCTGGACTCTCTCACATGGGGAATTTTATTCAGCCTGGAAATCTTTCCCCCTAATTCAGATGCATTCTGGAGGTCACTATCTGTTTTTGATCAACAGCTCAGTACCTCTTTGAGTCTATGTGACACTCTGGGGGATGGTGGTGTCTCTAAGAGAGCAGCTGCACCTCCCTATCTCTTCTTATAAAGTCTGGCTGGAACTCCCATCCCATTTCTTTCTCTGCCCTGCTTATCTCTAATCTAACTACCTAATAGGAAGGCTAGTCAGTTTTACATTTTAGTAAGAGGTGGCAAATGTATTTCATTCTAGAGACTCTTCTCCAGTTCTTATTCTCTTTCCCTTTTTGAGCCTTTTATTATTCAGAGTCTGAACACTTCCTCTTTCTTGAACCTTTTTCTTTGGCTCAACCCATGATGGACCATCTTAGTTCTGCCTAACTAGATCTTCCCCACTGCCTCCAGATTTTGAACAATTTGTGTTGTGGTGATCCATTGCTGTGTCACAAACCACCTCCAAACCCGTTGCCTTAAAATAATAACAATCATTTTATTTTTATCCTCCATGTTTCTGGAGGCTGACTCGCTCAGTGTGGTGATTTTTATTTAATCTCTTCCATGAATTTGCAATCAGGCTGGAGTCTGAAGGCTTATTCACTCAGTCTGGCTCCTGGGAAGAGGAGGACATGTGAATAGATGGGCGTTGCCAAAGCTGGAGCATCTCTCTGTGCTTGTAGTCTTTTCACTTGTTAGTGCATCAGTTTAAAGACAGCCATACTACTGACATGGTGGCTTAAAGCTTCAAAAGCATTTTTTTAGGGGAGGAGTGGGAGAGAAAACTAAATCTCAAAAGTTATGCATCGTCACCTCTGAACCATTTTATTCAACAGGTTCAAAAGAAATAGGTTCTGTGTTTACTAGGAGTAAGACAAGATCATATACAACCAGAAATATTTTTGTGGCTACTTTGAGAAAATAAAATTTACTATAGTCTGCCCTCTGGTCTCAAGGAGACACGTCTCTTCTCTAAGTGAAATAGTCTCCTTTCGTCTCCTAGTCCCCTAAGACCACCTTCCCAACATCTCTTTTCTTTATGACATTTATGTTCAAGAATCAGAATTTCAGCATATAAGTCAAATTCAGCATAGATGAGGCTTGAGAGGATAAGACAGAAGTATTACTGGTTTGAGGCCAGTCTCAGCAGTTTAGGGAGAACCTGTTTGAAAAACAAAACAAAACAGGCATGATGACTATAGAGGCTGAGACAGGATCCCGGGTTTACTGCCAGCCTCAGCAACCTTGTGAGGCCCTGTTTCAAAATAAAACATAAAAATAGGACTGAACATGTAGCTTGGAGGTAGAATTCCCCTCAGTTCAATCCTTGGTAACACATACATACAAAAAATAAAAATAAAAAAATAAATATAAAATTGGTTTGGGGTAAAGCTCAGAGACAGATAGAATGCCTCTGGGTTCGATCAATCCCTAGTACCAAAATAAAATAAAATAAAATAAAATAAAATAAAATAAAATAAAATAGGTGGACATGGTGGCACATACTTGTAATCCCAGTACTTTGGAGGCAAAGACAAGTGGATCGTAGGCTCATGGCCAGCCTCAGTTATTTAGTGAGACCCTGTTTTAAAATAAATAATAAAAAATAGAACTGAAAATGTAGCTCAGAAGTAGAATGCCCTGGATTCAATCCACAGTTCTGCAAAAATAAAGTAAATAATATAAGTAAGTAAGTAGATAAATAAATACAAATTTTATGTGTAAAAGGAAGGACCTATGAGGCATAGCTAGACATTTCTAGAAAGTGTTCTGTCTCTTTGAGGTAGCAGTTTAAATTTTCTTAACAAAACTTAATATTGTTACACTCTTGGCTTTGTCTTCGTGCCATAAATTTTTATTTTAGGCTAGACCTTTTCTTTTTCTTGATATCACTTCTTGATTTTAGAATATGCTTCCTCCAGGGAGACTCAGAGTAAAAGTATTTTATTTGCCTAACAAATATTGCCTTCTTTATATTTAACATTTTTTTTCCTTTGGTTGTCTCCCTCCTCTTGCACTTTACTGTGGATAATTAGAAGAAGGCAGATAGTTTCAATTTTCTATTTGCTCTTTCAGGGAATCTACTCAGATCATCTAGTACAGCAGGTACATTTCCTCTTTTCCACATTACAGCAGGCAATGGCATGGTTAAATTTTCCAACACTGCCTTCAGGCTATCCAGACATCCTGGTTGGTAGCTCAGGGAGTCAAAGATCCATACACATCTCAAGATATGACCTTGTTTTGGAAGTTATCCAGCTTTAGGTAATCACAACTTCCCATTCAAGCAGACTGTGGTGGCGCACGCTTGTAATCCCTGTGCTTGGGAGGCAGACAGGAGGATCATGCAGGTTCGAAGCCAGCCTTGCTGGCTTAAGAGACCCTGTTTCCAAATAAAAATATAAAATAGATCTGGGAGTGTAGCCCGAAGGTAGAAGGGTTTCCAGGAATCCCAGTACCACCAAACCAAACCAAACCAAACAAAATAAAATTTCCATTCAAGAAAAAGCAGGAGAGAAAGAATCCATCTTTTGATGGGGAGAATTGGCAAGGACCTAGAAAATCTTACAAGAATAAAAATGTTATACAAAATGAAATCTAACACATTATTAGGTGTTCCCAAAGTTTCAGTTATTTTTCCCACTCCATTTTTTTATACATCCCTCATGAACAGTTATAGACTTCAAACCCAGGGAGAGTTAGGGCCTGATCATTGAGCAGAAAAAACTGCATGTGTGTGTATATATATGTGTGTGTGTGTGTGTTTGTGTGTGTGTGTATGTATATATATATATGTGTGTGTGTGTATGTATATATATGTGTGTGTGTGTATGTGTGTGTGTATATGTGTGTGTGTGTGTGTGTGTGTGTGTGTGTGTGTGTGTGTGTGTTCTGGGAATTAGATGCAAGACCTTGCCCATGCAAGAATGTGCTTTACCATTGAGCTACATTCCCAACCTGAGCAGTCTGTGTTTTTTATACCAGAGTTATAGGTTCTTATGTCTTATAAGACAAAAACTTTCTGTGACATGCTGTCAAGAATGCTTGTATTCACACATTTGACTAGAAAACTGATGAGCAAACAAGTAGGAGAGTACCTGGGTAAAACATTGCTTGTTTGTAATAAGTAGCAAAGGCAGCTCAATTTAAATGCCTAGGTATAGAGTGGATATCATTGTATTTCTCATCATCCCATCAGTGTCATAAAAATTATAAGCATTGTACATTCAAAATGAAGAAGCACCTTAATTTATATGAAGATAATTTAGATATTTTCATTGGCTAGCACTTTGCCATGAATCTATAAGTGTGCTGTATCTATTTTTTAAACCTAAAGTGAAAATAGGCCTTAATTCTGAGTCTGAAAAGAGGGAGGTGAGAGTTCCATGCTGTTCTAAGTATATATAATCACTGCTGGAGTAGGTACAGTGTCCTGATCTGATAAGAGTACTCTCTTGGAAGTCAATGTTAGGGTCAAATCTCTTCTTCCCAGCTATTCAGTATCTGGGCTAGTAAAGCCACTGAAAACTGGGTCAAGTTAACCACACACAGAGAAATAGAGGAAGTTTACCCAGAAGTCAGGATGTATGTATTAGTTTTCATTGCTACTATAACAAATCACCATGAATTTTATGGGTTGAAAAATGCCAATATAGTATCTTACACCAAATAGGCCAAAATTCCAACATGGTTCTTACTAGTAAACATTCGGTATCAATAGGGAAGTATCCTTCCATCCTCAGTGGTCCCTGAGGGGGAATTTATTCTCTTGTCTTTTGGAGCTCCTGAAGGCTGCTCCTATTTCTTGGCTTGTGCAGTCCCTTCCTCCTTTCATCTTTAACACAAGCAAATGTGGATCAAGTCCTTTTCATGTAACATTTCCCTAACAGAAAATTCTTTTATCATTATCTAATTGAATGGACTGACTGTGCTCACTCGAATAATTCAGGACAACAACCTCTCTATATTTTTAAGATCAAATGATTAGCAACCTTAAATTCACCTGCAATCATAATTGCCTTTTGGTCATGTAATCTAACACATTGTAGTTCTAGGGACTAGAAAATACAGGTATTTGAAGCCATTATTTTGCATATATATATTTTGCATATATATATATTTTGCATATATATATATTTTGCATATATATATATTTTGCATATATATATATATATATATATATATATATATCCTCAGTGAGCAAAACTAAGAACTAGAAGCATCAAGAAGAAATGATCATCCATTTAATATTTATAACAACCTGTAACATTTCAGACACTTCCTTTAAATGTTCATAACCTGGTTTTTAGGAAGGCACTATCTTTACCTATAAGAAATGGGAAAAAAATGGATTATCTGAAAGTTTGATTAACCTGCTCTTAGGAAGTGGTAGAATTGGGATGTAAACTTAGGAACGATTGTGTCCCCAAATCTGAAAGCAGACAGTTTATAAGGGTAGATCCTACTGCTAATTTTTTACTGAACATAAGGTTGTGAAGATGACTTAGCTTTGAAGTCCCCATTACTAAAAGTTTATACAGAGATTAGTTGTTGTCACTGAAGTCACTGCAGCGTTAGATGTGAATGAGAGATAATAAGTAGTTGAGTAGAAATAAAATCTCTGTCCTAGTACAAAACTTGTTCTTGAGATGGTGCCCTTATCTACAGTTTCTTTTCCTAATGACCAAGTGTGGTCTAAAATTATTAAATAAATTCTTGGAATAAATAGTTTATAAAAATTGCATACCTTTCTAAGTAGCATAAAAAAACCTTGCACTATCCAGCTCCATCCAGTGCAGGGCATGAATCATCCTATTTGTCCAGCATTGTTTTATGCACTTGGCATATCTGTGCTTTAATTGATACCTACTGTTATATATTGGTAGCATCTAGGTTATTATATCAGCTGTCACATATCATAATGCTTGTGCATAAGTAGCATTTATTTTACTTTATAATGGCTCCAAAGTACATATCTGGGGCTTGGATATGCCAAAAAGAAGCTGTAAAGTGCTTTCCTAAAGTGAAAAGATTAAAGTTCTCTGTTTAATGTTATAGGGAAGAAATCCTATTCTGAGGTTTCTAAGATCTTCAGAAAGAATGAACCTATCTGTGAAATTGTAAAGAAAGAGAAAAAAAAATTATGCTAGCACTTCAAGCTATACCCCAACTTGATTGCCAATCACTATTCTTATATATAAATGATTAAGTCATCACTAAAAACTGTGCATACAAATTTGGTCAGTGGTGCCTTTCTTTCCATGGTGAAGAACTAGCCTGAGTACTAATCATAACACGTTACTAAGCACCATAGAATATTTAGGGGAAGAAGATGCAATGATGCCAGGAGGAATTAGGTACTTTCCAGTGGCACTGGGTATTCTATTTATTGCTTTCTGGAAGCTCTAGGTATCCAAGAAGATATTTCTCAGTTAGACATACTGGCACTGCTTCAGTGTGAACAATTATGCATTTACTTGTTTTACATATTAGAAATCTGTTTATGATGATGTTCTTTGGAGATCAATGATTCTGCTATTGTAAAAGAGAAAAAATATAAAAAAATCACCAATGATGTTAACCCTTCTCTTTTAAGGATGAAGAAACTTAGACTAAGAAAATTTACCTACTCCATGGCACACATGTAATAAAGAGGCAGAGACAGAGTAACTATTGGAACTCATTATAACCTATTCTTAGATAGTGTTCTATTTGAACTGGCCATAGTCTCCTGGTCCAACAGAATCAAAGCTCCAAAGAAAGATTATTTACTGCATGCATCTAAACCTCTTTACTGAGGAATTCCAACCAGAGTACAGGGAGGCTGCTCTGCCAGAGTACAGGGAAGACTGGAGAGGCCAAAGGATAACACCCCCTGGGAGCATGCTTGAGTCAGTAAGTGACTAAAGCTGGTGTTTACTCTAACTCCCTTACGTCTCACAGGGCAGGACTCTGAAGTGTGTGTTCTACCCTGTTTTTCTAAAATTGACTCTGTGGGATTAAGCTGTGGTTATTCAAAGTGTTCATTTACTTGAGAATCTACCACTTGCTGACTACCCCCCCCCCCAGTTTCCCTTCTGGAGCTTCCTTGTGATTGTAGCACTCATATATTGTTTTCACTAGAATACTTGTCTCAGGATGTGTTTCTGGGGAAACCCCACTGAAGTCATCTCCTAATTCACTCACTCACCATGAATGAAGTTCTGTTTTGAGTTAAATGTTAGTGGGTGGACTGAGCAAAAGCAAAGAGTAAATGAAGGATATGGTCAAAGGTGAACCAGCAATAACTCGGAACTTCCTATAGATATGGGGGAGCCCTGCCACGTTGGCATCAGGTCCTTATGACCTGTGTGAATCCTTCTACCAGCCACCTGTTTTATATTTCCATTGCACTTTATGTCCTCTGCAGCATTGCCATTGTGCTCTGATAGCTTGATGGTGCTCTGACTTCCCCGATTTCCCATGACATCTTTAAGGGTCATGTCTCATCATGCAACATCTTGCATGGTGTTATACTTTGGATTTAAAAAGTCCCCCAGACTTCATAGGCTGGAAGCAGCCACATTGGAGGTGGGACTTGATTGCTGCACAACAGTTCTTAGGAGCATGGCTAGTGATAAGGTTCTTACCAGCAAGCTGCTTCAGCTCTTCTCTCTCCCCTGTCTTCTCGAGCTCCCTCCTTCTCCTCTCTGTTCCCCACTATTACACCCATAGGAACTGCAGCCCTGGCTTCTGCTTGGAAGCATATATAACATAGACTGAAATCTCTAGAATCTGTAGCAAATAAATCTTCCTCTGAAGATGTGCATGTTTGGTGTTTGGGCCACTGGTGTTCATGACTGAACAGATGGGTTAAGCATAAACAGTTCACTTGATTGTGGGGAGTCAGCAAATCCCTTTTTTAATGTGTGTTGGGAAAATGGGTCATAAGTTCATCTAACTGGAGGAGCAAGTGGAAAATAAGGTACCTGCACAAGATCAAGGACAAGAGTTTAGCTGTGAGGTTGTAAGAATTCATATGCTACAAAAGGTTTTCAAGTACAGGAGCAACATTATGAAAGTGCTATTTAAGGAAGAAAATGCTTTGTAGTTACACTTAAAATAGATCAGATCAAGTGAGATTAAAGTCTAGAAGCTGACAAAAGACTTCACCTCTAATCCAGGTATGAGGAGATGGTTTTGGTGAAAGGGAAAAGTCCATGTTCAGGGAATAGACAGTAAGGGATTGATGAAAAGAGAGCAGAAAAGTTCAACAGAAACTGCTTTTAGCTTATCAGGTAAAAACCACCAGGTTATACCTATGGTGTTTTCTCATTTTACAGTACCTAATTCCCAAATTTATAGCCAGTGGACAGATATGTTTTTTGTGTGTGTGTGATGCTGAGGATTGATCTCTGAACTTGTGCATGCTAAGCAAATGCTCTACCACTGAGCCCTAGAAGTTACACCATTAATGACAAAGATAGAAACCTTGTGAATGGAAAAAGGTTAATGAACTCAGTTCAGTTACTTTAAATTTGTGCTGACAGCAAATTCAAAGTTGTGATATGCTGTTCACATTCATAAGAAGTCAAAAATCCTTTAAAGCCCTAAAAGTCACTGTTCTGGAAACACCCAAATGTGAATATCATCTAATCTTTAGTGGGAAAAATAGATATGACTTTCAATATTTCTTGTCACTTTCCCTTTTGTAGTATTTAATAAATGTTCAGTGATATTACCAGTTGAAGTAGAGGCTAACTTTTTAAAAAATATTGCATTTTAAAACACCAAAGAGGCAATTAAGGTGCTTTAAAGTCACTGATGAGATCTCAATTTGTACAGGTCATGTGGGATGGTGCATCATTGCTGGACCTACATTCAAGAGTAGGACATACATTGTGCTTTTGTCATGTTGTGTATTGAGCACTCTTTGTGCAAATTATACTTTGTGGGCATATAGCATGAGTAATAATAACAATCTCCCTCTTGGCCAATTTAGGTACCAAAGCAGTTTGGTAGAGACCAAATCAAATATTCCCTTGGCTATGTCAAAATGGCTACATTTGCCAAGTGTGCATAAGCAATGCTCTAAAATTCCCTAAGTACAGACTTGATGAGTCTGCAATAGCTTATAGGTAAAGTCATTTGTCATCGGAAAGGCTTTCCTAAAGAGGTGACCTTTGATCTCGCCCTGGTTTGGACTGATTAGAGGATCAGTAGGTAGGCATGCATATATCAAGTGATTAGTGAATTGTGGCTCAGTGAGATGAGGGCTATTGAGGTGTTCTTGGGTAAAGTGGTGGACATATGGGTGTGGAGTTTTGAAGGCACTTGGGAACATCAGGGCTTGAAGGCTGTGGCTTCGCAGTGACTCAGACCTGAGAGTTTTGCAGCCTCCCATTGCACGCACCCGTTCTGTTTCAGAGAAATGTCTGAGTCATCACTAGGAACAGTTGGCCATGTTGTTACCAGTACACTCCAAAGCGTTGCAGAGTATTTATGCCTCTTGGTGAAGGGAGATTAGATGAGGGAGCTCAGTATTCACTTCTGAATAAAATATTGTGCCTGAAGTCTATTTTCCTAAGCTGGCCTCACAAGACAGGTAGAGATAAGAGAGATAAGAACTGATGTAAATCTATTAATAGGTCATCAGGATTTTAATATATAGGCTGTACTGTGTCCTGTTCAAAGCATGAAAGCATAGTAATGCATAACTTCATTGCAGTAAGTCTTTATAACCAACCTGCTGTAAGTAACCCTGGCTTATAAGGTATAGGACTGGGGTTTAGGAAGCAGAAGTATTTTTCCACACTCATACTGCCTACTAATAAAAGTGGGATTTGAATCAAACTATTTTACTTAAAACCCCATTCTGAGCCGAGCGTGGTGGGGCACGCTTGTAATCCCAGCATTTGGGAGGCTGAGACTGGAGGATCTTGGTTCTCTGACAAGCTCAGCTATTCGGTGAGGCCCTTTGCAACTCAGTGAGACCCTGTTTCAAAATAAAGAATAAAAAATAGGGGCTGGTGGTATAGCTTGGAGGTAGAATGCCCCTGGGTTCCATCCCCAGTACCATAAAAAAACAAAACCACAGCCAAAACCCCATTCTATAAACATTGCTGCCTTTTATGAGTTAACAAGAGTCAGAAGTATTGTAGCTAATGGGCCACGGAAATTATTGTTGTTGTTGTTGTTGTTGTTGTTGTTGTTGTTGTTATTGAACCCAGGAACACTATTTTATTTTTTGATTTTGAAATAGGGTCTAACCAACTTGCTGAAGGTCTTGCCACATTGATGACATTGGCCTCAAACCTGACGTCTTCCTGTCTTGTCTTCCCAAATACTAGGATTACAGGTGTGTGCCATCATGCTCATCTCATGGAAAGCATTTATATTGGCAGATCAATTTAGTGATTTTGATGTACCAAGTATTATCATAATTAATAGTTAGCTAAAGCCATTTTTGATAAATATCATTTATTCCTTATAATAACTCTGTAAAGCAGAATTAAAGTTCATATTCAGAGAAAGTGCTGGGCAGAAACAAGGTCACAGGAAATCATATGAGGTAATGGATGCCTTGACCGCTAAACAAATATTAATTCTATGAATAGTTTAGACACTTTTCAAAACAGGACAACCATTTTCCCAGTGTAATGCTATGGAGAATGGAATATATGGAAAATCCCACAGTGGGATAAAACTGAAGAGGATGGACCCACTCAAGTTAAAATTGTGTTTTAGAATTTAGAACCCTTGCTTGTTTAGATTTGTTCTCTACCAATTATTGGCCCATTCCAAGGTACCTCAGTCAAAACCTGCAGTAGAACTTGGGTTTTACTCTTGATTATGATAAAAAAAAAAAAAGACACAGCCACCTTGATTTAACCTTCACTTGTTAAAAATTTCCTTCCCAATCAGGTGTGGTGGCGCACACTTGTAATCCCCGCGTTTGGGAGGCTGAGACAGGAGGATTGAACAGGTTTCAAGCCAGCCTCAGCTACTTAGTGAGGCTTTTAGCAACTTAGTGAGACCCTGTTTCCAAATAAAATATAAAAAGGGTCTGGAAGTATAGCCTGGAGGTAGAAACCCTCTGGGTTCCACCCCCAGTACCACCAAAAAAAAAAAAAAAAAAATCTTCCCCTACCTAAACTTGGCTGTAGTCATTAGAGGATGTGTTTATCTTTTGCCTTTGACTTTGCAATGTGAACTGTGGGACTCAGATTCATGGTGTGTGGGTTTATGAATTGGCCCCTACAAATGTTCATATCAGTAGCAAGATTGCTTTTTTTAAAGGAATATGAGGCATTTTATGTGATACTTTAATTATTTTATTATTACCAAGATGATATTGTGTTTCATATGCTCAGATCCTAGGTCTTTCGCTTAATAAATTGAAAAAAACTAAATTAATTTTTTCATCCATAAAGTAGGGATAATAATGGTAACTGATCATTGAACTAAACATTGGCCTGCTTTGATAATTAGCACTTCAGATAGAAGACATAGAACAGGGTCTGGTACATAATAAGTACAATGAATGTCAGCTATGATCATGTATTAAAAAGTATTAGAGGTTTTAGTGTCAAAGAGTCAGTGTGACTCAGTGGAAACACAAACATACACGCACACACACACACACACACACACACATCTCAGTCCTCTGGATCTAATGAAAAGCATTGTATTTTTAAGAGTTTTTGTAAAATTTGTTTATTTTTATACTTTTATTAGCCTTATATCATAATGTAGTTTACGATGATAGTTGCATATATCCATTACCACATTTTAGCATTAAAAATTGTAGTATATATACGAGGGGGAAACATATATTGATTAAGCTTCCAAACATGAAGAGTAAAAAATGTTTGAAAATAGGATGATTGAACTGGAGGAGAAAATATTTAATGGGTCTTAGTATGATGGTAAATAGGTAGACATTATGCAAACAAAGGCCATATGTATTTAGTACCCATGATGTATTAGGATTGGCATTCATATTCATCCCCTTCAGGCTTTATCACATATGAGAATTGTTGTCCTTCGTTTTACACATTAGGGAAGCTGGGGCTCAGACACATTACCTACTCAAGTCAAAGGGAAAAGCTGGAATTGATGGTAGTTCTCTTGGACTCCAAATTCTCAATTCTTTCCACTTCTTTTAAGTTGGCACTGTCCAACAAGGGACAGGCTGCCTAGCAGTCTTGAAGTGTACCCAGAACACTGTGGTGCACTTCATCTCCTCTCATTTGTAGTCTTTAGTACATGACAGAAAGAAAAATTCTGTCTGTTTTAAGTTGTATTTCTTCTTTTGTTTTGTTTGTTTCTAACTTCTTTCTTTTACCAAGTTGACATTGAGTTTCCCTCAGGTGTCTGTATTAATTTCATCTGATGAAGAATTTCAGGACAGAGAAGTTCAGTATGGCTTTAACCTTTTTTTTTTTAACACCAATTCCACAGACAAAAATGAAACATCTAAAGTTGGTTTTGATCATTATAATAATCATATTATTTTGGTAGATGTCCCTTAAGGCCATCCAAAATTGAAAATAAGGAGTGCAAAAGAAGACCAGAGTTAAACAAGCTTTCCCCCAAGACCCCTTTTTCATTTGCTTCCTTGTCATCTCTCTCAGGTATGGCTCTCCCTCTAGCTTTCTATCCCCTTTCCCCAACACATCCTTTCTTTTCTCCATTATTTTCTTTTCTTAATTTATGGATTTGGTAACCTGGTTGATAAATGAGACCTGAAATAAAAAAATACGTGATTTTTTAAAAAGATAACCTTGAAGTGTGTAGTTTCTAAAATAAGCTGGCACTCCACAAAGAAATGATTTTCACTTAAGCAAAACAGCAAAGTTACAGATTGCAGCTATCATCACTAATTAGCTACCCCAGATGGAGGGCTGCCACGCCCCAAAGTGAAAGCTGGATGGCTTCCTACAGATCATGGGACATAAATAACTCTCTCCACAGTCTCTATCACAACCATGCCATATTGCCTCTCTTGTAAAAGATGTGCAACTAGTCCATTTTAGAATTGGGGCAAAAGGGACTTGTTTTATAATTACAATATAATTTTTAGGTATAAAAATAATAAACACTATTGTAGAATATTTTGGTAATATAAATGATAAAAATAAAAATATAAGCAATCATTCATGATACTATTACACAGCTGTTACTACAGTTAACATTTTGGTAATGTACTCTTTCTTTTCTGTTTTCATATGTATATATGAAATGTTTATACTATAAATAATACTTTTAAAATATTTTAATTTAATAATATTATAAACATTTATTTTTCTTCTATGAACCATTTTATTGAGGTATGGTTGACATATAAAAAGCTTTATACATGTAATATTTACAACTTATGAGTGCAGATAAAGATATCACTGTGATACCATCAAAACACTGAGTGCAAAAACACACCTAGCATCTCACAAAGTTTCTCTTGTATTCATACTTATTATTAGCATTGTTATTGTTGCTATTTGTGGCAATCATCCTAACAGAAGAACTACCTTCGTAGCAAATTTCTAAGTATAACATGCAATGTTGTTAACTATAGGCACTAGATAGTAAAGTAAATCTTTAGGACTTCATCCTGTATAACCAAACTATTTTGTCCTTTGACTAATATTTATATGTTACCAATCTTCTTGCCCTTGGCAACCACCACTCCACTCTTGTATTAGCCAGCATTCTTAGAGCTATAATCTAACTAACTGACTATGCAACTTAGAGGAAGGAAGATTTATTTGCTCATGGTTTGTTTTTTGGAAATTCTGAGTTCAGTCCAACACACACACACACACACACACACACACACACACACACACACACATTGCATTCCATAATTATATACACATATTTTTATTTATCCATTCATACATTGACATTGACAGACATCAAAGTTCTTTCAGGTCATGACTATTGTGAATAATACCACAATGAGTTGCAGTGGACATGGGAAGGCAGAAATGTTTTTAAGATTCTGATTTCTATTCCCTTTCTTATATACCCAGAAATGATAATGCTGGATCATGAGTTAGTTGTGGTTTTAGCCTTTTGAAGAATTGCTGTACTGTTATTATTCTCCATCAATTTTCATT
This sequence comes from Muscardinus avellanarius, assembly GCF_963383645.1. Taxonomy (NCBI): domain Eukaryota; kingdom Metazoa; phylum Chordata; class Mammalia; order Rodentia; family Gliridae; genus Muscardinus; species Muscardinus avellanarius. The sequence continues at coordinate 203,718,660 of NC_137786.1, read as the reverse complement.
CTCAATAAAATTGCACAAATGTTTCATTTCTTCATATTCTTATCAACATTTATTAATGTTTTATAGTTAGCCTTAACAGGTGCAAGGAGATATCATATTGTTTTCATTTACATTTCTCTGATAATTAGAATATTGAGTACCTTTTCATATGCTCCTAGGAATGTCTTCTTTGAGAAAATGTTCATTCTGTTCCTTTGGTCAGGTTTAAATTGTACTACTTTTTTTGGTTTTGAAAATTAAGAGTTATTTGTTTGCTTTGGGCACTGAATTCTTATTACATTTATGGTATTCAAATATTTTCTATCATTCTTAAGTTGATTTTTCACTCTATTGATTATTTTCTTTGCTGTGTAGAAGCTTTTTAGTTTGCCATATGTTCACTTGTCTACTTTTACTTTCATTTTCTGTGTCTTTGTTGTCATATCCAAGAAAGTATTGTGAAGATCAATGTCAAGATGTTTTCTGTTATGTTTTCCTTTAGGAATTTTATTGTTTCAGGTCTCAGGTTTAATTATTTAATCCACATTAAGGTTTTATTTATTATGGTACTCAGTTTAAACCCAGGGACATTCTACTTCTGAGTCACACCTCTAGCTTTGTTTTATTTTGAAACAGGGTCTTGACAAGTTGCCATACACTGCCCTCAAAACTGTGAGTCTCCTGTCTCATTTCCCCAAGTATTGGGATTATAGGCATGCGCCACAGCATTTGGCTTGTGTTGTTTTTTGTGTATAGCATAAGATGATAACTCAATTTTATTCTTATGATTTTACATATATAATTTTTTCAATTATAAACATTTCCATTACTAAAATTCTTTCTCCATATCACTTATTAATAATCAATAGCACCCTATTATTGTATATTTATTATTTAATTACCTGTAACTTTGACACTTTGTTTTTGTTTTTTTTTCTTTTAACAATTTTTTTATTGAACATAAATAGTATACATTTAAACTATATTTGGTGCCCCCCCCGTTCCCGTTTTCCCTTTCCCCCTCCTACCAATGGTTGTCCAAGTTAACCATGTCTTATTCATAATTTTACACATGTTCAGATGTAGACCCTCATTAATCAAGATCAGCCTTCCTCCTCTCCTATCTTTCCATTCAAACTTAGGTAGTATTTCCCCTCTAATATCTGGAGTCCCACTGGTATCCTCTGTGTTTCCTAGTTTGGGCATATTAGAGAAAACATATGTACCTTCCCCTTCTGTGCTTGGCCGATCTCACTTAACATAATGTTCTCCAGGGCTTTCCATCTTCTTGTAAATGATATAATATTGTTCTTCTTTATGGCTGAATAGAATTCCATTGTGTGTATTTCCCACAGTTTTGCTATCCATTCATCTGTTGATGGTGATCTGGGTTGGTTCCATATTTTGGCTATTACAAATTGTGCTGCTATGAACATAGGTATGCATATGTTGCTGTATTTCTCTGAATTCAACCCCTTTGGAAAGATACCCAGGAGTGGTATAGCTGGATCATATGGTGGATCTATTCCCACCTTTCTTAGGAATCTCCACACAGATCTCCATAGTGGCTGAACTAGTTTGCATTCCCACCAAGAGTGTAAAAGAGTTCCTCTTTCCCCACATCCTCGCCAGCATTTGTTGTTGTTTGATTTCTTTATGTTTGCCACTCTGACTGGGGTTAGATGGAATCTCAGTGTAGTTGACACTTTGTTTTTCACTATTACAATGTTGTAGTGTTATCCCTATAGATGAATATCAATGTACACAAATAAGTTTATTGTGATAAAATCCTAATTCTAAAGTTGCTAGGGTAAAGGATAGGTGATTTCTAGGGCCAAATTTCTTCTAAAAAATGAGGAATAAATTGTATTGCCATGGATTGTGAGTGTGTGAATTTTCCTTATATGTTAGACAAAATTATATATTGCTCTTCTTAGAAAATTTGCTAATATGATAGATCTTTCTCTCTCTCACACACACATTCTCTTTACGCATTCATCTAGAAATTTTTAGTATACTTATCAGCTTTTATAATTTGTTATAAAATGTTTCTTTTCTTTTTCTTTCTTTCTTTCTTTCTTTCTTTCTTTCTTTCTTTCTTTCTTTCTTCCTTTTTCTCTTTCTTTTTCTTATCTTTCTTTCATGCTGGGGATTGAGATCTGTAGTAATACCTATAAGCTATACCCACAATTCCTTTTAAAATTAAAAAAGAAACAGAGTCTTGATAAGTTGCTGAGGGTCTGCTGAATTACTGAGGTTGGCCTCAAACCTGTGATTTTTCTATGGCAGCCTTCTAACATACAGGCATGTGTCACCATACCTGGCTCGTCTCTGCTTTTTTTTATATCCTGAGGCTAACAATTCTGTGTTGATTATCTATCTACCTCTACATTAGAAATATTATTTTCCAGTTTATTATTTATCTATTCTATATTTAGCACAGTTTTTAAAACACAGTCTCTATAATTGAACTGCTTGGGTAGAAACATGGGATAAGCCTTTATGCTTCTATGATTTTGAGCGAATTATAGAATGACTCCATGCCTCTGGCCACTCATTTACAGAACAGAGGTAATAATTCTTTATGCCTCCTATGGTTCTGTGGATTAAGTGGGATGACATCTGAAAAGCATTTAGCATAATTCCTAAAGATTATAAGGATTAAATAATCATGAGAAAAATACTGTCACCTCCGTGTTTTTGTGACTGGTTATTTAGCAGGGTATAAAAGGTAAAGAAATATTGCCTTCTGGTTTACATAAACTTTCACTGATATTGGAAGACTCTGGTGGGTAGGAGAATGGGCATGTACTGCTAGACTTCTCATCAAGTTTTGCCTCTTTCTTTGTAATCCTTCAGGAAGTGCCAAAGGTAAGCTGAGTGGAGGTGAGGCAGTGCAGGCCCTGCTGGAGAAGAGTTCAGATGGACAGTACAGCCAGGGTGAATCTATAATTCCTTGACTGCCCTTTGCAGTCAATTGTTGAGGTTTAATAATTTTTACAAGTTTTATGGTGAAAGATGTTGGCCCTGAGTGGAGAGGCCGCCAGCCTAAATTTGGAAATTATTATGATACTAAAAGAGGAAAGTTTATTCGAAGTAATACAATAAATGGTCTAAACAGTAGGCCTAGCCAATTGGAGTTATTGATGCAGATACATTGAATCAAAGGCAGGCTAATTCTGTAAATGAGAAAATTATTACAACTTAGACTGCGTTGCACAGAGTGACATTTGCATTTCAGAAGCATTTTAAAGTTCCCAGAGATGATAATGATGTATCAGTAGAAATGCTTTTAAAAAGCCATAAAGTCTGAATTGCCTTAATCAAGGTTAGGAATGAGATCACAAAAATATCCAGAGCAGTAGTTAGGAAAAACAAAGGCTCATTTATTCCTAGAAATGCTCATTGGTATGTGAAACCTGATTTAACAACAGTAGTTTCTTTTATTTGGATAGCAACTGTATCCAAAAAGCTCCTGGTTATAGTGATGACAATTTATACTCCCATTCCATGTAAAAGGACAAATAACTTATTATTTCTTGGATAAGGTAGATATAATATAGAGAAATTTTGTTATTTAGAGTTAGAGTGCATCCATGCTAGCAAGAGAGACCATGTAGTCCTTTCTTCTTTAAAACATAGACAGTTGCCAGGTGTGGTGGCGCACGCTTGTAATCCCTGCGCTTGGGAGGCAGAGACAGGAGGATCGCACAGGTTCGAAGCCAGCCGTGCACGCTGGCTTAGGAGACCCTGTTTCCAAATAAAAATGTAAAAATAGGTCTGGGAGTGTATCCCGGAGGTAGAAGGGCTTCCAGGAACCCCAGTACCACCAAAATAATAATAATAATAATAATAATAATAATAATAATAAATAATAATAATAATAATAAATAATTATAATAAAAACATAGACAGTTATGCGCTTAGCACCTTCATCCATAGAGAAGGCCATGCATGAGTATTTGGACTGTATTTTACACTAAAGGACACGCTACATGGCGGACAGAGAATTCATAGGCATCTATAATTAATGAGCTACATAAGTGGACAGCCCTAGTATTTCATACAACCTTTAATGTTATCAATTAGGCAATTCATGTATCAAAATTTACTGATGTAAATAGATATTTTTTTCTTTGAATTGCAAATAGAAAAGAACAACAGCAGCAACACAGAAAATTCAGTACTTACCAGGTGTGTTCACTACTACCTTAATAATAGAAGTAAAACAGACAAGCAATGATTTTTTCCCCACAAATCACTTATTCATAGAGGTTTGCTAATAGAGATATATATATATATATTTCCTGCAATATGAAAGGCATGGATCACATGAAGAATACATATTGAATCCTAACTAGCTGTTTTTTTTTTTTTTTTTTTGGAGACATGGACAGAGGTTGATTTAGGAACGCAGGAAATACACATTCTAGGGAGAATGCTAGCCACCCATTTCAAGAGCGAGAGAGTGGCAGTTTGGGAATTTAGGAGTGCAGGAATTTTTCTTTATAGAGGACTTTCATGAGCAATATAGTCACAATGTGATTTAGGGTGCTGTTGGTCCTAATTTTCACTGTACCCTTCTTGTTCAGGTACCCTTTTAAACTACTCAAGAACAACCAATAATATTGTGGAGATTGCTCTACTGAGTAGTGCCCCAAGGAGATTCCTCTTTTGTGGGATCTATTGTCTGATAAATAGATACCACTCTTAGGACAGTCAGCTGTACTCAGAGTTTCTTTTAAACTCCTTGATGATTTTTGGGTTTAACAGGCCTGGTTATTAAACAGGCTTCCATATTAAAGTTACATCTTTCTTTTTCTCCCTTGTGTCTCCTTTCTATTTATTTCTTCTATCCATCATTTCTTCCCTGCCATGAGACCTCAATAATATTTTTTGTGGTACTGGGGTTGGAACCCAGGGGAATTCTACCTCCAAGCAACCCCTGGCCCTATTTTTTTTTTTATTCTTTATTTTGAAAGAGGTTCTTACTAAGTAGCTGAGGCTGTCTATGAACCACAATCTTGTGTCTCAGCTTCCCAAACGCTGGGATTACAAGTGTGCACCAACATGCTTCAATAATTTAATCTTAAGGAATGCTGAGGGGTAAAAATCCATCTGCTATAGTTACTTCAGGCTGACAAGGGGTTGTTCCTGCCTGGTCCTGGATGAAAAGTCTCATGCTAATGGACCCAAAGGAGACAAAGAGAAACTGGCCTCAGTTATTGAGTGGGGTTCTTTACAGTCAGGTCAAAAGCTAATATCACTGAAAGACACAGCCCCAGGAACATGAGGAATAGTAGGTTTTTTTTTCTTTTTCTTCTGTGTGCCTGAAATTTTTGTTGTACCCATTGTGTTAAGCTGGCTGTCAGAGTTGTTGAGTTTATGTTCACAAGCCTGGTTATTTGGTCAGTAAAGTCATTCATCTGTTTTTCTGTGGTATTGCTGCAGTGAATATCTATATAAAAGTTAACATATTGGTACACTGTACAATAATCCAGATATATTGCTATAAAGTTTTTTCAAATCTTTATACTGGAACATTCACTGATTAGCATTTTACTAACTAGCTAATTTTAAAATGTGAATAAAACTTAATACCCTTACTATTAAAGGAACTCCTGTAAATGAGAAAAAAAGAATTTCCCAATTAAAATATGCTTCAAGAATATAAATAGTTAATAAAAAAGAAAATATTATGAGAATAGACATAAAAATAAACAATCTTATTTATTTTTTACAAAAATAGATTGTTTTAAAAAATGAGACATCTGCCTTTTGGTGAGATTGTGATTACAGGTACAAAAAAGATGTAAAGCATTTAAAGAGGGCAACATAATGTATATCAAAAAATCTTAAAATGTACTCTTTTAACTTAGCAATTCTGTTTCTGGGTAGCTATTCTGGTGTCATATATGTACTCACCCAGAAACAACTTCAGTGATAAAAATTTAGATGCAGTTTATTTATTTGGGAGATACAAAGACTACCAGGAAGAAAATGAAAATGTGAGATGAAGAAAAGATAAATAATAAAGAATGGATTAGTTATAGTGAGATGTTGAGACTTGATTACATGGGAAACTCTTGGGTACATACATACTAAAATATATATTATATAATTATAATTATATAATTATATATAATTATATAATTATATATATAATTATATAATTATATATATATATATAATTTATACACATACACATGTGCCTCAAAATTACTCAAGGAAAGAAAGAATCAGAGCATTTGTTATAGATTCGGATAATATGGTTGTGGGGAAACTGTTCCCGGGGACCCCTGTTAGGGTCCTGGGCACAATTTCCTTCAAACCACAACAAAACCCAAAATGACCTAAAACAGAAAAAAAACCCCACGGGTTCTTGTCCTGAGCTAAGGATAAGTATACATAGCTTGAACACTTGCTGAAGATTTAAAGTTTATTAAAAAGAAAAATACAGAAGATAGTTACAGCCCCCTGCCAGAATGGCATGGGGGAAGGGTGGTCCGAGCCAATTCACCATCCCCCAAGATATGGCAAGCACGTGGACTGGACTTTTTATACCCGTGACCTCCATCTTGTTTACGTACTTCTGATGTAGTAAACTTCCCTGTAAGGTACCTCCCCTTACCCTGTAGGGTACCTCCCTCAGCAATTTACACTGGAATAGCTGCCTGCTTTTAGGCAGAAATCAAGTCCTTTCTTTACCCAGGTCTGCCACCATTTCGACACAATTATTTTTTAAATATATTAATAATCAAAGCTTTCTCAAATATTCCTAGGCCATTCGCAATACTGGTACAGTATTCATATACTAGTTCTCTAGGGTCATCGGTAGAGTGGTGCTCATGAGAATTTTCTTTCTATGGACTTCCAGAGTGCTGTGTGCTTGGAGTGAATGCCTTTCGCAGTTTGGAAGGAAACACTCAGTCAAAGAGATATAGATAGTTACAGTTGAAAATAAGACTAAGACACATCTTTAGTCAATTAATCTTTGACAAAGAGGCCAAACACATATGTTGGAGAAAAGACAGCCTTTTCAACAAGTGGTGCTGGGAGAAGTGGCTAACCATTTGTAAAAAGATGAATCTAAACCCCTATATCTCACCAAACACAGGAATCAACTCAAGATGGATCAAAGACTTAGAAATTAGACCTGAAACTGTGAAGTTAGTAGAGGAGAGCATAGGTTCAACACTACAACATATTGGCACAGGCAGTAACTTTCTCAACAAAACCTCCAAAGCTCAGGAAATTAAAGCAAGAATAAACAAGTGGGATAACATCAAACTAAAAAGTTTCTTCTCATCAAAGGAAACTATCAATAACCTAAAGAGGAAGCCGACAGAATGGGAAAGGACCTTTACCAGCCACCATCCTGATAGGGGGCTAATATCCAGAATATACAAAGAGCTCAAAAGACTCTACACTAGCAAAGCAAACAACCCAATCAAGAAATGGGCAAATGAACTAAATAGACACTTCACAAAAGAAGAGATACAAAGGGCCAATAGATACATGAAAAGATGTTCTACATCACTGGCCATCAGGGAGATGCAAATTAAAACTACACTGAGATTCCATCTAACCCCAGTCAGAGTGGCAAGCATAAAGAAATCAAATAATAACAAATTCTGGCGAGGATGTGGGGAAAGAGGAACTCTTTTACACTGTTGGTGGGAATGCAAACTAGTTCAGCCACTATGGAGATCTGTGTGGAGATTCCTAAGAAAGGTGGGAATAGATCCACCATATGATCCAGCTATACCACTCCTGGGTATCTTTCCAAAGGGGTTGAATTCAGAGAAATATAGCAACATATGCATACCTATGTTCATAGCAGCACAATTTGTAATAGCCAAAATATGGAACCAACCCAGATCACCATCAACAGATGAATGGATAGCAAAACTGTGGGAAATACACACAATGGAATTCTATTCAGCCATAAAGAAGAACAATATTATATCATTTACAAGAAGATGGAAAGCCCTGGAGAACATTATGTTAAGTGAGATCGGCCAAGCACAGAAGGAGAAGGTACATATGTTTTCTCTAATATGCCCAAACTAGGAAACACAGAGGATACCAGTGGGACTCCAGATAATGGAGGGGAAATATCAGCAAAGTTTGAATGGAAAGATAGGTGAGGAGGAAGGCTGATCTTGATTAATGAGGGTCTACATCTGAACATGTGTAAAATTATGAATAAGACATGGTTAACCTGGACAACCATTAGTGGGAGGGGGAAAGGGAAAACGGGGGTGGGGGGAGAGGGCACCAAATATAGTTCAAATGTATACTATTTATGTTCAATAAAAATTGTTAAAAGAAAATTAAAAAAAAGAAAAGAAGACTAGGATAATGTGTTATTTTAAGAAAACAGTTAAGCAAATTACAAATATATGTAAATATTTGTGGTACTGGGGATTTAATGCAGGAAAATTCTACACCCCAGACCTTTTTAGCTTTTGTTTTCAAACTGGGTCTCTCTATATTGTTGAGAGTTTTGCTACATTTCTGTGGCTGTCCTTAAACCTGCCATCCTCCTGTTTCTTCCTCCTCAGTACTGGGATTACAGGTGTGTACCACCACATCTAGCTACAGAGCAGCATTTGGAAGTATGATCACAATTTATTTGAAAGCAAATTGAGTCACCATAAAGTATTTAAAGGATACAAAATATAATAAAAATAACTTCTTTTGGATAATGTGATATTAAATGGACTCTTTTCCTCTTCTGCCTTACCCTCTCTTCATTTTCTTCTCCTTTTTCTGCTTATTCTTACCTGTTTTAAAACTTTTCCCTATAAGCACATATTTCTCTGCAATAAGAAAATAGCTCTTCATGAACTTAAAAATGAATTATCAATGAGCTAAAATGACTAAAAATCCTTTACTGAATCTATAAAATTAAAATTGGAGTAGATTAATTACTGTTTACTTTTTAAAAAACTCAGTCATGATTATTTCTATGACTGCAATCATTTCTTTTCTTTGCAGTTTGACTGGGCATGCATTTCAATGAATAAATATAGTATATGAAGATAGGCTAGGTCTTTCATGTGTATTTCAAAGTCATCATTCTTCTTCATTTTTTTGTTGGTAATACATAACTTGAATTCTAATTACAAATATTCAAATCAGAAATGGGGAATTCTATTTGTGTGTGTGTGTGTGTGTGTGTGTGTGTGTGTGTGTGTGTGTGTGTACTGAGGCTGGAACCCAGGGGATTTCTACCTCTGGGCTACACTCCTAGACCTATTTAATATATTTTATTTGGAAACAGGGTCTGACTAAGTTTCTGAGAGCCTCATTAAGTAGCTGAGGCTGGCTTTAGACTTTTGCAATCCTCCTATATCAGCCCCCCAATCTCAGCCCCCAAGTGCTGGGATTACAAGCGTGTGCCACCACTCATGGCAGGGAATTGTATTTTTTAAAAAAGACAACGACTCAACTTTACCAAGGAATTACCAAAACTAAAAAGAAATCATTGAAAACTGATAATGCATCAATATATCCCAAAGACAGATGTATAGACTATGAAATTCTTTCCAAAAAGTTTAGAACTACCTACTTTGAATTGCTAACAAATAAAGGATACCTTTAGAACTAAAATCAGCTGAGAGCACATTTTGTTTATTTGTTTGTTTTTAGCCTAAGTTGCTAGTCATGGATGCTGACATATATTTCACCAAATGTTGTTATATAAATCAGTTTTCTAGCAAAATTCCTTATATTTAGTGGGTCCACAAGGGTGCTTATTCATTAAAGTAGTTTTAGATCTGTCAAAAATTCTGCCATAATATGATTTACTGACTAGTTGGATGGTTCGTGCTATTTAAGTTGCCAGTTCTTTTTTTGCATGAAAATTTTTTTTCCCAGAAAGAGAGTGGGAGATCATTGTTCTAATCTCTTTTTAAGAGCTCATCAATAATGCACTAGATCAAAATTTAGAACAGGCTGTGTAACGATTGACATATGGGGGTTGAAGAAAATTAATTTGATTGAAGAGAACAACCAGGCATCGTTCCTCAATATTCACTCTACTTCTGTGAAGGGAAGATTTAGGAGGTGGTGAGGAGGGGTGAAAAGCAGATTTTTAAAATCTGCCTTATTTTTTAACGACATAAAGAAAAACTTGATGTGGTTACAATGGACTTTTAATCTTCCAACTTGATAGCCAGTTTTCTATTCTTACATATTGTTCTAGTTCTACAGTTTCACTCAGATTTTTTCATCCACTCTATTTTGGGTTTCTTTCTCAGGTTGGTCCCCCTTGCCTCTGTTGTTGATTCAAGTGAGCCTTAACTATTTTTTCTACACTCAGTCTTTTTCTAATTTAAATCCACTTTTAATATCATTGCCAGATTGCCCTCTGAAGCCTAGTTCTCATCTGTATTCTATTTCTGGGTAACAGTTAAAATTCTGGTCTGTATGGAGGTTATTTGCAATCTTTATAGCTCAAGGCTAATATTTAGGTACAGGTTCAGAACAGTCAGGCTGGAGGCAGATGCTGGTAGTGCAAAAATCCACAGAAAAGAAGCCCCCTGTGCTCTTTAACATTAGGGCAATACCTCAAACCATAAGTTGTAGTCATTATGTGCTTAAATTTGAATCTCACAATTTGACCCTATTATTCCACAGAGTTCTTGATGACTAGTAACATACTGAGTTAGAATCTTGGGTTTTATTAACAATCCCTTTTCACAATCACTACAGAAGATGAAAGATTCCATTCATTAATCCTACAAATGTCTGCTGTCTTCTTTTTTTCAGGAATCCCAATGGTGCTTAATAGGCTCTTAATAATGGGTAAGCTGATAGAGTTAAATGCTTCTTTATCTACACCCTTCCTTTTAGAATGAGATAAACTAAGTGAACTGATCAATATCACATGACAAGCACAAAAACAATTTTCATTTGTAGAGAACAAATAAAGTTCCTTCAATGCCCTGGCATAGGACCTCTAATACACATGATCTTGCCTCCTTCTAGAAATTTCGTCCTTCACCTTTTAGTTCTCATACAACTTATAGATATCTTTCAAAGATAACATCCTTAGGTGAATCTTCCCTTATTCCCTGAGATTAGGTTTGGTCCCCACATAGTAAATGTTATGACATTCTACTTTCCCTTTATAGTGCTCATTGGAGTGTTTAATTATATAACTAATTCATAGCTCACTGACTAGACTTAACTACAAAAGGCCTTCAGTTTTACCCAGTGCTTTACATTCATTCTCCTTTCATAGATCAAGGCTAAGCTTTAGGTACAGATTCACAACAGTCAGGCTGGAGGCAGATGCTGGTAGTACAAAAATCCATAGAAAAGAAGCCCCCTGTGCTTCTTTTTTTGTGTGTGTGTGGGTCTGGGGATGGAACCCAGGGGAATTCTACCTCTGAGCAACACCCCTTGCCCTATTATTTTTTATTCTTTATTTTGAAACCGGGTCTCACTGAGTTGCAGAGGGCCTCACTAAGTAGCTGAGGCTGTCCGTGAACCGCGATCCTCCAGGTCTCAGCCTCCCAAATGCTGGGATTACAAGCGTGCGCCACCACGCCCGGCTCCTCCTATGCTTCTTAACCATAGAGCAATCCTAAAAATGTAAATAATGCCCATAGCAAGGATACTTTAGGAGACATTTGTAGGATGAACAAGTTAACAAATGATTCACTTATTTTTTATTATCTTGTAATTATTGAGAGAAGATACTGATAGCAAAATAAAAGATTTTTAGTCTGCTACCAATACCTGGGACATCGTTGGGGTCACTGAGTCATATGATGAAGCTTGAAGTCATGTCCAGTGAATCTCCCATACGACATTCAACAATCACCTCCATTGGCCCTGATGGAGGGTAATATGGACAGGATAATATGGACAACAAGCTTTCAAATGTTTTTTTGTGTGTGAATTTTTGCACTAACAGCTTCCTTCTCCAGCTGTGCTTTTCTGAAACTAGATGCCTCTACTTGGGCATTGAAAAATTAAAGATAAAAAGAACACAAAGATTGCAAACAGCCTCAACAGAAAGTGAAATGTTACTCTGCCATGGAATTATTACTTAGGCACCCAAAGAGACTTCCCATAGAACACACATGAAACTGGTCAAAGAGACAGTCCACATATACTTGTGTTATCATTTCCCCCATAACCCATCTTAAGCAGTAAGGTTTGTTCAAGCTCATTTAATTTCACCTTATAATCATAACAGCCACCAATAGTTGTTGAAGTACTGGCTTGCATAGGCAATGGAAAAGTGGTGTAAAGTCTTAAGTGGTTTCAGCCATGATTTATAGTCACTACTCATTCAAGGCATTGGGTAATGGGGCAGTGGGACAATGCAGGTGAAGTTCTAATTCTTGTGAAGCTTATGCTACTACTAGGCAGGGAGAGACCACCAACCCAACAGTGTATCAGTGAACAGTCAGGAGAATTTCTGAGTATGATATGTGGTTTTGGTTGGTCTGTTTAGGCTGTTGTAATAAAATATCATAGATAGGGAAGCTAAGATAAATTAATCTCAGTTTTAGAGTTCAGGAAGTCCATGATCAAGGTATCAGTAGATGCTGTGTCTGGTGAGGGCCTGCTTTTCCTGATTCATACATGGGGCCTTCTCACTGAGCCCTGTGTCCTCTCATGATGGGAGAGACTGGGCATCTTTCTGGGCCTTTTTTTTTACAAGTGATTTCTGATTTCTGATCTAAGTAAGTACTCAGTTAAGTCCTCACCTCTTAATAGCATCACATTGTTGATTATATTTTCAGTATATAAATTTTGCAGAGCCTCTACTTTTCTTCTCTATAGCAGTGGTTCTCAAGTAATGATAATTTTGCCCCACAATGTTTGTTAATATTTGGAGACCTTTTTGGTTGTCATGAGTAGGGGGTTATTTGCTACTGATATCTAATGAGTAGAGGTCAGTGATGTGGTTAAGCATTCACGAATGCCCAGGACAGCCCCTCATGGAAAATGATGCATGAGGGGCCATTTTTCATTCAGGAAAATTTCTGAATGTCAGGAGTGCCAAGATGGAAAAAGTGTGACCTCTGCTTTGTCCTCAGCACAACAGCCAGGATGATTCTTTAAAGTTGTGCGTCATAGAACATGAATTCTGTGTTTTGAATCCTTCAATGAGTCCCCACGGCCCCACACTCTACTCAGGCTGGATCCTGAGTATCCCTAATCACCTATTTTATTGGCTTCACTTGTAATACTCCAGCCACAGGCCTTTGCCTGGCTGCTGTTGCTGGAGTGTTATCCCCGCAGATGTCTGGATGGCTGTTGCTTTTTTCTCCCCTCTGTCAAGTCTTTGCTTGTGTGTCACTTTTTATTTTTCTGATTGACACATAATATTTGCAAATGTTTATAGGGTAAAATGTGATGTTTTTTTAATTTTTATTTTTTATTGGTGCACTGTATTCATACATCATAGTGGGATACAAACAGACATACATGCACACATTGCCCAGTCAGCCCCCACCCGATCCCCACCCCATTCTCTCCCCATCCCTCCTTCCCATGCTTGGCTTAGTGGTTGATATCTAGTATTATAGCAATTTATCCAAAATTAAAAATGATAATTTCACATAACAGTTTCATTTGTCTGATACCAAGCTTTTGATGACTTAAAGATAACATTTCAATATTTCTTTTTGCTTTCTTTCTTACCAGAGAATATTTTTTTTCTATTTTTTAGGTAAAATTATCATATATTTATATATTTATTTTTCAGAAAAAAAATCTATCCTAATATGGAATATGGACTCTAGATACCCAAAATGATCTTGAAAAAGAACAAAGCTAGAAGATATATATTTTCTGATTTCAAAACAATATAAAGCTACAATAATTGAAACAGTGTAGTACTGTTCTACAGGCAGATATATAAACCATTGGAGTTAAATACAAGCCTAGAGCTAAATTCTTCCCTATATTGTCAAGTTATTTTTGACAAGGTTTCCACAAACATTTGGTGGTGGAAATAATAATCTTTTAACTAAATATTGTTGAAAAATAATAATTACATGGAAAAGAATAAAATTGGACCCTTACCTAATCCCATATACAAATATTAACTCAAAATAGATAAAAGACCTAAATATAAATGTTAAGACTATAAACTTTTGGAAGAAAATCTGGGTCATAAAACCTCACAACATTGAAATTGGCAGTGATTTCTTGGATATGATTTCAATGGCACAGGCAACAGAAGAGTATAAAAACTCCCTAAAAAAAATATTGTATATCCAAAGACAATGTAAACAGAGTTAACAGTTACTAATAGAATGGGATAAAATATTTCCAAATGCTATATCTGAAGGTATATTAATATTCCAACTAGAAATCCTAAAAATTAACAACAATAAAGGCAAACAATACCATTTAGAGATAGGTAAAAGACTAACATAAGTAATGAATCTCCACAGATAACCAATCTTAGTTGTCTGTTGGATGGAAACTCTTGTTTCTCTGGTTCTGGTGTGTGTTACCTATTTCTTCTTTGTAGTTAATCTCTTTGAGTATTTTCTCTAGCACTGGTTTTGAAGACATAAATTCCTTCAGTTTCTGTTTGTCATGGAAGCTTCTTATTTTTCCATCTAATTTGATAGAAACTTTTGCTGGGTAGGAAATTTTTGGCTGGAAGTTGTTTTCTTTCAGAGTTTGGAATATGTTACTCCAAGTCCTTCTGGCTCTCATAACTTGGTTTGGGAATTCTGGAGTGATTCTAATTGGTTTGCCTCTGGATGTCACTTGGCCCTTTGTTTTTGTTGCCTTTAAGATTCTCTGCTTGGCTTCCACATTGGTCATTTTGACAATTATGTGGCGTGGGGATCCTCTTCTCCGATCCTGTCTAAAGGGAGTTCTATAAGTTTCCTGGACCTGTGTATCAACCTCTTGCTCTATGTTTGGAAAATTTTCTGCTATTACTTCCTTGAAGAGATTGTTGATCCCTTTGGTTTCACTTTCTTTTCCCTCCTCTATTCCAATTATTCTTAGGTTAGCTCTCTTAAAATGGGCCCATATTTCTTCAATGTCAGATTCCTGCTGTCGGATATTTTTTTCTAGATTAGAAACTATGCGTTCATTTTTGGAATGATCATCTTCTAAGAGTGAGATTCTGTTCTCCATGTGGTCTAATCGGTTGTTCATGCTTTGAATTGAGGCCTTTACTTCATTAATTGCATCCTTTATCTCCTTTTGGCTCTCTCTGAATTCTTTTAGAAGCACCTCTATTATTTCTACAGTTATTTTTCTGATTTGATCTTCTAGAAATCTCTGATTTTCTGTTTTATCAGGTTCTGATGTTGTGGGGTTGTGGGCATTCATTGCTCCAGTGTTATTCCACTTTCCCATGATTTCGGAAGTTTGTGCCTTCTCTGGGTTCTTCCCTTGGGTCACTATGACTTCGCTTAAGGTGCTCTGGATCTCGAGTCTGTAGTATCTCTGACCCCACTACTCCTTTACTGGGTTGTATCACAGTCTCTGACCCAGGGAGTCGATAGAGGCTGCTTTAGGCTATGGGGGGTGCCAGGTTGCACGTTCTCCAATGGTGTGATATCACTGCCACCGCCACTCCCCCACTGGGTCAAGTCCCAGGGAGTACAGTACTGGGATTTCTCCTCTGTGGCCCTCAATTTGACTCACTGTTCTTGAGTACGCAGATGTAGCTGTACCGGACTCGGTGAATTCACTGCTGCTGCCGCTTGTGGCAATATGACGCTGCTGCCACGCCCTCG
The DNA here is from genome assembly GCF_963383645.1 of Muscardinus avellanarius. Lineage (NCBI taxonomy): Eukaryota > Metazoa > Chordata > Mammalia > Rodentia > Gliridae > Muscardinus > Muscardinus avellanarius. The sequence goes on along the minus strand of NC_137786.1, from coordinate 203,702,938 downwards.
GCCGTGAGGCTGGTGTATTTTTTCTTCTCTGATTTTGATTTCCACTCTGAGTCCCTGCAGCGTGTGCTGAGCTCAGCCACTGGGAGCTTTAGATGCTTCCTGCGCCGAAAGATCCCGCCTGGCTGTTCTGCAGTGGCTCACCTTGGCTTGCTGTAGCCATCCGGTGAACTCGCAGCTGCCGCTGGCAGTATGGCGCTGCTGCCGCGTCCTTAGCGTGAGGCCGGTATATCTCTTCTGTGGCTCTGAGCTCTGTTCTCAGTTCGCTTTCTCTCTGGAGCCTGGTGATTTTTTTGTTTTTCTGGTGATGGTGTTTTCTGGCTATGAAAGGCACTGATTTTGTGGTAATGGAGATTGGTTGTTAGCGGGGCTCTTAAGCCCCGCTTTTCTCGGTCGCCATTTCCCGGAACCGCGATGTTTTGATTCCTGTATTTGTTCTGTAAGTATCATCTCAAGGCAATTAGCACATTCTTCACCTTAAACTCACCATTTCTTTCTTTTCTTTTTTTATACCAGGAGATTGAACTCAGGGAAGTGATACCCCCAAGCTACTTCACTAGCCTTATTTTATTTTGTACTTTGAAACAGGGACTTGCTAAGTTGCTAAGGGTTTCGATAAATTGCTGAGATTGGCCTCAAACCTGCAATCCTTCTATCTCAGCCTCCCAAGTACTGGGATTACAAGCATGTATTACTATGCCCGGCTAAATGTACATGTTCATGGTGGGCATATTACAAATCTTTGGCCTGCAGATGCAACTCTGTTGTAAAGCACTTATTTAATATGCACAAGGCCCTTAGTTCAATCCATAGTACCACCAAATAAATGAATAAACCTATAAAATAATTCTCTAAGTATTTTGAGATATACCATGCATTATTGCTAATTTTCTTTACTTTGCTCTGCCATAGAACACTAGACCTATTTCTGCTGTCTAACTGTAACTTTGTGCACATCGACTGACCCCTCTACTTCCCGAATTCACAGTCCTTCACTTCTGATGCCTGTACCTAGTAGCACTTATCACCTTGTCGTGCATAATATGTGTTTTTATTATATGGTTATTGCTTACTGCTTTCTCCCCCACTAGAATGTAAGCCCTACAAACTCAGTGATTTATGGTACATTATCACACACAAAGGTGCCTTGAGAATATTTGTGGAAAGAATGAAGGAAAACAGGAGAGGCTTCAGTGAAAATAATGTGGCTGCCAAGAAAAGTTCTGGGGAAAACCTAAGTGCAGAGGCCCTCAAAGTGAGGGGTTTGGTATACTCAAAGGTCAGATGGAAAGTTAATAGCTAGATTATAGTGAATGACAGAAAAAGAGAGAGGGAGGAAAGGAGAGGGAGAGGAAGAGGGAGAGAGAGAGGGAGAGGGAGAGAGAGAGAACTCATGCAGTGCAGCAAGTCAGAGGATGTAAAGCCTTATTGAACACAATAGCAGCTAAATGAAGTCTGTTCTTTTTTATGTCCAGTGTATTTCAACATAAATGACTCAAAAGACTGTTTTACTCAATGGCTTTTCTCTTTGTACTTGCAAAAGAATCACTATCCTCATGATAAGACTTATGGATGATCAAGAGTTCATCTACACAGAAAGCATTTTAAAATGAATTAATTTTTAAAATTTATTTTAATTAACAACATATGCATTTTTGTTGCAAAACAATATTTGACATATATATATATATATATATATATATATATATATATATATACACTGTGGAATATTTAAATCAACTTATTTAACATCTGCATTACCTCACATGCTTATCTTTTGGCGGTGAAAACATTTAAAATCTAATCTCTTGGTAATTTTCAAAAACACGGTAAATTATTATTAATTTTAGGTACTATGATGCACAATAGATCTCCCAAACTTATTTTCATGTTTAACTGTTTTTTTTTTTTTTTTTTTACCAACAGCTCTCAAATTCACATACCCTTCTCTGGTAACTACAATTTTCGTTTCTGTTTCTTTTCTTTTTTTTTTTTTTTGTTGGTACTGGGGTTCCTGGAAGCCCTTCTACCTCCGGGCTACACTCCAAAACCTATTTTATATTTTTGAAACAGGGTTTCTTACGCCAGCGCGGCTGGCTTCGAACCTGTGCGATCCTCCTGTCTCCGTCTCCCAAGCGCGGGGATTACAAGCGTGAGCCACCACGCCCGGCCCTTCGTTTCTGTTTCTGATCTTAACTTTTTTTGCTTTTTACATGATCATGTAGTATTTACCTTTCGGTACCTGGCTTATTTTGCTTAATACGGTGTTCTCTTGTTCTCTGTGTTTATGCATGTTATCACAAATGATAGGCTTTCCTTCTTTTTTAAGGCTGAATAGTATCCAGTTGTTGACCCACATCACATCTGCATCAGTTTATCTGGTGATGAATGAATAGGTTGATTCCATGTGGCTATAATGAGTAATGTGGCATTGAACATTGAAGTGAAGCACTGACACATTTTTGAAATGTTCATCACTACTTTGTGTTTTAGCCATTGTTTGCTAGGCTGCTATTCAAAAGTAAATGTATTATTTGGAAGCCAGGCATGGTGGCACATGCCTGTAATCTTATTACTTGGGAGGCCAAGACAGGAGGATTACAATTTAGAGGATGGTTTCAGTAACTTAGTGACACCTTCAGCAACTAGTTAAAATAAAAAATAAAAGGGCTGTCAGTGTAGTTTGGAAGTAAAATGTCCCTGAGCTCAATAAAATACAAAATAAAAATATTAAAAATACATAAGTAAATATTTGGAAAAAGACCACATAGTTCTGCTAACATCCTTTATTCTATTAACAACTGATGGTACTGTCTTCTGAATAAAGATAGAAGGAATGGAGGTAGAAAAGAGAGTTTATTCATGGAAGTATAATGAGAGAGATTGAAAATGCCAAGTCAAGGAAAGAGAAATAATAGTTACTTATCAAATAATATGTGGCAAATACTTTGCTAAGTAGTTTGTATGTGTGATCTCATTTAGTTGTTAAAAAAAAATCTATTACCTCATTTTAGCAATGGGGAAATTAAGATCCAAAAGAGTGAAGTAACTTGTACAAGATATGCATCTACTAAGAAGCCTAGGTGAATTTAAATTAAAATGTTCCTGGTTCCAAAACCTTATCACTCTGTTCAGATTTCTATCATCAAGTACTACAAACTAGGTGGCTTAAACTGTAGTTATTTATTTCCCACATCTCTGTGGACTGGAAAGTCCCAGATCAAGGTGCTTGCTGATTCTCTTTTTTGATGGATATTCTCTTCCTGGTTTGCAGCTGGCCATCTTCTTGCTGCGTTCCCACATGATAGAAAGAGAGAAATCTCTCGTATCTCTTCTTACACAGACATCCATCCTAGTATGAGAGTTTCATATTTATGAATTAATTGCTCCCAGGGCCCTATCAGGTACTAGTATATTGGGGTGAGGATTTTGGCATATGAATTTTGAGGAGGACAAAATTCATTGTCTAGTAAATGCCAATGCCCTTTTTATAACTTTAAGTTTCTTTCCTGCCAAGAAGAAAGAAGATACTTACCTTGATATTTTTCCAGAAGTGGGCCCTAGATGAATCACCCATGAGTCTAGGCCTAGATTCATTCCATTTAACTGAGTCTTTAGTTAATGCTTAGAAAGTTTCTTTCATACACTTCTATGAAAGAAGTTTTGATAAAGAGAGTCTGAGCGAACCTTCTATTTCTCAGCTAAAAGAGTCAGAGGTTGTCCTGATGCAACCTTTTCTTGCTGCTAGCTGTAAAGAGAACATCTAAAGGCCAGACTTTTACATTTGGGCTTTTGGTATAGCTCTTATGTCTGATAATAAAAGCCAGGATTAATATTGCTGACTACAGAAATTCAACCAATGCCCTTATACATCAAATGAACAAAGGGGCATTTGCTAGTAAATAAAGACTGGGCATGGTGGCACATGCCTATAATTCCAGTACTGGGGAGGCTGAGATAGGAGGATCACATCCAGTTATAGCAAACTTAGCAAGGCCCTCTTCACCTTATTGAGAGGTTGCTTCAAAATTAAAAATAAAAAAGAGTGAGGGGTGTAGCTCAGAGTTAGAACGTTTTTGTGTTCAATCCTCAGTAAAACACACACACACACACACACACACACACACACACACACACACACCTAGATGGGTTACACTTTCAAGCCCTTATACATAAAGATGCTGACAGAGAATAATTTGTATTGTTGTAAAAAACTTTCTGTGAAGAATCATGTGATTTGGGGTTATGCCAAAAAATTGCATGTCAACCTAAATGAGGAACTCAAAGAATTATTTCTTTTACTTTTAAAATAAAAACAATTTCTTTTTCTCCTCAGATGACCTTAGGAAGATTTAGATTTCTTATTCAATTTAGAATAAAAATTTGTTTTAACTGTGAAAAGATCATCTTTTCTATTAGAATGTATGAAGATTATCTATTAGTACAATCTATATGAATTGACTATTTGCAATTGAAATGTTCTTATTCAGAAATTCCTGAAGTATGTGACATTTTAATTTAAAACAAAGAAACACAGACACAGTTTGATTTATTCCTCCCCTACCAAATTCTGTTTTTCTTTTTTAAATTTGTCAGAGTATCTGAAATCCAACCTAAAATGATTGCTGTCTGTAGATATGATAAACCAATTTTTTTTTTTTTTGGTGGTACTGGGGTTCCTGGAAGCCCTTCTATCTCCGGGCTACACTCCCAGACCTATTTTTACATTTTTTTATTTGGAAACAGGGTCTCCTAAACCAGCGCGCGCGGCTGGCTTCGAACCTGCGCGATCCTCCTGTCTCTGCCTCCCAAGCGCGGGGATTACAAGCGTGCGCCACCACGCCCGGCGATAAACCAATTTTTTAAAAATTATTTCCCCTGAAAAATCATTTCATGTTGAGGAAAATTTTGACTCCCTCATCAAAGAGTCTACATTTGGTACTTTTTGTGTGTGTGTGCAGTACTGGGGATGGAACCCAGCAGGATTCTACCTCCAAGGGACACTCCCAGCCCTATTTTTTTATTCTTTATTTTGAAACAGGGTCTCACTGAGTTGCAAAGGGCATTACTAAGTAGCTGAGGCTGGCTTTGAACCTGCGCAATCCTCCTGTCTCAGCCTCCCAAGTGCTCAGATTACAGGGGTGCGTCACCACGCCTGGTTTACATTTGGTACTTTTAAGGAGGCAATGGGACACGGAATCTGACTGCTCGTTGTATACATTTGTTTGAGAATGCTATATGCCTGTCCTGGAGAGAAGATGAGCAGCATAAGCTTTAACATACAGGAATATTTTGCCTTTCAGAATTTCTAGAGTTCATGCATTGTTTTAAAGTGTCGCTTTTGTTTTTGTGCCAATTTTAATGCCTATTTGAGCAGAAATGCACTTTTAGTTATTTTTAGCCCTGCAGATTGGATTTAGAATTTAGTGGATTTACTTGTTGCTGATACAAATAACAAGATCTGTTATATTTGCAGCAGCAGAGGATTCACCACTCTATTTTTAACCCCATTTGTTCATCAAAATGATGCTGGTTTCAGAACCAACCAGTCAAGGAAGCACAGTTGATGAAAACACACTCCAAGGGAACATACTCTGCCATTATAAGAAGTCAACAAGACCCAACAGTTGTAAAATTTCAGCTTGATAAATTAACATACTATTAATAAATGGGGAAGAAGAAGTGAAATCCTTTCTGTGGCTGTTGTTATCAGGCTAATCTTAATTTTTTTTTTGCATGATAAAGACTGCCAGTCATGTGGATGTCACAGTAGATGCTTGTCAAATAGGTTTAGACAGTTGTGGGTTGCAGTTAAAGATTGTCACTCTGCAGGATATTTTTTAGCACTTCATTTATATAATTACATTTCATTTAAGAAAAAAATTACTTGTCAGAGTATATTCTCCCCGACTGCTCCAATTCAACATTTATGCTCTAAAGAATTCTAGCGTTTTGTGCAAGCACTCATATCTGTAACCGCTGGAAACATAGAAGTTAGCATGAGTATGATTTAGTAATGTGGTTATGTGGGTAGACCATCACTGCATCATGAATAGTTGGTGAAATTGGTCACAACACATTTGAGCAAATAGCAAAAGATAGATATGAGAATTTTCTTTTAACATAAGGGCAAGAGGAGCTCAATGGATCTGCTCTCCTATGAAACAGTCATAAGTAGAGAGAATAAAAACGTTTTATCAGTAAAAGTTTTTAAGAAAGGAGAAAGAGTCCAGGATGCTTTAGTTGTGGCATGCTTACTCTTGCACAAGCTCCCAGCTCAGCATGATGAAATATTCCAGGTAAGAGTAGCTGATTGGTTGGGGGTTCTGTTCCTCCACCTAGATCCCACTCATAGGGTAGAAGCTTTGTTCTTTTTGATGCAGCCTTGAGAATAGAAAGCAATTTTTACCATTGCCTCAGGTTCCTTATAGGGCAGAGGTTCCACAGCAGAAGGAACAATCTGAAAATACTAGAAGCTACTTTCTTTAAATCTCTGCTAGTAAAATAGAAATTTGACTTCAAGAGAATGCTAGCCACTATTCCTGCCCCCAATTTCAGAGCAGTGGATCAGAGATTTTTTCCCAGAGAGTGATACAGACCATAAGAGCTCTAGTATTCTCCCAAAAGGGACTAACTTTATTTGAAACAGAATTTGGGGGAGTTCAAACCCAAGGGCATACTAAAAGTTGATGGAGACTTTGTTGAAAACAATTAAGAGAAGTACAGAATTTAATAAGAACAAGATTAATCTTAGGCCAGCTAGTTTACCAGAGAAAATAGAGGAGAGAGAGAATAAGAAGAGCCAACCTAGGTGCAACAAATACTCAAATACCAGCTTCAAAAATTACCCCAGTGTAGAGCTCCAAATTTAATTGAATCTGCTTGTGGAGTAAGTTGTGCCCAGGGTACTGTTGAAAGCAATATCTAGAAATTGGGGTATCCTAGCAGCTTTATATGACACCAGCAGAAGCAGAGAGCTTAGCAAAGAGGTCAGGAGTGAAATAGTCCAGAAGAACCCTGATAAAACTGATCTTATCCTCGTATGACATTTTTCATGCTCAAGATTCTGCCTTTTTGAAGCAACATCAAAGCCTTTATGCTGTGGTAGAAATAGACTTCATTGACTTCAATAAAATTGTCCAGACAAATTGATAAATATGCAAACAAGAGCAAGTCTTGAAAATATAAGGGGGTAAGGTGCTAATATTCAGAATCATTGTAATGTCTTATCTAAATTGTTCAATTTTTAATAAGAATTATGAGAGCTGCTAAAATAAAAAAAGTAAGAACCATATATAAATCAGACAACAGAAAGTATAGAGGAGTATAACCAGATGTTGGTTTAACAAGGACTTTAAAATAGCCAGTATAAATATGTTCAAAGAACTGAAGGAAACCATCAATAAAGTAGTAATAAAAAAGATATGATGTCAATGTCTCATCAAATACAAAATAATATGAAAGATAAAAATTGTTAAAAAAATCCAAATCAACTGAAAATTTTAAGAGTTAAAACTAGATTGAAATTAAAAATTTACTAGAGGCACTCAAGAGTACATTTCAGCTGCTGAGAAGAAAGTGGCATTTAACTTGAAGATAGAGACCATTCTATTGAAGAACAGAAAGAAAAAAAGAATGAAGAAAAATGTAGACACGCGAAGAGAATTGGGAGGTCATCAAGCACACTAACACAAACATAATGGAAGAAGGACAAGGGTGAGAGAAAGATGCAGAAAAGTATTAAAAGAAACAATGGTGCAAATATTTTCAATTTGAAGACAAACATAAACACATATATAAGAAGCTCAAATTACTGAGTAGTATGAACACAAAGAGCCACTCACACTCAAAGAAATCATAATCTTTCAAAGGCCGAAACAAAAAAGGAAATATTGAGGCACCAAGAGAAAAAGAAATCAAATATAAAGAAGCCCCAAAATAAAATTAACAGCTGATTTATCTTACAATATAATGGAAGTCAAATTGGAATAGCAAACATTGTAAAAACTCTGCAGGGATCCTTATGTTCAAGAAAACTATGCATGAATAATAAAGGTAAAAAAAAGATATTCTAAAATAAGCTAAAACTGAGAGAACTCATTGATAGAACATCCACCTTATAAGAAATTCCAAAGAAAAAATTATGGTCTGATGGTAGTCAGCAACTCAAGATTGATACATGCACACATACACATGAATGTGTCGCCAATTGAAAGAGCTCTAAAGCAAGCAATTATAAAAAAGAATATCAATGTATATATCCTCCTTTCATCTATTAACTTACTTAAAAGGAAATTATATAGAATTATATATATATATATATATATATATGGATTATTGAGCTATAAGATAGAAAAATGTAATATGTTTGACAATAATACATTAAAGGAGTTGAGTAAGAGTTATGTTGTAAATCCAAAAGAATATGTGAAGAGAATTAGAAATGCTATAAAGATTACAAAAAATGTTCTCTTTTCTCTTAGCATCTTTAAAATTAAGGAACGAAGCATAGTGATGCATATTTATGATTTCAGTACTTGGAAGGCTGAGTCAGTAGAGTCACAGATCCATGGCTAGCATGTAACAGCATCTTACTCAGTAAGATCCTGTTTCAAAATAATAGAAGAGATTAAAGGTGTGGCTTAGAGGTAGAATGCCCAGGGGTTGAATCCCCCATACCACAAAAGAAGTTGTATAAAGAGATAATTATATAAACTATAGTTGAATTTAATAAATTAATAATTATAATAATTTGTAGTTAAATTTGTAATATATTTAGTTGTACTACATATAAAATATTAGCACGGAATGGGAAAAGGGAATTGAGATGGGAGTAATATTTCTACATTGTACAGTTTTGTGTTTCTTAACAATAAGGTACATTCTGAGAAATGTGTCATTAGGGGATTTTGTCATTTTGTGAACAACACAGTATAACTGTACAAAATGAGATGGCTATGATGTTTCTATTTGATATGGTCTTATGGGACCACTGTCGTAGATGCGATCCATAACTGATTGAAGTGTCATAATGCTGTACATAACTGTCTTTGAACTTAGTAGAAATCTGAAATAATATGGCAAAGATGTATATAGTAAGCTATAGGGGAGCCACTAAGAAATTAACTCAAAAATAGTGAACACTAGAAGGTTAAAGTGCTACATTGGAAAATATTAACTGAAGCCAAAGAAAACAGTAGAGGAGAAGTATACATGAAAACAACATGATACCTATAGAAAAAACTAAATTGACCTGTAACTCTATTATTTTAATAATAACATTAAACTTGAATGTACTGAACAATCCAATTAAAAGGTAGAGTTTTCCAGACTACATAAACAGCAAAACAAGATCCGATATGTTCTGTCTAAAGGAGATATACTTTATATTCAAAGATACAAATAGATCAAAAGTATAAGAATAGCTGGTCCTGGTGCTGTTGTAATCCCAGTACTTGGGAGGTTGAAATAGGAAGATCACAGATTCCAGGACAGCCTCAGCAAGTAGTGAGACTCTCATCAGCCTAGTGAGACTCTGTTTCCAAATAAAAATGAAAAAAGGGCAGGATGTTGCTTAGAGGTAGAATGTCAAGGTTAAATCCCTAGTGCTCCCACACACACATATAAGAATAAAAAATAAATAACAAAAATGGTAACCATAGGAAAGTTGAAGTTATTATATAAGAATGAGGCAAAATATGTTTCAGTTAGCTTTTCCATCCCTGTATCCATAATACCTAACAAGAAGACCTTAGTGGAGGAAAGATGTGTCTGGGCTCACTGTTTTTAGAGGTCCAATTTACGTTGGCTGGCTCTAAGGCAGAGACTGCCACAACAGGGTGCTCGGAAGAGGAAATCTGCTTTCAGCTCATGTTGGCCAGAAAGAAGGAGAGGGGGAGAAAGAAAGATAGAAAGAGGGAGAAAGAGGACGAACATGCCCAGGGAAAGTTTTGGCGCTAGCCTCACCCCCAGTGACCTGCTTTCTCCAGCCCCACCTCTGCGTCTTCCTGCACTAGGGACCATGCTTTCAACACATAAGCTTTTTGTTTGAAGCGGGAAGGGATTCGAAACACAAACTATAAAAATACATTGTAAACAAAAATTTCATCAGAGACTAAGAGGTTTGTTTATAATATTAAATTATAATATCAATGAATATATCAGAAGAATATTCAACTATGTCTATTATATATAATTAGTAAGAACTAATAGCAAGGAGCACATTGATAAGAGAGTTGCCAATGTCCCATTTTCAATATTGGGTGAAAAACTAGACTGAATGTAGTAAGGGATAAGATACCTTGAACATCACTGTATAGAAAATTGCTACCGCACTCCAGAAATTTTACTAGAATAAATATTGGCATATAGATCAACTGAACAAAACTGAGGATTAATAGATTCTCATATATAGTCAACTGATTTTTAACAAAGGTGTCAAGATGATACAACATGGAAAAATGCTCTTTCCAAAAAATAGTGCTTCAATGATTTGATATTCACATACAAAAGAATGAAGCTGGAACCTTTCATTATACCATACGACAGTCATTTATAAAGAATAGTGTCAACCAAAATCAACTTAAGAAATGGATTTTGCATTAAAATAAAATTATAATATTATCAGTGGAATAAGAGTCTGTTTATATAATCTGTTTCTAATATAGTTCATTTTAAGCCATTGCCCACTTTTATTTTTTTTATTTTTTTATAACAATTTTTTTATTGAACATAAAGAGTATAAATTTACACTATATTTGGTGCCCTCCCCCCCGCCCCCATTTTCCCTCCCCCCCCCCACCAATGGTTGTCCAGGTTAACCATGTCTTATTCATAATTTTACACATGTTCAAGTGTAGACCCTTATTAATCAAGACCGGCCTTCCTCCTCTCCTATCTTACCATCCAAACTTAGCTAGTATTTCCCCTTCAATATCTGGAGTCCCTCTGGTATTCTTTGTGTTTCCTAGTTTGGGCATATTAGAGGAAACATATGTATCTTCTTCTGTGCTTGGCTGATCTCACTTAACATAATGTTCTCCAGGGCTTTCCATCTTCTTTCAAATGATATAATTTTGTTCTTCTTTATGGCTGAATAGAATTCCATTGTGTGTATTTCCCATAGTTTTGCTATCCATTCATCTGTTGATGGTGATCTGGGTTGGTTCCATATTTTGGCTATTACAAATTGTGCTGCTATGAACATAGGTATGCATACGTTGCTGTAGTTCTCTGAATTCAGCTCCTTTGGAAAGATACCCAGGAGTGGTATAGCTGGATCATATGGTGGATCTATTCCCACCTTTCTTAGGAATCTCCACACAGATCTCCATAGTGGTTGAACTAGTTTGCATTCCCACCAACAGTGTAAAAGAGTTCCTCTTTCCCCACATCCTCGCCAGCATTTGTTGTTATTTGATTTCTTTATGCTTGCTACTCTGACTGGGGTTAGATGGAATCTCAGTGTAGTTTTGATTTGCATCTCCCTGATGGCCAGTGATGTAGAACATCTTTTCATGTATCTATTAGCCCTTTGTATCTCTTCTTTTGTGAAGTGTCTATTTAGTTCATTTGCCCATTTCTTGATTGGGTTGTTTGTTTTGCTAGTGTAGAGCCTTTTGAGCTCTTTGTATACTCTGGATATTAGCCCCCTATCAGAATGGTGGCTGGTAAAGATCCTTTCCCATTCTGTAGGCTTCCTCTTTAGGTTATTGATAGTTTCCTTTGATGAGAAGAAACTTTTTAGTTTGATGTTATCCCACTTGTTTATTCTTGCTTTAATTTCCTGAGCTTTGGAGTTTTTGTTGAGAAAGTTACTGCCTGTGCCAATATGTTGTAGTGTTGAACCTATGCTTTCCTCTACTAGCTTCACAGTCTCAGGTCTAATTTCTAAGTCTTTGATCCATCTTGAGTTGATTCCTGTGTTTGGTGAGATATAGGGGTTTAGATTGATCTTTTTACAAATGGTTAGCCAGTTCTCCCAGCACCACTTGTTGAAAAGGCTGTCTTTTCTCCAGAGTATGTGTTTGGCCCCTTTGTCAAAGATTAATTGACCAAAGATGTGTGGGTTTGTTTCTGTATCTTCTATTCTAATCCACTGGTCAGTATATCTGTTTTTGTGCCAGTACCATGCTGTTTTTACTACTATTGCTCTATAGTATAGTTTGAAGTCTGGGATTGTAATGCCTCCTGCGTGTTTCTTGTTATTGAGAATTGCTTTGGCTATTCTAGGTCTTTTCTTTCTCCATATGAAATTCATGATTGATTTTTCTAGGTCTCTGAAGAATGTCACTGGTATTTTAATGGGAATTGCATTGAACCTATAGATCAGTTTTGGCAGAATGGCCATTTTGATGATATTTATTCTGCCTATCCATGAGCATGGGAGATCTTTCCATCTTCCAAGGTCTTCTTCAATTTCTTTCTTTAATGTTTTATAGTTTTTGTTGTAGAGGTCTTTTACATCTTGGGTTAGGTTTATTCCTAGGTATTTTATTGGTTTTGAGGTTATAGTGAATGGAATTGTTGTTTTTATTTCTTTCATTGTGGATTCATTGTTGGCATAAAGAAAAGCCACTGATTTCTTTAGGTTGATTTTGTAACCTGCAACTTTGCTGAATTTGTCAATCAGCTCCAGAAGTCTTTTGGTTGAGTTCTTTGGGTCTTCCAGATAAAGGATCATGTTATCTGTGAATAAGGATAATTTTAATTCCTCTCTTCCTATGTGAATTCCTTTGATTTCCTTCTCTTGTCTGATTGCTGCAGCAAGAGTCTCAAGGACTATATTGAAAAGGAGTGGTGAAAGTGGGCATCCTTGTCTTGTTCCTGACTGTAGCGGAAATTCTTGCAGTTTTTCCCCATTCAATATAATGTTGGCTTTGGGTTTGCAGTATATTGCCTTAATGATGTTGAAGTACTTTCCTTCTATCCCAATTTTTTGCAGTGTTTTTAACATAAATGGGTGTTGGATTTTGTCGAATGCTTTTTCAGCATCTGTTGCTATGATGATGTGGTTTTTGTTCTTGGTTCTATTTATGTGGTGAATAACATGTATTGATTTGCGTATGTTGAACCAGCCTTGTTTTTCTGGGATGAAACCGACTTGGTCATGGTGTATTATTTTCTTGATATAGTTTTGAATGCATATAGCTAGTATTTTGTTTAGAATTTTTGCATCTATGTTCATTAAGGATATTGTTCTGTAGTTTTCCTTTCTTGAGGTATCTTTATTTGGTTTGGGAATTAATGTGATACTGGCCTCATAGAAGGAATTTGGAAGAGTTCCATCTCTTTCAATTTCCCGGAACATGTTATGCAGTATTGGTATTAGTTGTTCACTGAAGGTTTTGTAGAATTCAGCTGGGAACCCATCTGGGCCTGGGCTTTTCTTTGGTGGAAGAATTTTTATTGCCATTTCTATTTCTTTGGTTGTTATTGGTTGGTTTAGGCTTGCTATGTCCTCTTGGCTAAGTGTAGGAAGGTTAACTGTGCTTAGAAATCTATCAATTTCTTCCAGGTTTTCAAGTCTATTGGAGTATAAATTTTTAAAGTAGTTTCTGATAATATTTTGAATTTCTTCACTATCTGTGGTGATATCTCCTTTTTCATTTCTAATTTTGATAATTTGAGTTGATTCTCTTTTTCTTTTGGTTAGGTTGGCCAGGGGTTTATCAATTCTATTAATCTTTTCAAAGAACCAACTTTTTGTTTTATTGATTCTCTGAATTGTTTTTTTGTTCTCTATTTCATTTATTTCTGCTCTAATTTTGATGATTTCTTGCCTTCTGCTGGCTTTGGGAATAGATTGTTGCAGAATTTCTAGATCCTTGAGTTGTGTCATTAGGTTCTTTACTTGGTGGTTCTCTGTCCTTTTTATGTGGGCACTCAATGCAATAAACTTTCCTCTTAGTACTGCCTTCATGGTGTCCCATAGGTTTTGGTAGGTTGTGTCTCTGTTTTCGTTTGTTTCCATAAATTTCTTTATTTCTTCCCTAATTTCTGCTCTTACCCATTCGTCATTCAATAGTGTATCATTCATTCTCCATGAATTTGAATACTTTCTTTCGAGTTTCCTGTTGTTGATTTCTACTTTTATCCGTTGTGGTCTGAAAAGATGCAAGGAATTATATTATATTTTTTGAATTTGCTGGTATTTTCTTTGTGTCCCAGGATGTGATCAATTTTGGAGAAGGTTCCATGGGCTGCTGAGAAGAAAGTGTATTCTGTAGTTCCTGGTTGAAATACTCTGAAAATGTCTATTAGGTCCATTTGGTTTATGGTTTCCTTTAGTTCTAAAATGTCTTTACTCATCTTTTGCCTTGAAGATCGATCCAGTGGTATGAGAGGCATATTAAAGTCTCCCAGAATTATTGTATTTGGGTCTACTTGGGATCTTATGTCCAGAAGGGTTTGTTTTACAAATGTGGTTGCACCCATATTTGGGGCATAAATATTTACTATCATTATATCTTCTTAGTATAGTGTTCCTTTTAGTAAAAGGAGGTGCCCTGATTTGTCTCTTTTGATGTGTTTTAGTTTAAAGTCTGTTTTGTTGGATATCAGGGTTGCTACCCCTGCTCTTTTTTGGTCACTGGTGGCATGGTATATCTTTTTCCATCCTTTCACCTTCAGCCTGTGAATGTCTTTGGCTGTGAGGTGTGTTTCTTTCAGACAGCATATATTTGGAATATGTTTCCTAATCCACATTGCCAATCTATGTCTTTTGATTGGTGAGTTAAGTCCTTTGACATTAAGAGATATTATTGAAATATGATTTTTGTTTTCTGCCATTTTGTGTTCTGTCTACTCTTGGGTGGTGTGATCTTTCTTCTTTACTTAAGTGGCCCACTTATTAACTTCCTCTCTTCTCTGATTCTGAAGTCTGCTTCTTTTTTCTTCCTTATGGTTTATTTCTTTAAGAATTTTCTCTAGTGTTGGCTTTGAATTCATGAATTTTTTGAGATTCTGTTTATCGTGAAAGATTTTGGATTCACCATTGATCTTGAATAGTAGTTTTGCTGGATAGATTAGTTTGGGCTGGAAGTTATTTTCTTCCAGGGTCTGAATCACGTCGTACCAGTCTCTCCTAGCATTCCTAACCTGGGTTGTATAGTCTGGGGTGATTCTTATTGTTTTGCCTCTATATGTCACCCGTCCTTTTATTCTCGCTGCTTTTAAGATTCCTTCCTTAGTCTCTATATTGGTCATTTTGGTTATTATGTGGCGTGGAGTGGTCTTTCTTTGGTTTTGTCTCAGTGGAGTTCTGTATGACTCCTGGACTTGAAGATCGAAGTCTCTTTCCATATTTGGAAAATTCTCTGAGATTATTTCCTTGAAGATATTACAGATGCCCTTGGTCTGTACCTCTATCCCTTCCTCAATGCCTATTATCCGTAGATTAGGGCGCTTCATATTATACCATACTTGCTGGATGTTTAGGTTTTGTTGCTGTAAAGATTTCTGTATATCGCTGACTGTGTTTTCGGTTTGGGATGTACTGTCTTCTAATATTGATATTCTGTTTTCCATTTCATCTAATCTTCCAGAGTTTCTTTCAATTGCTGTCTTCATTTCACTTATTGCCTCTTTCATTTCATTCCAGACCTCTTTCTGATTCTTTAGTGTTTCTAATTCACCTTTAACCTCCTCTATACTTGTTTTGAATCCTTTCATCATATTGAACAACAAGATTCTGAACTCCCCTTCTTGCATTTCTAGTAGGTCAGTATTCGTGATTTCTGCTGTCTCTTCATAATTCCTGGTTCTCATATTTGTAGCGGTCTCTGTCCTGTTTTTCTGGTTTCTACCCATCGTTCGTGAGTATTATGCTTAGTCAAATCTTAATATTAGGAGTTGGGGTATCGGCTAGTCAGCAGAGCCTTTCCAGTGTTGAGGGAGGGTGGGTGATGTGGGAGGAGCTGGGGTGATTAGTAAAGGAGTCGGATTAGGTAGAGGATATGTTTAGGTTGAGAAAGACTTTAAGTATGGTAAGGTGAAATCTTGCTAGGAATGAGAGAGAGTTAACTACTAGGACTCTTGTCGTTCGTGGAGTAATTATGAATGTAAGAAATACTTAGAGTATTAGACCTGGAGGTATATTATGTGGAAAAGTTTTGGGGGAGAAAAGTATGTAGGGTTAGTGTGGGAAGGTTTGTAAATAGGGGTGATGGAAGGAGCAGACAGACACAAAAAAAGAATAGAAAAAAAAATCCACACAAGATACCAAGACTATTATGTAATCCAAGAAAAAGGGAGGAAGACCAATAAAAGGAGGAGAATGAAAATAAAGGAAGGAAGGAGGAAGAAAGAGGACAAAAGAACAAGAATAAAATAAAAGGAGCTAGCAGCTGGGTGAAATAAAAAAATAAGGCAAACTATCCAATATATATATAAAAAAACAACATGTGAAAGTAAGAGAAGTGTGGGTTGAAAGAAAAAAAAATAACACAGCAATAACCATACCAAAACAAAAGCACTGTAAAAGCAATATAAAACAAAACATCCACATTAAAAGTAAAATAAACAGTCCTCCTTATTTACGCACATGGGGTCAGGCCTATATAATATGTGCATATCTGATTGCTTTGGTAACTTTCAGAATACCATCCAATGTCTCTTAGTTTTCTTTGTACTCTATTTTTTATCTTCTTAGGTCACTCTGGGTGTTTGGACACCTTCTCTCCTTTAGCTGCTTTAGGTTTATGTGTCCGGATGTCTGGTTTCACTTTTATTTGATTCTGTACAATTCACAGGTTCTGCGAAATTCTAACCTGTGGTCAGTATCTCTGCACTCACCACCCTAGACTCCAGCCTGTGCTTCCCTACGACATGGGTGGAGCATGACCAAGGTATAATTAGAACCTCCCCCTGAGGTCCTGTGCAGATATTGTGGCCCGATGGATTTTCCTGTGTCTCTGGAAATTCCAGCTGGGTTAGCCGGTGTAGTCCCAAGATGTACCCTGGGCAAATGGGTGCTGGTTCCTGGGTGCCCACGCTTGCTGCCAGAGCTCTGCCTATTCCAAGGGTGCAGGCTGGGTGTGCTGCTTTTACTGGACCCAGGAGTGAGTGGATGCAGCTGTCTGTTGCTGCTGGTATGCTCTTCCAAGGTGTATTGAGCTGAGTTCTCGCTTAGAACTAAGCCTCTGGCTAGCAGGAGGGTGGGAACACCCAGCGGTGGGCCAGGAGTGCAGGATAGGTGCTCAAGGATCCAGTGCATGGTGCCCAATAATGGTCTCTGCCTCCCGCGGGATGTAGAAACTGGGGGTGCCCCAAGGAGATTTCCGGTTTACACAGGGCTTTCGCAGCCTTGAAGGCAGTCTCTGGCAAGGTGGCGGGGGGGCTAGACACCCAGGTAGGCTCCAATTTAGTGGAGAGAGTGGGACAGGCAATGACTGCTAGCAGGGAACCAGGGCGCAGACAAGGTGCGCAGAGGGGAGTTATCGGGTCTGAGGCTTGGGCGTGCTGGGGGGTTGGAGTGCAGCGCACACTAGGGTCCGCACTTCCCTGGGCGCCCTCAGGTACCTGTCTTCCTTGGTTCAGGATTCGTGGGAGTCTCTATGCTGTTGTGATCCAGTCTCTGGTGAGCACACAGAATTCTGACGTGGGAGCTGCTCGCTGTTTTCAGTCCCGGATTATCTTGCTGCGGGACTATCGGGGCTATCGGGCAGGCAGCTCCGCGGGCCCGCGAAAGCAGCCCGCGGCCACCGATCAGCGTTTGCAGCTGGTCCGGTGTCGGGTCTATGTTCTTCTTCTTCTTCAAGTTCAGAGTTCCCCCGAGGTACCAGGATTTGTTTTGGTTCCTGGTATGTATTTATTTTGTTGATTAAGACACAGCTTTCTAAGTATCTGAAGTTTTATTTGCTTCAGCTACTGAGGAGTACTGTGTCCCTCAGTCGCCATTTTGAAAAAAAAAAAATTGCCCACTTTTAAATATGGCTTTAAGCCGGGCGTGGTGGTGCAGGCTTGTAATCCCCACTCTTGGGAGGCAGAGACAGGAGGATCGCGCAGGTTCGAAGCCAGCAGCACGCGCTGGCTTAGGAGACCCTGTTTCCAAATAAAAATGTAAAAATAGGTCTGGGAGTGTAGCCTGGAGGTAGAAGGGCTTCCAGGAACCCCAGTACCACCAAAAAAAAATTATATATATATATATATATATAATATATATATATATATATATATATATATATATATATATATATATATATATAATATTTACATATATATGGCTTTAATATTGTTAGCCACCCTTTATACCTATTCCTCTGAGGATCCAGGGAAATATAAAGTAATATCTTCTCAGTCCTGCTTATGTATGGTATTTAAAATGTATGCATTTAAATTCAGCAAGGTGGTTTCACATTGGTTGTCTAAGTGGTTCACTGTTCATGTTTAAATTTTTGACATGGAAGGTTGAAAACAGAGGATTGTGTTAAGAGTAGATAAAAAAATGTAATACCTAGAGCAATGAAACTAGGACTCTGGTATCAATTATTTCATAGAACATTTAGAACATGATAAAAGAAATAGCTTACTTTGATTATTAAATCTATCATGACTACTTTGGAGATTTAGATTTATCAGAAAATTTCATTTTTATTTTATTGTAAATTAATTGATAATTGTATCTATTTATGTGGTATAAAGCAGTGTTATGGTTCATGAATATAATGAAGGTTAATTCAAGCTAATTAACATATCTACCACCTCAAACATTTATAAATTCTGTGATGAGAACATTTGAAATTTATGCCTATAAGTTTTGAACTTCAAAATAGACTATTTTTAGCTATGCTGTATTATAGGTCTAAAAATAATAGAAACTCCATCATAATCTTTTTGCCCAATTAAAGCTTTGTATCCTCTGACTATCATCCTTAACATCCACCCTTCAGCCTCTGCAAGTGCCATTCTCATCATTTAAATAATTATAATGTAAAATCTGAAAGTTCAGATTAATAGAACTTCTTCTTTTCTTTTTTTTTTTTTTTTTTTTGAGGATCTGAGGATGGAGCCCAGGGGCATTCTACCTCAGAGCTAACCCCCTGTCCTATTTTTTATTCTTTATTTTGAAACAGGGTCCCGCTAAGTTGTAGAGGGCCTCACTAAGTAACTGAGGCTATCGGTGAACTGTGATCCTCTGGTCTCAGCCTCCTGAATGCTGGGATTACAAGTGTGCGCCACCATGCCCAGCTTTAATAGAACTTCTCTGTACCATAATCAAAGTACTTACATCTGTGTGGTATATGTTCTGATAATCCATAACTATGAAGTTATACATCCTATTATTTAATTGATAGCACTTATTACCTCTCCGGCTTTTTCACAAAGCATAGTAATAAATGTACTCAACTTTTCTATCATGTATTCAAAATAAAATCCTATTATGAGTCAATTTCAGTATCATCCTTTAGGCTAGACACAGTGCTAAAATGAAAACTATCAACTTCTCTTTCCTGGGTAAAATTTGAGACCCTCAGAATGAAATGTTTCAATTTTATATAGCTATCTCCTTTCAATTATTATACTTTTAGTTTTTTGTATCAATATATGTAGAATTAATTTAACTCAATTTTCCATGTAAACCAAAACAGAAAAGGGAGCCTGTCTAAATGAAGTTTAAATTAAACTTAAATTGTAGATTTTATAGGTGTCCTATATATAGGATGGTGGGACATAATGAGGGAAGAGTGAAGTTAATCTACGCATACATACACACACACATCAGAACATAGTCTGTCGTGTCCCTAGAGCTCCGGCCCACAGAGCCCCAGGAAAGAAGACACAAACGCCGAGTCTGCTGATGATGCTTCCTTTTTAATGCTTCTTTTTTAATGCGCACAGAAGGCAAATATATATCAGTCTCATAAACCCTCCATCATCACTCCACCAACCCCAAGCTTCTCACAGCAAGGGCATGCACATTTCTAACCCTCTCATAGGCGGGCTGGTGGTAGCACGAAGCGCTGCGTCACTGATCATCCGTAGGGCGCCTGATAGGGCTCACTGCGCAGGCTCAGGGCACCGCCAGCCTCGTGAGCCTCGTGACTTGGCAACATGCCTAGGTGCCATCTTGAGCCACCGCCCCATCCCGGTCTAGCCGAGTGGGCCCTGACATAGTCTATTATATTTTGTAAAGAAAAACATATTCTATGTGTACATACTACCTTTTTGTTCTTTAATATACATGGATGTATAAATATAATCTCCCTTCTGTGGCATTCAGAGGGGGTAAAATATTTACTGAGTGCCAAGACATCCTGCTGCCTCGGCATCTATGTGTTGAGACCCCCACTCCACATAGTTAATCGGCAGAATGCCCCGAGAAAGAGGTATCGTCTCTGGCCAAAATATCCCCCACTTTTACCCTTCATGACTATTAATATTTCCTTTAACTTTCTACATGAATTGCTCCAGTGATGTGAAATTAGGACTATAAATAGAAACTGAGTCTGTGGAAATAAAACCTCTAATAATTTGCCTAAATGTCCTTGGCTTTGTTCAATAATAATAAAAACTGGCCAGAATTCAGATGCTGTGATAAGCATTCCAGCTGCAGCAATTACAAAGGGTCTCTGACCCTCACTATCACTAACTTAGGTTAAGCTATTAACTCAGGTAAGGTAGTTCAGTTTAAGGAAACTTTGTTTACCCTTGAGATCCCGCCTAGAGACAGAGAAGATAAAAACCTTGTGTGTGACCTTAAAGCAATTTAGTTGATAAACAACTTAGTTGCCCAAATACAATAGACTCAAGGAGAAAGATTGGTGACTTTTATGCCCAGTGTAAATATTCCTGAAGACAGAAAGGCTGATCGCATGGTTAATGAATATGACAAAATAAAGGACAGACGTTCTAAATATATATGTATGAAGGAAAGGAAATACCATGTAAGAGTAAGAAAAGCATTTTTGCATGAAGAAGAGCTTATCATAAGAAAGTCCCAACTGGGAAAGAAAGGAATTAGAAAGTTAGAAGCAGGTTGCAGAGGGTTTGTGACAGAGAAATGGGTTATTAAAGATGGTTAGACTTTTAATAGGCTTATTGTCTAAAGAAGAGTGTTCAGCAGTTAAGGAAATATATCTGACAATTATAACCAAGAACTTTGTGGTGTTGTTTGTGGTATTTTGTCTGCAAAACTGTGTTGTGAGTTTGCTTAAGCTTTCAGATTTAGGAGATAAAATGCCAACACCTGGAGAAACTTTATCACATCCACCTGAATCACTACGTCTCCCCACATTTGCTATATGAACTGAGCCCAAAAGATGGAAAGTTCCAAGAGAGCCAAAGAAGATTCCCCGAGAAACCCCCAAGCCTTGGTCATGCTTGTTTATTTTGGGAAGTGGCCCCCTGGGACTGCTTATCTGCAAAGACCTTGGAAAAGAATCAGGAGTCAGGAGTCAATCTCTCGAAGATCAACAGCCAGCTGAAGGACTAGTTTTATTACCTTTGTTTACATGTCATTCATTATTACTTCACAATGATTACACCCACCTCCCTTTTCTCTTATTATTAACTTTACTGGTGAAAGGTATAAATTTCTTGGAGTTTTTGTAATAAAGTGTCATTGGTTCAAGAAGCCTTTGTCCACCTCAAATTCTTTCCCAAGCGCCGTACCTAAAAACTTAGGGAATTCATAGAGGGGAAGGAATTGCTGCAAATAAGTTTCTGCAGAACTCCACCTGCCTTTTGTCCCATCTTTCTGAGGATTTGACCGGGAGCTGACAATAACGACCCAACTGAGATTAGTTGGCGACAACTGAGTGTCTACTTTATGACAGTAATAGCATAATTCACTGTCACAAGGCCTACCTCATTCATTTCATTACATAGATGTTGTACCATTTCACATCATCACAAGAATAAGGAGTTGAGTACAATGAGATATTTTGAGAGAGAAAGCAAGAAAGAGGGAAGGACCATATTTACCTAACATTTATTGGGGTTTATTGCATCTTCTGTTTTATCCTTACTGATTATTAATCCCCTTATGCCTAATTAATAAATTAATACAGTACATATAAAGATATATATTATTCATAGTTGTAGATACTCAGTGTGATCTTGGAATGTATCTTTCACAGATATGAAGGGACTACTATACTCAAAATGCAGGAAAATAACATCCATAGATACAAAATATAAAACAAGTGTTTAATAATATAAAAAACAGAAATTGAGAAGATTGAATATATGTTTAATAATAATTACAGAGGGAAACAATAAATAAAGAATGAGGGAGAAAGCCATGCAAAGAGATCACAGTTCGTACTTTTTCTATAATTGAGTCCTTGGCTTCCTGGGTTATATTGCTTACAATGAAGAAGTCTCAAAAAGAACCAGAGTAAAGCCTCAGGTTACCTACAAAGGGATAGCAATTAGACTTTCTCAGAACTTCACAAAGAAGAAATAACACAGAGAATGCAATAAAACTGTACCTTTATAGTTCTAAGAGAATATAAGTAGGAACTTTCAGTTTTAAAATATACTAACCTATAAGCAAGAAAGATCATAAAAGAATGAAAAAAGGTATTTACTGAGCAAATAGACATCCATAGAATGTTAAAAGATTATACTTTAAAACCAAAAGAGCAACACAAACAAAACTGGTTCCATAAAGTCGATTTGTGATAAAAGAATGACTATTGAGTCCAACAAATACATGCACACATTACATTAAAAATCACATCTGAACTGCACTGATTTTATAAAACAATAATAATAATAACTGAGGGAGTTAAGGCAAGAAGGCCAAGATGGAATTAAAGAACTGCACAATAATAACAAGTCCTTTTATTGTTTAAAATGAAAATAGCTCTCTAAGTGCCTGTTTCTATCTACTTAACGCTTTTTTGTGTAGTACTGGGGATAAAACCCATGGGCATTCTACCTCTGAGCAACACCCCTAGTCCTATTTTTTATTTTTTATTTTGAAATGGTCTCGAGTTGCAGAGGGCCTCATTAAGTTGCAGAGGCTGTCCACAAACGGAGATCCTCCTATCTCAGTCTCCCAAATGCTCTGATTACAAGCATGTACCACCAGGTCTTGTGCCCTACTTAACTATTCCCTGGATGATTTAGTTTATGACTATTGACCTTTTGACATGTATGAGACATTCTTAAGGAACATTTCATAGCACTGAAGAAAAGAAAATACTTACTATCACAGAGTTTACATTTTAGTGAGTGTAGCCAGGAAATAATTATGATTAAAATGTATAGAGTACTTTCAGCAGTGTCGAGTCTTCCTTGGGGAGTGTGTGTGTGTGTGTGTGTGTGTGTGTGTGTGTGTGTGTGTGTTAGGAAATTTTAGTTTTCATGGTGTGATAGGTAAGGTCAAAATGAGGAAGTGATGTTTGAGCAAACACTGTCAGGTGTAGAAAAGGGAAGCATATAGAGATTTCAGATCCTTGAAAGACAAAAGGAAGTAAATGTAAAGCTTCAATGATGAGGTGGAATTGTGCCAGATATGTTTGAAAATAACAGCAGTAAAAAGAATCCAATGTGCCCAGAACAGAAAGAGTGAGGAGAATAGCAGATAAGACTAGCAAGGAAAGGTAAGACAGAGCCAGAAAGTCCAGGGTGAACAGGCATTGCAAGCTGTCATTTAGAGAAAGTAAAAGAAGAGTTGATGGGTCTTGAGCAGAAGATAGAGGTAACGCATACTACGCTTTAAAGAGATCTACAGCAGGGTAAGGGTAAAACAAAATTACTTTGCTGTAATCATCCAGAGGAAAGGTGATGGTGATGTGAATGTGGCACTGGCGGCGGTGAGAAGAATCTTGTGCCTGAATGTCTTTTGAAGGTAGAGACAGTGGGATATCTAGACAGGTTTGTTCTAGAGTTTGAGAAGACAAAAGTGTCAAAAATAACTAATTTTCTTGGCCTGAGAAACATGAAGAATGGATTCAACACTTAACTAGCACTCACTGAGGTGGACTCACACAGTTGGGGAGAGTTTAGAGGGAGGATAGACTGGAAGAGAAAGATGAGGGGCTTATTTTTAAGATAGAGGTGGGAATAGTTCTTTAAGATTGATTCCATTTTTAGTATCCTCAAATACAATAGTTTTAGTAAATGAAGTCAACTTGATTAAAAGTATATATTTAGTATTCCAAAGTTATTCATATTAGCATTTGTTTTGGACAACATTCTCACTGCTGTAATCCAAAACAACTGACCACACACTTTAGAGGAAGAAAGATTTATGTGCTCACAGTTTTTGGAGATTTCAAGATTCAGTTCATGTGACCGTGATTTGTGGAGCTCAGGTCATGATGATGGGAAGTAGAGAGAGGGAGAGAGCAAGGCTCTGCTGTCACATCATGGATACTGGAAAAACGGAGCTCAAGCTAGGGGATTTAAATACATAAATACAGTCTCTACCTTCTCTAGCCACACCTTAGCTGCCTAGGTTACCATCCAGTAAGTCCATCACAATGGATTTACCCACCACTGAGATTAATACCTTCAAGATTTAGTCACATCAACTCTGATCTTCAGGGTAAATTCTATATTTAGCCATAACAGTATTATTTTACTGAATTTAATGAAGATGGTCAAGATAGGGCGAGGGGGGAAGACAGGTGAAATGATTAGAGGGAAAGGCAGAGAGAGAAAGTCACCAGCTCTACAAGCTCCTTGAGTTTCCTCAGACCACATGGCTGAGTGCTGTCTCCTTCCAAGTCTGAGTCCAAGGTCCATGGGGCTCTTTTGAAGTACTAGATTTTGGTAACCCAAAATGTTTACATTTTTCTTCTAGTCCAAGGTAGCAGTAGCTGTTTTCCATATTCTTTGTTTTTGCATTTTATCTTCCAATAAACAAATGAATCCCTTTTATTTAATTTGGGTTTTTACTTTATTTATTTATTTTTGGTGGTACTGGGGGTGGAACCCAAAGGCTTTCTACCTCTGGGCTATACTCTCAGACCTATTTTATATTTTATTTGGAAACAGGGTCTCACTAAGTTGCTGAGACCCTCACTAAGTAGCTGAGGCTGGCTTCAAACCTGTGCGATCCTCCTGTCTCAGCCTCCCAAGCAAGGGGATTACAAGCATGTGCCACCACGTCCAGCTTAATTTGGGTTTTTTAAATGCATAGTTTGAGCCAGTGCTTGTAATTTGGAGACTGATATAGGAGGATCGTAGGTTTGTAGCCAGCCTCAACTACTTAGTGAGGCCCACTACAACTTAGTGAGAACATTTTTAAATTTTTTTTAATTTTTGCTCCAAAAAATAGGGCTGGGTTGTAGCTTGAAGGTAGAATACCCCTGGGGTTCAATCTCCAGTCTCGAAAAAAAATCATAACTTGTTTCATTTTTTTATAATTTGATTCTACCTCATTCACTGTAAACATGGAATATAAACCTATCATAGCACAAAGAAGCACATTTATTTTCATTGCCCATATCACTCCAAACTAGATTATGATGTGAGAATATAATACACCAATAAAATATAAATCATCATCATCATCAACAATAACAGTAATAGAGTCAATTTACAATCAATAAAATCTGGAAGCAACCCAGGTTTAATCACCAGATGACTGGATAAAGAAAATGTAGTATATGTACACTATGAAATTCTACTCAGTCATAAAGAACAACATCATTTTGTCATTTTCAAGAAAATAGGTGGAATTAAAGAATATTATGCTAAGTAAGATCAGCTAGTTTCAGAAGGTCAAGGGTTATATGTTTTCCTTTCACTTATGGAACCTAGGAAAAAATAGGAATCATAATAAACTTTAAATAATGTGAAGAGAGACATATAGAGGAGTGAAGGGGAGTTGGGGGAGGTAATTAAGGAAGGTAGTACTACCAATTTTACTTATGTGTGGAGAGAAAGAAGGAGGCTGGGAGGGATGTGGAGTGAAATACATCAAGAGCCTAGTACACCTATGCTTTTATCATTTGAAGCTCACTATGATTATAATCAAAATATACTAACAAAATAATTAAAATACAGTTATCAAATTTCCTCCTTGGAATTAGTGAATAGGTAGTTTGTATAAAGGGGATATTGTATTCTATATTAATGATATAATAGATTTTGAAATACGTAGGGCCACAGTATAGCAATTATGTTGAAACAATGCAGAGAAATTTAAATTGAGCTTTTAAACTTTATTCATTTTGCAAATTTTGGTATATATACTGTTTTAACATAGTATAGATCTCACATTTTCCTAGTGACACACACAGTATTTTTGAACAGCTCTCAGGAGTTGAAATGCTATATGGTTTTACATTTAAATGTAAATTTTTGAGGGGGAAGACATCTTGCTGTAGAACTGAGTGACTATTTTATTTCTTTGAAGATGATTTAAAACTCCTTTTATTTAGCTAAATCTGTCTTTTCCATGCAAGTTTGAAAGAATTCTTGAAGTTCTTATAAATCTAGGCTCTCCTTTTATATACCAGGTTGAATTATGTCAATAAAGAATCATTTCCACTGAAATAGTTAATCTTTCTGGATGAGACGTAAGTATTAGAATAATACAGATTGCTGTTTGAGACCAGTATGGAAAGATAGCATTAAGAAAACAAATGTCACAAGCTATGTGACAAATGGCTATGCCTACATATAAATCATAGTGGGTTTCCAATATGATTATACATAGGACTTTGTTCAAAATCTCTCTGTGGTGACCTATCATGCTTATAGCATTCTTTTAGTAAACAGGATGAACCTCCATTTGATATCAACAACATAAGATATCATAAGAACTGGTAAAAACTGAAAGCAATAGTTCCACAAGCTCTTTATCTTTTTCTTCCTAACATCAAATCCACAATTTTTTGCTGCTTTCAATTAATCAATTCAACATATTATCATATAGATTTAGCGACCTAAAAAGTCTATATTTTACTAGAGTTTTAATCTCATACATTTTGTTACGGTTGAGGGGAAGAAATTATGATTCTGATTTAAGAGATCTCTATGGCCTTAATTATTTTAACCACATGAAGTATATTTTCATTTCCATAGTTCTCACTCCTTGTCCACAGAGATAAGATCCTCTGGACACAGAGGCAGTTTAGATGACCTACAAAAAGAATGTGATCCAGGCACATCAGTTGCAGTGGCTGTTATTGGCTGTGTATTTTAGGCAACAAAATTTTCCAATGAATAAAATGTATGTGAGGTAAAACTTACAAAGACATATACACACAGATGTGGCAATATTTTTGTGAGCATGAGAACAACATGTCAAAGCCTTTGGCTACAGAGAAATAAGGCCCAGGGTCTGTGGGGCTTGATGAGGTAGCAGGGTCATTGCACTAACCCTCCAATTTCCCTTTATTCAGGCCTTTTGACATCCAAGATAATTAATGTTTAAACTTCTTTTATTGGGTATTCTATAATGTCTATTATGATATTGAATATTGTAATTGATGATTTACTATCCATTGATTACAGGGTACAGGGCCAACCTTTTTTGTGATTATTGCTGTTTTTAATTTTTGGTACTGAAGATTAATCATACGGGCACTCTTCCTCTGACCTTTACTCCCAACTTTTTTTATTTTTATTTCTTATTTTGAAATGGTCTTGTTAAGTCATGGAGGTTGGCCACATACCTATAATCCTCCTGTCTCAACCATCCAAGTACTGGGATTACTTGTGTATGCTACCACTTCACAGGGCCACACTTATGGCCAAAGCTATTTATACATCCTCTGCTGTCCACATCTAAGAGACATGTCACAAACCCACCAACTATAGAATTCTACATTTATTTTTTTGTTTGCTGTCCAGCAATGGCCATCCTCACCTAACACCTTCCCACCACTATAGTGATAAACGTCTCTGCTTTGCTTTCCTGTTGCCTTGTGTGCCCACTCACTCAACCTGGTATTCACTGTGTCCCCCTACATAACGTAGCATGCATGCTCCTCCTTAAATGCAAGCAATAATCTCCTCATGTCCTCCCTTAGTCATCTCTCTCTTAAGGGTACCATTGTGACAATTTGCACAGCAAGCAGAGTGACCCAGTGTTGGATGAAGAGGCATACCTTTAGGCTGCTCTTGACTCATTAGCTGGACTCACCAGTGAATGATGTCTGGTTACACGTGGCAGGCACTGGCAATTTAGTCAGTGTTGCTTAGTGCTGCATTGGCCACACACACAGCCATGGTATCCCTTGGTGTTTCAACCTAAGTTGCAAGTGGGCATCTAAGGCCCATGCCTCTATGGCATACCTAATTTAATTTAATTTACTTTGGGGATATATAACTTGATCTACTGTATCTCATTTTTTTCTCTACCCTCCTCCAGGGCCAGTTAAGTTGACAGGTGAGCACAAGAGAAAGGTTCCTTAAAGGGAACAAAGAAAGGCTCCTCTAGAAATGGTGGGTTAAAAAGTACTTGAAGGCAAGTCTCATCTACAGACCTCAAAGCACTGAAGTAAGGTGAAGAGTTGCTTGAGCAGACCTAGTTCTTTCCTCCCTGTAGTGAATTATTACACTGGCTTGCCCTTTTAGAGGCTGTTTCTGCACAAAATTTACCAGTATCCTCCATGGATTTACAGGGGGACTTACTTATACCTTCTCCTCATAGAAGGTATGAAAAACAAAGACTTAACTGTTGATTCACAAGCAATTTTTTTGTTGGTTCTTGCCCTGCTGTTGCCACAGTTTGTCCCCTGACTTGGTAGAATATTACACACCCCACCCATGGAAACTGGTGGTTCAACACACAGTGAAAAAGAAAAAGGGGAAGGAATATTTTGTTTCTCTTCCTCTTAAGACATCCAAAGAGTTTTGTCAGCTCATCAGAGATTAAAAATCTCCCAGTGTGTCTGGGCACTCTTAAGTCCTGGTATTTTTAGATATTCTATGGATCTCCCTCAAAAACAATCATTAAAAAGCAAAGGATTAAAAGATAAAGCTGAAACTACTGTATACATAACCTTACTCCTCTAAGTGGTCAGCTGAAACTACTGTATACAGAACCTTACTCCTCTAAGTGGTCATTCAGGACCACCAGAATTTTATCAGGTATCCAAAGAGGGAAGAAAGGTGTGTGGGAAGTACATATGATAGGTATACATTTTAAGAAAAAAATAAAGTGGAGTAAAAGGACAACGAATGTAGTGAAAGGCTACTTTACACAGTGACTTAGCAAAGTGACAATAACTAACTACTCCGTAAGTAAGGGTAGCTTTTATCTGAGCACATTCCAGTAGAGGACGGACATATGCAAGTACTGAGGGTGTACATGTTCCTGGATTATTTGGGAGAGACAAGCGAGATATGAGGTTCAGAAGAATAACTATTGATATAAGGGCCAAATGATAAAAGATACATAGAATACTTGGCACAGTATCATGTTTGAAGTAATCAAGTGTAAAGAATACTTATTATTTTTCCATTTCACTTCATTGGAATACACAGTCTTGGTATTATTTTAATCTACTGCATTAGCGAAGTTCGCATTTTCTGTGCAAAGTGGCTCATCATGACCTAGCAACTCACGTTGTCTTAGATTCAACCTTCTAAAACTTTTCTTCCTGTCATTCATATGATAATTCTGACATTCACAGTTAATAGATGAGCTTTTAATTTCACCAATGACATTTACTATACTCATTAAATAAAATGAAAGTCTTTTTAAAGTCTACAAAATTTCCTAATGACTTTATCTGTTTATGGGTCAGGTATATATATGTTCATATCCCTACTCTCTACTATACTGTGGCTGAAGTTGTTAGCTAAAAAATATGAAATATGGAAAGCCATCTAAGTTAAGTGAAAAGAGCATGTTGTCGAACCATATGTAGAACACCCGTTATTTAAAAAACAAACAGTAGCTGTTTATGCATGCATGAAAGGATGCTAAAATGGTTTTGACTGGGAGTTTCAGAGCTGAGTTCTGAGAGATGAGGAGAGTAGGTTTTAAATTGTTAAATGCCTCCACATATACACCGAAGTGTTTGACCAGCAATATAGCAGATACAATAGGGGTGACAAATATTTTCTCCTAGGATTAATCAACATTCACAAGTCTGGGCTATAGAACAAACTAGAAAGCTAAGAGTTTGTGAGAACCATCAGAGTGTGAGTGTTTGGAGTGATTTCTGTATCTTATTGCATAAGAGCAGGGTAAATTTTCCAAGTCTTGGAGTCAGGTGAAGTATTCTTTAGGAGAACTATTTAGAGGGGGTGATTGTGTCCTGGGATTTTTATGATGTAAGGCCCCTCATGTGATTTCTGACTTAAGGGATCTATGGCAGTAGAAAAAGAGAGAGATTTATACTGCTAGAATTTCATTGTCAACAGATTTATGCACATGCAGACCTCAAAAAGAAGCCTGAGGAGAGACTTCTTCAAAGACAAAGCAGCCAGCAAGACAACTGGGGAGGTGGCCAGGAGCCCCATGTAAAGATGGAACATATGCAGATTGGGGTAACAAAAGAAGCCACCACCTGCATCAGAGAAACTGTAGTCATAAATCTCCAGGAAGATCTTCTAAGTAGGTATGAAAAGGTTTTCACCAGTCAACATTGAGGGCCTCAATACAAATGATAACCATATGAATCAGCAAGACCTCTTCTAACCCAAACTTAACTCTCCCTGGTGTATTTATGGAAAAGCTTGAGGAGTCCTGCCTCCTAAAAGGGAGGAGAGGAGAAACAAGATGGGTAAAAATAAAGAGTTATCAGTGCCTAAGTAGCAAGAGAGAGAACATTGCTTTGTACTGAGTTTTATGATACGGTATTAAAGGAAACTTTTAGAAAAGTAAAACCAGGATCCTCACAATTGTATCTAAGATTATATTTTACTTACAAGTGAATGAGGAAAACAGTACCATAGCCAGGTACACACTTCCAGAGTACATATAGTATATGCTTCTGCATAAACTGCATTCTCTGTCAATGGATTTATACACACACAATGGCCAGATAAGTGCAAAGGACTGTGAATATAGTAAAAATTTAGAGGTAGAAAATAGTGCCTAAAGGCAGCTAGACTTGGTCAGACTCTGTTTAGAGCAGGTACAGCTTAGGCATTAAGAAAAGGATTTAGAGTGAGTATAAGATAAGCAAAGGAAAGACTGGGAGTGATTCTCAGTCAGCAGAGACATTCAAAATAGAGGCTTGAAGATCATGTTTCCTGGAACCAAATAAATATTAGGTACACTGAACTGCAGGTTTTAGGAGTAATATGAATTAATGTCAAAAATGTGGGTGAGAAGGCTGAGGCCTGCTGTGCTTAGCATCTTACTCCCAGCCCTTGGCTAGAGCATCTGACATCGAATATGTAATTAATAAATATTTTTGTAAAAATGGCTGTTTCCATCATTGTGAAGCGAAAAGGGCCACCAAAGCTTTGGATATGCAAAATTATTAGAATTACTTTTTAGAAATACTATTAGCTCAGCGGTAAGGGGCATTGGAGTAGAAAAAGTAATGTATAAAATACAGAGAGCTTAGCCAGGCATGGTGGCGCACACTTGTAATCACAGCATTCGGGAGGCTGAGACAGGAGGATCACAGTTCGCTGCCAGCCTTAGCTACTTAGTGAGGAGTTTTGCAACTCAGTGAGACCCTGTTTCAAAATAAAGAATAAAAACTAGGGCTGGGGGTGTAGCTCTGAGGTTGAATGCTGAATGTCCCTGGGTTCCATCACCAGTACAGTTATAAATAAATAAACAAATAAATAAATAAATAATAAATAAAGCAAATAACTTGAAATGAGGGTGGGGGACTTTGGAGATATAAAAGAAAGTAGTGGATATGAGTCTATTATAAAGATAGTATTTGTGGGCAAGGTTGGTGTACATAGAGAGAAACTAAGAAATTCAGAGATAAAAAACCTAAACGCTAACTTCAGATTTTTAGGTTATATCAAAGAAGCCAGGGTTAGAACAATGTTTTCATTAAATTTCCCAGGGTTTGGATACAGATAACTATTTTTGTTTTGGGAGGCATGCAAATAAAACTCATAGGCTCATCTTAAGGCAGATTTTAAAAGTTGGGTTATTATCTTTTCTTTTTGTATACTATTAACATTATTTTTATTTTGACTCCTTTTCTTTCAATTGAACAGAGTTTCTGCCCTCTTACTGTACTTTTCTTTATAAATTGCAAAAGGACACTGCCTTAATTTGGGTTCCTCAAAAACCAGAGCCAGAGCAAACTCACCTTTGATAGTTATTTATTTTATAAGTGATTCTAAAAAATGAACAGCACTACAGGAATAAGAAGAATGAAATAGTAAAATAGGATTGAAGACCGTTTGAGGATGCATTGACAACCTTTTGTTTTTAAATGTTTTCCTATGGACAACTGGAACTTTATTTTGCAGGAGATTTTTTTTTTTTTTTTTTTTTTTTTTGGTGGTACTGGGGTTCCTGGAAACCCTTCTATCTCCACGCTACATGGCCAGACCTAGTTTTTATATTTTTATTTGGAAACAGGGTCTCTTAAGCCAGCGTGGTTGGCTTCGAACCTGCGCGTTCAAACGTGCGTGAGTCTCCTGTCTCCGCCTCCTAAGTGCGGGGATTCCAAGCAGTGTGCCACCACGCCTGGCAACAGACTTTTGAATTCTGCAGAGTGCACTTCAGAATTTTCAAGGCACAGAAGAAAGAAGCATTTATCTCTAGCTCTCTTTTTTTCATTGACCAAGGGTAGTATAATAAGGTGCTGATAGCTTTGCACGGAAGTTTGCACAATGAGATGTTTCAGTAAGCACTGTCACCTGATATATACAGTTGAGGAAGGAAGACTTATTTGCTTAAGTTTGTGAAGAGGTTTACAGGACATAGTTTATTTTAAGGGATGGCTTCTGCAGTACCTACACTTCCTCAGGATATCCTGGCTAGGGGCAGAGACAGCAAAGAGAGGGGCTGAGAGACACATATATTCCCCAAGACTAATCCTAAGCAACCAAGTCCCTACCTTCTACATGGTTGCCTTGTCTACCACATGAGGTCCAGGGAAATTCTAAATTCACATCATAACAGCTACCTGAGAGATGTTCTGAATGTGATGGAAGTAGTAAGGTTAGATGTTGCAGGACAGAAGCCAAGAATTCTATGACAGCCAGAAGTAATCTGGCTGCCCAGATTATGTCTACACAAAGCTAGACACTCCACGCACCCTCACATCAAAGGTTTATGTGAGAAGGTGGGTTGAAAGAATGTGAGCTGGGCAAAAAAGTTGTTTGATATAGTTTAATCCTTGAACTTATGCTCTATATTAATTCTTATTCATCACATAGCCTTAAAAGCAGTGTTTATTGATAAAGGACTTTCTATACAAGAATTAGGATAGCCTAGTTCATGGATGTCAGCCAACTTTCTCTTTACCCTTTCCAGTACTTGCTCAATGATTTATTAGTAATAGCATGTTAACAAGAATGGAGACAGTGCACAAGTTAGCCAACAGGGGGCTCTAACTACTGCTGCTTCCTCTGTTTGGTCATCCTGCCAGTGTCAAACCAATGCTAACTGGTATGTCTTCTTTCAGGAGCCAAACCAATCTCCTTATGGGAGGTTGATTGTATCAGACTTTGGAGGGACAAAAATTCAATTATATTTGAGATTATTGCATTCTTTTGATATGGTTTCTTCTTCCTTACCTATAGATTTGCCATCATGACCACTACATATGAGCTTGCTGGTGCATTGTAGTCTTATATCATAATAAAATTCAGGGTGATGGGAACATACATGCACACAGCACTTGGTGAGATTCCCCCAGTGTCATAGTCTTTAGCACATCTTTGGTAAATTTATAGATCATAGGTGATTTTGTCTGGAATGTGGAATTACTTCTGATTTATTATCTTGATAAGGGCAATGGGTACAACATAAGCTGTTTCCACATGGTGTTTGCTATGACAAGTTTTCTTATTTATAGTTTAGGGAAGAAAGTGAGAATTCTGCGATATGTTAAACATATGCATCCCAGTTGGGCAGCGAGAAGCTGGAGATGTAATCAGAAGGTGGGTCTGTGGACTGTGAGATGAACTGGAGCTAGATTTGTTTCAGCAGTTTTCCTCTATAAGTACATGATCTAACCAAAGTTCATGGCTTTATTTTTGGATCCAGGTATCAGAAACAACTCAAACTCTACAGTTATCTATGTTCCTCAGCTCTGGAATTATTTATGTATTGCCCCATCCCCAAATATAAATAACTGTCAAATACTTCTTGGGATGAAATGACGGAGTGTTTGTTACACATACATATTCAATATGGTCTCAAAGTCTCTTTCCCTGAGGATATGGCTTCTGCAATCAGTGAACTCTGGAAGAAGAACTAACACAAATATATGGTGCATGTGAAAGGTTATGATTTATTTTTATAGTCATTGGTCCCAGTCTTTTACTTGCCAAATTTTGATTTTATCTGGCAATACACTCTAGTCATCTCCTTATCTTATTCATCCTAGGAACAACATGGTCTATCCCTTGTCACCATGGTAGCTGTGTTTATAAACTCATTGGATTAGACAACTCAAGTTAATGGTTGTATCTTTAAAACTATAACCAAATATCATCTTAATATTTTTATCATTACCATTGCTTACATACCAACCAGTTTCCACCATAACCCCATTAACTATTGCTTCAACATACCCTATCACAATTCCTTATTCACCAGTGGTGAAAGTCTTAAGCAATTATTATATTACCAAATGTCAGAGGCTATCAACATTTCCAATTCTAACAGCAGTGGGATACTTATTACTATCCAAATAGTGTGAAATTTGGTCCCCAGATTTCATGCTAAATCTGTTCTCTAAGGTAGCTTATGATTCCAATTGTTTTAATTTGAGCTCAATTAAATAATAGAGCATGGGATGAACAATTTCATATGGATAATTTACTTTGTAAAAGAAGCTCAAGGAGTGGGAATTGAGTCTGAAAAAAGTTAAATAAAAAGAGAGCCAGCCCCAGAAGTGTTAGTAACCTGTTTCTGACTGTGGCCAATTGGGACTCAATACTAAAATCCCTCAGAAAAGTCCATGGGAAAATAGAAACACAAAAGTAATTTATATGACTGTGTATGGCCAGCCCTCCCACTATCTCCATTTTCATTGATCAGAGATTTTCTGAAGAGGTTTTTAACTCACTAGGACCTTGTGCATGCTTCAGAACATCTAAGTGGATTTTCGCAGCCCTTGCAGATCGCAAAATCCAACAAGACCTAGGACAGAAAGTGAAAGCTAGGGATTACACTGAGGCTATACCTAGGTTCACGTGGTAGCCACAGTAATGGCTGAATGAAAGCATTCAAGATGTAAGGTGAAGCATAAGAATGAGCAATAGAGAGTAACATTGGTAATTGACATTTAAGACTTGACTGATCTTTCAAAAACTTTTTTATTGGTGCATTGTAATACAATGTACAAGTTGGTAGAGGCATACATGCACACACCACTCATTCAGCCTTTTCTCACATGATGTACATTTTCAGCAAAGCAAGAATGGAAGGGTAGGAAAAGAAGGCTGAGGTTGATTAATGGAGGAGCTACATTAGGTGTAAAAGTATATGTATAAAAGTATGAATGTAGCATGGTCAACCTGGACACTTATTGTTGGAAAGGGGAGGAAAGGGGAGGTGGGGTGGCAGAGAGGGTACCAAGCACCATCTGATTGCATGCCATTTTCAATATAATCCACATAAAAATATATTAAAAATAATAAAACATTTCAAAAACCTTTACATATTTAGTATATACATATGTAATATGGTGACTTCTATTTTCTAAGTACCATATTCATTGATTTATATTATTTATATAATATATAAAATATAATTTTGAAGAAAATCAATAATCTTGCCATCAAAAATCTCGCAGTAGCTGAGCATGGTAGCACATGCTTATAATCTCAGTACTTGGGAGGCTGAGACAGGAGGATTGCAGGTTTGTGGCCAGCCTTAGCTACTTAGTGAACACACTTCATAATTTAGTGAGACCTTGTTTCAAAATAAAGAATAAAAATAGGTCTGGGA
The DNA here is from genome assembly GCF_963383645.1 of Muscardinus avellanarius. Taxonomy (NCBI): domain Eukaryota; kingdom Metazoa; phylum Chordata; class Mammalia; order Rodentia; family Gliridae; genus Muscardinus; species Muscardinus avellanarius. Next base: position 203,666,973 of record NC_137786.1, on the reverse strand, counting down.
AGACAGCTCTGAGGTAAAGTGCCCCTGGGTTTCATCCCCAGTGCTGGAAAAAAAAAATCTCACAATACAGCATGGTTTTAATAGCTTCATTTGAACAGTTCACAGATTTTCAGGAATTTACAACTTGCATGTTTATTTCTAAATGTGACCATTTAGAGAAAGTGTAAGATATTATGGTGGTTCAAACTGGAAATCATGAGATCCATTTCAAATGTACTGAAACAGTATGATGGGGTTCAGACATCTTTTGTCTAATAAGTTATCTGGAAGATTTGCTGTTTTCAGATCTAACTTCTTAACAATAACCTCATAAAGTTATATAAGTAGCAAGAAATTTTTTTTTTGGTTACCCAAGGTTCTTTTATAATCCCTCCAGAGATAGGGGGGTGGTGAATTGGCTCAGACCACCCTCTGCCCATGCCATTCTGGCATGGGGCTGTAACTATCTTCTCTATTTCTATCTTTTTAATAAACTTCTTTAAATCTTCAAAAAAAATAATCCCTCCAGAGATTTACCCATTTATTGTTTTTTTTTTTTTGTGGCAACTACATTTTTCTTCCTACCAAGAATCTAAGCCCAAAGCCTTGATCTATCTTGTATAATATGATAGGGAATGAAGAGTAACTTTACTCAAAGTTTTCTTCTGTTGAGAGGCAAAATGGAGAGAAAGGAGGTACTGCAGATACATAGTCAGAAAACTCTTTTTTTTTTTTTTGATGGTGGTACTGGGGTTCCTGGAAACCCTTCTACCTCCGGGCTACAGTCTCAGACACCTATTATTTTATATTTTTATTTGGAGACAGGGTCTCTTAAGCCAGCATGGCTGGCTTCGAACCTGCAGGATCCTCCTGTCTCCGCCTCCCAAGCACCTGGATTACAAGCCTGCGCCACCATGCCCTGCTCATAGTCAGCAAACTCTTAAAGAGCCATTCCTTGGTGTAACCTCATCCCCTAGAGTGTGGGTGGAAACCTGTGACTTGCTTTTATGAAATGGCAAAAGGGATAGTATGTCCTTCCCTTGCCCAGGCTGTGTTACATCTCAAAGGTGATGAGATTTTACTCTGATGATTGCAACCCGTTGTGTAAAACTGTATAGAAGATTGGACTCTTCCTTGCTGGCTTTGGAGAAGAGAGATGCCAAGATAGGATATGCCTATGAAGATGACTAAATAGCAGGGAACTACTGGCTTCTAGAATCTAAGAAAGTTTCACAACCATGAGGATCCCAATTCTGCCAGCAACCATATGGATTTTGAGAAATACCTTCAGCCATAAATGAGTATATCTGTTTTCATCCTATGCAACCCTGAGAAATAGACTCAGCTAATCCATGCCAAGACAGAAAATTAATATGGAAGGCTTGGTATATCTATTACTTATATCTATTATTTATATCTTTGATTTTCATAGATTTTAATGTCTATGTGAAATATGAGTTGAATAATTTTCACAACTGTGTTGTAATAATGCAGGATTGAGAATTCATATTTGAATATCTTTAGGAAACATCCAATTTATAGGAGTGCAAAGTGGACAGTGTAAGTCTGGTGGAGCACAGCATTAGCCTATGACCATGGAAACTACCATGCAGTATAACAGTAAGTCCAAAGAAAACATATTTTAACACATCAGATTGGAATCGATGTGAACTGCCAGTTTCCCAAGCTGCCTTATATGGCTTTTCAATTTCTTTTCAAATGATTGTGCCTTTCCATCCTACAGATCTAGTTTGTTTTCTCATCCCTTACCTCCACTTCACGGATCATTGGTTCCTTGTGGAATTAGAGTTAGAAACAAATTGCATCTTTCACCTGTGTAAGGCACAGGATAAAGTGATGGAAAATCCATGGCTGTAGTTGTTTACATTAATAATTTGATTCTGGAGCATTGACAGAGGAGTGGAGCTCTACTTGGAGAATTTGGCTTGGCTATAAAAACAATGCCAATAATGTCACTTCCTTGTTCTTACTTGCCACTCATCCTCAACTCTGCTATTCACTTGTTTAATTGACAATGTCTGTATTGCAGAGATCTTGTGCCAGCTGCTGTTCTAGATGCTGGGGATTCAGTCCTGAACTAGAGGTGCATTCCTTTCCTCAAGAAGTTTATTTTCTAACGGCATTCACACTGCCTAATAATTACTACAAACTGCCTAGAATGTGTTAGTGTGACTAAAATTTGGTTAGGAATTTAAGCATTTTCCATATATGTTACTTTTTATTTTTATTTATATATTTTATTTTTATACTTTTATTGGGGCATTGTAGTCTCATATCATAATGTGATTCAGAGTGATCGTGACATACATGCACACAGCATTGAATCAAATAGTGTGGCTATGGGCTCAGAATTAACAAATAGCAGAGAATTATTATAAGATGGTAGAAATGGTGAGTTGTATTTTTTCTATCTACTACAAATTTTCTTTTTAGCTTTCATATTTGTATTTATTTTAGACACTGAAACCATAGGTTTATGATACTTGACTTGTACATAAACACCTTAGACAAAATAGGTAGTATATGTAATACATTCTTAAAATACAAAAATATATTTTTAAATTAGAGCATAGATTTTTAGGATGGGTAGTAGCAGGATGCTGAAGAATCTGAATACCACAACTTCAGTGTATTACTTAAAACAGCATGCTTATTAAGACTAAAACCATAGGTTATAGCAATTTCATGTGTAATATGTAAAAAGAAATCAAGTCACACACAGAAAGCATCCACCCAGTGTTATAAAAACGAGTTAAATATATGTTCCTCTGTGGCAATTGGAAAATTGGAAAATTGACCATTGTTACATAAGAAACTAAAACAAACAAATGAAAACAACTTTAACTCAGGAGGTTCTGATTTTCTGTAGACTTGAGGTAGGGTCCAGGCATTATATGTGTTAACAATTTTATGAGTCATTCTGTTACAGCATTTGTCAATAATGCACATAACTTACAGTAAGGCAGATTTCAATTCTATGCAAAGAGAGATGTTTTTAGCGTTATATAACTGTCCAGAGTCAGCACAAGTAGGATAGCAAATTCAAATAAGAAGTTATCAGTAACATTCAGACATATACATAATATATATTTTATATTTATATATATATAAATTTTATATAGTTGTTATAAATGTATAAAAACTGACCATATTAAAGTATACTAAATATTTTCTTATTTTCATTATGAGTAAAATATTTCAAATCATATTAATGTTGTTTGTACTATATCACTTTAAATCTAAAATTTCCTTTTTATAAATCACTTCATATTTGAGTCTATAGTAAAAGACAGTATAGCAGAGTGGAGACAGACTATTTGTAATTTCTGCCTTCATTTGCTCTGTATTCTACTGAATTTTAAAATGTATTTTATTTAAATATCACAATTATACACATTTATAGGGTACAGTGTGCCGTTTCAATACATGTATTCAGTGTGCAGGGATCAGATAATAGTAATTGGCATATCCATCACCTCAAACATTTATCACTTCTTTGTGTTGGGAACATTCAAAATCCTCTACACTAGATATTTGAAAATATCAATTAATTGTTGTCAACCATAGTTACTTTGCTCTACTATAAAGCATTAGAAATTATTCCTCCTATTCAAACACTACATCTGTTAAAATTCTCTTTCTACCTTCCCCAATCCTGCCCAGGTTCTGGTGGTTACTACTATTTTACTATCTACTTTGATGGAATTAACATTTGCCCATTCTTAAATTGGATTACTTTATTCTATTTTGTTGATTTGTTTGCAATAATTATATATGTGTATGTATATGTATATCATCTATAATTGCTTTCTTGTCAGATAATTTACTAATCTTTTTCCATTCTGTGGGTTGTGTCTTTGCTCTGTTGACTATTTCCTTGACTATGCAAAAACTTCTTAGTTTCATGTAATCTCATTTATCAATTTTCAGTTTATTTTTCTGTACTTTTTGAATTATATTTATTTTTTTGCCTCAAACCACATCCTAAAGCATTAACGATAGGGTTTCTTCTAGTAGTTTTATAATATCAAGTTTATATCTTTAATCCATTCCAAGTTGATTTTTTTTTTTGTATGGTACTGGGGTTCCTGGAAACCCTTCTATCTCCATGCTACACTCTCAGGCCTATTTTATACTTTTTAATTTGGAAACAGGGTCTCTTAAGCCAGAGAGGCTGGCTTGAACCTGCGCGATCTTTCTGTCTCCACCTCCCAAGTGCGGGGATTACAAGCATGCGCCACCATGTCCAGCTCCAAGTTGATTTTTTAATATGGTGAAAGAAGTGGGAGTTTACCTTAATTCTTTTATATATGAATATCCAGTTTTTTCAGCACCTTCTATTGAAGAGAATTTTCTTTTTCCAATGCATGATCTTGTTGCCTTTGTTTAAAAAAAAATAGGTGTCTGAAGATTCATGGGTTTATGTCTGCGCTCTCTATTCTGTTTTATCGATATATGTCTTTTTTTTCCACTACCATGTCGGTTTAGTTGGTTACTATAGCTTTGTAGTATGTATTGAAGTTAGGTATTGCTTTGAAGTCAAAATGTATCTAGTTCTGTGCTTTTTGCTCAAGATAGCTCCGGTGAGCATCTTTTTTGATTTATATAAAAATTAGGAGTTCTATTCCTAGTTTTGTGAAGAATGTCATTGATATTATGATTAAAAATTGCATTGAATCTGTAGATGACTCTAGGCAATATAGATATTTTAACCATATGATTTTCTTCAATCTATGAATATGGGGTGTCTTTTTATGTTTTTTCTCACTAATTTTTTATGCATGTCTAAATGGGTCAAATTCTGATCCCTGTTCTCAGAGACTCTCCTTTTCCCTAGTTTTCTATTTTCATTTGGAAGAAGTTCTGCTGTAAAAACACTACTGGTCTTTCACCTATTTAATTCTGTTGGTCTACCCAAATCTCACTTCATCAAAGAGGCCAAATTCTCTGGGAGACACAACCCCTGTAAAGACTGGATCAGCTGGCACCAGATTTAAAGTCATGTTCTTTCATCAGCTTGATACATAAGAAGAATGATGTTTTGGTTTCCATTTGTCTGTTAGTTTCATAAATCTTATAACTAAACTTAGGCATAGGGAGACATTAGCGTTACTTATCGGGCAACCTAAAGCTCCAGTATATATCCATTTCAGAGAGTTATAATAATTAAATGAGGTAAGGCATTTCATTTGCTTAACACAGTACCAGACGTTTAATAAATGATGAAGAAATATGAACTCTACTTAAAATAACATAGCATAATTCCACAAATATTTCAAAATGAAATCAGTTCAGATCACCCTGAACAGTCTTTGAAAGTATTGATACTAGTATTAGAAATTCATACCAAGGGAGAGATTTATATATGTATCCTGGATTTTTGCTCAAAAATCCCCCATACGGACCTAAATCTGTGACTTCAAAATGCAATTGCCTTTGACTTTCAATGATGGCAGGGAAATAATTAATACTTTTTCTGTGTGTTGATTAGTAGTCCTCATGTTCTCTGCACTGGAAGAAGTATCCTCAGAATTGGCTGTCTGAGTCTCTGAATCTGATTCATCCCTCATGTTACCTAGCATTAGCTGATCACTAACTGTGCCAAACCTGAAGTTAAGTAAAGCTCACAAATATCATTTCATTTAATCCTCCCATGAAGAGAACTCTGGTGCTACAGCTGTCTCCTAATAGCATCATTGAAATTCTCTTATTTAGAGCCCTTAATAAAGCAATGAACATCTTGACACAATTTTTAAAAATATGTGCAAAGGCAGAGAGATGGGTTGCATCCATTTTCAATGAGCATCCTTCTGCATGGAATGAAATCATAGGAATAATGCCAAGAATTCACTGTGAGAAGGGATGTTTTAAAGATTCACCCATGTGTAGAAATGTGGGTCATCACAAGAACATGAAGTGGTTTTGGCTTGGAAGTCACATAGGCCTTAAATAAAATCAAATAGCATCTAACTGTATGAATTTTATTAGCTTTTTCTTCCCTTGAAGGTTATCATATTATTTAAGCAAAATAATATGGGCAAAGTATTTGGTATACTGAACTGCTTGGCCAAATGTATTTCATCAATGAAGGAATATTTTTTGTACCACTAGTAGTAGTAGAAGTAATAGTAGTAGTAATAACAGTACTAATAATGGTATATATATGCAAAAATTAATTTGTAGAAGCATTCAATAGCTGACACCTTTTTTTCATTTTTCCTTTTTCCTTAATAGAGCTCTCATTTTATGCAAGCAGGAAGTAAGGAAAAACAACAACCGTTTTTATGCTACCAGGGTGAGATAATATGTCATTATTGGTTTAAATGTAATAACATCTTATTTCTTTTACTTTTTACTTTTTTGTCTGAAGACATTTTTTAAAACTCTTACATGGAATAAAGTTATTATTGAGCTAGAGGGACTTTTTTTGTGGGTCTGGGGATGGAACCCAAGGGCATTTGACCTCCAAACTACACCCCCTGCCCTATTTTTTTTCTTTATTTTGAAACAGGGTTTCATTGAGTTGCAAAGAGCCTCACTAAGTAGCTGAGGCTGTCCTCCTGTCTCAGCCTCCCAAATGCTGGGATTACAAGCATGCGCCACCATGCCTGGCTAGAGGGACATTTTTTGAAGAGCTTTTTGGGAAAAAATATTTCTGCTAAAAGGAGGAAGGTGCTCATGAAAGTATCTTTTTCACTGTGGCTTCTGCTCCTCTTCCTTTATTTTTCCCTGGCTGCACTATGCTCAGAATTATGGAAGCCAAACATGGCTGTGATGACAGAAGTAAGGATGAAAAGCCAGCCTGCTGAGGATGTCAGAGCAGAGAAAAACTGAGCAGGCTATTCTGAGGGTATGCAAAGTAACTGTCTCCATTGCCTAAACCACTGCTCATTGAGTATTCTACTACTTGGGACCAGGCTTGATATTCACAAAGTACTCATAATTATAGTACTTATTAAGATGTTCACATTCTTTATGTGTTGAAAACGACTTCATAAATATGAAATTTAAAACTATAAGTATTATTGGAGAATTACAATGATCATTGATGAGTGATATTGTGGTGATATCAGAAAAAAAAAAAACACTGCAATATTTTCTACCAGCTCTGTCTTTGGCCAGGAAAGTTGCACAGCTGTACTCTGTAGTTTTCTAGAAGCACTCTACTTTTGGAATATTACATCTGATTTCTTAAATATCTTTGCATCTCCAGGTCATGCACACCTAGATTAGCAAAGGATTAGGTTAAAGGCAGGTCCTGGTTTACTCGAGAAAGAAGAATAGGAGTTACTGCAGTTCAAGACATCATCTTTCTTCCTTCTTTTGCTCTTCTGATGAATATGTACTGATACTGACTGGGTGAAAGATAGCTATCCTTGAATTGCTAAGTCTACCTTATAAGAAGTGGCCCAGAACTCAAGGATTAGTGGACCACTAGTGTATTCCTACTTCTACCTCTTTGTCGGGGCAGAATGAGGCAATAATAATACCATTGCTACACACCCAGCTACAAATGGGGGCTCCTTCTCAATGAGTTTTTCCTTTCAGTCATCTTTTTTTCTCCCAGCTTAGACTTCTGGGATTGTATTGAATACTGGCCCAAGCCTTATGAAGCCAGTGTGGCACAATAGTGTTGAATAGTTTACAGAAATTTCCTACTTACAGAAACTAGAAGTCACAGAATGACTGTCAACTAATTGAGGGAGTTGTTGGAAGAGTTGTTATGATTCACTGTAATAAATTATGACTCAGACGGGAACATCACTTACCTAACAACATCTCTGTCAAACAAAGCCACCAAAACAATTTTTTTTTTTTTTTTTTTTTTTTCCAATATATAAATTTATTATTTTGAATTTAAGTATTTTAGGTTATACAGATAAGGGTTTTTTTTTTTTTTTTTTTTTTTAATTTTTTTTTTAAAATTTATTTATTTTTATTGGTGCACTGTATTCATACATCATAGTAGGATACATACTTTTGTAGACATACATGCACACTTTTCCCAGTCAGCCCCCACCCAATCCCCACCCCATTCTCTCCCTATCCCTCCCTCCCATGCTTGGCTTAGTAGTTGACATCTAGTATTATGGCAATTTATCTAAAATTAAAAATGATAATCTCACATAACAGTTTCATTTGTCTGATACCAAGCTTTTGATGACTTAAAGATAACATTTCAATATTTCTTTTTGCTTTCTTTCTTACCAGAGAATATTTTTCTATTTTTTAGGTGAAACTATCATATATTTATATATTTATTTTTCAGAAAAAAATCTATCCTAATATGGAATATGGACTCTAGGTACCCAAAACGATCTTGAAAAAGAACAAAGCTAGGAGATATATATTTTCTGATTTCAAACCATATAAAGCTACAATAATTGAAACAGTGTAGTACTATTCTAAAGGCAGATATATAAACCATGGAAGTTAAATAAAAGCCTAGAGCTAAATTCTTCCCTATATTGTCAAGTTATTTTTGACAAGGTTTCCACAAACATTTGGTGGTAGAAATATTAATCTTTTAACTAAATATTGTTAAAAAATAATAATTACATGGAAAAGAATAAAATTGGACCCTTACCTAATCCCATATACAAATATTAACTCAAAATAGATAATAGACCTAAATATAAATCTTAAGACTATAAACTTTTAGGAGAAAATCTGGGTCATTAAACCTCACAACATTGAAATTGGCAGTGATTTCTTGGTTATGATTTCAAAGGCACAGGCAACAGAGGAGTATACAAACTCCCTAAAAAAAAAATTGTATATCCAAAGACAATGTAAACAGAGTTAACAGTTACTAATAGAATGGGATAAAATATTTCCAAATGCTATATCTGAAGGTGTATTAATATTCCAACTAGGAATCCTAGAAATTAACAACAATAAAGGCAAACAATACCCTTTACAGATAGGTAAAAGACTAACATAAATAATGAATCTCCACAGATAACCAATCTTAGTTGTTTGTTGGATGGAAAATCTTGTTTCTCTAGTTCTGGAGTGTGTTACCTATTTCTTCTTTGTAGTTAATCTCTTTGAGTATTTTCTCTAGTGCTGGTTTTGAAGATATAAATTCCTTCAGTTTCTGTTTGTCATGGAAGCTTCTTATTTCTCCTTCTAATTTGATAGAAAGTTTTGCTGGGTAGAAAATTTTTGGCTGGAAGTTGTTTTCTTTCAGAGTTTGGAATATGTTACTCCAAGCCCTTCTGGCTCTCATAACTTGGTTTGGGAAGTCTGGAGTGATTCTAATTGGTTTGTCTCTGAATGTCACTTGGCCCTTTGCTTTTGTTGCCTTTAAGATTCTCTGCTTGGCTTCCACATTGGTCATTTTGACAATTATGTGAAAAATAAACAAATGATTTAGGAATTATTTAAAGATGTGATGGCATTGTATTTTACTTTGAAAACAGTTGAAATTACACTTAAAAAGAATAACTGTATTTAAATTTTGGTATTATGTATTTGTGTTTTACTATGTTACTATCACAGTTGACATTTACTTGAAATATGTTGCTTCTAACCAAGTGCTTCCTAGTTGACACATGGATTCTGATGGAAATGATGAAGTAGTATTTAATCCCAGCGTAGTTTTAAAGAGTCGACTCTTCAGTAGCATGCTCAATTTAGGCAATAGATAAAAGTCAAATTCTACTACATTGGTGAATTTATGCATTTTTTTGACATTTCTCTTGGCAATACTCTCCTTGCTGAAGCCTATGTCAGGTTTATTTGAACTGTCTCTTGCTCGGTCCAAAGTGTATAGAAAGACACAAAATTACATTTTCTATCAAATATGAAGCCAAGTCACTGGTGCAATTCAGCTGTGAAAGAAGCAGCCAGGAAAATGTTCCAGGCTTCACTCACCCTTAAATGAAAGCCATTCCATCACAAGTGTGTCCTGTTTTGTAAGAAATCCTTGCCTTATCCTGGATATCAAAACTAATAGCTTGTATGTCACTTGAAAAACAATGCAGTTAGGATCTTTGACTTTCTTTCTAACTTCCTAACTTCCTGCCTTTCTCTTCCCATCCCTTCCCTTCCTTCCTCTTTTCCTTCCTATTGATAAATAATAATTTCTTCTTTAATTGATCAAAAATAACTGTGTATATTTATGTATGGGGCACAAATCGATGTTTTTATCTATATTTTCATTATAAAATATTCAATCAAGCCAGGAATGGTGGTGTATGTATGTCTGTAATCTCAGTTCTTGAGAAGCTGAGATAGGAAGATTGTAATTTCATTGTCAGTATCAGAAACTTAGTGATATCCTGTTTAAAAATATTTAATCAAATTAATTCACATATATACCACCTCACTAATTTGACATTATTCTTTTACAGTTAGAAAGTTTCAAATCTACTTTTTAAGCAGTTTTAAAATAAATGATAGATGAACATGGATGTTTTCTATTTGTGTCTTCTATAATTTTTTTCATAAATGTTTTTAGTATTCATTTTTTTATATTCTTGGAATTTATTGATTTATTATTTATAGTACTTTATCATTGTAAATAGAATTATTTTTATAATTTACTTTTCAGATAATTTGTTGTTAGCGTATAGATACAACTGACTTTTGAATAATGGTTTTGTAATCTACAACTTTACTGGATTTATTAGTTCTAAGAGGGTTTTTTGAGTGTTGGGGATTTTCTGAATACAAAATTATGTCTCTGCAAGCAGAGATAATTTTATTCTTCAATTCTCACTTGGATACCTGTTATTTATTATTTCTGACTAATCACTCTAGGTTTTCCAATATTGTTTTGATTAGAAGTAGCAAGAAGGGGCAACCTTGCTTTATTCCTGATTTTAGGTGGTGAGGTTTTTATTATTGAATATAAAGTTAGCCATGTTTCTACTGGTACACAATTTTATAACATGCAAATAACCCATGGAATAAAATATATATATATATATAATCTTTTTATATAATATATATAATATATAATATATATAAATATATTATATATTTATATATATTATATATATTTATTACTGGAAATGGAACCCTTCTACCTCTGGGATACACTCGCAGACCCATTTTATATTTTGTTTGGAAACAGGGTCTCTTAAGCCAGGGTGGCTGGCTTCAAACCTGTGCGATCCTCCTGTCTCCACAGCTCAAGTGCGGGGATTACAAGCATGTACCACAACGTCCGGCAAAAAAAGATATTAAATATATTTTAAAATAATGTAAAAAATAAAGAAATGAAGGCAGATGTGGTGGCACACATTTGTAATCCCAGTACTAGGGATGCTGAGATAGGAGGATTACAGGTTCGAGGCCAGACTCACTAACTTAGGGCTGGGAGTATAGCTCAGAGATAGACTTCCTCTGGAATCATTTTCCAGGAAAACACAACACACACACACACACACACACACACACACACACACACACACACTGGAAAAAAGAAACAGAGTAAACAGCCATGAGGAAATCGGCATAAATACTGTGTATGTGCATGTGAGTGTCAGAACTGATTGCTGACAATATGGTAGTTTGCAGAATTTGGCACACTTTTGCAGAGTACTTAAATATTCTGAAACCTAGAATTGGTGAGGCAATCTTGAAAATAAAAAATCCATTAATGGTTTAGCTTTTTGGACTATTTGTTCTATAATTTTAAGTGATTCTGTCAGTTAGAACCTCATTCGATGATGTAGTTGACCTTTAGTAAACCTCAGTATACTCACTAATGCATTGGAAGAATTACTGGTAATGAATCTAGATGATAGATTAACGCACTGTAATATGCCACTGGGGTAGAGCTTTTATGCTATATTCTTTGAAAGGACCATCTAGGGAATGATAAGTCTTGAAGATGATTTCATTTAATTACAGTCTGGAAAGTGTAATGATGCATGGACTGTTTTAACCCGTTAGATATAGGATCATTTGAAATTAGGCCTTATGTATAGGAGTTTATATTGATACCCTCTAGAAAGAAACTATCCAGTTCTCTGGCTTTTTGCAATGGAAAGGAGTTTATTTTGTATTTAACCTAGCTTTTTATCATTCTCAATAATCAATATTTTAAAATTTATTTTAGTTAAAAGTACAGCAAATATATTCTGGGTCTAGCAGTGGATTTTGATCTTATACCTGAGTAGTGTTAGGCAGTTACTATTTGTTTATGAACCCTAAACAGGTAACCACATATACCAGATAGGGTATAAAGTGCTAGTTCTATTCTATTTGTTAAGAGGTATAAGATGGATAAGAGATTCTGACAAATTAAAATTCAAGATTGGAGAGTAGCAGTGATGAACAGATTTTATTTTAGGTGTCATTTCTGATAATTTTGTATTAGGTGTCTGGCAGTTGTTTTGAGCTAACAGAATCTACAGGAAAGTGTGGCATGGTCAGCTAATGGTGGTTGCTCTGAGCCTGGGTAGAAGAGAAGGTGGACATACTATTTTTTTAGTACATCTTAGAAATAGAAATTAAGATTGATATAAAACTTATTAGGATTAAAGAGGAAGAGATTATGAGGGCATGATAAATAAGGGGCTGTATTTCTGTACTTCACTATGCATGAGAGTTAAGTTCTATAGAGTGCACTACCAGCCAGACTAAGGTAAGGGGTGACATATGCATGCATTAGTGAGGGAAGATTAGAGAAAAGGAGATGTTCCATTGATTGGAAATTACCAAAGTCATGTTTTAGATTTCCTTAGAGGTGATATCTATCCCTAGAAAAGCCTATTTTGGTTACTGTTTTTTAAAGTAATAATAAAATTTCTAAATCCAACAAGTTTATTTTTCCTTAAGGTTATTGGCTTATTTTATTATTCTATGAATAAGTGTGGGAATTTTGATCATCATTTTGACAAGCTTCATTTTGTTTACAAGCTTGATATATTCAGTTTCCTCAAACCTACCTTACTTTCTTTCTTTCTTTATTTCTTTCTTTCTTCCTTTCTTTCTTCTTTCTTTTTCTTTAATTTAGTCACTGAAATTTAAAACCAGTGGCATTCTACTTCTGAGCTACAGCCTCCCAGATCTATTTTAGTTCTATTTTGAAACATGATTTCACTAAGTTGCTGAGGGCCTTCTAAGTTGCTAAAGCTGACCTTAAATCTGAAATCTTCCTATCTCAGCCTCCTAAGTACTGGAATTAGCTGTATTTACCACCATGCCTAGGCCTCAAATATTTAAGACTTTTAAAAATGATTGCCCTTCTAATTTGTAAGGTGAAATTTCAGCGTAGTTTTGATTTGCATCTCTCTGATTGCTAATGATATTGAACATTTTTCATACATTTATTGACATTTGATTTTTTTTCTTTTGTGAAGTATCTACTTAGTTCATTTGCCCATATTTTGATTGGATTATTTGTTTTCTTAATGCTGAGTTTCTTGAGTTCTCTGTATATTCTAGATATCAGTCCTCTATTGGAGGATTAGTTGGCAAAAATTTCTCCCATTTTGTTGACTCTCGGTTGAGGTTCTTGATAGTTTCTTTTGCTGTACAGAGAATCTCTGCAGTTTAATGCAGTTCCATGTATTTATCCTTCTTTAGTTTCTTGTGCCTTTGGGGTCTTCTTGAGAAAATTTTTACCTTTGCCTATGTGTTGAAGTATTGGACCTCCCTCTTCAAGGAGCTGCACAGTCTCTGATATGATTTCCAAGTCTTTGATCCATCTTGAATTGACTCCTCTACATGGTTTATTTTCATTTTTCTGCATATGGTTAGCCAGGTTTGCCAATGCCATTTAGTTAAGAGGCTATCTTTTTTTCCATCGTATGTTTTTGACACCTTTGTAAAAAATCAGTTGGCTGTAAATATGCAGATTTGTTTCTGCCTCTTCTGTTCTACTCCACTGATCTATGAGTCTGTTTTTGTGCCAATACCATGCTGTTTTTATTATTATGGATTTTTGGTATAGTTTTAAGTCAGCTATTGTGATGCCTCCTGCATGGTCCTTGTAGCTGAGAAGTACTTTGGCTATTCCTGTTTTTTTTTATTCCACATGAATTTTAGGACTGATTTTTCTATGTCTGTGATGAATAACCTTGGTAATTTAGTGAGTATTACATTGAATATAAAGAATGGGAATGAACCAGCAATATCACTCTGGGTATCAACCCCAAAGAATGGAAACCAAACTAATGCATGTGTATCTATGTTCATTCCTGCACGATTCACAGTATTCAAGCTATGGAACCAGCTAAAATTTTCATTAACAAATGAACGGATTACAAAACTATGGGATATGTACACAATAGAATTTAACTTAGCCACAAAAAAGAACAAAATTACATCATTTGTGGGAAAATGGATTGAACTGGAGAACTTTATGATGAGAGAGATTAATCAGTCACAAAAAGTAAAAAATCAGGCACTCTCCTTAATATGCAAAAGCTAAGGAGAAAAAGGGCCATAGGAAGAACTCTAGACAAAGAAGGAGAAGCCATAGATGAGCAAATAAGGAGACTCGAAGGTGATGGGAGGGGGAAGAGGGAAACTCCCTAATGAACATGAAGTACATTCATAAATATTTCAAAGTTAATCACTAAGCCAAACATGAGAAGAAAGGAGGCAGAGGGAATGGGGTGAGAATTGGGGAAGGGCTAAATGAATTATGTGTGCATGTATGCCTCTACCATCTTGTACCCCATTAAGATGTATGACTACAATGCACCAATAAAAAAAGTTTAAAAAATGTTTTAGACTGAATTTATTCTACTTTTAAAAGTAGTTAAAATGTACAAATAGCAGGCAAAACCTTTGCAGACATTTTAAAATTACAGAAAAACCTATGTTACATATTACAAATCTAAAACTATTTAAAATGCTAAATACCATTATATTTTTCAAACAGAAATTACAAGTCTAAGATCAATTACTCAATGAAAATAAGGTCAGTCTGTTAGATCTTTAGAAGTGTCAAATCTTTTAAAAATTAAAGATACTTTAAATACAAAATATAGATTCCTAAATTCAAGTTAAGCCCCTAGCTTATAATTTTGTACCTCCCTTGGTTTAAAAGCAGATAAAGATTGCTTCTTGTAAATACAGGAATTAAACAAAATCCCATGTGGATACAAAGAACCATATGAAAAGCGGGTATTAAATTTTACATGGAATAACAAGATGTAAAAAAGAAGACAGTTATCCTAAAATTTCAAATGGCCATGAGTAACTCTAGGTTTTCATGAAACATAGTTTACAAACATTGCCTTCATGCCAAAATTGGGATATACCTTAAAAATTGGGAAAGGAGTCTAGGTCCTTGTGGCATCTCTTTTTAAAAGAAAAAAATCATATAAAATGTATATAACACAGCATTAGTTGTTTTAAAGAATTCACTTCAGTGGTATTTGTTATGTTTACAAGATTATATAACTATCAACTTCTACTTAGTAGCAAAGCATGCTCAATATACCTAAAGGAGACCTGTACCCATTAAGCAATTATGTCCCATCTATGATTCTGCCTCTAGGATCCTATTCCTGATCTCTAGCATCCTCTCTTCTCATTTTTGCCTCTATGTGTTTGCTTATTCTGGATATTGATACAAGTTGAATCATATAACATATGGTCTTTTGTGTCTGGTTTCTTCCACCTAGAACAGGAATTTAGAGGTTCAACAATGTTGTAACATGTATCAGTACTTCTGAATAATATCCCATTGTATAGAAATAGAACATTTTCTTTATCCATTCATCAAACATGTTTGTTTCAATACCTATTTTTCAATGTCTTAATTCTGATAGATTGAATAATATACCCAAGCTTTCTAGTTAATACTGGAATTGGGATATGAATTAGGAACTCACCATCTAAAACTCATATTCTTTATAGAAGAGAACAATATTTCTTAAGGTCTAAGGAGACAAGGAAGTATCCCACTTTCTTCCTAGGTGATACAATAACTACCAAGCACAAGAAAATAAGTAGAATTTGATTATTCCTCACATCCTAAAGAGGTCTATGATTACAGAGGGGCCAAAGAGCCTCTGCGAGGAAGAGAAGGAGACTGATTGTAAATTATCTCTACACTTACAGATTGGCACAGCTTCTTCAACTCCTTTTCAGTTTGCTTTCAGTGACTTATGCTTATACACACTGTTGGCTAATATGTCAGTTAGTTTTAGTTTAGCAATTATCTGGAGGAAATAGGCACTGAGAACAAACCACGCTGTGATGTCTGTCAGTGTACTTTTGTAAACGATTCCCTCTAGTGGTTTGAAAATTTTGTTGCTGTGTTGATAAGATCTTTCCTTTCAAAAATCTAAGCAAGAGAGAGATCAAGCTATTTATTATTGATAGCAATCAAAATCACGACAACCATTCTGGATGTTTCAGGCTGTCACCGCATAGAGGAAGCCAGGGTAAGCTTTTAAAAATATTAACCAGATTAAATTATTTCCTGGCTTTACATTCCAATTAGAATAAACTTCAAACTCTTTCATGTGTATTATAGTACCTTGAAGATGTGAAATCTCCCTGTTGCTCTATATTCTTACAGGAATGGCAACCACAGTAGAGCAAAGAGCATCTTTGACTTTACCCCATAGAATAGTGCCCAAGATATGGTCAGTCCTTCATAGACGTGTGCGCCTGGCTTCTCATTCTACCACTCTCTGCAAGGAAGCTTCCTCCTTTCTTTCCTTAGTACATCAATCATAAAAAGCTCACTGGTCATAAGTCAGGGTCTCAGCATTTGCATTTCTCTCAACTAACATTTTCTCCCCTAGCTCTTTGCATGTGGAGGAAACGTCTTCACATCCCACCAGGCCTCAGGCTGCAAGAAGAGATGATGTGAAGCAGCTCCCTCTCCCCTCCATGCTCCATTGTTTAGATTTTCTGTTCTCACTGCTCTGTCTCAGTTGGCAGTCATTTATTGGTCCATTTGTTTACTTGTTCCCTGCTTGATTTCTCCCAAGATCCCAAGACAGCATTTCCAAGAATCACTCGTTCATTATAGTATGTCAGGTACTGAATGCTGCCTAAGTTTGGTGGGAGAATGTCATTAAGAATGTTTTGAGTGAATGAAAAAATGGCTTAGTATGTTCAGTTTTGAAGGATTGTTCAAGCCGATTGGTGGATGTGATCCTCACAACAAGCCAAACTCAGTGACCTGAGTACTGTTGATTTTATCATAAGTCCCTTTAGGGTTACTATATCCATACATAGGAATAGAAAACAGTTATGTAGTCCTGTGAGCTTCCTTCAGAATACTGTTGGAACAGATCTTTTGGCAGAAGGTATCTTAGGCCAGAAAAGTAGGTGGAATTTCAGGTATTTCTTCACAGCATAAGAATTTAGTCTGGTAATATGGTATTATGCCTGGATTGTCCTGATTTTTAGTAGTGAACTGGAGGATGTCTTAGAAGGGTCGGAGGTCATGGATTTCTCTATAATGTATCAGAAAGACCTTGAAGTGAGGCCTAAATTTGCTGCTGCTATCTGCATTAGGAACAACTTAGGTTAGTGAGAAGACCTAAAATTTAGAGTCAGAACTAGATTTGATCTCTAACAATGTGATCCCGGACAACTGATTGAACCTCTCTGTTCATCAGAGTTTTTTTTAATCTAAATATTATGAAGAATAATGTGTCCAAAGTGAACTTGTAGGGCAATAAAGTGTATATAAGAAAAAGGCCTCCTGAGATAAGGTGGAGGTGCTCAGTTACTGAGGCAGGAAGAAGTGTAAGGGTTGAGGAAATGCAGCCCAGGAAAAGGGAACAGAATGGAAAAAGGCTCCAAAGTGGAAGAGAGGTAATAGTCTACTGGAAAAACTGACACAGTAGTGGTTCTTGATCTAATCCAAACAAGTACTAGGGTGAAGAGAGGTGATGCTGAGAAGGCGGGAGAGGGGAATCATGAAAGCATCATGGGATGCCAGAAAATGTTCTCAAGCAGAGAAGTGATACAACTCCATTTACATTTTGCTTCTGCCCATAACATACAATATCTCATGATTTTAGGACAGTTGAGTTAGGTTTTGAATTCAAATCTTGACTTCAAAGTTTTACCTTTTTTCCTCTAAGGTGCTCTATTACTCCCAAACAAATATGAACTTATTTAATAAATGTTTGCTCTTAAATAAAAACTACTTTCAATGCATAGTCCACTAACTACATGACCTTAGGTAAATTATTCCACCTAGAATTACATTAGATGTAAACACTTACATAGGTATATTGTGAGAGTACTGAGATGCAGGCTCCTGCTTAAAGGGTTAACAAGGCAACTCTGGCTCCTGAGAAGCAGCTTGGAACACCAGGCTGGGAGGCAAGCATACTTCCTCTAATCAGTGAGCTACAAGTTTTGCCAAGTTCCCTTGAAGGTCAGGAAGCAGCTCCAGGCCTCTTTGCATGTCCTTCCCAGTCTAGACATATCAGAAAACTTATTGGTATGATATACATCTTGAGATGTTATGAATGTCAAAGGTGTTCCTTGCTTCTATTTGTAAAACAAAGAGTTGCTTTAAGTTTGAGATTAGTCCTTTGGCTTTATTTACACACATCCATTGTTGCTTTAAGATAACCTTGTAATGTCTGAAATAGCAAATTCATCAGTGGAACCCATAGAAGCTTTCTCAAAGTCTGAATGCTCTCTCAATAAAACATGCAGTTATACATGAAAATCTGCATCCCCTGTGTCCTGATTAAGTGGCTTTACCCTTAGGTCTCCAGTGCACTAGACACTGACAGTATATGCTTAGTAATAATTAGCTGTAATAATTTTATTGCTAGTATGTTTTAGGCATAGAGTCAGGACAGATATAAAGAATGTTGGCAAAATCATAAAGGACCTATTTTGAGAGATACACCTTTCTGTGCCTCTCACTTGAATTCTACCATGCAAGATATTCCTTTGGGACAGAAAGTCAAGGGATATATGTTCTAATCTCATCTCTGCTAGAAATTCATTTCACCTCCCTGGATCAGTTATTTGTCTCTGATTCTCAGTTTCCCCATATGTAATGAAGACTGAGGATTTGGGAAAAAGTCTCCTTGGAATTTGAGAAAGTCTAAATGTGCTAAGGGCTTAGGGCCCTTAGCAAGAAAATGCTAATAAGAATTTAAGGAAGCTGGTGCCATTCTTAATGTTGTGTTTGAAAGATGATGGATGTACTTAATGAATTCCCTCAATAAATTGCTCTGTCATGGCAACATCAAATGGCCCTGAAAAAGTCTAGACATGGCTTGTCTCCCTGGTGCTTGTAAAGCTGAAGAAATGTCTATTAAGATAAATACCCCAAGGCAAAAGCCATTAACCTTTGAATCTCCAAAGAATCGAAATATCTTCCCTAAAACTGGGATCGTTGCACATGGATTTTCTTTGGGGCTTTCCTGTGACTCTGAGATAAAAATGCACTATTTCCATTTTACAGACCAGAGTCTGAAGCACAGAAAAGTTAAATGACTTGCTCCAAATCACACAATTGGCAGCCATTATGATTTATTGATTTCTGATTCTGCATCCAGTGCTTTACAGCTCAATTTAGGAGGTCAGTGAACACTTCAATTAAGTCTTTGCACAGACCATCATGACATAGTAATTCTGAGATCTCCTCCCACTTATTCTATCAGCTACAGCCATTCTTGAAAAGATTTTGCTACTTGCCAGTTATGATGTTTCTTTATTTTTTTGGTATTGGATATTGAACCCATGGACATTCTGCCTCCAAGCTATAGCCCCAGCCATTTTTATTTTTTATTTTTGTTCTTGAAACAGGGTCTCCCTAGGTTACTGAGAGTCTTGTTATGTTACTGAGGCTGTCCTCAAACTTATGATCCTGTCTCAGCCTCCCAAGTCCTGAGTGTGCATAATCATGTCCAAATATGATGTGATTTTAATGACTTGCAAATAGATTCTTTTGGCCAAAGTAAGCTTGAGACCAAGTCATGACTAGGTCCAAGTCTGTTTGCTGTTCAGGAATCCAATGCTTCGGGTACTCACAGCTTCCATGGGGTATGCTTTTTCTTTATATCAAGGCCTGCTGTGGTTATTCTTTACCCTTGGTACATTTATATCAAAGTTTACCTGTCCCATGTTCTATTCCCAGAGCATATAAAAGACAAATACTTCTTAATATGATAAGGAAGTTAATAGCTATTTAGATAAACTATCATAAAAACTTTCTGGGTCCTAGATTTTTATTCCTGAGAATCATTTTATTTTTATACCCTCTATGAATTCATTATCCTAAAAAAAATTAGCTATCACGCCAACTGCATATATTAAGTAATAATTAATTTGTTTTCCCATTTTTAATTAACCAGGGACTGAAACAGCTGCCAGATAGAGCTCCTGATCAGCATGAGATATGAGATATAAGCTCTGTGACCACCCTGAGCTTATCATATCCAGTGAAAAACAAGGAAATTTTCAGCCTTCTTAAATGTAAATGGAGAACTTCAATTAGGCATTGGAATACTTAAAATTGCTCTAGAGAAATATACTTTCTTTTGTTTAAAAATATACTAAATCCAGAGAATCAAGGTTCGGTAGGACCCACTGAATTAATCTAGGAACTGGTTTAATGTAAGTCATGACTTGGGTTACAATTTAGGGTAAAAATTTTAGGTGTTCTCAAGGACTAGAGAAGGCCTAGTGGAATTACTTTTTTTTTTAAGATACCTTTGGAATTACTTTGATAATTTTAGAGTCTGCTTTATCTTAGTTGAATGACAAATGAGCATTTGTACCATATTGCATAAATATTTTCTGGTACTGCTAACTGACAGGAATTAATGAAACCCAGAGAAAAGCAGCTTTTTTTTTTCTTTTGCCTCAGAGATAGATAGATAGATAGAATATTAAACATTTAAACATACCTTATTTATGATTTGCTTTTGGTTTCTAACTTCTATCACTGAATAAATGTAGTATAAAATACATGATCAAAGACAGTAATGAGGAAAGTAAAGAAAAACATCTGGTTTGTACATAGAAAAGTTTATTGACTATTCATCAATAAATAAAAACCATAGAATCTTTCCTCCTAATTTTTTGTATTGTGCTTTTGAAAAAAATTGGGTTTCAAGCTTAAGTTGGATTTCTTTCAGCATCGGTACAAGAAATGCATATATATATATATATATATATATATAATTTATATTCAGTATTTTGTAGACAAGACAGTATTATCTACATCAAGTTTTATAGATGGGAAATAAAGTACTATTGTATCCCTATATTTGCTGTTTCTTTTAAATTTCTTATTTTGTTCCTCTTCATCATCCCAAGCCTTCAAGTTTTCTTCCCATTTAGTGGTGAAACACACTTGCAGTTTTATTATTCAGTCATATTACATTATATTACACTGTGACTCAAAAACATCCTCCTCAGCATACCTGCTTTAAGTAAACCCCACCCCTACCCTTTGATCCATGGTCAGCTTTCTGGGATCAATTTAAATGCTACTTTTCCAGGAAGCCTTACTCCCTGGCACTGGCAGGGAAATATTGCTTTTTCTCTGTAACCTCTTAAAGTATTTTAAAATTCACTTATGTTTCTTTAAATCATAGCAAGGTACTCATTTATTTCTCTTCCTATGCAATAGATCCCTTTAAATTTTTAATTGAGGGTCTTTTTTTTAACCAATCTATATTCACAAAAGGTCCAGATCAGGACTTTTAAGAGGGAGTTCCAGATCATATGTAGTGAATGAGTGAGTGAATGGGTTCAGTTGTCAGTTATCCATATGTGGGAACTGAAGTACATATTTTTTTTCCAGTTCATTGTATTATGAGTGTGTAGCTTGGGCCACAAGACATATAAAAGAAATGATCTGACTCCACTGGAAATGGTGACAGGGCTAATGAGGGCATTTACATTTTTTTGTTTTGTTTAATAAAAAACTCGCCAAAAACAGTGGGAAGGAGAGAGAAAAGTTGCCATGACAACCTCCAACGCTGTACCTCTGAAGATTCAGTTTATACATTTAAAAAATATGCCTTCATTTATTCTTTCCAAAGAGATTGAGACTTAAAACTTAACTACCACAAAGTTTTATGGAGGAGGTTTTAATGATACCTGTCAATTTTTAGGGAAGGTAAAAAGCACACAGAGCTTATCATAGCTGTGAAGATGCACTTAGCTTTCTGCACTCTTTGATTTACCAGAATAAATGTGTATGATGAGTGATGGGGCTGGGCTTAAGGCTCAGAAGACCACGAGCTGGGCTGATCTAGCAACATGTTCTAAGGATATTACCCATCTTATGACACTATCATCTGAAACAAAAGAAAATGAACCTTAGTAAAATTAAGTTGAATCATTTTCCAAAGGCAATTAATTTTGGGTGGAGGAAAAATAGAAATGAAATAAACTGACAGATGTTCATCAAGAGACAGGGTATAGGGGGAATTAAAACCTGAAGCTGAATGTAGTTCAGTAGAATCTTAGAAGCTCTGTCCTTATTTGCCATGTGGGTTTGCATATGTTACCTACTTTTCCACATGCCTGTGTTTTTTGTGTAAAAAGTGAAAACAAGTACCTATTTCAATGGAGTGTTATATTACTTCAAAGATTAGCACAGGACATTGCATATAAGAGTTCAGAAAATGTTAGCTAATGAGAAAGGTGATGATAAAGGTGATGATGGTGATGCTGGTGATTTGATGATAATGATGCTGATGATTATTGACAGAGATGATAATGATGATAATGAGGGTGGTGCTGATGGTGATGATGGTGATGATGATGGTCATGATAATGCTGCTGATGGTTGATGATGATAATGATAATGATGGCAGTAATTTCATTCTGGACATAGCACTATTTTACATATCTAGGGTGCACCAAAAAACCTCATATAGAGTTTGGCCCCAACGAGATTGTGACTTATTCTGGAATATGTGGCACTCAAATACTATAAAGTAAGTAGTGAAAGATAATATCAAGGCTCCTAACTATGTCTTCAATACTCATCTCCTTCTAGCACCAACATAAATTAAACTCAAGACATAACCAATCACTTTTTATCCTCTGAGCCACCACAAACCAAGCTCTCAATTTTCTTGCCTTTTTGCATGCCACTTCTCCCTGACATGTCCCTTCCCTTCTTGTCAACCTGCTAACTCATCCTCTTAGCCTTTACTTCTTACAAATTTTTTCTAAATATCTCCTCTGTCATGAGGCACCTGTATTTCTCTCTTTTAGGAATCATCTATTTCTATTAACATGTATTAAGCATGTCCAAGACACTGATAGACACTGGGACACAAGGCTCAGGGAATTTTAATATCTGCTCTTGGGGACTTTTTGTTTTTACTATTTTGATTGTCCTCAGCAGACTTGCTATTTTCTTTATATCTTCTTTCTTACCCCAAAGGCTAAGTGTAGGTTTTGACAGGTAATAGATAATAAATGTTGGTAAAATGAAGATATGAGAGACATTGTGGTGCAGAGAGGATTTTAGCTCATGATATTCCTGTAGTAGGAATAGGGAGTATTCTTATAAACATAAGTTAGGTGGTAAGAGATGGAAGCTAGCTAGATAAAAACACACATATTCAGATGAGATCTACTCATTTTTTTTTTTTTTTTTTTTGGTGGTACTGGGGTTCCTGGAAACCTTTCTACCTCCGTGTTACACTCCCAGACCTATTTTTATATTTTTTTATTTGGAAACAGGGTCTCTTAAGCCAGCGAGGCTGGCTTCGAACCAGCACGATCCTCCTGTCTCCGCCTCCCAAGCGCGGGGATTACAAGCGTGCGCCACCACGCCCGGTAAGACCTACTTATTTTGAATGAACAACTGCTAGCATATGCCTTTCTCACAAAGAAGTGGTCATGATAAATATATATTCTTCCAGTTAATCTTGTATACAATATTAGAAAGCAGAAGGGTACATGTTAGTGGGTACAGAGACTCATTATGTGCATTTCAATAAATTTTTATTTCAGATCAATTGTATTTCTGCTTTGGAATATGTATTGTTTATATAATCAAGTAGAAGTTATTCTCTTATTTGTGCAGATTATGAAAGGGTGAATAAGATTGAAAGTCACTATTTGTATGCATAGTAAGTAATTGAATTGCACTTCTTTCTTTATGTACACAGTAAGTGATTGCAAGCCTTGTAACAGAGAAGTGTCTCAAAGGACAAGCTTCAATATTTGAAATACAAGTTGTGTCCCAGGGGAGAAAGTCTCCTTCTGAGACAAGTGGGTTTTTGATTTCCTTGCCACTTGTGTGATGCTTATATATATTCTTTTGTTCATTTGTATAAAATATTTGTTGATCCCTCAGGTGGTATAAGGCACCGTGCCAGGCTCTATATATGGGGTGGAGCTAGATCAAATCTGTGCCAAAAGATGTAATGTAGATGATCAGACCGTCTAAAAGAAGATAATAGCAGATGTAGGCCTAATCCCCAGGGTACACCTCACCACAAAATCTATTCCCAGCTCATTTTTCTCAAGCCCCAAAGCAATTTTATACCAAAGAAGTGACCTATTTTGAACCTGGGTGGTTGGATGCATTTATCATCATCCCACAAATCTCTGGGTAAAACAAGTATTGTGTTGATTAGTGCTGTGAGAAACTCTCCCAAGACAGGAGCAAAATGATGTCCTCATTTCTTTCTCTTTTCTCTCTCTTGATCCTCATGGCTATACAGAAAACAAACAAATAATAAAGGGAACCATTTTCCTTTCTACTCTTCCAAAATTTGTGCTAAGCCTGCCAATTATTTTAAACAAAAGTCCTCATTCCATCCTTAAAGAATCGCAACTGAGCAGGGTCTGAGGGGCGAACCCAAGGAATGTGGAGGAGACAGAGGTCCTTGTTCCTGTCTGCTGGGCTGGTCACAGATATGTGGACTATGATCGTCATCTCACTTCCTCTATAGCAAGTGTGTGGAAAGAAACCCTTTCAGCATAGCAGCCAACCAACTGCCCCCATGAAAATATGGTAAATAGATCATTCTTTCTACCAGATTGCTGGGTTATGATGACTTTGGTCGTGACGAGAGTTGTCAAGACAGTGCTTCCAAAGGCAAGAGGCTGACATTTGTGCCTTTTATGATAGAACTTTTTGTTGTAGAGATATTTTATTCTAAATACAGTGATTTTAATATTAAAATGCCTTTATATTTTTCATATTTTTTGAAGTGGGTTGGTACTGGGGATGGAACCTGGGAAGGAAGTCTACCTCTGAGCTATACACCCAGTCTTATTTTATTTTGAAATAAGGTCTCACTAAGTTGCCGAGAGCCTCACAAAGTTGTTAAGGCTGGCCTTGAACCTGCAATCCTCCTGTCTTTGCCCCCACCCCAGTATTGGGATTACATACAGATGCCATCACACCTGGCTTCCTAAAATATCTTTCATGTAGTGGTTTACTAAAGGCCACCATGCTTGATCCCCAGAACTGATGAATTTACATATTATGCAAGTAAAGTTTCTGAACACTGAGGGAATTATCCATTTTTATCTAGTCAACCAATAAGCTCAGCCAGGGGTTGTGGCGCATGGTTGTAATCCCCGCACTTGGGAGGCAGAGGCAGGACAATCGCGCAGGTTCAAAGTCAGCCGCGCCAGCTTAAGAGACCCCGTTTCCAAATTTAAAAAGTATAAGAATAGGTCTGGGAGTGAAGCCCGGAAGTAGAAGGGTTTCCAGGAACCCCAGTACCACCAAAAAAAAAAAAAAATATCAAGCTCAAATTTTGCCCCTCATCTTTATGTTCTAGGATAATTGCCTTTTTATAATCTGTTCAGATGTATTGATTTCTGAATATGACTATTGATGAATGGTTACTGGCTAGGAGATTTTCTAGCAGTAGTTTCTAGAATTAAGTAATATGACTGGAATTAAAAAGGACCTAAGACTGGGTAGCGGAGACAAACTAATTTGATACTAGGAAAAAAAAAACATATCCAGAACATTTCCTTAAGTAACTATTTCTAGAATGAAGTGTGATAGGATTGGCCTATGACTGTGAAATATTAGACCCTTTATTATGTGCTTCCCAAGTACTTTCACCTTAATGGTTGCACTTTCAAGCACTTTCTTTTTATCTTGTGTGGGATAAACAACAACAACAACAACAACAACAACAACAACAACAACAACAACAATGACTCTGTAAGGGTGGTGCTGTGGCTCATACCTGTAACATAGTACTTGAGAGGCTGAAATGGGAGGATTGCAGGTTCAAAGCCAGCCTCAGCAATTTAGGAAGACTCTGTTTCAAAATAAAATAGGTCTTGGGGGTGAGTGGTGTGTCTTAGAGGCAGAAAGACATGTGCCTGGGTTTAGTCCTCAGGACCAAAAAACAAAATAAAACCAAAGAAATCTGTAATATTGGCCTTTCTTATACATAATTGGTCTGGCCATTGATTTTAGACTATCTTCAGTATTTTCTGTTAAGGACAAAACATAGTCAATGTGACTGTCATGTTTTCCATTAATGCTGCTTGTCCTGGGCTGGACCGTGTTTCATGCTTATCTGCCACTATATTGCACGGACACATTGTGTTCTAATCCAATTGACATGGAAAAATATTTTGTTATCTTTTGTATTCAAGATACCATGCTTAGTTTTCATGAGGCAAACAAAGGGGGAGGGAATGCAGAGCTCAACAATCCAGTGGGAGAGAACAGTTTACAAATAACTAATGAAAATATAAGGCTGAATGTCAAACGTATTATCTTACAGGTAAATATTGCCGTGAGAGGAAAAGTGAAAAAGCAATTAAATTTGACAAGGAGAACTGGGAAAGTTTCCCAGAGACATGCCATTTGAACTAGGCATTCAGGGACAAGTTAGATTTTCTTTTTACAAATGAGTGTGAGCAGGATTCCGGGCAGAGGGAATATCGAGGCTCCTCAGAGTTAGAGGATGTATGAAGATATCCGGAACCACTAGCGTTTGACACAATTTGAAATGTGACTTGAGAATTGGAATAAAATGAGAGGTGTCGGGGCTTGAATCCATGCAACATTATTAGTAGTATCAAGAGAAGTAGTTTTACTAGATTTAGTAAGTAAAAATATATAATGATTAGTAAAATTAATATTTCAGCTAAACAGCAAGTAATTCTTTAGGGTATTTTATAATGTTAGATTGGATCATATATGTATCAAGAACTAACTATTGATGGATTTTTGTGGTCCTGGGGATTGAGCACAGGGATGTTCTACCTTCAAACTACATCCTTGGTTCTTTATATTATTTGTTTGGAAATAGGGGCTGGCCAGGCTGCTAAGAGTCTTGCTGCATTGCTGCAGCTGTCCTTGAACCTGCAATCCTGCCACAGCCTCCTGAGTACTGGGATCGTAGGTATGCATCACCACATCCTGTTCCAAGAAAGATTTATTTTCTTTGTAAAAGTCATGTTTCCCTGACTGTTCTGTGTTTTGTCTGACAATGTTCCGGGGAGGAGAATAACTAAAAGAAACTAAAAGGGGGTACAGATGGAAAGAAAAGAAAAAACATAGAAAGGACAGTGTGGCCTTTGAGTTTGAAAAGTAGACCCTTCTCACCTGGTCTTCACCTCCTCTTATCTCTTAAAATGTCTAACTGGCAGGCCCAGTATCCAGCATTTTTCCAGAGGATTATGACAGGAGCAAGTATGTTGGCAGCCAGAGCTGTGGGCAGGGCAGGTCCTCCTTTTCATCAAGGATCAAATAGATGGTATGAATCCAAGAATCCAGGGTAGAAATAGAAGTGGCCCTGCACATGGTCACTCTCAGTGACATATATAGTGATTTCTGTTTCTTGTCTACTACTTTAGGTTCTGCGGTCCAGAGCAGAAATCAGTAAACCATGATGGGCCGGCCTCATGCTGCCCATAAACTAAGAATGATTTTCATATCTATGAACAATTGTACAAATTAAAAAAAAAAGACTCTATGGTCAAGACAATATGTGGCTTCAAAACCCTAAAATGTTTGCTGTCTGGTTCTTTCAGAAAAAGTAAGTAGCTCCAGTGTCACAATTGGCTAGCATGAGGTAGTTATAAAAAAAAAAATTGAGATCCCTGATCCAGAGGTTCTGGGTCTCAGAGAGGAAGGATCCTTCTAAGTGGTACAACAAGAATTCCTTTATACGTGAAGCTGCAATTGGTCCCTGCTTACTTTGAACATCTTTGGCTTGTAGGTAAACAGAAAAAGAATGCAACTGCTGCAGGCAAAAGCACCTGACCTTGGTAATCATGAGGAGATAGTTACTGCTATGCGCTTCTGACAATTATGTTATGTATTAAAGAATCTCTTATTCATCTCCTGCATAGTTTTAACTTGAATGTGCAAGCATAGAGGACCATGTTCTGATAAAATTCTGGTAACCAGAGACTCACTTACAGATGATGTTCACTTCCAGGCAGGTCACAAGGCCAGTGGAATTGCAAGATGAGCCAGAGGGGCATCTAGAATATGTAATGGAAGAGGGTGATGAGTGTTGCTTACAGCTATGAAGCCAGTGGCAGCAGCAATGTCCCTCCTTTTATATACTTTTCCTAAAATTGTGACTAAGCAGGATTATAGACTAACATTGTCTGGATCAAGTGAAGTTTATTTTGTTTTATTTTATTTTATTATTTTATTTGTTTGCGGGTCTGGGGATGGAACCCAGGGGCATTTGACCTCCGAGCTACACCCCCTGCCCTATATTTTATTCTTTATTTTGAAACCAGGTCTCATTGAGTTGCAGCGGGCCTCACTAAGTAGCTGAGGCTGTCCGCGAACCGCGATCCTCCAGGTCTCAGACTCCTAAATGCTGGGATTACAAGCATGCGCCACCACGCCCGGCTTCAAGTGAAGTTTATATGAAAAGCAAGTGAATCTGAGTGTATAAAGGGTACAGTGTAGCCGGGCATGGTGGCGCACGCTTGTAATCCCTACGCTTGGGAGGCGGAGACAGGAGGATCGCGCAGGTTCGAAGCCAGCTATTTCCAAAGATAAAATAGGTCTGGGAGAGTAGCCTGTAGGTAAAAGGGCTCCCAGGAACTCTAGTACCACCAAAATAAATAAATAAATAAATAATAAAAAACATAATGGGTACAATGTAAAAGTTGCTCCCTAGATTTTATTTACCAGAGTAATGCACACTTAGTGGTGACTGATAATGGATCACAGTTACCCAGTTTGCTTGAGAACTGCCTTTGGCTGGGCAGGAGCTGCCAGGGATGGAGAATTAGCTTTCTTCTCCCAAGGAGAAGTTTATTAGAACAAACGGCTAGCCTCTTGCTTCAAAGTGGGATCCACACTGGGGTATTTTTTAATCTCCAAAGCTCTGTGAGGCACCAGGAGGAAGCTGCTGCCAGTTGGGCTTACATGCCTGCTTAGTTTATTTCTCCATTATTTCTTAACACTCTTAGCCTTTTCTTGGGGGAGAAATTAAATAAGCCCATTTTAGACAACTTCTTGTTTTAGGCTCTGCTTCTGGAAGACCTGACCAAAGGTAATTTGCTATAGGCCCTGGTCATTATATACTTTGCTAAACTCACTTCCCACTACTATTCCATACAGTTCTTATTCTAGTCAGACTGATCTTTTATTTTTTCCACATATTAAGCACCTGTCATTCTCCGGGACTGTGTAGTTACTCTTCCCTTAACATGGACCTCTGTTTTCTTAATAGCACTAGGCTCTCCCCTTTATTTCATGTACATTTCTTTTTCTTTTCCCTTTTCCTTTACTCTCCTTTCTTTTTTTTTTCCTGTTTTTTACTAGGAGATTAAATCCTAAGGCATTCTACCTCCAAGCTATACCACCAGCCCTATTTTATCTTTTATTCTGAAACAAAGTTTTAGTTAGTTGTTAAAGGTCTCATTGTGTTGCTGAGGTTGGGCTTGAACTTGTGATCCTCCCATTTTGGCTCCTCAAGTACTGGGATTACAGGCATGTGCCACTGTGCCTTGCTCTTCATGCACATTTCTAACTGAATGACACCTGTTCAGGGAAGCCTTTTCCAAACAGCCTTCTAATGTTGGACACTGATCAGTGTCCAATTCAAATTACCCAAGACACAAAACCAGTCTATGATAGTCACTCTACTTATTAATAAGTTGTAAATCTTGAATTCAAATCCCTATTTGTCTGGCTCCAATAACTCTACTTTTGATTTTGAATCTTGTCACTGAAAAATGGTTTCTTAGCTCCTTTATTTTTCTGGTTGTCATTCAAATTACTTGATATCAGAATTCAGTAGGGCTAAAATTCCTGAAATCCTCATGTATTAGTTAAAGAAATGCCATATTCTATAACAAATGGAATCCAAAATCTCAGTGATATAACACAATAATTTTTTTAAAAATGTATGCGTGTCTGGAGATTGAACCTAGGGCATTCTACCTCTGAGCTATACCTCCTCCAACTATTTTTTTTTTTCATTTTGAAACAGGGTCTTGAAAAGTTGCATAGACTGGCCTCAAACCTGTGATCTTCTTGTCGCAGCCTCCCACATACTGGAATTACAAGTGTGCACCACTGAACTTGGCATATTTTTTTGCTCAAATAAAACTCACTGTGGCACAATGGTGCACAACTGTAATCCCGGCTACTCCAGAGGCTGCTGCTGCTACAGGAGAATCAAAAGTTTGAGGCCATCATGGGAAACTCAGTGAGACCTTGTCTCAAAATTAACAAAATAAAAAGGGCTATGTATGTAATTTATTGGCAGCATGCCCCTAGGTTTCATCTAAAGCAACTCCCCTACCTGAAATATAAGCAGAAAGAAAAACAAAAAGTATACCGGCTAGTGTTTGAGAAAGATGAATCTGTGTTTTATTCTATGTAGTAATAGAGTTTTAGGCTGATGGAAGAATGACATCCTTAACATCTAGTTTCTAAGTTTTCCCAAAGTGTCAGTGAACAAAATTAAGGGATGGTATAAAAGCTATTACAAGGTATTTTCATTGGCCAGGTCTGGAAGTAGTACACATCACTTCCACTGGCATCATATGGGCCAGTAGTCAGTCATGCTGCCCACATGGCTGCAGAGCAACCGAGAAGATGCAGCGCTTACTCTGCCAGTACTTTCCTGGCAGTGGTTCTGCACAATGGAAGGGAGCACAGATCTCTCATGGGCAATGAATCACATCTACCACAGGCTCCCTCCTCTGCCACTCGTTATTCATGTTCATCCTTCTTTCCAAGACAGAATGCACTATCCTTTCCCATGGGAGGATGCCCAACATCCCATTCAGTGACTGCATCTAGATTTCCCAGGAAACAGAATCTCCCACTTCTTGACTAACCTTGATCCAGAGAATAGAAATGCTGCAGGAGCTTTTTCAGACTCTTTTTTTTTTTTTTTTTTTTTGTAGAGCATCAAAGAGATTCTTGTCTACAGCCTGTACTCCACTGGGATGGATTTCTCTTTTGTAGTCATTACCTTATTAAGAGAGAGAGACATTGGCATCACCCAGTACTGTTTTTTTCTTCTTACAAGAACAGATGGCACTAACATTTCTAACTAGTGTTTTACTAAGTGGGTAAGGTATTCAAAGAGTACCTCTCCCAATAGGTAACACTGTGACTCTAATCATAACATTTACATTTGCTTAAATTTTGCTTAGAAATATTTCTTTTTTCTCTTTTTGTTATCTCACTCTATACTAATTAGGGAAGTGTGTTCATTCTGCTTCAAACAAGACAAAGAGAAGTCATTATTTTGTTGGAATTCATAACTTGTGGTTACTAAGATACATGGCCAAGGTTGAGCATTAGAGACACAGGCATCCTTCTATTGGCACATGAGTTAGCACCAGATCTAGTATTGAAGTAGCCATTGGGCTATTAATCTCTCTTTTTGTATACTTTAATTGGTGCACTGTCATCATAAATTATTGTGAGATTAAGTGACACAACATCACTAGGTATATTTTTCTCCAGGCCTCACCCCATTTCCCTTTACTCCCTCCTCATACATAGTAGTGAGATTGGTAGTGATACCTTAATATATGGACATACCATTACTGGAACTGTTTCCTTCTTCAATCTTACTTTTTCTATTCCATACCCTTCTTCCCCAATTTCCTTCCATTATTTTACTGGTGTCTCCCCTTATTTATCTGAAGTCCCTTTTGTTTCCTGTTTTCTCTCTAGTTTTAACCTATGAGAGAACACATATGAACCTTGACTTTCTGAGACTGGCTGATTTCATTTAGAATAATATTTACTAGTTCCATATATTTTTCTACAAATGATATAATTTTGTTCTCTTTATTGCTGAGTAATAAATCTTTTTTAAAAATTTAAATATCTTTTTATTCTGAGAGCAGTGCAGGCAATAGTTTCTGCATAATGCTATAAATGATCATGATTAAAATGAGTGCCATCTTGTGATTGACATATTGTTTTAGCATCTTGAAAATTTGGCATCATTTTGGTCAAAAGGTTATTATACCAATGATACCCAATTAAGAATGCCTACCGATATCCATGCCCTTGTGTAGTTTGCTCCTCAAATGACTCTGGAATGGGTTCCATTACGGTCTTTGTCTCACAAGATACCAATAAATATTACATAAGCCACAACTTATTGTTTTCAGACATTGAAGCTCACCCTTCCAAATGCTGTTGCCATCATGTTTGAAGTTGGGATTATTCTGCTGACGAGATCATGTGGTGGTTGGCTACAGTTTCCTGGCTAACAGCCTCAACTAACCAATAATCCTACCACTGAGTTTACTTTGGACAATACAGGTCTATTGGAGACACCACAAGATTACAGTTTCATAAGGCTGTTCAAGAGAGACCAGTCCAACACTTCCCACATGAACCCAACCCAGATGCAAAATCTTGAACAAATAAAGTTGTTACTATATGCCCCTGAGTTCTGGGAGTTTGTTGCATAGGAATAGAAAACAGATACAGCTATGACATACTTACTTGAAAAAAGATACTATTCAAACATAATAATTATCACCATAGCTATATCAAGAGCTCTAACCATCACCACTGTTATCTGTCACAGATTCTCCTCCCATTCCCAACCTTTTCACCTCCTGCCAATTAATTAAGAGATGAAGGGATTTGCTACTGCAGAGAATTTTGGTTTTCACCAGCTTTATTTTTTATCACCCATTCCTTAGTTTTCTGAGGGATCTTAAATATCTATTTTAATTTTATTGGAAAACCATATTTAACATTTATTTATATTTTATTTTTATGTGGAACATATTGAAAATAGCATACATCAGACTGTACTTGGTGCCCTCTCCCCCCACCCCACTTTTCCTCCCTCCTCCCAACAATGAGTGTCCAGGTTAACCATGCTATATTCATACTTTTACACATATTTGGATATAGCTCCTCCATTAATCAACCTCAGCCTTCTTCCTCTTCTATCCTTCCATTCTAGCTATGCTGAGTTTCCCCTCCATTATCTGGAGTCCCTCTGGTATTCCTAATACTCCCTAGTTTGGGCATATTAGAGAAAATATGTCCCTTCTCTTTCTGTGCTTGGCTGATCTCACTTAAAAAGACTCTATATTAGCAAAACAAATAACCCAATCAAAAAATGGCCAACTAAAGTGAATAGACACTTCACAAAAGAAGAGATACGAGTGGCTAATAGATACATGAAAAGATGTTCAACATCATTAGCCATCAGGGAGATACAAATCAAAACTACACTGAGATTCCATATAACCCCAATCAGAGTGGCAAACATAAAGAAGTCAAACAACAAATGCTGGCGAGGATGTGGGGAAATAGGAACTCTTTTACACTGTTGGTAGGAGTGCAAACTAGTTCAGCTGCTATGGAGATTAGTGTGGAGATTACTTAGCAAACTGGGAATGGATCTACCATAAGATCCAGCTACCACTCCTGGGTATCTTTTCAAAGAGGCTGAAATCAGAGAACTACAGTAACATATGCATACCCATGTTCACAGCAGCACAATTTGTAATAGCCAAAATATGGAACCAGCCTAGGTCTCCATCAACAGATGAATGGATTGAAAAATTATGGAAAATACACACAATGGAATTCTACTTAGGAATAAAGAAGAAAAAGGTCATGTCATTCACAAGAAGATGGAAATACCTAGAGAGCATTATGTTAAGTGAGATCAGACAAGCACAGAAAGGGAAGGGACATGTGTTTTCTCTAATATGCCCAAACTAGGGAATATTAGGGATACCAGAGAGATTCATATAATGGAGGGGAAACCTCAGTGAATGAAAGGAAGGGTAGGAGAAGAAGAAGGCTAAGGTTGATTAACTGGAGGAGTTACGTTTGAATATGTGAAAGTAGCAAAATGGGAAGGTTGAAATATATTTATATTCTTGGTTATCCTCATATAGGTTGAATATTTAGTCTTTGACTCATCTATTAACTTTACTACATTTTATATCATTATTTTAAAAATATTTATTGGTGTATTGTAGTTATACATCTTAATGGGATAAAAAAATTGTGTAGACATACATGCACCCATCACCCAATTAGCCCTTACTCAGTCCCCATTCTATTCCCTCCCCATCCCTCCTTCCCATGCTTGGCTTAGTGATTAACTCTGATATGTTTGTTTAAGTACATCATGTAGTTTAGAGAGTTTCCTTCTTCCCCCTTCCCATCCCCTCAATTAGGTTGCCTTATTTGCTCCTCTACTGATTTTTAAATATACTTTTATTGGTGCATTGCAATCGCATACTATAATCAAGTTCAGAGTGATAAAAACATGCACACACAGAGAACGTGGTGAGTTTACTTCCAGATCCCTTTTATATCTATGTACTGCTTCATTTGGAGCCCATTTAGATCAACTTTAACCTCATATGCATAGATGGGGATAGAACCCAGGGCATTCAATCTCCAAGCTACACCCCTGGCCCTATTTTATAATTCTTTATTTTGAAACAGGGTCTCACTAAGTTGTGGAGGGCCTCACTAAGCAGCTGAGGCTGTCTGCAAACTGCAATCTTTCAGTCTCAACCTCCCAAATGCTGGGATTACAAGCGTGTGCCACCACGCCGAACTTTACATAGAGTTTTCCGTTGACATCATGAGAGAACAAACTCTAGTATTATTAAATATGTTTTGAACTGTTCTTAATTGTTCTAACTTGTAATTATAAGATATTTTACTCGTATAAAACTCAGTCTCTCAGTATCTCTAATGACATTTTTCTTTGAAAATTTGTTGGTACAATATAATAATGAAAAATATTTAGTTCTTTGGGAATTTCCTGTAAGACAGGTAGGGACTCAATGAGTGGTCATCATTATCATAATCATAATCATAAAGATTAAAACTAATAATTTAGAAGAAATTGACTCATACCCAAGCACATTCTTCCAGCTAAGTGTGAATCTCATTGACCTATTCTGGTATATTTTGAGAAATTTTTGTGATTTATTTACCTGATCTTTTCTGAAAATTGAATAACGTTGGAGGACTAACTGTAATTACTGAATGCTTGTTATTAAATGACAGGCACAACTGTAAACACTTTATATGTATTAATTTGTTGGATACTTCGAAAAGTCATATTAGAGGACATACCATCTCTTATTGAAGTTGGTTTGCCCTTTGTCCTGCAACACAAACTTCCACTTCCATTTCTCTCTCTCCTTTTTTTCTTTTTTTTCCCTCTTTTACAGAACTGGAGATTGAACACAGGGGCATTCTACCTCTGAGCTATACCCCCAGTTTTATTTTTATTCTTTATTTTGAAGCAAGGTCTCACTAAGTTGCAGAGGACCTCCCTAAGTTGCTGAGCCTGGCCGAGAACCTGCAATTCTCCTGTCTCAGTCTGCCATGTACTGAGATTACAAGTGTGTGCAACCATGCCAGCCTTCCATTTTCCATTTATGTTGTTTTTATTATAATTTGACTTCACTTTTTCTTTCATATCAATGAATCAATCTTCCTCTATAGAAGATAGAGCCCATTCTTGCCTCCTTTACTCATACAAGAAGAAGAACCTACAGTGAGAGAAGGACTTTCCTTTCTACTTGACATAGATTAGGGCTTCATATTTAGAATTGAGAGTATCTAAGGGATCTTCCTCTAACTCTGTCATTATACATGCAAAATAACTGAGGTTAACCAGTATTTTCATAACTGAGGCTAAACATTATTTCCACCATTTCAATAGAAAACTTTGTAAATCTGAGATTAAAGTTGATCAGTCATGCACTTTCACTTAGGAGAAGGATGGAAGCCTTTTAAGACTAGTTTACATTCTCCATGGAGATAAATTATTTCCCAGGGAGTCACAGGGCATCACAGTTGATAACCCTAGGAGGTAATGGCAGGAGAGACCTCATAATGAAGCATAAGGAAAGATGTCAGGTTGCCATGACTTTTAAATTACTGGTGGTATGATTTAAATAAACTGAGTTCTGCATTATTTCCCAAAATTTTCTAGTTTCCCTCCTCTAAAAAGTTTTAATTCTCTTAAGTCATATTCTATTTAAAACAAAACATTTTTTAAGTCCTAGATTTTTTTAAAAAGGTATGTCAACTCATCTTACTCCCAAGGCAAAAGAAACTCAGTATGAGAACTTCAATGTGTGCTCTTTTAGTTAACCCATACTATACTTGAAATTGACTCTCTGAGGAAGGAGGGAGTCAGCACTTAAAACTATGGGCTTTAGAAAAAATATTTTTAACAATTCACAAAAGTCAGTCATTTCAGATCTCCTAAAACCCAGTTGTCTGTCAAGACTAAAGCTATTTGAAAATTTTCACAGAGGAGGTTGAACCCTACACTCTGTGATAATGATAGAAACGTGACAACTGGGCGTAGTGGCACATGCCTATAATCCCAGCGCTTGAGAGGCTGAGACAGGGGAAAATCACAGGTTTAAGGCCATTCTCAGCAATTTAATGAGACCCTTAGCAACTTAGACTCTGTTTAAAAAATAACAAAGGACTATGGGCTGGATGTGGTAGTGCACATCTGTAATGCCAATACATTGGAGGCTGAGACAGGAGTATCAGAGGATGGAGGACAGGTTCAGCAAAAATTGTTTAAAAAAGAGTGTAGCTCAGAGATATAATGACTCTGGGTTCAATCCCCAGTATCAAAAGAGGCACATGCCTTTCTTCTTTTTATCTATACAAAACATTTATTTTCCCAAAGTTTAAGTTTATTTTTAAAATTCATCATTGAATTTCTTATAACAAATTCATCTTGAATTTCTTATAACAAAGTTGTTATGTAGAATATTCTGGGTAATTTAGTGCTTTTGGGGCATCCTTGCTATGTAAGACCTTCCTGTATGCCAGAGATTCCACTAGGTATCTGAGTTTAAAAGATGAAAGTAGGGAAAAGAGTTGGATGGAGGGATGGAAACTAAAAGTTTTGGTTCACTGAGAAGTGACAATATTGAAGGCAGGAGATGGTACCTGTGTACTCACTTGGTCCAGGATGGCTGGGTCTAGGTGAGCCGAATCTCGTGTCTTTGAACAAAGTAAATCTTCCTCAAAAAAGATGTTTCCCTCCAAAAAATAATACTTCCATTTCTTTTACCTTCATGTCTCAGTCCTGGAATGGATGGACACACACACACACACACACACACACACACACACCACGACACACACACATAAATAATATTTAATGTTGGATAAAACATTAGCTTTGAGGGTATTTTTGTGAGAAATAGGTTGATAGGTCCGATGAAAGTAAAATATTCCTCTTCTTCAAGGATTCTTGCAGGCCACTGGACATTTAGACATATGAGACCATTTTATGTTATTTATATGAATAAGATTGTAGGTAGGAAACAAGACTAAAGTCATGCGTTATGGTTTGGATGTAGAACATTCCTTAGAAAAGCTTTAGTATGTTCAGAGGTGGAAAATTAAATCATGAGGGTTCTAATCTCATCATTGGATATGTACATTGAAGAATTAATGGTGTGGTAAGGTAGTCAGTGAGGCAGGGTATGCTGGAGAAGGTGGGTCACGGGAGTGTGGCCTTGGGTATTATATATATATCCTTTGTGCCCTGCATGTGTTCTCTCTCTGCTTCCCACCACCATGCCCTAAGCTTCACAGATGTGACCTTGCCCAACATTGACTGAAACATCTGAAACCTCCAGAACTGTGAGCAGGTAAATCTTCCTTTCTTTAAGCTGTGGTTGTCATGTAATTTGGATCACGACGTGATCAGGTAAATCTTCCTTTCTTTAAGCTGTGGTTGTCATGTAATTTGGATCACGACAGTGAGAATGGCAACTGATACATCATGCTGATGGGATTTCTGGGCCAATTAATGCACTAACTGATACTCCTTCCTCGATGGGTCAACCTAATTCATACAACCTGGTCTCCTGTAACTTACTAGACAGTTACATATCTGTGAGAAATGCCTTGGTCCTGGAGTCTGACTCACAAGGATTCAGTCTTGACTTTACCACTATACTACACAAGCTTGAGTTCATTACACTCAACCTTCAGCATCTTATCTCCACACTGGGGACAATGAGTGCTGCTTAGTTTTTCAAGTATTTCAATGTACACACAATAAATCAATGTAAGCTAAGTTGCTGAGGCTGGCCTTGAACCTGTGATAGTCCTATCTCAGCCTCCCAAGTACTAGAATTACAGGTGTATACCACTACACCTGATTAGAATGCTTTTTTATTATGTCCTCTACAGTAACCCCTTTGTATTAGACTTCCAATAGGTTCTTCAGGGAGGGGTTTATGTCTTCTGTATACATATGAACAATGCCTTGTACATAGTAAATGTTTAGTAAAAGCTCAAGTGAATAAATCATCATCCTTTTTGTTGATTATAAGATCATAAAACTTATAAATCTCTTTATATATTGTTGAAGACAGACAAATAAGGGATTTACAATTAAAGACATAATTAAGAACCATTAAAGACATAATTCTAATACCCCGGGCCATTAAAGCAGCACCTTATACTGCAGTCAGCTTAACAAGGCATGTTTAT
Source organism: Muscardinus avellanarius (assembly GCF_963383645.1). NCBI lineage: Eukaryota > Metazoa > Chordata > Mammalia > Rodentia > Gliridae > Muscardinus > Muscardinus avellanarius. Next base: position 203,628,110 of record NC_137786.1, on the reverse strand, counting down.
TTCTGGTGGGCTATAAATTACATTGACAGTATAGAGAGCATAACATAAAGCACCTCTAGGAGGGAAAAGAGTAATGCAGAGAAATAGGAGGAAGTGCCAAATGGCTGGGATAGATGATATATAAGTTCCAGGCCAGGAAAGAAGGATGTAGGTATTGATGGTCAGGAAGTAAGATAGGAACTAGACTCAAGAGAATAGGTGTAATGTGGACAATGTAAACTGAAAACTCATCAAACAAAAAATCAGAAGTTTTTTGCTCATTGTTTTTATTTATGGACCATGCATCCACTTTAGGGAGCCCATGGTGTACTTTCAGAGCGCAGATAGCCTCAGTCTGATCTTAACAGTGCTGAAAGAATTAGCTTCAGATTCCCCCTCAGGTTTTCCTCCTTGGCATTTTCCTCTGTTCAGAGAGAATGGGAAAACACACCCAGCTCTGTACTCTAGACAGTACCATGGGTATTGTTGTAATTCAGTAAGGGTTATTACTGAAAAGAGTAATAAAACAATAGGAGTAATAAAACAGACTGATAGCCCAGGACATGGAGACAGAAGTGAAATTACCAGAAAAGGCATAGCTTTTGATTCATTTTTCAAAGCACTTTTGGATTCAAGTCAGGGACCAAAACAGCCAGAAAAGGTTAATCTATATCTAGAATCCTTTAAGAACTAAATTGTTTTAAGTGAAACATAAGAGACTTGTTTCTTTCTTATTTTTCTTTTGTTTGGAAATTCACCAGAGTCCAAACCCTATCAATCTATTCTAGAACTCTTGGTTTATATGTTTAATTAGTCTCTAATGTCATATTAGCTTTGGTTTTGGGGGATTGCACTATTTGCTTAAAAAAATGCAAAGAAAGAAGAAAAATACTTCCTTTTTCTAAAAATAAATCTGCACTGCATAAAGAACCTAGAGTTTTTCTCCTTCTCTTCCCCTCTCATTTCCTCCCCTCCCTCTCCTTCCCCTTCCTTCCTTTCTTCATCCCTTCCTTCCTTCCTTCTTTACTTTGATTTGGTTTCTTTTGTTTCTTAGAATACATTGATATTGAATAATCACAATGGGAAAACTCAGTTTTTAAAAAATGTTTTATCACTTTTTAAAAATATTCAAGTCTTAAAGCCAGGTATGGTGTTGTGTGCGTGTAATCCCAGTACTTGGGAGGCTGAGACAGAATTATCTGGGTTCTTGGACAGCCTCAGCTACTTAGTGAGGTATTCTACAATTTAGTGAGACCCCTGTTTCAAAATAAAGAATAAAAAATCAGGCTGGAAGTGTAGCTTGGAGGAAGAATTCCCCTGGGTTCAATCCCCAGCACCACCAAAAATATTCAAATCTTGATATATTGTACAAAATATCACTTAACTTAAAATTCAGAAGTCCTTGTGCAATTAAGTATTTTCTATAGTGTCTCAGACCCTATATTATTTGAAAGAAGATTGAATCCAGTTTCATGACTTACTGTGACCTACCCAGTTTCAGTGTGTGAAATTTATAAAAATTGATTAACTTCTCTATAGTAAGGTTTATAATCTATGTATGTGAGACTATCTTATTTTTTTCAATACTGGGAATGGAACCCAGGGACTTCTGCCTCTGCACTACACCTCCTGTCCTATTTTTTATTCTTTATTTTGAAACAGGGTCTCACTGAGTTTAGCTGAGGCTGACAGCAAACTGCGATCCTCTTGTCTCAGCCTCCCAAATGCTGGGATTACAAGTGTGTGCCACCATGCCAGGCTCTATATGAGACTATCTTGAGAGCAAAATGTAACACTATGCAAAAGTGTTCTAAAACATATTGGGTACTGATATCTGAAGAAGGTAATAGTCACATCTCTTTAGGAAAGATTTAGGTCTGCATCTATAAGAGTGATAATGTCTTTTACTCCCTCGCTTTTATTTAATATTGTTCTGCTTAATAGTCAGTGCATTTGTCCTTTGCTTAACCAAGCATATTTCTTTTTTTTTTTAAACTATATTATGCCTTGCTACTCAGTATGTAAATATTTTCTTCTGGAGGGAACTTCTTTGTCATCTGTTGAGAGGAAAGCCATGTCTGACTGTATAGGCTGAGAGGCCTGGGACCCCTTCTTACTCTTGGAAGCCAAATTAAAGTGTAGCACCTATGATTAGTTAGTTCAATGTTTCTATCAGGGACAGAAAGTCTCTGAAGAAAAACACAAATATTCCAGAATTGGATTCAGGAATTTCTGCTACATAAATAGTTATTTAGAAACTCTCTAGAGAGAAAGCCAATAATTTTCATGGATCAATTATGTAAATAATTTAGGTTGTTGGGATATATGAAGTATTATTTCAGTATACTGTCACTTCAAAAAGTTAGACTAATGAACAAGAAAGAAGAAAATGAATTGCTTATAATTCCACACAACTCTAAACTATTGTTATTTCACTATACCTCCTTCTAGTAATTTACATAAATATATAGATATGTATACTTAGATATATATAAATGTGCATGCCTAAAAGCATATATGTATATGTATTTATATGGCACTTAAGTATATATATATTAATACAATAAATTATATAAGCACATAAAATATACAAATAAAACTATAATACAAAAATGTTAGGCAGTACATTATAAAAATATATCAATATCTATATATATATTTCAATATAAAATTTGGCAACTAATATTGGTTAGTCACTTAATTTTCTTTTAGCAATTTTACTTACATAGAGGTGTTCAAACTTTATTTTTTAAATATGAACCTAGTAAACATTCTCATTGCTAAATTTTACAGATAAATTTTTATGCAATGTGCTATTTTCCCAGCCTTGTCTAAATCACATTTTTAAGCATTCTGATACTCTTTCCATTTTGAGGCTAGAACACAATAAAGCATGATTCCAGCCCTTTTTCTAGTGCTACTGACTTTTGGCAGTTCTGGTCCTATTCAGATAAAGAGTGTTGAGCCCTATTTCTGCTCTGCATTTATTCTTCTGTTCCATTGATTGCTTTTACTACTTCCAGACCTCCTTGGCTGTATCTGTCATTCCTGATCCCAAATTAGCCCTTGGCCCTGATGACAGACCTGGCTTCTTTCCTCTAGTTTTCAGCCTTGGCATCCTCCTCTGTATGCAGCTTCTCCTCCCCATTTGGCTACGTTCCCTCCTGACCATTCTGGGAAGCTGGGAAGTGCAATCCAGCCTGAGAGTGGCTGGGCTGCTCTGTCTGGCTGAAATAAATGCATGGCAGGAAGAGAGCATTCATAGCAGGAGGTTGTGGTCAGCTATGGAAGCCTTGAGTGCCAAAGTAAAGTGTTTTGACTGTTTTCTGAAGGCAGTGCAGCCCCAGTCAAGTTTCTTATATACAGTGCTCTTTAAATAGATTAATTTGGCTTTTGCATGTAAAATAAAGCAGAGAAGGGAAATCTTAGCAGAAACTCAGTAGGACAAGTGACAGATACCCTGCATGTGCTAGAAAAAAGGAAGAATGCAATTCATTATTTATTAATTTTTATTTATTTATTTTGATTGAACCCAGGAGCATTCCACCTTTGAGCTAAACCCCGAGCTCTATTTTATTGTTTATTATCAAACAGGATCTCATTAAGTTTCTGAGAGTCCCGCTGAGCTGCTAAGTCTGTGATATTGGGATTATAGGAGTGTGCCACCATGCCCAGCCTGTTTTTCCCCTCTTTTCCAATATATTTGGTGGGTTTTGAAAGTCCTGTGAATATTATAATTGGTAATATTATCAACAGTGATATCATATAGATCTTACTGTGTGAAATGGATCACCCTGTCTATTTTACAGGCATTAGCTCACTCAGTCCTTTTGAAATATTTTTTTCAATTTTAAAGTTAAAACCAAAAAATTGGAAAGGTTAAGTAGGTAGGCACGATTATACATTGAAGTGGCATCAAATTCTGTATTGTTTTTAATGTCAATGCCTGTGCTCTTAATTAAGTTAACCTGGAAGGTAATAGCAAAAATAAGAAACACAGAACATTAAGCTGTTGGTATTGACTACAAGTCGAGCATGACTTCTTAGGGGAAATTATTCTTCTAACTGTAATTAAACCTCTGATGACTGCTTTCTGATTTTCAGTAAAAAATGGCTTTTTTTCTACAATAAATTGGAATGCTCTGACCACCCTTCCTCTCCTTTCCCCCTAACCCCCACAGATCTTCCTATCCCTGTTTACATGGAATGAGCAGCTTGCATTGTTTGAGCTTTGCCTAAATTGTGATTGCATAATTAGCCTCCCACTGTTATAACTCTGGTGCTGTGAAATGAGATCTCAGGATAGAGTTACAGTCGCCCAGTTGATGCTGATACTTTTCAGTTGCTGTTCCCATACAAATACAACTGCTGCCAAAAAATATTTATTAGTTCCTGGTATACAGCATCTTCCTGAATGTAATCAAACCCAGTGCTTTAACTTAATGTTAAAGTGGAAGCACTTTTGTCACTGGAGGATATGGCTACATAGGGGACCTCAGGATTTATTGTTGACTCCAGGATTTAAATGTTTGCAAATATATATAAAGGACTGCTTCTTTCTAAGACTGACTTCCATTATAGCTGCATTCACACCACAAAAATTTCTAGACAGCTGCATCAAAATGCATAAATATCACAAAATATTAAATTATTGAGAGTAAAGCTTTTATGAATATCCTGGTTGGGAAATAAGATAGGCTATGACCATTTATTTATCATTGCTTGCTTAAGCCTACTCTGTAAGTATTTGAGGGCTTTATGGAGGTTTATTTTTTTTTCCTTTATTTTTAAATAACATTTTGTTCTCTAGTTATCTCCTCTTTGAAATGTTTAAAGTAATATTAATTTTCATCTTCCTTTTCTTTCTTTGTTGCTTTTCCTTCCTTCCTTCCTTCCTTCCTTCCTTCCTTCCTTCCTTCCTTCCTTCCTTTATTCTTCCCCCTTTTCTTCTTCTTTTTTTTCTATCTTCCTCCCATAATCACCATCCCAAGAGAAAAAGAGGGTTTAAAATTGGCTGTATGGCCGGGCGTGGTGGTGCACGCTTGTAATCCCCGCGCTTGGGAGGTGGAGACAGGAGGATCGCACAGGTTGGAAGCCAGCCCGGCGCGCTGGTTTAGGAGACCATGTTTCCAAATAAAATGTAAAAATAGGTCTGAAAGTGTAGCCCAGAGGTAGAAGGGCTTCTAGGAACCCCAGTACCACCAAAAATAAATAAATAAATAAATAAATAAATAAATAAATAAATAAATAAATAAATAAAAAATAAATAAATAAATAAATAAAATTGGTTGTATGCATCTGGGTGCAGAGGTACACATTTGTAATCCGGGTACCTGGGAAGCTGAGACAGGAGAATCATAGGTTTGAGGTCAGACTCAGCAGTTTGGTGAGATCCTGTTTAAAAATAAGAAACAAATAGTCTGGGGGTATAGCATAGAGATAGAATGCTCTAGGTTTAATCTTCAGCACCAAGACCAAACCAAACCAAACCAAAATGAAACAAAACAAGAGATTTGGCTGTATGAGAGATTCACTTTCTTCTTTCAACATGATGACAGCATTCTAATCACATGGACAAGCCGTCCTGCCAAATACAAATGCCTCTTCTGTCAGATGAAGCTCCAAGATCTTCTTCAGAAACACTTCCCAGATTCATTGAGTTAGAAAACTAGAAGGAAACCTAAGGATAAGCATTTCAGGAGTTGCATTCTGATAGTCAGTAGGATTGGAGTAATGTTTAATAATGTTTTAAATGGCCTAGTAATGTGTGAAAATTATTTTTCAACCTCAAACCACCCCAAACGTTATGATCAAATGACTTATTGGAGCTACTTCATGTTTCTCCTTCAAATTGATGCTTTCACTGTCTTTCCCATTTTAGGTCCCAATGGCAATATATATATATATATATATATATATATATATATATATGTGTGTGTGTGTGTGTGTGTGTGTGTGTGTGTGTGTGTGTGTGTATGTATATATGTATGTATATATGTATATATGATATATATGTATATATATATGTATAGTATATATAGTGTGTGTGTGTATGTATATATATATATATATATATATATATATATATATATATATATAACTTTTTCCTTATAGCCCACTTTCATTTCAACATGTTGCTTCTATCTTTTTTTCTCATTCTTTTTTTTTTTTCTTTTTTAGGTACTGGGGATGAAACCCAGGAACATTCTACCTCTAATCTACACCCCCCATCCTTTTTTATGTTGTATTTTAAAACAGTGTCTCACTAGGTCGCTGAGAACCTGGCTATATTTCTGAGGCTGGTCAAATCTTGTGATCTTCTGGACCCAGCCTCCCAAGTATTGATATTATAGGCATGCACCCACCATGCCCAGCTACCTAGTCTCCATTTAACAGTAGATCCTGTTGCTTCTTTCTTTCTTAAACATATAAACTATTTAAATCTATTCTTCCTATGACTTTCCTAGCAGACAGAGCCTAAGCCAATATTTCATGATAATCAGGAAAATGAATGCTGAGGTGGCCAACTCATGCTGATCGGCAAGGAGTCAGTCCTGGTGATGGTGACTTGGAAGAACCAGTGGGCATGGTTAAGTGAAGTGAGACTAAGAGAATAGAGTGATTTAGAGGCACAACATGTTCTATTAGCCCACCTACTGATCATTTAGATCTGTTTGTTTCCTCCAATATCTGGCTTTTCTATTATAATGGGAAGGTATTGTTGAATACCCGAGGGAAGAAGGTGCAATGTGCTGGTCAGTCAGCAATTTTTAGGAAAAGAAAGCCCTGACTTGTGTTGGCCACTTTCAGTAGTATAAATACTCTCGCTTTAGCAATTTAATTCTAAGATGATCTTCTGAAATGCAGAGCTGTAAAGAGATACAAAGGATTGTTTCTCTCATGCCAGGATGAGCTGGTGGCCTGAGCACACTACCTGTGAGGGCACAATCCTAATTAGTCACAATGTCTCTTCAAGGCAGTGGCCAGTAATTATCTCCTAAACAAAATTAGTCAAGAGAGTTAGTAACACAATTCACAATCTCATGTTTCCAGCTGGTTTAAAAACCATAATTGCCATTCGTCAGTTATCTATTCTGCCAACCTTAGAGGTGTTCCTTACCCTTGCCTTTGGTGAAGATATTAGAGATATTCACCAAATATTTTTAACCAGAATTTAATGTGTCAGAATTTTGTTTTTTTGTTTTTATTCTGTTTTACACATGAAGGTGTTATGAGTTTGGGCTGCAGATAATTGTTGGAATTAACTGGTAGTTTTTATTTTTCTCAGGGACCGTTCTATTCATTCCTTCACCCTTTACCGTCATTGCTTTTGACACCAAAGAAAGTCTTATAATAGTATTCCAAAGATAAAGAAGGAATAATTAATATCAACTTAATATTTAAGATTTTATACTTTGATTTTCCAGGTTTAGTAGATGAAAGGATCCCCATTTGAACTTCTTCTCTTGCATAGACCCTTGTAGATTATTTTCTGAAAGTCAGAGTTCATTAGGCAGTTATGAGGGAAGGTCAGTTTGATTCACTTTTCAAATACCTTCAAGGAAGGAGCTGTTTACATTCTCTCCTAAAAACTACATCAATGGTGGGGAAACTATTGTCTTTTTAACAAAGTTTTATTAGATCACAGATATGTACATTTGTTTACATACTGTTTATAGATGCTTTTGAAACAATAGTACTGAGTAATTGTGACACAGATTGTATAGACAAGAAAACCCGACATATTTACTATGTAGTCCTGTAGAGAAACATTTACCAATCTTTGGCTTTAATAATCAGTTCTCGGACTCCTGAGGAGATGGTGACTGACCACAGTCATTCCTCACAGACATAAAAATCAGTCCTGAAATTCATTTGGAACAACAAAAAACCCAAATACCCAGAATAGTTCTCAGCAAAAATAAACATGCAGGAAGAATCACAATACCCAACCTCAAACTATACTACAAAGCCATAGTAATAAAAACAGCATGGTATTAACACAAAAACACATAGACCTATGGAGCAGAATAGAAGACTCAGAAACAAATCCACACATGACCAATTGATTTTTCACAAAAAGGCCAAAACTTTACACTATAAAAAAAGGTAGCCTCTTCACCAAATGGTTTTGGCAAAACTGGTTAACCATATGCAGAAATATGTAAATAAATCCCACATTTTTACCTGCACAAGAGTCAATTCAAGATGGATCAAAAACTTAGAATTTAGACCAGAGACCTTGAGGCTCCTTGAAGAGGGCATAGGTCCAACATTTCAACATATAGGCACAGGTAAAAATTTTTCTCAACAAGACCCCAAAGGCATAAGAAATTAAAAGGAGGATCAATACGTAGGATTGCATTAAACTGAAGAGCTTCTGTACAGCAAAGGAAAATATCAAGAACCGCAACAGAGAGCTGACAGGATGGGAGAACATTTTTGCCAACTACTCCTCTGATAGAGGACTAATATCTAGAATATACTGAGAACTTAAGAAAACATCTCTAAGAGAATAAATAACCCAAACAAAAAATGGTCAAGTGAAGCCAGTCATGGTGGGGCAGGCTTGTAATCCCAGTGCTTGGGAGGCTGAGACAGGATTGTACAGGTTCGAAGCCAGCCTCAGCTACTTAGGGAGGCTTTCAGCAACTTAGTGAAACCCTGTTTCCAAACAAAGTATAAAATAGGGCTGGGAGTATAGCCCAGAGGTAGAAAAGCCCCTGGCTTCCACCCCTAGTACCACCAAAAGAAAAATAATGGGCAAGTGAACTAAATAGACAGTTCAAAAAAGAATTCAAATAGCCAATAAATGTATTAAAAATGTTCGACATCATTAGTAATCAGAGATTTAAGTCAAATATACCCTGAGATTTCAAATAACTTCAATAAGAATGACAATCATTAAAAATACAAACAAGTGTTGGGAAGGGTGTAGAGAAGTAGGAATTCTAGTACATTTTTAGTAGGAATTTAAGTTAGTGCAAACACTTTGAAAAACAGTATTGAGGATCCTCAAAAGAATGGAAATGAACCTACTATATGATCTAGAAATACCACTTCTGGCTATCTACCCAAAAGAAAGCAAACCAAAATACCAAACTAATGCATGCTTATCTATATTTGTAGCTGCACAATTTACCATTTCCAAACTATGGAACCAGCCAAGATGTTTTACTTAGCCATAAAGAAAAACACAATTACATCATTTACAGGGAAATGGATGGAACCGGAGGACATTATGCTAAGTGAGATTAGTCATTCACAAAATATAAGAAATCAGATGCTCTTCCTGATATGTGAAAGTTAGGGAGAAAATGGGTCATAGGAGATTCTATAGATAAGCAAATAAGGTGACCTAACTGAGGGAATGGGAGAGGGAAAGAGTGAAATTCTCTAATGTACGTGATGTACTTAAACAAACATATCAAAGTCAAGCGCTAAGCCAAGCATGAGAAGGAGGGAGGGTGAGGGAATGGGGCAGGAACTGGGTAAGAGCTAGTTGGGTTATGTGTGCATGTATGTCTCCACTATCTTGTATCCCATTAAGATGTATGACTACAAAGCACCAATAAAAATAAAAAAAAGAAATTTTTACTCAGCCATAAAGAAGAACAAATTGTGCCATTTGCAAGAAAATGAATGAAACTGGAGAACATTATGCTAAGTGAGGTTAGTCAGTCACAAAAAATAAGAAATCTGATGCTCTCCTTAATATGAGGAAGCTAGCGGAAAAAAGAGTTATAGGAGGAACTCTAGACAGAGATGGAGAAATGAGCAAATAAGGTGACCTAACTGAGAGAGATGGGAGAAGGGAAGAGGAAAATTCTCTAATGTACATGGTGCTCATTCATAAACATATCAAAGTCAATCAATAAGGCAAACATGTAAAGGAGGGAGTGGAGAGGAAATGGGGTGGGACTTGGGGAAGGGCTAAATGAGTGATGTGTGCATGTATGCCTCTACCATGTTGTGCCCCATTAAGATGTAGGACTATGATGCACAAATAAAAACAATACTATAGTACTTTTATTTAAAATGATCACAATTTGGAAGCAACAAAGCTAACCTTCAAGAAGTGAATGGATAAAAAAATACTATGGTATATACATGTAATGAAATATTCTCCAGTGTTCAATACATGCAAAAATGTGGAGGAAACTCAAGAACACATTGACAAGTGAAAGAAGCTTTCCTGCCTCCCTCACTCGCCCTTTCATTTTTTTGGTGCTGATGATTGAAACAAGGGTTATTCTTCCTCTGAGCTACACTCCCAGATCTAGTTTATTTTTTATTTGGAAACAAGGTCTTCCTAAGTTGCTGAGATCCTCACTAAGTTGCTGAAACTGGCCTTGAACATGCTATCTTCCTGTCTCAGCCTTTCAAGGACTAGGATTGCAGGTGTGTGCCACCACATCAGACTTGAAAGAAGCCATTATAAAAAGGCTACCTACTGCATAATTCTATGTAGGGCATTATAGAAAAGGGAAATTAAAGAAATTATAAGAGGATCATGGATTTTGATGGGGAGAGTGGTAGAGAAAGGGAAAAATGGGTGAGCACAGAAGACTTTCTCTTGGTGAAACTATTTTATATGAGATTAGAATTTGTATGCATAACACTTGACATTTTTTCAAACACATAGAACTGAATTACATAAAGAATGACTCCTGATATACACAAATAAATTTAGATAATAATATATTAACATCAAATCAGGAGTTTAACAAATATACCACACTAATGTATGATGACAATATAGAAAATTGTGTATGAGAAAGAGGGAATTTATAGTAAGTGTACTTTCTGCTTAACTTTTTATAAACCCCAAACTGCTAAAAATTAAGTTCATTAAGAATTATCATTATTAGTATCACCACTAATTTAAGCAGACGAGAATGCCTATACAAGTTTCCAAATTTTAATTTTGGCTTAAAACTCAAATTTTATTATTAGCAACAAATACTGTCAGTTATTTTTCTTGAAATAACAGACTCTCTCTTCATTCATTTTTAAGAAAAAAATTTGAAAGACTCAAGTCTGAAAAAACATAGTTTGTCAGTTTTTCTTTCATCTGAAAACATACAAAAAAAAAAAAAAAAAACAAGTAGTAGGACTCACAGCTCAAAAAGCACAAGCTCTTTTCCTCATGACAAATATTCTACTTTGTGTGGCAGAAATGGTTTATGCTTCTGTTCATTTCCTTCCAGAAAATACTAAAAAGAAATAATTTAAAAAGACATCATGAACTCAATGGTCAGATTTTTTTTTTCTGTTATGGGGGATTGAACCCAGAGGCATTTTGCCTCTGAGCTACATTATATACCCACCCTTTTTATATTTTTTTAAAATTTGAAACAAGGTCTCTAAATTGCTGAGGTTGGCCTTGAACCTGTGATTCTCTTGTCTTAGTATTCCAAGTACTAGGATTACATACATGTGCTACCATACCTGTTATAATGGACAGTATTTCTAAAACTTATTTTTTACAATTCAGAGATATTAAGTGAACCTGATTCTCACTCTGCCCCATCCCCAATTCTGTCTCACACACTTTTTCTTCCCTGTGAGTTCATGGTTGTTAAGAGTACAGTTGAGGAATGCTTCCCAGATTTGGATTAATGTACCAGCAGTGTTTGCTTCCCTCTTCCAACTACTCTTGCACCATCAGTACAAATATTAGCAAAGTATATGATGCAAATAACATTATTATTATTATTATCATTATTATTATCAAAATAGTTTGACTCTATAAACCCCTGGAAAGCATCTTGCGGTTTCCCAGGTTTAGGTGGACCACAAATTGAGAAATGTTGGCTTAGACTTTGTCCTTGTAAATATGTTTGTATTTTCACATGCTCATAGTGTTTTGGAGATTTTAGCACTTTTAATTTTTTATTTATATGCAGAAAATTAGTCTAAATAAATCAGCCTATCACCTTAATAATTGGAAACTGAATGTCCTTGATTTTTTTTACACTGTCCAGTCTGTGTGTGTGTGTGTGTGTGTGTGTGTGTGTGTGTGTGTGTGTGTGAGAGAGAGAGAGAGAGAGAGAGAGAGAGAGAGAGAGAGAGAGAGAGAGAGGGAGGGAGGGAGGGAGGGGGAGAAAGTTTGAATTCAGGGCCTTCTGCCTCTGAGTCATATCCCCAGTCTTACTCCATTTTTTTAAACTTTTGAAACAAGGTTTATCTAAGCTACTGTACACTAGCCTCAAATGCTCCACCCTTCTGTCTCAGCCTCCTAAGTACTGGGATTACAGGCTTGCTCCACCATGCCTGGCTTTCTCCAATCATTTTTAATACCTTGTTGATTACTTATCTTTTATAATGTCTTTTTATTTCCTTGCACACTTTATGTCCTATAATTATAATTCTGAGGTCAAATAGATCTTATTTGGTAAAATGCAATATATAAAAGGTAGAAGACATAGAATGGGGTGCTTTGCTCTAAGGGATATTTTGTATTTGCTTCTTGCTGACAGCCAGCTGGTATTGCTGGTTGGGAGACCATTTTCTTTCCTTCAGGATCTTATTTTAATGCATTGGTGAGCATCATATTGACATCTGCCTTATATCAACTTTAATCTTTTCTTTATCTTATTAATCACAATTCAAGTATCAGTTTAGTGATTGTTTTTTCTTTATGTCATTTTCTTTCTCATAAAACAACTATATTAATCCTGTTTATTTATTTATTTGTCTAGGAATCTAGTCATATTTCATACATTAGAAAAAATTGAAAGAAAGACCTTGAACTTGTGTGTGCTTTTTTATTTTTTTACTTTTTCATAATTTTTCTCCTGTACTGTTGAGCATGGGTATCTTCATTGTTATCATGACACTTATCCTATCCTAAAATTGTATTTTTATTTACTTGTTTATTTTCTATCTCTTCCATGAGAACATAAATCCAAAAGTATGGAGAAAATTTTTTTGATTGTTATTGAATCCCTAAGCCTGGAGTGAGTGATGTCTAAATTACAATAGAGTTCTGGTAAACGTTTAGCAAATGAATAAATCAGGGCAGTGACTTTTTTAGCCTGTTGATGTCATTAATAGATTAACTGCTGTGCAGCTGGAGCTGGTTACTGTCTCCTACAAGTTAAAGCCTTGACTTGTCCCAAGAACCTTCTGTATGTATTTCCTTTGTCGATTGCTATAGAGTTTTCAGCTGACAATATTCTAGTCAATAATCTGTTTTCATGAATATGACAGGTGTATTCTGGAGAGTGACTGAGGTTTTCTTATCATCACCTGGCTAGTTTCTGGTGAAAACAAACAAACAAACAAACAAAACTTAAGTGTCTATTGTAACTTTAAGAGGCTTGTTCATTTCCTACTATATTAATACAAATTCCAAATGAGAAAAATAAATGGAGCACCAATGGGATTCACTTGAAGGCTGAAGAGATTTCCAGGTCAAACTATGAGCTGAACAGAGGAAAGAAATTGTGCAGAGTAAGTTCTGAAAACATTTTTAAAATTATACTTTTCTGGCCACTGAAAAGGCTTGTTCTCATTTATAAATGCTGGCTAGAGAATTTGAGCAAGGTAGGAGACTAATGGATGTCATTCAGAATGAATACTACTTCTCCAATTTGTGAAACATAGCATTTAAACAAATAACAACCTTTCAATGCTTGATTCTGGTGTAGGGAATCTATACCCACCTCTTATTTCTCTTCTAAAAACCTCTGATAAATATGACTCATTTTCTATCTGTGTCAGATGAGCAGCGTCAGGCCTTCATATTATTTGTGTGCTTTTGAAATCTCTTTCTGCATTTCCCTTATCTTGTCAAATCTGACACTGAATTTTAAGGATAAATTGTTCTTAACAATCTTTGCACAAACTATATAACAAGTTGATTCCCACCCATTTTTATTTTTCATTTTAACAATTTCAGTAGAAATTGCTTATATGGCAGGGCACTCATTAAATAAACCCACATGTTGACACCCATGTTAATATCAAAGAGACCATTTAATAAGCTGTGTTCTTATCGAGAAGAATAAAGAGCAGAATAATCTATTTGTACACCAGGTGAAATGTTACCTCTGTGTGTGTGTGTGTGTGTGTGTGTGTGTGTGTGTGTGTGTGTGAGAGAGAGAGAGAGAGAGAGAGAGACAGACAGACAGACAGACAGACAAAGACCCTACACCCTGAAAGGGTTAGGAACCTGCCTGGGGCATGAGTAGGGGGAAGTGTTTCTGCTGCTGTGAACATTTCAGTATGCTCTCTTGATTCTGTTAACACTCTGGTGCATGGGATGGCAAAATCAAAATAAAACAGGTCCTTGTTTGGGGGAAAGATGAGGAAAACTGGCCTCCTCCCCCATGACTCATCCTGCTGGCTGGGAGAGAACTTTTTTTTTTTTTTTTTTTTTTTGAGACTGGTAGGAGAGCGGAGGAGGTAAGAGCAAAGCTCTGAAAGGCTACGCAGAAATTGACTCTTCTAAATAGCGCATAGGGAGGTGCGTATGTGGAGAGATGGAGACTCAGTCTTGCCAGAATACATGGGATCCTGTAGAAAAGTGTTATTTGGAGAGATATATGTACCTAACACATATTGTCAAGGACCTACAAGGGTTGGCTGACAGAGTTGCTCAGGATCCATCTGTGTGCATCCTTTTCTAGCCTAGAGAGTATCAGAACAGGACCAGCAGCCTACTCAGTGCTCAACAAAGAGCAGCTGCTGTTATTCTCATGGGTCATTTGGTAACCTCAATTCTACTTTAGAGGTGTTATGGAAAAATAGAGTGAGATTCCTCTAAAGGGTCCCAAAGCCACATGGATGCCAACTGCCTCATCTAATCATTTGGTTATATACAACTTATTTAACCTCGCTGGGCCCCAATTTTCTAATGAGGAAAATGGAGATAATGCCCATCCTGTACATCTACCTTTCTCAGAAAATTAATTGAGAAAAGTGAGAAAATGGGTGGGGTGATGTGTTATTTTTTAAAAGTTCAAAATTTGGTGATAGTGACAGTGACTATGATAACATCACTAGGTACCCTTGAATGCTTATTTATCAGACATAAAGCTAAGGGGCTTTTGTTTAGATTATATGATGCAGTCTCATAGTCCCCATGAAATACATATTTTTCAGTGGAGGCCACTGAAGCCCAGAGGAGACTCTCAAGGTTGAGTTGGTCATATAAGTGGTAAATTACCTGTTGGCTTCATGTTTCCCTCTTTTTTTTTTTGCATGTAACCTTTGATTCTTATTAGCTAATATTAGTTGAGCTTTTACTATAAGCCAGTTACTACTCAATGCATTCTATATATTTCATTTCATTTAATCCTCCTAATATCACTTGGAGGGAGAAATTAAATGTTGTTATCATCACCTTACAGCTGAGAAAATAATATCATCCCCATTATTATTATATTCCTTGCACATGAGGCCAGCTCCAGCTCTTGGAAAGCTTTCCTCTAACTGGGTCACAAAGGGTTCCAGCTGCCCACCCACTACTGGCCCCACAGGGATCCAGGAGATGCTATTTATGTCTCCTGCCCATCCCACAGAGCCTGGCACCCAGCTCCCTGGGGGAGGACTGCTCTTTGGAATTCCTGGCACTGGCTCTGTTCTCCTCCTCCTCATACGCTGCTCATCTTTCCCAGTAATGCCTGTGTTCACTTTGTGTTTTAGTTCAGGCACAAACAAGCATGGCCCAAGCTTAGGGGTCCCAAACTGGTAAATGACATGTAACCCAGGCCTCTGGTATGTCATGCTTTGCAAAGGGGGCTGAAAAAGGATTGTCAGAGGCAGGATCTTGACCTACAGCTAGCCCTCTGGGATGGATTGTTTCAAGGGCTTCTCTACCTACTAAGACCATGTTTTCTGTTCAACTGGGTTTGCTATATATCTATGTGGGCATTTCCTTCCCCTTTCTGCAGTCCCTCTGGCATCGGGGAGCTGGTAACCTAGGAAATGATGGGGTGTGGGGAAAGAAGGTTCTGGCAAGGCTGAGTTGCCAGTGTGATTGTCAGCCTGGTGGGCTGACTCTGAGTGGTAGGTGTGTGAGAGGGTGGGTGAGGGTGCTGGGAGCTTGCCTGCCTTTGCATGCTCGGATGCTGGCACAGGGGTGTGGGTGTGATTGCAGTGTGACTGATGCACACTCAGGATAATTGTCAGGCAGCTTGGATTTTTTTCCTCTGCCTTTTTTCTTCTTTCTTTTTTCCCCTTCTAATTTATAGTAGGCAAAAAAATCCTCCTCTGCATCAGTGAGGTGATATTTTTGAAAAGTTTCCAAGGGGGTGAATTATGTGCTTTCTCAATTCCTCAGTGTTATTGGTTCTCCAAGGCTTTGTGACCCATACTTCTTAATGAGGGGGACTGGGGTTTTAAGGAAATTTGGGAGGTCAGCCTTGCTTACATTTTATCAAAAAAAGGATGAAAATCCAGTTATTTTGGAGAAAAATTATATTAGGTCAATGTTAGTTTTCTTAACACAACCTCCATATCCTATACCAAATTTTTAGTAGTAATAGATCCAAATTTGCTTTTTAAAAAAGATCCCACCCTTATTTTCAGTGCATGAGTTTAGTAAGACTGACCCTATATCCCAGATCTAAACACTTCAGTATGTATCATGTGACTTACTACAGTGCCTGATTCAGGGTTCGGCCTGAGACTTGATCCAACCAATGAGTATCATATTTAAAAATGAACTGTTGAAGAATAAAGGAGATATTTTTATCTGAGAAGTAAAAGATACAATTTTAGAATTTGGGGTGATAGTCTTATGGGGAAAATCTGCATGAACGTAAGAGTTAATACTAAAGGACTCAGAGAAAAGGGAAAGAAAAGTGTTTTGGTGATGCCATCTGAGCCCTTAGATTCAGCTGCTCCTGAGACTGGTTCTGTGCCTTCAATTTTTATCCTATAAACCAATAAGTTCTTTTTCTGCTGCAGTCAGTTTGAGATGCCTTTTAAAATACTTTTATTGGTGCATTGTACTTATACATCATACTGAGGTATAGAGT
This sequence comes from Muscardinus avellanarius, assembly GCF_963383645.1. Lineage (NCBI taxonomy): Eukaryota > Metazoa > Chordata > Mammalia > Rodentia > Gliridae > Muscardinus > Muscardinus avellanarius. The sequence goes on along the minus strand of NC_137786.1, from coordinate 203,611,140 downwards.
AATAGAAATATACATACTCTACAACACGTGGAACATTTCCCTCCGGGTCCTACCTCCTTCCTCTTCTTCCCCTTACATGTCATTAAGATTGATATTGATAATTTTATATATGTAAATAGCAGTATTTAAACTGGTACTTTTTATAACCATAGGAAAGCAGTGATTTTAAACTCAGAACATTTTTTAGTAGGAGAACATTTGGCAAGGTCTGGAGATATTTTGAGTCTGTTACCATGAGAAAAAGGTGCTACTGATATCTAGCAGAGGCCAGAGATGCTGCTAAATGCCTTACACTGTACAGAAAAACTCCCTATAATAGAATTTTCTGGTACAAACTGCCCCCGGTGCCAATGTGATATTAACAAACCCTACCACACAGGAAGTTATAAACTTCCTTAAAAGACAAAAAGTATGTCTTTCTCATTTTTCCCCACCAGGATCTTATCATGATAAAATCTCAAATTAAACACTTATGGGGGGGGGGCCCTGAATCTTCCTTCATTCCCCTTGAAGTGAGGCTGTGTGCTTCAGTTACTGTAGTGTTGATTCCTTTGTGAAAACTGAGAATAGATATAGGCCAGATAAACCCCTTGGACTTTCTATATCTAGTCTGGTGATTTTATTTCAGTGTCCCAGAGTAAGAAATTCTGTAGATTCTTATTCTCCATTCACAGTCCACTTAACACATGTGATCTGGGTGCCAGGTGTGAAGCTAAGCACTTCCCAGGCGTTTCTCAGGACAGGCTCTTTATCGTCTTGATCCACTGGGGACATGGGAGATGATATAGTCTTCACTGGATGCCCATCTGAGTTAAAGGATCTAAACTGAGGTTCGAGGAGGCTTTTTGTACTGTTTTGCCTTGATGAGCTGGTCTTCTCATGTTAACAACACGGCTTTCCCTATGGAAATACAGGTTGAATTCTGATATAGATCATTGTTGAAATTCTAGAAGTGGTTGGAGTAATGTTTGCAAGTCAGGGTACATTTGGTGATGTGCGTGTGTATGAGGTGTTTTAATGGGTGTGTGTGCACATGTGTGTGTGTAGAGGTGACTTCTGTCCTCTCAATGGACCCTGACACATGTTCTGGACACAAGCAAAAGGCATTTCTCAATTTTGTGAAAAATACTGTGTCAGTGCAGCTTGGGGCCGCAGTGTATCCATTGTTGTCATGTTGTGTCTTCCTTATTAATAGATATTTAGAGTTTTCCCTAGTTGGTTTTCTCTGTCAATGGTCTTCTTCTCCCATTCAGTTACTTCTGGAATACACTGGAGAGGTGGATTCTCAGGTTTCTCATCCCAGGAATAGATGATTGGAGGAGAGGAAAGGTAGTGTTCTGATCATTGGGCTTTAATGAGGCTGCAATTTAAGATATTATCTAGAAATGTAGTTATTTGAAGACTTGCCTGGTACTACAAATCTCATTTCACCAAGATGGGTCACTAATATGTATCTATGTAGAAGCCCTTGATTCTTTATGGACCCTGTAGGGCTGCTTCCATCCTCTTACTACATGTGCATCTAGTTTCTACTAGAATGACTGACGCAAGAAAGAAGAAGATGGAATGTCTTTCATACTCTAGTCATATACTGTCACTTCTGCCACAGTCGACTCCTCGCAAAAGTATCACTACATTTAATTTACACTCAGGAGGAGAGGAATTGAGCCAGGTGTGGTCGCACATGCCTGTAATCCAAATACTTGGGAGGCTGAGATGGAAGAACTGCAGGTCCCAGGCCAGCTTTAGTACCTTAGTGGGATCTTTAGTAACTTAGTAACTGTTTCAAAGTGATAATGATGATGATGATGATGATGATGATGATGATGATGATAATAATAAAAATAAAAATAATAATAATAGGGCTGGGAGCATAGCTTGGAAGTAAAATGTCCCTGAGTTCAATTCCTATTACAGAAAAAGCGAGCAAGTAAGTAAATAAAATAAAAGAGGAGGGGAATTAAGCTATACCATTTGAAGGAAGGAGGATAAAAGAATTTGTAGACATATTTTAAAGCCACAGTTTACTGATTCCCTGAAAAAAGTCTCATAACTATAATAGAGATGGTTCATAATTTCTGTGATCATTGTCAGACAGAAAAACTGTCCCTCTCCAGTCTAACAAAAGCTCCCACTTAGTTTTTTTATTTTTTAATACTTTTTATTTTTTTGACTTTTTAATTTTATTATTATTATTATTATTATTATTTTTTTTTTTTTTTTTTTTTGGTGGTACTGGGGATAGAACCTAAGGGCTTTCTACCTCCAGGCTATACTCCCAGACCTAGTTTATATTTTACTTGGAAACAGGGTCTCACTAAGTTACTGAGAGCCTCACTAAGTAGCTGAGGCTGGTTTTGAACCTGTATGATCCTCCTGTCTCAGCCTCCCAAGCGCTGGGATTACAAGCGTGCGCCACCATGCCCAGCTCACTTAGTTTAAAGTTCCCCATTTCCGTTCACTTGGGCTTGTTCAGTAAAAGGAAGGAAGAGTTTGTTTGAGCATACCTTATTTCTCTCTCCATCTTTCATCTTATATCTTGGTTGTATAGATGGCCCCTCTGGAGCCAGGCATTTGTGGAGTGGGGCGGGAAGACTTAGAAGGTACCCTCTGGTTTGCTGATACCTATGTTTGGTAGCTTTAAAGGTAAACACAGTTCTTTTTAGGGTCCTTAATATTTTTTCTAGTAGGACTTCTCCTTCTGGCAGATAAAATGATGAAAGTGTGATCTTATCTGCATGGTCACTTGTAACTTTATCCTTAAATTTTTTCCTCCATTATTCTTGTCCCAAAGGCCATTCTGACCACTGCCAACCTCTTGAACACTTCTCTGAAGACTCTTCTCATTCAGTTTTAGACAAGAAAGAAACAACTCTCTCCCAACATTGGTGGTGATGGTTAGTTGTTGAGAACATTTACACATAACAAAATAGAAAAAAATTCTTCCAGGTTATTTTTTTCCTTGAAACTTTAGCCTCAAAGTAGTTGATAAGATTAAGACTTATCAATGTTGCCATCTTTAACATCCAAATTATGAGTCCTGCTACCTACTGCATTACCTTCAGCTGTTTAAATCTTAACAAAATACTGAGAGAATAGAATATATCTAACATCCTCTTACATTTATATTAAGTGGCTAATAATTCCTCAGATATTAGTCTCTAAAACATTAGCTTAGATAATTATTCTCCTTGATAGGACCCGAGAAACATTATCCCCATGACCAAAAGCACCCTTGAATTCCAAAACTCTAAATGTGCTTGTTAATTTTAGATTTAGATTTGATCATGACTATAAATTGGTTTGGGGGGAAGTATACAATTTTATTAGTATAATCTATAAAAAAATATCAGCTCCATTATTATCAGCAGAGTAATGTGCAGGCAAAGATAGTCTTTTGTGAAAGGCCCTATCAACTCTTTGGAAATCTTGGATTAATCAGAAGCCATAGAGGATCCACACACATTTATTCCTGATATAAACCTTAGTCCTATGGCTTCCCAACACTTTTCCTGATAGAAACCTGCCTCACCAGTTATGTTTACTTTTCTAATGAAAATTAACTTTGGAAGATGCCACTAGAAGTCAGTACAATCAAAATCCTGCCAATGGATTGGAACTTTAATTCCACTATCTCTCTGAGATATGGGATCAATGATAGGCTTTACGGACAAAGGCATATATCTTTCTCTTTGTGCTGGAATATTTTAATTCTCCATCTGAGTGCCTCTTAGGCCACTTATCTATGATAGAGTTTCCGGCATTTGGATTATTTTCCCTAATAGAATGAATGCTTCTATATTTGCATATCAGTTTTGTAATATTCTTCTCCTTTTCTTACTCTCTGTACCCAGAAACAGAGTAACAGGCATATAGTGGACTCTTGTTATTTTTGCAGTACTGGGGATTGAACTCCAAGGGCATTCTACTTTCAAGCTATACTCACAGTTCTTTTTATTTTTTATTTGAAACAAGCTCTTTCTAGGTTGTTGAGAGTTGTGCTAGGCTGCTGAATCTGGCCTTGAACCTGTGATTCTCCTGTATGAGACTCCCAAGGACTGGGATTACAGGTATGTACTGCCATGCCCAATTTAGTGGACTCTAATCATGTATTAACTTTGGTATATGAGTGAGTGTCAGACTAATGAGATGAACCACTAGGAAATTAAAGAATAGAATGATCTCAACAAATCCACATGACACAACTCCATACTCTCTGTTTAGATTCCACTTTCTCCTCTTCCACACCCACCTCATGAAAAGCAGAGGCTGGGAAGCTGCCCAACTAGTCACAGATGATTAAACAGCAACAGTGTTTGACTGGATTGCACTGGCCCAGATAGATTCTTCTGGAGAATTTAATTTCTGAGATTAGTGACTCGAATAAATCAGCTAGATGAAACTTGATCAAGTAGTGTTGGCGTACAAAGAGAAGAAAAGAGGAGGAGCACAGAAGGAGCAGAGGTAGGCGGGGCAGCCCTTGAGGGAATGACCATGCTGTTCTTGCAATCCCTGATGGCTCTCCAATGCCTGTTTCTGGGATCTGCATTGCCATTCCCAAACTCAGAAGCACCCCTCTTCAGGGCTGATCATGGCTAACCCCTCTTGCCATTCTTGTCTCAGCTTGAATATTACCTCCTAGTAGCAGCTTCCCATCTGTAAGAGTATCTGTCTGTCATGCTCTTTTATTTCTTTTTTTATTTTTTAATAATGTTTTTATTGGTGCATTGTAGTCATACTTCTTAAAGGGATAAAAAAAAACTTGAGATATATATGCACACATCACTCAGTCAGCCTTACCCAATCCCTAACCCCTACCCTCCCCGTCCTTCCTTCCCATGCTTGGTTTCCTGATTGACTTTGATATGTTTGTTTAAGTACATCATTTGCTTTAAAGAATTACCCTCTTCCCCCCTCCCATCCCCTCAAATAGGTCACTTTAATTGCTCCTCTATAGGATCTCTTCTTCATCTAGAGTTCCTCCTGTTACCCATTTCTCCCTAGTTTTTGCACATTAGGGAAAACATTTGATTTCTTATTTTTTGTGACATTTCATTGCAAATGCCATAATTTTGTGCTCCTTTATGGTTGGGCAAATTCCATTGTGTACACATCCCAGAGTTTTGTAATCCACTCGTCTGTTGAAGGACATCTTGGCTGGTTCCACAGTTTGGCAATGGTGAACTGTGCAGCTATGAACATGGTCACTCATGCATTAGTTTGCTGTGCTCTTTAGTTCAGTTCACTCGGCTGTGTTTTCCTCATTGCGCTGAACATAATGGGAGGTTTATCTCTTTATGTTTTCATTCTATTTATTATCAGATTCTCTCATTAGAATTTACCACATGGCAACAGATATTTCCTCTGTTTGGCTCACTATTTTCTTTTAAACACTGTTCTATACTGGAGATCTGAATAAGTAGTTGTTGTTTTTTTTTTCTTTTTTTTTTTTTGGTTGTTGTTGTTTATTTTTGTGATACTGGTTATTAAACTCAGGTGCATTCTACCTGAGCTAGACAATGTCTCACTGGGTTGTTGATAAATTCCTGAGGCTGGCCTCAAATCTATGCTTCTCCTAACTCAAACTTCCAAGTACTGGGATCACAGGCCTGGGCTACCACATTCAGCTTGACTAAATAGTTTTTAAATACATAATGGATATGATAAGTGACCCCAGTCATTTCTGCTGTTTTGAAAAAGTTTCTTTTATTCCAGGCACAAAATGTCAGTATCTAGGCAGAGAAGCTTTAGCGGTTATTATTGCTGATGTCAGTGACAGGTGTCCTGTGATGACAATCCACTTCAGTTCTTCCACCAACTCCAAAGGGACAACCCTATAAAAGACCTTAGTCACATTTATCTTTCCCTGGTTTTTTATGCCTGGTCAACCTTTTAATTTCCATTTCACTCCAATCATGGCTTTTTATGTTGACTCACATCTGTAGACTATTAGGGATTGTTCCCACATTTCTCTTTATTATTATGCCCCTTCAAATCAAGCGCCAACTTTAACATTATTCAGTTCCCTTGAAAATGGTGGGGGTGAAGGTATTGATTTATCTTGGTCTGAAACCCCTTTTTATATAACAGTCAGGAACAAATGATCACTTTATGCGCATATTTATAGTTCGCTCCTGTTCAGTACTTAAAACCTTCTGAGGAAGTTTCAGATATAAAAGATGTGCATCTCAGCATACATCCCATCTAGGAAGGATGTGAGAAATCGTACTTTGTAAAGGTCTTCTGGAAACCTAGAAGCACTCAGAGCTGTGTGGCACAGAGGTGGCAACCAGTTCACCATGTGACTCCTTCATGCGGTGCGTGTGGTCTATTAATCTCCTATTGGCAGTGAGGAGCCTGCGCTTCCCGGGAATGCGCTGTGGGAGTACATTGGGCAGTTCTAAGCATGTGGGGGCTGCATGCTGTGGAGCAAGCTCAGAATGAGTCATGTGTCTGTTAGGAATGTTCCTTTGAATCTGCTGCGTGTGTTTTCAATCTCATACTACTCAGTACCTCTCCAACAGCTCACCCTCCGTCTCGCAGCATAGAATGTCCAGGGTCCTGATGACCAGGACAACTGAGTCATTCTCCAAAAGATTATGATTAGGAAATAGTATTGTGTTACCACCTTTCCTGTCTCCTTCCCAAAAAGTGTCACAGAGGGGCAGAATGGGCTGAAGAGTGGATTCTTAAGGTTGAGTTGAATTTGAATCTCCCCTCAGACATTGCCTAACTGTGGGACCTTTGAAAGTATTCTTGACATTTTTAAAAATTATTATTTTTATGTCAAAGACCACCAAACTAACTTATTAGTTTATGGTCATCTTTGAATAAAACATCATATGTAAAATTGTCACAGTGCAGATATGGATGTAGCAGTCACTGCCCTTTTTCCTGGAGCCTTTATTTCATTATTAATAATAACAACAGTACTATTTCATTTTCTTGAGCACTTACTATGCCAGGCACTGTCATAAACTCCTTCAATGATTAGAGTAGATATGATCCCTATTTTACTGTATTAAAAGATTCCTAAATTCTATGCCCATCTTGAAAGCTACTTTTCTTAGACTGTTTGAAACAAAGTACAGCTATACGACAATTCTTTGCCTTAAAATTTAGATGTAGAAGTCTGCTGAGGATTTCTGGGAAAGCTCTACACCCCCTCGTTACTTCTTTATGTTTTCTGCCTGAAGTACATATATAAGCCTAGGGCATAGCAGCCTTCTGGTTCCCATCAGGCAACAATGAGAATTCAAGGCTCATATAAAGGGCAATGGAGCAGGAAGAGAAAAGGAGCCTGGGGCATAGTGAAGCATCTGTACCAGCCCTGGAACACCTACCTATAGACTTTGAGTTTATTGAATACACTGCTTCTATTTGTTTGTTTTTTAAAATTTGGTTTTATATACATGCAGCTCAGATTCAATTTCCAAACCATATGAATGTCTTTTCCTATTTATTACCAAGTTTTTGACATTATTATAAAATTTATTTTATATTAAGGGTAAATATTGAGATAGAAAAGCTAAGCGGCCTGTCGAAGATAATATGTTATGTGCCTGGAGAGTGAAGCAGGGATTTGAATGCATGCTTTAACTAGAACAATATGAGATTGGGATGACATTTCTAACGAGTCCACAAATCTTCAACATGATCTTTCTATTCTACAAGTTTGTTCTAACTACTTGTTCTTATAAAATAGGCTTGACATTCTAACAGGCTGATATATGGTGGTACATGACTATAATTTTAGTACTTAGGAGGCTGAAGAATCACAGGTTCAAGGCCAGCCTCAGCAATTTAGTGAAACTTTCAGCAATCTAGCAAGATCTTGTTTCAAAAGAAAGAATAAAAAGGGCTGGGGTGTAGCTTGGAGATAGAATACCTCTGGGTTCAATCCCCAGTGCCTCCCTTTCCCCAATATTCTACCAGACTGGAAAACTATTGGAAAATATTATGGTAGTTTGGGTATCAACTAACTGATCCCAGCCCAGTCATTTAACCTCTCTGGCCATAAAGAAGTCATGGTTCCAGTAATATATCTAAAGTTCTTCTATTTTTATTTGACTGTGACTCTAGAAAAAAGTTTAACATATTTTCAACTATCCAGTTGGTAAATCATCAAATCTTTGTCAAATCTACTTTTATCTCATATATCTCATATGTTATTATATATGATATATGAGATAAAAGTAGGTACTAAATACATATTAATACATAATTGTGCCCGGGACAAGGCAACCTTTTTGGATTTGTTTACTTTTCTTTCAGGTCATTGGCTGCTGCTTTTTTCTATTTTGATCCAAAGCTCAACATCTCATTAGGAGGTTTGGAGCAGATCATCCAGTTGAGACTTCAAAACTGACAAACATTTCTTTCAAAGTATGAAGCTTGCTTCAGTCAGGTCAGAAGCAAAGGGAACAAGCTAAACGACCTAAAAAGTGATATTTTTGAAAAAAAAGAGAAATTTTCCCTTGTTTAAATAGTGAGATTTATATGTAGATTCAGAAAAACAGTCTTCAAATAAGAAACAAGAAAACCAAAGCAACTTTACTTGGAAAGAAGAAAGCAAGTTGGTAGACACAGAGGCTGAATATGTAGTAGTATTTTTGAAGCATTTTAGAAATATAAATAGCAGCTAGAACATTAAAGACTATTAAAAATGTGTAACATTAAAAGATAATATGGCATATTATGAATTATAGAATATGTTCAATGATTAAGTAGGTATAATGGCTCTGACTTAGACTTTTTTCTCTGGGGTAAGTCATGTCAACAGTCTTAGAGCATGCTAAATATCCAGACATGGTGAGGCACACCTGTAATCCTAGTATTTGGGAGGCAGAGACAGGAGCATCATAGCTTCAAGGCAAGCCTCAGCAACTAAGGCATCTCAGCAACTTAGAACCTGTTTCAAAATAAAAATAAAATAGATCTGGGAGTGTAGCTCAGAGGTAGGATACTCTGGGTTCATCCAATAGTACAAAAAACAAGCAGACATGGTGATAAATAGCACTGCAGTATTTCTATGGGACAAGTTCCTCATGAAGTCTTTGGAGTAGATTTAAAAGTCTGGAGTTCAGCCAGGCGTGGTGGTGCACGCTTGTAATCCCAGCATTTGGGAGGCTGAGACTGGAGTATTGCGGTTCGCGGACAGCCTCAGCTACTTAATGAGGCCCTCTGCAACTTAGTGAGACCTTGTTTCAGAATAAAGAATAAAAAATAGGGCAGGGGATGTAGCTTGGTGGTCGAATGCCCCTGGGTTCCATCCCCAGGCCTACAAAATAAATAAATAAATAAATAAATAAATAAATAAATAAAAAGTCTGGAGTTCTAACAATATAGAGTGGCATTAGCATAGAGAAAATCAACATAAGATAGCAAGAGTAATATGTACTACGGAGCCAAAATTACTTTACAAGTTCTTTCTTTAACTAACTAGTCCCATTTCTGAGACTCAGTTTACTCATCTGAAAATGGAGCTGATAATATGTGGCTATAATGTGCACTATGTAAAAATAACATATGTAAAGCCTCTTGTGAAATGATTGATATGCAATATTTGGGCAGTAAACATTAGTTCTTTCTTTTAATAACAATAGGTAAATTTTCTTCTCTTGGCTGATGTGGGTTTCAATTTTAGTCTAGTCTATTTGTTAGGATCCAATTTTTATGCAGAGAATCTGAACGAAGAGTACATTTTGTGCACTTCTATGATGAAAGTAGCACTAAATGACATATTAAATTTCTTTTTAGATAGCATTTTCAGACTGCTCATCTTATTCCTATAAGTAAAGTTTGTACTTACAGGCATTTTTACCTTTTGTTTAGCGAACTTCACTTGACCTTATTTTGGGAGGATGGCATGGATTAGATGTGAGGTACAAACACTATTTCTCCAGAGCAAACATGTTTATTGCACTACATGTAGAAGGAAAGTGAGCTACTTTATTGGTCACATTATTGATATGTCAGATTTAATGTAGACTATGTAGTGACCGGAGAAGTCTCATTGTGTTTCTTAAGTAAAATATAGCTATTAATTATTTTATTAATCAGTCATTGGAAAATGGAAATTTTAGACTCTAAACACAATCTGTATGAAGAAAAGATGTGAAACACTTGGAAAATCATTTGAATAAATGTTTTTTGCCAGGCGTGGTGGCACACCCTTGTAATCCCCGAGTTTGGGAGGCGGAGACAGGAGGATTGCGCAGGTTCGAAGCCAGCCGTGCTGTCTTGAGAAACACTGTTTCCAAATAAAAAACATATAAAATAGGTCTGGGAGTGTAGTCCAGAGGTAGAAGGGTTTCCAGGAACCCCGGTACCACCAAAAATAAAATGTTTTTTTTAATGCATTTTTAGGACTTTTTTTTTTTTGCGGTACTGGGGATGGAACCCAGGGGCATTGCATCTCCGAGCTCACCTCTCTCCCTATTTTTTAGTCTTTTTATTTTTGAAACAGGGTCTCACTGAGTTTCAAAGGGCCTCGCTAAGTAGCTGAAGCTGTCCATGACTGGTCTCCACCTCCCAAATGCTGGGATTACAACCATGCACCACCATGCCCGGCTTTTTAAGGACATTTTAATGTGCACATAATTCAGGGTTATTAATAGAATTTAGTTGGTACAATTACACAATAGCTGGTCCCTATTCTGATATATAGTTCTAATACATACATAAATATGTAAAAGATGGCTAGAGAAGGTATGAAGAAGAATTTTGGGCTTTATAGTTCAGACATTAAAAAGAGAGAAAATCCATCCTGGGAACTTCTTGATAGAAGTAACTGCTGTTCTTCATGTGTTTACAAGATAATAAGAGGAAGTAGCCTTCTAAAATAGTTTAAAAAGGGAAGAAAAAAGGTATTCCAAAATCAAGGGAACTATTTTTAACATGAGTTCTTTTGCTAACTAGATTCAAAGAAATGTATAATATATGTTACTTTTTTCTTATATGCATTAAAATACACATATACTATATATGTTTTATATTTAGCATGTATATATACACTATATATATATATATATATATATATATATATATAGTGTGTATGTGTGTGTGTCAACTGTGTTTTGAGTGCTGGCTATACTTCTAAGACCAATATGACAAGGTTCTGTGCTTACACTGTTTACAGAATGCAGGAAGCAGAAACAGCATGATCTGAAAAAGATATATAATATATGTATTATATATTAAACTATACATATAGATTATATATAATAACTTTAGCCTATGGTATGTAATGTGAAAGAAATAAAGAAATAATACAGAAAAAGAGGAAAGTGAGTAAGGAAAGGAAGAACTAACTTTTTATGGCTAGTCAGAGAAAGCATCTCTTTGAAAAGGGAAACTTGGAATTAATTAAGGCTTTAATGATGAGAAGGAGGCATAGATATAATGATGAAAAGCACAAGTGTTCAGGAAAAGAGCAAAGGAAATGTAAAGTCCCTGATGGGAAAGGAATTTGGTCTACTTAAGAAACTGAGAGAATAATGGCTAAGGGGATCTAGGAGACTGGAGCTGTGAGCTAGCATAAAACTCAATTCACTTAAATAAAACTTGTTTCATAGAACACTCTAGGCAGTCATTGGAGCCAAGGTTCCCAAATACCAGACCTTGGTTCTGCCATCTAAGAATAATCCAGTCCTTAGACCTTTGCAGACCTTTAGGGATTTAGGCTAGAAAATCTATTTTTACCAAAGCCTTCCAAATAATTTTTGTGTGTAAGTAGCAATAACTATTGTCCTTGGGGTCTTTGAAATCCTGCAGTGAGTAGCCTTTGAAAGTGATATGGAGAGCATTATACTGTGAGATCTTGTTATTAAAGAACTTTGATTCTGTTTGAGCATGTGAGATACACCCAGGTAATTATGAGAACCAACAAAAGCTACAAAATAAAATCCATACTAGGAGCTACTGCCTAATAATTACTACCAATGCCAAAGGCAGAAGTTGTGGTCACCAGAGGCTGGCAATAACTGTGACCACTGTCGTGAAGAGAAGCTTTTATAGGTCATGACGATGATCCTTGTCAGATCTTTGGGATCCATCAATAAGGAGAAAACATCGGTTGCTTTGAGATGCTAAAGAATGGGCATTTTTCATTAATGGTTATCATCACTGGGCTCAGTAGACATTTCTACTTTATTGGGATGAGGTGAATTAGAATTACATGTGTGTGTGTGTGTGTGTGTGTGTGTGTGTGTGTGTGTGTTACTGTGGATGGAACCCAGGGGCATTCTATCTCTGAGCGACACCCCCAGCCCTATTTTTTTTATTCTGTTTTTTTGGAACAGGGTCTAACTGAGTTGCAAAGGGATTCACTAAATAGCTGAGGCTGCCTGTGGACTGCATTCCACCTGTCTCAGCCTTCCGAATGCTGGGATTACAAGTGTGCACCACCATGCCCAACTAGAATTGCATTGTGATGTATAATCTCATAATAAAATTTATTCTAATGACTTTATTTCAGAATTCTTCAAAATCATTATCTCAAGAGACTAAAAACAATTGCTAGTTTTTTGCTGCATTCTTCTATAAGAGGGAAAAATATAAAAATGGAAGGTTGTCGTATTTCTGGGAACAGACTCTCCCTAAGAAATCATAAAATTAACTCTGTCCTTGTAGTCCTGGTATAATTGGAGTAAAGGGGTACACAGTGAGTAGGGATATAATTATAGGCTATGGTAATTTCTGGTGAATTTGCACCAAAGTTCCACACACTGGGTAGCTTAAGCAACAGAGTTTATTCTCTCACTTTCCTGGAACTAGAAGTCCAGAGTCAAGGTATTGGCAGAGTCATGCTTTCTCTGAAGACTCCAAGGAAGGCTCCTTTGCTTCTTTCTAGCTCTGTTGGTTGGAGGTAATCCTTGGCATTTCTTGGCTATAAATAAATTGTACCAATGTCTTTCATTATCATCATGTGCACTTCTCTGTAGGTGTCTTTGTTTTTCTTTCCTTATAAAGATACCAGTCATTGGATTAAGGCCTATTCTATCTTAGTCTGAACTCATTTTAACTTAATTATATCTACAAAGACCCTATTTCCAAATAAGATCACATATTGAAGTTATAGTTGGACATTAGTTTTGTAGAGTTGAACAGAGTACATAAACAAGTAGTAAAATCATGTCTTTCCATCCTGAAAATGAGACTAACCAAAGAATGCAAATGGCCCTTAAGAGTAGTCATTTGTAAAGCCCATTAAAAATAAATAATTGGTAATGTTTACTCCCCAAGAAATAGAGATAAAGTAAATCTCATCTTTTTGGATTCCTGTACCAAAATTCAAGAGTGTTTACTTGAAAAAGATACAAGTGAGAACTAGATACCTGACCATCTCTTTGGGTACTTTTAATTAGGTTTTTACTAAATAAAACTATAGTAATGTTGCTTGTGGAAGTAAAATAGTATCTCATTATCATCCTATCATCCATTGAATGGCGAGACAAACTAAATATTGATATTGATTGGCCCTTTGTTAGTGAAGTTCCATAAGGTGAGACTTCAAGGTGAACCACCCCAGTGTGTAAGGCTCTGTCATAGTTAGCATTCTCACTGACCACACAACTTAGAAGAAGGAACACTTATTTGTTCATGGTTTTCTTAGGGATTGAATTCAGTCTATGGGAGGCTAGGGATTGCAGATCTCAGAGTATGGAAGTGGGAAACAGAGAGGAGAGCTCACAGACTGATTCTCACATCATGGGGGCTGGAAACAAGAGAGAGAGCAGAGGGAGGTGCAACAAATATATAATCCCCAAGGTCACATCTCCAAGATCCCCTCATTAGCAATGAAGATCAGGGGCCACTCCAAATCTAAACTATTATAAGGTCCAAGAAATCTTAAATGTGGGAACAGGTTGATTATAGGCTTTACATAGCTCTCTGGTTTTCCTCATTATTTTGTTCTTACTCTATTCACTCACATAAGGCTCTGATTGTTAAAAAAAAAAAAACACCTCTGGTGCTTGTACAAATCACCTTAAGCATAAAATAGAAAACTATGACAATCAGCTGAAAGTATTCAGTAGAGTAGATAAAACAAAATCACCAGCTATGGTTTTGTATTATGATGGGAAACCTTTGTGAGCATCTTGTTTTCCAACCAGAAAGGCTCTTTTATAATTAAATCATGTGAACATTCAAAATACTTGACCAGTAAGATGTAAGAGTCAGAGTTTAGGGCTCTAGCAAACACAGAAGTGGGAGGGAAATTAATAACTATTCATGCAATTTATTAAATAGCTAAATGTCTTTCAAAAGAAATTGATCTTTAGATAAATCCTTTTATCCATACTGAAAGAACAAAGTGGAATTTTTTATACATTTAATGCACGCATGAATTCTTTGATAATTTCTATTGAGAGTGTTTTTATGGGTGCTTTTGCTCCAACGTTAATAATCTGTGTGTCTCCAAGGATATAATACTTGGTGAGGGTGGAAACATAAAAAAACATGTGATAAGATACTATTTTTATACTTCATAGATTAAAAATTGGTACATTGTAGTTGTACATGATAATGAGATTCATAGTATAGATTTCCTTAAATTAAAATTTTGGTTTATTTCTTAAAATAAGACAACCTTTTATACCCAATTAGTCTTTTATCAAAGGGATACACTGATAAAGTCACCCCCTTTCCTTGAGAAACTCTAGCCCTCATCACTTGCTGCCTCAGTTCAGGGATACAGGCTTGCCATTCTCTGCTGCCTATGACCAAGCTTCTCTGGCAATAGATCCGGGATCACAAAGCTGAAATGGTAAAATGTGCCATTCTGCTGACAGCCTCAGAGGATGCTATCTTACTGTAATATTCAATCAGAGAAGGAGTACATGTTTGAAACCAGCTCCCAAACCTCAGAGCAATCTGCCTGCTGCTTCTGAACGATCTATATGCCTTCAGCAATTGAGTCTCAACAGCATTAGCAGCACAGGACAGAGGATAGAATTCTTGTTCTCCTTTAACCTCCAGCTGAATTTTATTTTAGGTCAAACCTAATTCTTTTCTGCATTCTGAACTAAGGGCTGATGTTAATTTGTTAAGGTCTGGTTTAAGCTAATGACTTATTCATGCCAGGAAGACATTCCTCTCCACCTCTGTTATTGAAGGATTATATTGAGCGATTGCATGCATTGGGATGTTTAACTCCTCCTTTGAGGCAGACATTTTTGGCTACTAGAATACACCAGATGTTACGGCAAAGGGGATGATGGGTGATGTTGCTTCTTCATTTGCATATAGAAATAAATTTTTGTAGACTAAAAAATGACACAAAATAAGAATAGGAAGGAAGATACCTCCCAAAATATTAAAAAAAGTAAATGTGAATGTCCATTAGTAGTTATTCTAACTAGAATTATTTTTAATCTCTTTGAGTTTAAGTAAAGAAAAAGCAAAATAACCTGTGCTTTTCTGGGTAGGAAATTATGTAGCTCATAATTATTTTTATTATGTTTTGAAATATTAGCTGTATCTTTCCTAGGAGATGTCCACATATAAAGATAAAAGTAATAAATAATCAGTAAATATGAGAAACAACCCAGCCTGATCTCAACCTTCTATCAAATTCATGTAAGTCATTCTATGATAGTTAATTTTTTATTAATATATACTATCAATCTCACTTTGGTTTCTGTGATGTCTAAAACAATTAGTAACCATAGGTATGTACATGTAAGATGTATTTTTAGAATCTATATTAGAAAATCTTACTATAGAAAAGTCTTAATTTTTAAATGTTAGAAGATTCAGATCAAAAGAATAAATAATGTTGTTTCTACCAAAATGAACTAAAATGGTTATTTTTCAGGTTTCCAATATTCTTATGTAACAGCTATGGGTTACTAGAGTTGATATCTACTTCTTTGCTCAAATTAAAACATATGTTCCCAATTAATGCTGTTTTCATGACCCCGGTGTATAGTTTAGTTCTTATATGTAAACTGACAATTCTCTTTATAATCTCTGCTAACTCCTCCAAATTGTGCTTATGTTTATGTACAGAGAGACAAGGAGACGACATGACTCTTCATTTTACTTCCCACAGATTTGCAGTTCATTGTTGACTGCCACTAACCTGTTTCAAATATGGGGAGATTTTTCCTGTCAAACTTCACACATTTGCATGCCATCCACTCTGGCTTCTTGCATTACTTTTTTTTTTTTTTCTATACTGTGCATAGCAATAAGGCCACTTGAATTTTTCAAGATCATAATTAATTCATTCATTTATAAAATTAAAAATTTTAAATCTGTATGGGGTTAAATAGTGTCCCCCATTTATGATTAACCATTACCCTCAAATAAGGCCTAATTTGGAAGTAAGGTCTTTGCATCTAATTAGTTAAGATGAGGCAACTGGTATGGAACAGAACTATATCCTATAACAGCAAAGTCATCATAAGAGGAAAATTTGAAGCCATCAGAGACACAGACATATGGCGAGAAGAAGCCATGTGGTGATGTAGACAGAGGTCAGAGTGATGGAATTGCAGGCCAACATTGGGCAAGGAATGATTGCCAGTAGCCCCCAGAAGCTGGAGGAGTCTTTTCTTGAGACTTCAGAAGGAGCATGGCTCTGTCAGTACCTTGATATTGCATGCCTGACCTCCAAAATTGTGAGATAATGAATTTTTGTTATTTTAAGCTACCCAGTTTGTGATAATTTGTTACAACAGCCCTAGGGAACCAATACAAATACCCATTATGGGCCAAAACCTTTTTTTTTTCTGGCACTGCAGTGAATAAAACCAACAGACCCTGTTCTCATGAACTCTGTTGCTGGAGAATATGATACTCATTAGTTATGTGAAAGTACCATTTAAAATAATACCCAACATTTATTCAGTGAATGTTTTCATTGTTTTTAAGAGAGCTTTACATGTATTAATATCTTTAACTTTTATAGCAGCCCTAGGTGGTGAATATTGTTATTCCTAATGTGAATTCCAAGGTTAGTTAAATTTCTTGTGATAGACTAAACAATAATAGCCTCTGAGGATACCCGGGTTCTAATTTCTGGAACCTGTGCTTATTGTCTTATAAAGAAAAAGGAACTTTGCAGATGTGACTAAGTTTAGGATTTTGATAGGAGGCAGTTATCCAGGATTACCTGGGTGGACCCAGTGGAGTCACAGGCATCTTTATAAAAGAAAGAGAGGAGAAAGTTTGTTGTGGAAGAGGAGCTGGGGTGGTTAAAGCAGAGACTGGAGTGACATGGCCATAAACAGAGGAATGCCAGCGGCTTCTAGAAGCTAGATGAGTCCAGGATCAGATGTGAGACTCTGAGACTCCAATGCACCAATGAAAGTATTAAAAAATCTTTAGCGGGGTGTGGTGGTGCACCCCTGTAATCCCAACGTTTGGGAGGCTGAGACAGAAGGATCCTGGTTCGTGGGCAGCCTCAGCTACTGAGTGAGGCCCTTTGCAACTCAGTGAGACTCTGTTTGAAAATAAAGAATAAAAAATAGGGCTAGGGGTGTAGCTCAGAGGTAGCACGCCCCTGGCGTCCATCCCCAGACCCGCAAAAACAAAACAAAACAACAAAAAACCTCTCTGAATGGAACCCTTTGTGGAAGTTTATGGACAATCATCCTATTTTCACTGGCCATTTCTGGATAATAAGGAATATCTGACTACTTGTTTTGTTTTTAACCACTATTGTCATGTTTCAGTGTTCGATCCAGCTTTTGGATTCTGGCGATTCTCTTCTGATTCCACATCACGCTGACAGTCGTCTTCCATTTGCTTTCACGTTCCTTTCCCTCTTTTCTCCTCATTTACTCTAAGGCAGAACCAAGCTTTGCTCTTTCCCAGACTTATTTGCAAGTTGGATCCCATAAGTTCAGCCAGTAGAAGACCTGATAAGAGGTGTGAGGGTCAGAGGAAACAAGAGGGCAGATTCTTTTTTCTCCCACTCTTCTTTTCCCTGCTACATCTATGTTGGGAGCTGGGCCCCTCTGTGATTTCAGATCCTACTATAAAGCCTTTTCTTCTGTCCTCAGGTCCTGGGCTGTGTCAATATCCTTTCCTGGATACACTTTTTTGCATTTCCAATCCTAGGCATTATTATGGCTCTGCAGTGGCTAAACCATCCCCAGACCCGCAAACAAACAAACAAACAAACAAACCAACCTAGGGTTGCTTTACATCTCTCAGTTGGTTTTCAACTATTCTAGACCTTTCTAATTAGTTTATGGTTCAAAATCCTTCCCTCTGAACTAATAGTACTGTTTTGTTGTCTCTACCCTGACAAACAGTGCCTTCTTCCTCTCAAGCCCCACTTGATAGAGTTAGATATAAAGTGTTCCTTGAAACTGGTGTTCAGAGCTGATGTAATTAAGTCAAGAGGGTTGTAATCTCATAAGTAGATGAATCCATTGTGATGGGTTTATTGGGTGGTAGCCCAGGTGGTGGGGTATGGCTGGAGATATTGGGTCCCTGGGGGTGCGGTCTTGGGGATTGTTCTTGTGTATTTGTTTTTTTGTTTTGTTTTGTTTTTGGTGTAGCCCTTCTACCTCCGGGCTACACTCCCAGACCTATTTTATGCTTTTTATTTTTGGAAACAAGGTCTCCTAAGCCAGCACTCCTGACTTCGAACCTGGGTGATCCTCCTGTCTCTGCCTCCCAAGCACAGGGATTACAAGCCGGCACTACCATGCCCGGCATTCTTGTGTATTTGAATTCCCTTGTTTTTTCTCTGCCTCCATGATGTGAGGGCAGAGCCTCCCTCTTCCTGTCCTGCTTCCTGCCACCTTGTCCTGAGCTCCTGACTCTGATCTTATGTGCCCTGAACAGAGTCTTCAAAAGATTGTATACAAATAAATCTTTCTTCCTCTAAATGTATTTGGATTATAACAGTGAGAATATTCACTGGGGCAATGTTTGGATTCAAATTCAAACAATGATTCCATGTCCTCTGCTCATCAAGTACCCAAACCTTCCTTCTGCATGTGCTTGGTTCTGAGTCCACCTTCATCAAGGCTCCTGCCTTCTACATCTTGCTCATTTTGTTTGAGCTTGTCTGTTTGTCTTTTCCTATTTTTTTAAAATCATGAGTATTGACCTCTCTTAGGTAAGAGATATTAGGTAAGAGCCATTTTCCTTGGTCCATTTCTCACACTTGAATTCATTCTGTTCTCAAGCCTTTTGGCTTCCACCTTTGGGCCCTTTGACTATTTGTTATATATCTAGCAATAAAACTCCACAGTGAATTCTGTCCGTTTCCTCTCTTCACTGGATGGCACTCCACATGCATCTCAGTCCCAGCTCTAATAACTTTTAGGAGTTTTTTCACCTTACTAGATAGCAGTGAATAGAGCCTAGAGGCTTCCTATGTCCCTGGATCCAAGGGAACCCCATGTCCCTGGATTCATTGACAGCGCATATCTTAACTAAATGAATACAGTGCAAAGATAAGTTATGGTTTAGGTTAGAGAGGCTAGGGTATACTTAGTTACTATATTCAAGATTATATGGAAGATACTGAGTTTAATAGGAATTTAAAAATCAGATAGAAGCTGGGTGTGGTGGCATACTCTTGTAATCCCAGCATTCGAGAGGCTGAGACAGGAGGGTTGCAATTCTCAGAGAGCCTCTGCTACTTAGTAAGGCCCTTCGCAACTCATTAAGACCCTATTTCTTTTCTTTCTTTTTCTTTTTTTTTTTTTTTTTTTTTTTGGTGGTACTGGGGTTCTTGGAAACCCTTCTACCTCCGGGCTACACTCCCAGACCTACTTTTATAAGTTTTTATTTGGAAACAGGGTCTCATAAACCAGCGCAGCTGGCTTCAAACATGCGCAATCCTTCTGTCTCTGCCTCTCAAGTGTGGGGATTACAAGCATGTGCCACCATGCCCAGCAGGAAGACCCTATTTCAAAATAAAGAATAGAAGCTGGGCATGGTGGCGCAGGTTTGTAATCCTCGCACTTGGGAGGCTGAGACAGGAGGATCGCGCAGGTTAGAAGCCAGCCTGAGCTACTTAGTGAGGCTCTCTGCAATTTAGTGATATACTGTTTCCAAATAAAATATAAAATAGATCTGGGAGTATAGCCCAGAGGTAGAAAGCCCTTGGGTTTCATCCCCAGTACAAAAAATAATAATAAAATAAAGAATAGAATAAAAATAGGGCTGGGGAGTATAGCTCAGAGGTAGAATTCTCCTGGGTTCCATCTTTAATACCAAAAAAAAAAAAAAAATAGAAAGTTGGGAGAATTCTTGAGACCCACTGATATATCTCTTGTTGTTTTCTTTATAGCTAAAAATTAGAAAACAGTTTAAATAATGCTATGTAAATATACTGAGGTTTCAATGCCAATTTCAATAACAGAATGGAAGAATGGTGAATGAAAGGAAGTGGGTGGGAACTTCAGGGAAACATGAAGTGCTATATGCACCTATCTTTCTATCGCTTTGAATCTTATTATGATGTATAATTGTAATGCATCAATAAAAGTATATTAAAAAAGAAATTTGACATAAAGTACAACAATTTATTTTAATGTATGGTTTCAAATGGACATATGAAGGTCCATTCTGACCAGCAGAGTGATAACAGCCCAAGAGAGCTGACTATGGGGTATCTTATATTTCAATCCTGGTCATCTGCATGAAAATAACACACATTTCTCCTTCCTGTGAACCTTAGTTATGTACTTCCTAGAAGACTGTGGGCTAGACTTGATAACTTCTCTGGACCTTCTATGGCTGTTGGTTTCTATAAGAGTTCTAAGCCTGATGGGGACGTAGGTAGGGGAGAGTTGAAAAACAAAAGGCTTGATTAATCTTAAAATTCATAGCATTTAAGTAGAAGTACAAGTGATCATTAAATTGAAATGAGATCAAAGTAGATTAACTAGAGCTACACTCAGAAGGTAGGAAAGGAGGACATAACCGTTCAATCAGTAAATATAATTTAAAAATTTGAATAGCTTTGGCTAGATGTTTATGTATTTAGCTGAGGGCCATTTCAGGCTAGAAATAGCCTTTCTAAACACAGGCAGAGAGACAACATTTACTAACTGGATTCTAGCTCCTTTTCCCCGCTGCTCTGAGATACATTTTATTAATGAGGCCCTTCATGTGTCCAGTCACTTTGCCTGCTGTCCACTCAGCCACATGCAGGAGACATGGAGTGTTTCCATCTGCTGAGTCCAAGCCAAAGACAATGCCTGCAGCAGCACAGCCTGCTCCCGAATCCAGCTCTTCCATACTGCTCCCACATGGGAAGCTGGTGTTCAGTGAAAGCCTCATCCCCAACTCCATTAAATCAGCACTTCCAAGAGGCATAAAAAAGGCCAAGATGTGGTAGGAAATGAAGGACTTGCCCTTTGAGAGAACTACAGAACTGTGTGGTGAGAGTCTTTGAGGCTGGAGAGCAGGTGTGAAAGCTGCTCTGCCATTCATGACTTGTGAGCTGGGTGACCTTGGGTGAATGGAACTCCTACTATGGGCCAAACTCTGTAAGAAGATATTTAGTTAGTGGTTTCTTTTCTTTTCTTTTTATTTCTTTTCTTTTCTTCTCTTTTCTCTTTCTTTCTTTCTTCTTTCTTTCTTTCTTTTTGCAGTACTGGCGATGGAATTCAGAGGCATTGTACCTCCAAGCTACAATCTCAGCCCCATTTTTTATTCTTTATTTTGAAACAGGGTCTCACTGAGTTGCAAAGGGCCTCACTAAGTAGCCAAGGCTTTCCGTGAACCACGATCTGCCTGTCTCAGCCTCCCCAGTGCTGGAATTACAAGCGTGCGCCACCACACCTGGCTAATCCATGCTTTCTGTGGAAATTTTCATTCTTTTTCTTCTATTATACATTCGATCTTCTTTAACTAAATCAAATATCTAAGTTGAGAAGTCTTAGATGGGAGGCTTTATTGAAGCTCTAGTTAGAATTAGCCACCCGTAACATCTATAGTATGTTAGCATATAATTCTTAATTTGGCTTAACATTTGTTTAATTCTGCTTTCTCTGCAAGATGGAAAAGACTTTCAACAAATAATTGTATAGGCTGGCGGAGCTAGGTTGTAGAATGAAAAGTTGAGAAAATACATAATTGCTTATGTATTTCCTTATTCCTCTATGTAATGTGTCTTTTTGAAAGCAAGAGATCATCTTATTCATTTTTATATTTTATTTTTTTCAGTGTTTAGCATAATGCCCAACACAGGATAAAGCTTAATAAATACTTAATAAGTATGTACAAGAAGGGATAAGAATATAGCTCAGTGGTAGAGCCATTGCCTAACATGTGTGAGGCCTCAGGTTTGATCTCAACCCTACAAAAACCTAAAACCATAATAAGAACTAATACATGTTAAGTTTTTACAGTACACAAGGAGTATTCTTAAATACTTTGTATGTATTATAATGCTTACCATCACTGCATGAGATAGGTACTATTATTGTTGCTTCTCAGGTAAGGAGACTAAGGCCCAGAGAGTTTCAGTAACTCTACCAAGGTCAAGTACCAAATAGAAAGCATGTACTTTTAACCTCTATGCTATATTGTTTTTGATTAAAAAAAAAACGTTATCAGTGTTCAATACTATGAATGGAAATGTAAGTAGGTATTATCAGCCCTATTTTCAGGGGCTCCAAGGATAGCATTTGGCTAGAAATTTGATCGACATTAAAAAATCTGCAGTTAAAAACTATGACCTGTTTCTTTATTCTGCTGCTTGTTAATGCATTCAATATTTAAAGAATCTTCCTCCTACAATCCTCTACATATCATAAAGATAAAGTGACTCACTGGGTAAATGAAAAAGCCAGCTTCCATGTTTTTATCTTCATGCACCCCAAGATAGTCAAAAATGGAAAAGGTGGTCATGGTGCGTATAAGGCTGCTGGTTATAGCTGCCATGGTGTGGTGGCTTACTCATGATGATGGCAACAGAACTCTTACTGTGCTCAAGAGATAGGATGAGTGTAGTTGTGGACTTGAAAAGTTTTTCCTGTCACATTCAAGTGGCTGGGCATTTGCGAGGATAGTGGATTGCAGTGGAAAGTGTATTATGGATGCCCACATGTGCATATGCTGTCTCCTGAAATTGATAATTAAAATAATATCAATCCCAGGGATTGTTAGCTAAATTTGTGTCATACATTTCATAATGGTAAGAAATGTCATTTTATCAATATACTCCTTTTCAATGATTGTTGAGAAAAAAAGTTTTTCTCACACAGAAACAAAGAACAGCACCTGTTTTCCTGTTTTTTCTTTTTTTTTTTTTCTTTTTTAAGACTGATTGGGTGGAAGATGGTCCTGATACATCATTCTCAAATAGTGACATCTTCCAATCACATACTCATTGGGACAGACATTTAAGTAAGAAGAAATCATATAATTTTGGGGTATTCTCAGTATACTAAGCTACCAAGAGTATCTACAAATGGGTATTTTACTTTGTTGATTTCATTCAGGGCCAACAATAGTCCTGCGATTGGTGTGATTTGTGAAGACTTGGAAAAGCCACTACTTATGGGTAGGTGCTTCTTCACATTAAGTTGTGTAGCTGGACTTTGTCCTTTTTTTGGGAGCCTCTGTGCAGTGTAGAAAGTATACAATTGTATGACGTGGTCCTGCCTTTACTATTTCATCAGTTAGCACTCTTAGGTTCAAACCTTTTTTTTTTTTTTTGGTGGTACTGGGGTTCCTGGAAGCCCTTCTACCTCCGGGCTACGCTCCCAGACCTATTTTATATTTTTGAAACAGGGTCTCCTAAGCCAGCGCGGCTGGCTTCGAACCTGCGCGATCCTCCTGTCTCCGCCTCCCAATCACGGGGATTACAAGCGTGCGCCACCACGCCCGGCTAGGTTCAAACCTTTTAACCCAAAATAAGAGTGATTAGAAAGCTTGCTTAACTTAGAAGAGGGTAGCAATATACTTGGAACAGAAAACAGCTGACATTCTTAAAACTTTTTTTTCCACCTCTGCTTTTCTCCATGTGTAGTTTTGACCATCTCTATAGACTGATATTTATTCCACAGGGTAGAGACCATGGCAGCCCATCACTCTGAAGTCACATTTCACTATTTTAGAAAAGAACATTATATATTCTCTAACTCTCTGATCTCATCAAGGTAAAGAGTCCTAGGAAAACAATTCCTATTGGTTCCATTTGTAGCAGGTAAGTATCTCTGGACTGTCAGTTTTTCTGGGCAAATTGGATATTTCGACAGGTTCATTTTGAACCAGGTACTGACTGTGGCTGGGAAGACTGGATTCCGATCCACACACATGCTTAGAGGAGGAAGGAAGAATTATCTCCTCTCTAAAAGGGTGATTCAAGTTGCTTTCTGGCTCATAAAAAATAGATGCCCACTTTATAAGTCCTTAAGTTCAAATTTGTTAGAGTCCCATTTTTAAAGTCTTATATCATCAGCTCACACTAATAAACTCATAAGAGTCAGAAGCAAATAATAAAAATGTCAATAAGATCAACAAAACATTTCCCTGTAGAAAGGCTCAGGAAAAGCCAAGTAATTAAGGCTTTATTGGCAAATGTGAAATTAGAATAGAGAGACTGAACTCTGCTATTGTGATTTTTAATAGTCTCAGCCCAAGGCAGGTTGCCTTTTTTTATTCCACCATAGAGATGGACCTTCTGGGGAGAATGAGCACTGTTTTCTGGGCTGAGCCACCTGTGCAAGTCTACCAGCACATGCCTGACTGAATTTCCTATATATGTACTTATCCTTTTCTTAGATACAAAAACTGTCACGATTCTAAATTGTTCAAGTTCTACTGAATGTGATAGTATATACCTCTAACCCCAGTACTTAGGAGGATGAAACTGGGCAATCACATGTTCAAAGCTAGCCTCAGCAATTTAGTAAGCCCCTCACCAACTTAGTGAGACCCTGTTTCAAAAAATATAAAATAGGGGTGGAGGGTACATCTTGAAGATAGAATAGCTCTGGGTTCCCTCCCTAATACCAAACAAAATGAAACTAAAGTTTCAAGTTCTAGATATGTCATTTATGACCTGTGTGAACCTCAAAAAATGACTTATTTAATGACTCTCAGGCTGTACTTTTCATTAGTAAAATGGAACCATAATAACGTTTTCCAATAAGGTCGTGTTAGAATTAAAACAATCATAGCAAGCAGTTTACATAGTGTATGACTCATGGCACATACCCATTTAAATGTTGCTAATTTTCTGCTGACATTATTATTGCTGCTGTCATTGTGGTATTACTGTAGATAGACAGTTTCATCTGCCTAGGAGGACTGTGTTTCTCTACTTTGATGCCTTTTCCTGCCAATTGCATAGTTCTACTCTCAAATGGTAACCTGATTTCCATCTTCTCCTTTTCATTAGGAGGCAGCAAATTGTTGCCCCAGATAGCAACTGCAATTTTATATACCCAGAGAATTGCAGTTTTATATATGTAGAGAAGACACAGCATCTAAAATTGTAAGATAAGTTTGTCACCAAAGGTACTTGGAAACAATCTCAATGCAGATATCTTCTCGGAAGGCCCCTTCCCATTGTCTTGAATGTATGGGGCATGCAGGCCAGTCAGGAGAAGGTCTTATAGGAATATATTTGGGACCACTCTTGTTTCTGGCTCAGTAACAATATGTTTATACCTTTCTCTTCTATCATGGTTCTAAAAGTAGTTAACTGGGTGTGGTGTCATGAAATTTAAGCCAAAGCAAGCCAAAAATTCCCCTTCTCTCACTTTAAAAAAAAAGTAAGTCACAGGAATTTCTGGGTAAAAAGTTTGAAATGCTTTAATTCTTGATAAAATAGAGTGACAGCTATCATGGTATCAGGCAGAAAACACTTGGTGTGAGTTTGAAAGCAAGAATTACACGGTGGTTGATTGAAAATGCAGGCTGTGGTATACAGTAGAAGTGAGGGGGAAAATTGAAGAGACTTATTTTTATCAAGAAAACGAATTATGGAAAACTCCAGGTACTTTCTTTAAGGAGGAGTTATTATCAGTTCAGTTTTTGCTTGTCCCCAATTTTATGTGAACAGCGAGTGCTGGGGCAGAAGTGATTTAGTCAAGATGGAAAAGACTTTCAACAAATAATTGTATAGGCTGGCGGAGCTGCGTTATAGAATGAAAAGTTGAGGAGAAGGTTCAGGATAAAAATGCCCAGGCTGAAAAAGAAAAAAAAATTAATAACATAGAGAGACATCTTTGTCATTATAACACAAATTCATTTTTATTTTTTGCATTCTTTCCAACATTTCATTAATTAAGTTGGAAGGAAATGTGTTTACTTACTACGTCCTGAGGTATAGATGTGTTTTTGAGGTGCCTCTTAATTTTTCTCCTTGCCTCTGCCTTTTGTGAAGGAGGGTCAACATTTCAGACTTTATGTGGACAAAGCGTGACAAATCCCTTGTCATCTGCCTTTTCAAACTCACTCTTCATTATTTTCTTTGCTGCTCTGTGTCAGGAGGCTGACTTTCACAGAGTGAAGCCACATCTCTCCTGCCTACCAGTTTCCACTTGGATTCAGCAGGAAATTGTTGGGCATGAAAATAGTGAAGTTAAAAGAGTCTCCCTACAGCTAGGATGAGAGTTGACAATCCTGTGGTTCTCTCCTGAAGGCTGCATCTCCTTGAAGGTCTACTCCTGCAGCTGGAAGGCCAGGCCTGGATCTAAGAGCAGAGTCAGTACTTCCTGTTATCTTTCAAATGTGTCCGTCAAGGTTCATGTGTTAGAAACGCATCTCATAAACAACATTTTGGGGAGGTGGAGGCTAATAAGAGGTGATTGTATAATAAAGGCATTGGCTTCATTAATATACTAGTGATGTTATTACTGGAGTGAGTTAGTTACATAGGAGTTGATTTGTTCTAAGTTCTGCCCTCTTTTTCCCCCTCCTTGCTTTGAATGTTTTTGCTTACCCTTCAGCTATGTTATAAGCCAGCATGGAGGCCCTTGGCAGATGGCCATGCTGTAGTTCTGAGCCTCTAGAACTGTGGAAATTAAATTTTATTTCTTTAAAAACAAATTTGGCTAGTACCATTATAAATGATGACATTCTGGTATAGCAGTAGAAAATGTATTAATATGCTAACTACTACCCATAGTTAAATAATAAGGGATACTTCCCAGAGAATAATGAGAAATGGATACTGGAGTACCACCTAACAAATATCAAAAATTAAAGCCAAAATCTCAAGTCTGTTTATTGGTGCATAATAATTATACATCATAGTGAAATTCAAAGTGATAGGTTCATACATGCACACATCTTTTGGTGTATTTCTGTCTGCATTTTACCCCACTTTCCCTTTCTCCCTCCCTGTACATGTTGGTGAGATTGATAGTGACACTTTCTTATATAGATATAACATTTTTGAACATTTTTCATCTTCAATACTGTCTTTCTACCTAAACATCTCCCTCCTTCCATCCCCTTCCACTATTCTGCTGGTCCCTGTCCTCGTTTGTCTGAAATACCTTTTATTTCATATTTTCTCTATAGTTTTCACACATGAGAATAAACATGAAATACCTGACTTTCTGAGCCTGGCTGATCTCACTTAGTATAATATTCTCTAGCCCTATCCATTTACCTGCAAATGACATGATTTTGTTCTTCTTTATGGCTGAGTAGAATTTTATCGTGTGTATATGCCACATTTTCTTTATCCATTCATCTGCTGTTGGACACCTAAGTTGGTTATGTAATCTGAATTTTGTAAATTATGTTGCTGAAATATAGATATGAATACATCACTGTAAAAATTTTATTTTAATCCCTTTGGAAAAATATCCAGGAGTGGTGCAGCTGGGTCATATGCTAGTTCCATTTCTTAAGGTTAGAAAACGGAAACTCAGGGAAATTTAGAAAGACCCAAGGTTACATGGAATGCAGTGAAACTGAAATCTGATCTTATATATCCCAATTTGGAAGGATTTACTTTTAATAAGCACAACCTTGATTTGGATGTCAGGATTCTTCCTATTGCTTTAGGATTCCAAGAACTTACTTTTATTTGTAAGTTACTACAACATCTAATTTAAGGGTACTGGTGCCATCCAGATGTGATAGTACACACCTGTAATCACTGGGGAGGGTAGGAGGCTGAGACAGGAGGGTCACAGGTTCAAGGCTAGCCTCAGCAATTTGGTGAGACTATGTTTCAAAAAAAAAAAAATTAGAAAGGGCTGATGGTGTAGCTTGGAGGTAGAGTTCAATCCTCAGTGCACTTTTCACCCTCCCACAAAAGTACCAGTGCCAGCCTTCCTGGGTTCAGTCTTCTTTTACTAGTTCTTGATTCTGGACAAAATAACTCTTTGTTCTTCGGTTTTCTCCATTTGTACCCTCTGGTTGCAAACAGCATCTACTTCATAATGTTACTTGATTTTAATGAAGATAGCCTTCAGTGGACTGAATGTCTGTATCTCCCCCTTTCTATCTCCTGAAATCCTATCCTCAATGTGATCATATTGGCAGGAAAATGGGAGGTCAGGAAAGTGGAGGCCAAGTGAGTGGGATTAGTGCCCTTATAAAAGGGACTAAAGAGAGTTCTCTTACCTTCATTCTACTGCACAAGGATTCCAGATCACAACCATAGAAAGGGCCCTCATAAGAACGTGTTATACCAATACCCTGGTCTTGAACTTTCAGTTTCCAAAACTATGAGAAATAACTGTTTCAGTAACCATCTATGGTCATTTGTATTGCAGCCTGAACCAATTAAGAGACAGTCCAATTGCAGAGAACACTGCCAAACAAATAGTATGAGTGTTAATTTTATCATTATCATCATTAATTTATAAGGTTGTTATATTAAATAGTATACTAGAGATTGTAAAAGTGATTGAATTCAGCATATATATGAAGACCTTAAAGTTATAAGGCCTGAAGTAAGAGATAAAGGAAAAAAATAATGACTCCAAAATCTTTGGATTGAGTAACCAAGAAAAGTTATTATAAGCTGAAATGTAAATATATTTGACTTTCATAAAAATAAGAATAAAATGATAATTTTTTATATAAATGAAGGAATAGAATGAGTCAAGAAACTAACTTACCTCAGATCATAAAATCAATAACATATAGCGTCAAAATATAAACTCAAGTTCAACTAATTTTACAGCTGTCCTGTAACTTTCAGCTTGGGGTACTAAGAAAGATTCTAGGTGTTTCCTTGAAGTCTTCTTAGTTCATTTCAAATCTGAATTATAAGGCTTGCATTTGCTTCACAATCTATAAGTGAATTCATTTGCTCTAATTTCTTTCTCAGAGCTATATAAATGAAAGAAATTTCAATATTCTTTCTCTCTCTACTTTTATTTCAGAAATGAGAAAACTGAACCTGAAGAAAGATGAGTGACACAGGCCAGGTCATAGAAATACTTTATAAATTAGCTGAATCTTGAACTCAGGTTTTCTGGTTCTAAAATCCTTTGAATTTCTCTAATGCAAAAAGAACAAAAGCAATATGATTTGGCTAGACATAAAATGAGAATGATGTCCAATTACCGGGGAGAAGTATGGAATCATCATTTTATTCCCTGCATTACAATTGAAAAAATATATTAAATGAAAACCTTGATATTTTGTTCTTTGGTGTTAGTCTTCTTGATGAAGTTGGGAATGATGTTAGGATAATACCATACTGGAAATTTAATAAATAAATAAATAAATAAATAAATAAATACAATAGAAACCTTTGATATTGGCACGACATCAACTCAAGGCAGGTAATAAATTCCATTAATATAAAAATTAAAGTGAAATGAGCTAATACAAGAATAATCTTTAATTGATATGATACCATATATTATGTATATCAAATTTTGGCCATTAATATAAACCTTTCTTTTATTATGAAGGAGTTCACTAACAGGAAAATATAATAGCATTGTATTTCAGAAAAAAGTCAATATTCTAACACCAATTACTTTGTACTATCCTCTAAGTCATCTATCAATATTTTTAAATCATATGCCAATGTTAAGAAATAGGATAGCCTTTAATTCATTCCATCATTTATTTACCCATGAATTCTACATTTATCAGCTATCTGTCATATATCAGACTCTCTACTAGGTGCTAGAGATCTAAAGATACCTATAGAACTGTAGTTTTCTCTCAGCGAACTCCCTGGGTTAGAAATTTCAAAAAGTAATTACAGTTAAGTCTGATATGGTATACTGGTAAAAAATAGGAAGAGAGTAATCACTTAGATAGGTCAGGAACTTAGGGCAGGAGAAGAGAGAGTTGGGTCTTAAAAAAAAAGTTGAAATGTACACTAAAGATAAAGTGAGAGTAGAGAACAGGGATTAAGAGTACACATTGAGTTAAGTGCAGGGTTAAACATCTCAGGAAAAATAGAATCATAGGCATATCAATATGGCCATACTGGCTAAAATGAAAGGAAGGATATGAAGAAAAACAGAGTCAAAGTTTATAATATATAAGAAATATTTAATCTATCCAAATATTTTTGCCTTCACATAATAAATAGAAAAGAATCATAGAGTAGTAGGGAAGGAACTAGAATAAATGAATCATATGAGATATCTTGAGTATTAAATATGTGAAGTATAGGGAAAACTGGTTATCCATTTGTAGAAAAATGGAATTTAACCCCAACATCTCACCCTGTGGAAAAGTTAACCCAAAATGAGCCAAAGACCTAGAAATTATACCAGTTACTTTTCAATTGCTAAATGAGAACATAGGACCCACATTCCAATATATAAACACTGGTAGAAACTTCCTCACTAAGACCCCAAAGCACAAGAAGTTAAAATGAGAATAGGTAGAATAGCACTATATTATATTTTATTTATTTGTTACTTTTATGTGGATCATATTGAAAATGGTATACATTCACATAATGCTTGATCCCCCCACTTCTCCTTTCCCACCCTCCCAAGAATGAGTGTCCAGGTTGGCCATGCTACATTCACAGTTATACACATATTTGAATGTAACTCCTCCAGTTAATCAGCCTTCTTCCTCTCCTACCTTCCTTTCCTAATCAGTATCCCTAATACTCCCTAGTTTGGGCATATTAGAGAAAATGTATGTCTCTTCTCTTTCTGTTCTTGACTGATCTCACTTAACATAATGTTCTCCAGGTATTTCCATCTTCTTGTAAATGACATGATTTTGTTCTTCTTTATTGCTAAATAGAATTCCATTGTGTGTATTTCCCATAATTTTGCAATCCATTCATCTGTTAATGGAGACCTAGATTGGTTCCATATTTTGGCTATTATGAATTGTGCTGCTATGGACATGGGTATGCATAAGTTACTATAGTTATCTTATTTTAACCCCTTTGGAAAGATACCCAGGAGTGGTATTGCTAGATCATATGGTAGATACATTCCCAGTTTTCTAAGGAATATCCACACTGATCTCCATAGCAGCTGAACTAGTTTTTATTCCCAGCAACAGTGTAAAAGAGATCGTCATTCTCCATATCCTTGCCAGCATTTGTTGTTATTTGACTTCTGTATGCTTGACACTCTGGGGTTAGATGGAATCTCAGTGAGGTTTTGATTTACATCTCTGTGATGGCTAATGATGTTGAACATTTTTTTATGTATCTATTGGCCATTTGTATCTCTTCTTTTGTGACATGTCTATTCAATTCAGTTGCCAATTAATTGATTGGGTTGTTTTGCTAGTGTAGAGTCTTTTGAGCTCTTTGTATATTCTGGATATTAGCCCTCTATAAGAGTGGTAGTTGGTAAAGATCTTCTCCCATTCTGTAGGCTTTCTCTTTAGATTATTGATGATTTCCTTTGTTGAGTGGAAACATTTTAGTTTGATGTCATCCTACTTGTTAATTTTTGCTTTAATTTCCTGTTCTTTAAAAGTCTTGTTGAGAAAGTTACTGCCTGTGCCTATATGTTGGAATGTTGAGCCTATGCCCTCCTCTAATAGCTTCATAGTCTCTGATCCATGTCAGGTTGATTCCTATGCATGGTGAGAGGTAAGGATTTAGTTCCATTTTTCTACAAATGAATTGCCAGTTCTCCCAGCACCATTTGTTGAAAAGGCTGTCTTTTCTCCAGCATATGTCTGGCCCTTCTGTCAAAGATCAATTGACTATAAGTTTATGGGCTTGTTTCTGTATATTGTATTCTGTATGCCTGTTTTTGTGCCAATACCATGCTGTTTTAACTACTATTGCTCTGTAGCATAATTTAAAGTCAGGGATTGTGATGCCTCCTGCATGGTTCTTATTGCTGAGAATTGCTTTGTTTATTCTGATTTTTTTCTTTCTTCATATAAAATTTATTACTGATTTTTCTAGGTCTATGAAGAATGTCATTGGTATTTTGATAGGAACTGTATTGAATCTGTAGATCACTTTGGCAAAATGGCCATTTTGATGATATTTATTCTACCTATCCATGAGCAGGGGAGATCATTCCATTTTCCAATGTCTTCTTCAATTTCTTTCTTTAATGTTTTATAGTTTTCATTGTAGAGGTCTTTTATCAATTTTATTAGGTTTATTCCTAGGTATTTCATTAGTTTTGTGGTTATTGTGATTGGAATTGCTTTTTTTAAAATTTCTTTCATTGTGGATTCATTGTCGGCATAAAGAAAAGCAACTGATTTCTTTATATTCCAGTGTCTCTCATTTGCTCTGTCACCTATTGTCAGCTTTTGGGTCCGCTTTATGAGTGCGCTCTGCGCTTTCTGGCTCTGGCTCTGGCTCTGCGCTCTCTGCCCTGAGCTCTATGATCTCAGGTCTTGTACTCTGCATCTTTGCACCCTGGGCCTGTGCTTCTCTACCCACGCCCAGAAAGCGTCCAGTGTAGTCTTGGAGCGACCCCCTGTGACCCTGTGCAGGCACCGCGCCTTGAGCACTATGCCTTTCCTGTGTCTCTGGAGGTTCTAACTGGACTACCTCCAAAATGGGCCACCAGATTTAGCCAGCCAGGGTTCCATAGCTGCTCTGTATAGTCTTCTTACTCCGCGGTACTGAGTAATGCAAGCAGTTACATTGCTGCCCTGAGGGCCGGGTCTCTTGAGGGCACAGTATGCTGCTACTTGTGCTGCCTCTGGTGAGTGCATGGGCTTTTAGATATTTTCTGCATCCCTGAAGTGTGGTGCTGGTTAGTTAAGATGTTGAAGCTCTGCAGCTGCTTTCTGCACTTCAAGTTTTTTAATTATTTGTTGGTATTTCTAGGGGCTGCAATGCCAAAGCCAGCAAATGTGGTTAAGGCCAGTGGCCCAAGATGGCGCCGGCTGCCACACCAGGTCAGTGTTGTGCTTGGGTGTTTGCAACAGATCTTGAGTTCAGAGAACTGGATTTCTTTCAACCATGGTTCCCTGTGGTATCTTCCACTGCTTTGTTTATTTTGTTTTTCAAGGCACTGCCTCTCAGTAGTTAAACTTTATTTGTTCCAGCTACTGAGATGTACTACTGAGATGTGCTGCATCCTGCATTTGACATTTTGAATCTCCCTAGCACTATATTTTAAAAAGTCTGTGCAGCAAAGTAAACCATTAAGATTCTTAAGAGAGAACTGATATAATGGGATAACTTTGTTAGCTTTTCTTCTAACAGAAAACTAATATCTAGAATATACAAAGAACTAAAAAAAACTTAACACTCAAACCAACAAGTAACCCAATCAAATATGGGCAAGTGAACTAAATATATATTTCACAAAAGAAGAAATGCAAATGTCCAATAAGCATATGAAAAAATGTTCAACATTACTAGCAATCAGATAGACTGAAATCAAAAGTACCCTGAGATCCCCTCTAATATAAATTAGAATGAACATCATCAAAAATATAAGCAATAGCCGGGAGTGGTGGCACATGCTTGTAATCCCTGCACTTGGGAGGCAGAGACAGGAGGATCGCGCAGGCTCGAAGCCAGCCACACGTGCTGGCTTAGGAGACCCTCTTTCCAAAATTAAAAAAAATGTAAAAATAGGTCTGGGAGTGTAGCCCGGAGGTAGAAGGGCTTCCAGGAACCCCAGTACCACCAAAATATATATGCAATAGTAAATGTTGGCAAGGACATGGGGAAATAGAAACTAAATAGAAACTCTTATACATTGTTGGTGTGATTGAAAATTCCTGCAACTACATTGGAGATCTGTTTGGAGATTCCTCAGAAGATCAGGAAAGGAATTACCACACAATTATATGAGGATCATATAATTTTCTTCATATATGGAAGATATGGAGAAATTGGGATAAAAAAGTACTACATATAAAGGAGGAAAAACCCCAGTGAAGTGATGAAGAGGTCTGTAGGAGAGAGGTGGGTTGGAAGAGGGAGATTTAATGAAGTAAACACTTCAGTTGACATGATATGCATATACAAAATTATCAATGACCATCTAACTATTGTGTACAGGGAAACAAAGGGAGGAGGGTAGGAGCCATGGGTGGAGTAGGGAAAGATCCCCCAAGTGCTGTGTCTATATAAGTCTCTATCTCTTGGAACTTCATCATGATATATAGTTACAGTGTACCAAAAATGCGTATATGGATACTTCTTGTCTTATGATGGGGTCATGTCTGGATAAACCTTGTCTTATGATGGAGTTATGTCCAGATAATGCATGTTGAAAATGCATTTAATACACCTAACCTATTAAACATCACAGATTGGAAGCATAGTACAGTGTAGAATGTCGGTGTTGCATAGCTGATTGGGAGCTACAAAGAAAAATGCTGCCCATCATCACGGTATATCACTAGCTTAGGAAAAGATAAAAATTTAAACTTAAAGTATGCTTCTACTGAATGCATATTACTTTCAAACCATTGTAAAGTCAAAAAATTATAATCTGAACCATGATAAAATGGATACAAGCTGTAGTAGAATTTGTTGGGTTTTGCTGTAATAACAAAGTATTCTCAAATATAAATGTTTTGCTCCAAAATTTTATATTTAATCTTTGCCTCTTCATACCAGGATTAAGGCCAAAGGAGCAGCCCTATCTTAGCTCATGGCACCAGTGAAAAAGTAGTAGTAGAACATGTTGATAGCAACATTAATTACCTCTTCTCCTAATTTGATTCCCCACAACAAGTGGCCAAGCCTCATGTTGATGGGATGGAGATATGTTGACCTGTCATGGGGAAATTATTTATCAAATAAATAAATAAATAATTGGAAAAATTATGTAATCAATAACAATGTATATAATATCTGATTATTTATTTCTGGTTTTAACCCAGAAAGCAAATATGTAAATGCATACATCTAATCAGTATATACTTCTAGCCTATCTTATGGTCCATGTCTGAAACTTATTCTCTCTTTAGAAGGGCGTTGTGTCTATCTTACTATGATCAACATACTTATACTTGAGGTACTCAGAAAGTTGGCTCATTTCTTAATTCACTGCTATTATATGTAAAGGAATAAGTAAGATAAATCTGAATCATCTTTATTCTTATGATTCCTCTCTAAAATGTTTTCGTTACAAACTCATGTTTCCTTTTGTAGTAACAACCGAAATAAGTCACTTAAGACCTTATACAAGGACTGTGAGACTCATCCTGTTCCCAGAAATTGTTGCTTTGCAAACAGTAGTTCAACTCAGTCCCAAAGCTTGTGGTTACACACAAGTTCTGACTCTCTCTCTGTTGTGGTCAATTACACAGCAGATTACTCAAGAATTTGCAAAGTGAAATGAAGGAGAAAGATATAGCATGAATAAAATACGCTGTCTTCTACTTGAGAGAACCATGAGCCTGTGGGTTTGGAAATCTTGGAATGGAAGTCAAAGGCTAGTGTTTGTTACCACAGTACCTAGGGTTAATTTTGAAAAAGAGAAAAATATAATGAGGATATTAATCTTTTTCTTATTGCTGTGTTACTCCCAAGGCCTTAGATAGGTGAGCTATCATTCTAGAGAAAGAATGAATTTGTGCTTTTCAAAAGCAAGGGACTGAAGAAAGTGACTTGTTTCAGTAATTTTATAGTAGTTTCCTATACATAGGGTAGGTCATCCCTGGAGGAGTACTATTGAGTGTTATTTGAGGCCATTTTCAATTGTTTCCTGGTCATACCAGTCATTTTTGCAGAAATTTAGTTTCATAGTTCATGTATTCCGTCTCACTTGCTAATGCCTGGCATACATTTGGACAATAATTTGAGGCATTTTTCAGACATTTTACCTATTCACAGAGCTTACTAGAAGGAATCTTCAAATCAATAACAACAGGTAAATACATTCATTCATCTAAGTTTGTTGAGTGCCTATTTTGTCTCAGGTGTGTGAAGCAGTAAGATTATGGTGCTAATGCAGAGTATTTGCATGTAGGGTTCACATATTCTAGTGCTTATTAATTCTTTCTATTCATCCAATAGTATGTTATTATCTGCTATCTAGTAGTGTCTTTGCTCATTGGATAAAAATAGGTGAAGTTTCTGAACTCTAGGGGACTACATAGTATTTATGACAGAGAAATTTAATCGACAGAGTTAGTATTTCCAGCAATAAACAAATAAATCTTTCATTCCATACATTTTAAGAACTTGTAAATTTCAAGAAAACAAAGGAGGAGGAGTTGGGATACAAAGAAGGTAAACATATACTCCTTGAAATGTCGGCGGCTTAAAATCATGTTTAAATGTGCCAAAATATTTTAAATATCTATGTGTTCTATCAAAGAAACTTATAATTGTAATCATAATGAAGGTAGTGATAGTAATATCAGTGATAGCTAAAACTCATTTTGTTCTGTGTCCTAGACACTCTTGTAAGGCATTTTAATACTTTTTTGTCCTATAGTAACCACACAAGATAAATACTATTATTTCTTTTAAGTTGAAATAACTGGTATCTCAGTTAACTGATAAGTAGTCTAGTGTTTTACTGAAGACCACATGACAAGTAGGCAGCAGGACCAGATTTTCAACCCCAATGATGAAGATGCAAGACCTGGATGCTAAGTACTTTAGGAATCAACTGGAATTTTATTTTAGAGAAATAAATAGGCTCTATTTATATGCAAAAAATAAGAATAGTTTGCTTACTGAAGCAGAGAAATATGAGTTATTCTAGATTGAGGTAATTAGCAATGCTTATAGAAGAGGATGGGGAGAGATCTGAAGGAGATTTTATAAAACGGGCATTGTTTCTAAACTATGACATCAGAAAAATTAGTAAGGTGAACTTCAAAGCATCTTCTTCTCTTAAGTGACATTTAAAAAGTCCTTCGTACCTATCTTCATGAGTAGGAAGGTCTAATTAAATTTGGAGAATGTCTTGCAGGAACATCTGAAAGTGAAATATGAATAGTCCTACCTTCCAGAAGGTTTTCTGTTAGGAACCTCAGAGTGTGAATCGCTTTCACTATAGAGAGAAGACATGATTCCAGGTTTGCCAAATTTAGAAATCACATGAACTGCTGAATGTAGAATACATTCTGAGTCCTGCTTGGTCTCTCTTTTCACTTTTTATTAGATCATTATGAACTTATCCTGTCTTCTCCTAGTCTTCCTTCATCTCCTCTCTATTTTTTCCTTTTCTTATTCTCTTCCTACTGCCTTTCTGTGTTTCCTACTCTGAATGCCTCTCCATCAGGAAATAATATAAAAAAACAAACTTTTAGCCATATGTAATTTGGACTGGATAAGGTCCTGACTACTGAACCTAAATTTTCTAGAAATGAGCCTTTGAAATAGAATTAGGTTAAACATATAACGTTATAAAAGCCACAATATTTTGACAAAAGTTGAGATTCACATTGGTTTTAGATATAACTTTATATTCAGTTATAGGCCACTGGTTTTTGCTAAAGTTTACTTAATGTCATCCATTTCTTTGAAAGTTCTAGAGACTAAAAATAACCCCTGAGTTTTGGGGCATTTGCATGACTACGCTGCATAGCATTTTCTCTGAATTACGCAGCACCATGCTGGTATTTATGTAAGCAGTATTGTAAGAATACACATTTTTTTACCCCTTAGAATTGCAATGTGTTCCACAGCATAGGCCTGACTACTTTGGGAAAAACTGAGCTATGAGCATATGAACTTTGGATACAGATAAACTAGAAAGTTTCAAAATCACACTTAGCTTTCACATAACTCTATAATAAAACAATTTTGTATGCAATGAGATATTCACAATATGATTCAATTTCCTAGACATTGCTTCTTGGCATACACATTTTTAGTATCTCACCTATCACATGAAATGAAGCATACAATGCATAGAACAGCTTTTAACTTTAAATCATTTAAAAAATAATCATGTGGATTCTAATCTTGAGAGCAAAAAATAAGTGGATTAGAGCATTATAGAACTTTGGATTTTAAATATGACTTATATGGCTAAGGACATGATATGTAAAAATGGAAAAATTTAGTCAGAACCATGGACACACACAAAAAAATCTAACACTGATATAGTTTTCTTGTGTTGTTTATTCCAGAAAATGGGAATTTAACCTTCAGAATAGAATGTATATTTCCTAAACCAATACTTACTTTAGATAAAACAAAAGATAGATTTTTCTGAGTCATTGGGATATGGTCTTCGCGTTATTTTTCTAATTAGCTAGGAGCATCCATCAGCACACTTTGTTAAGTTAAATGATATGGTGCAGTGCTGAGCATCTGAAAGTTGCTCTATGACATTTTAGTAGGAGCATTTTAAGAAACAAAGCTTTAAAAATTGCATTTTAAAATGTGGTATGAAAGTAAAAACTATTTAAAAAAAACTCCACAGTCATATGTGGTGAAGAAAATTTTTTTTTTCTTTTTAAAAATTTTTTATTGGTTTATTGTAGTCATACATCTTAATGGAATAGAAGACGTGGAGACATACGTGCACAGATCATCCAATTAGCCCATACCTGATTCCCACCCCATTTCCTCCCCATCCCTTCTTCCTATGCTTGGCTTAGTGATTGATATGTTTAAGTACATCATGTGCTTTAGAGAGTTTCCCTCTTCCCCTACTCCCATCCCTTCAAGTAGGTGGCCTTATTTGCTCCTCTATAGGATCTCCTTCTTCATCCAGAGTTCTTCCTGTTACCCATTTATCTCCCTAATTTTTGTTTCTAATTTGGACTTGTAATACGTGTAACTACTTCAGAATGGGCATTTATTATATCAGTTAATGGGGAGGCAAGAAAACATTCATGAAATGAAGCTAATGGCATAACTCTTTCCCTACCCTGCCCAGTTTTGGTTCTTCTAATATCTTCCTTTCTCCCATAAAACTTCAAGTCAGAGCCGGGCGTGGTCATGCACACTTGTAATCCCAGCATTCGGGAGGCTGTGACCAGAGGATCATGGTTCGCGGACAGCCTCGGCTACTTAGTGAGGCCCTCTGCAACTCAGTGAGAGCCAGTTTCAAAATAAAGAATAAAACATAGGGCAGGGACTGTAGCTCGGAAGTCGAATGCCCCTGGGTTCCATCCCCAGACCCACAAAACAAAAACAAAAACAAAAATAAAAACAAAAACAAACTTCAAGTCAGGGTAAGTCAAGGAAAGATGATAGAATGACATGGAAGAATACTGGCTTATGATGGTATTTTCCCTGGCTTGTGTTTTAAGGAACCAACCACTGGAGTTGACTCTAGAAGTGTCTGGAAAACAGACTTATTGCTAAGGATGATGCCTTTGAGGTCAAACTTGAGGTTGAATTCTCTTCCCCATATTAGTAGTATGATTTGGGAGAGTTACTGTTTATATTTTCTTATTTTCTCTAATTGTGAATTAGAAATAAATTTAACACAGCTTTCAAATTTTTGAGATTACATTAAGTACAAAGTAACTCTCATCAATTGTCATTGTCATTTTCAATTTCACTCAAATTTTTCTTTGCAAAGAGATGATTCTCTGAAACCCCAGAAAGATAGTCTTAATTCATCATCAAGAGTTTTTAAGAAGCTGGGTGTGATAGTGCACACCAGTAATAACAGTTTTTGAGAGGCTGAGTCATAAGGATTGCAGGTTCAAGACCAGCCTCAGCAACTTAACCAGACACTCTGCAATCTAAGATTCAGGGTAAAACAGGGGAGACCCTGTTTTTAAACAAAAAATAAAAGGACTGAGGGAGGATATAGTCTGTATAGTTCAAAGGTAGAATGCCCCTATGTTCAATCCCCAGCACTACTGCCAACAACAAACACACATACATACACACACACACACACACACACACACACACACACACTCACAGTTGTTAAGAAACAATTACATATTTCTCGATTTCCTTTTTCCTAGCCAAGGGAATATTTAAAATATAAAATCACTTATTATTGCACCTATATGCTACCAGGCCAAAAAGAAAAAAAAAGAGATAATGGTTAAAGTAATAAAGAAATAATCAGTTGGTTTTCCAAACCCTACCTAAACCCTACCCAGCTGGATTCATTGGCTGAAATGTATCATCTGGACGCCTGGCTTTGCACCTTTCTCTTAATACTTTTGCCACAGTTAGCTGATGTTTCCTGCATGGCCATTGCCACAACGAAGATTTAATTTATCCAGCAATTAAAGTAAGAGGAAAGACTAACTCTAGTCAGTCAAGCTATAGATCATATCATCTATAATCTAGATTCCCAAACTTATTAGCTATTGACCCCTTTTCAGAAAAAAAAAAAATTACTGAGCACTTTAGGATCTTCCACAGCCCCCTTATTTTTATTTAGTACTTCCCAATTATACCTGAAGCCACTGCCTCCCGCTCCCATCTTTCTAGCCCTCATCCTCTTGCCCTGCCTGAGGGTGGTATTATTGATTTCAGGAATCTATGCAGAATCAAATTAACCCCTGCTCATTAAAATCTTGAGAGTGGAAAGTATAAGTATTATGGGTTAATCTCCTTCAGCCTAATCTTATCTGCCCTTGATCTGAAGGGAAGGAGTGAGAAACAAATAAGCAGCCCCAGGCATCTAGGAACTACCCTGATACTGTGATAGTACCTATTATTGCTACAAGCTGGCCTAGCACTCAAAGGTAGCTCAGCTCCTGTGGGTCTTCTGCTAAATCCAAAAAATTTTCTATGAGGCCAGCAACATATCATACAAGGCCACTCAGTTGTCTTTGTGATTCAAGACTAAACAAGGCCACTTTGTAATCATGCCAGAGCAAAGACAAAAGAGGAACACTGTCTAAAGCACAAAAAGATAGAGAGAGCCTTTCCTTATCCTGGCTAATAGGAGTGACTACTGTTTCTTTATCCAGTGCTTCTGTAGCTGAAGTCTTAGTCACTTAGTCCTCCCTCCTTCTAGATAATATTTATTAAAATACCCAATCCTAGCTGCACATGGGGGCATATGCCTATAATCTTCGTACTTGGGAGTCTGACACATGAACTATGATATGATATATATCTATATAATATACATAATATGTCAAAATATATAATTATTATATATTGAAAGTAATAAGTTGTATATCTTAGAAATAAGTACTTTTCACACATGTTTACTTTACTAAAATAAATAGTAAAATTTTAATATATAATGAATAAATCTTAGCATATATATTAATATCTGACCCTGAGATATAAGTTCTCATAAATAAAGGAAAATATCAAATATTAATGGTAGATCAATACAACTAGGTGTTCTGAGACCTTTTTGGTAGTTGGATTTCAGTTTGCATCCTGGTTATTTCTGTTTTTGTTGGGTGAGTATGGTTAAGTTTAAGTATTTAAACTTCCTGAGGCATAATTTTCTTATCTTGATAGAAGATCTTAAACAATTCACTTCCCAACATCATGTGAAGATTTAATTAATGAATTTAAGCAGCCAGGTACTGAGTGATATTCAGAAAAATTCTTTCCTTTTTTTTCTGTTTAACTAATTTTGTTCCCTTATGTCCTTGCACCTGTCCCACTTTGTAGTCACTAGAAGTAAAATCTTTAACAAAAGAATCCCTATGAATACACTTCAGCTGAGAGGAAAGATGGAGGGAGTTAGGGTGCACTGCTCTTCTGCAGAGAGGTAGAGAAGAATGGCCAGTAAGTAGCCCTTTTACTGAGGTTCCTAAGGCTGCTATAACAAATATCAAAGTATTGACAAAGCTTATCTCCCTCTGAGGGCTCTACTGAAGACTCCCTCCTTGTGGTCTTCCTGGCTTCTAGTGACCTTGGCAATCTCCTGCCTTCCTCATGTAACTGTGTCACTCAAGTTTCTGCCTCTATGGAACTTTCTCCTTTGGTCTCTGTATGTCTTCTTATTATAAGAACAACAAGTCATTGGATCTAGGTCCCACTCTAATCCAACATGACTCAACTTGATTACCTATGCAATGGCACTATTTCCAAAGATGGTTACAATGATAGGTTCTGGGGTGAAGACTTTGGTTGAAACAATTCAACCAAGTCTTTCAACACTTTATGGAAACATATATAAAGCAAAATGAAGAGGAAGAAAAGCAAATGGAATAGTTAGGTATAGGAGAGAAAGAATAGCAGTCAGCTCATCTTGGCATGCAGACAGAGCAGCACACCTGCAGGTGATTTGCTAGACACTTTGTTGAAACTTTCTGAAATGTAGACATCCCTTTTTCATGTATTATTGTTAGATATAAAATCTTCCCTAAAGGACTCATTTATTAATATTCGGGGTTGATATAGTTGAGTCATGAAGGTTGTGATCCCAGCCTTCAGGACCCCAGAGTGCTGTGGTTGGTGGGCTAAGCTGAAGAGATGGGTCCCTGGAGGGCAGCTGTGGGGATTATATATGGTTCACCACACTCCTTTCCGCTTGCTTCTGGCCTCCATTATGTGGGAAGCACAGCCCATTTTTCTTCCTTTCCCCACTTCCTGCCTCCATGCCCTGAGAGCCGCAGTCTCAGGCCTCACATAGACTGAACCCCAAACCATAAGAAAATAAATCATCCTTCCTCTATGTTATGTGGTCAAGTCTTTAGATTATGACTGTGAGAATGCTAATTAGAACACCATGTAAAAACAACATAACTTCTGTGATGTCTTAAAAAACATTCAATCTCATCTGTAGAACTCTAACCTGTGGCTCAAAAAAGGTAGTGTACTATAATCTCAGTTTCCATCCTAAAAGTTTATTTCAAAAGATATATCACTGCCATATGCTTTAATTCACTTTTTTTTTATAATGATGCATCTATCAGCTTCAATATGGTGATGCTGAATGGAAAATAAAATAAACTATATCTTGTCACTAAACATAAAGGGCCAGATAAGCAAGCTCATCTTAACTTTTACAAAATTTAGGACAAGAATACATGGAGTCTTCTAATGCCCCTGATCCATAAAGAGCTTTTTTTTTTCATATTGGGATAGACACTTCAGAATTCATGTCCTTGCACCATCCATCCTGTGAAATGAAGTGCCTTTTCACCTTATCTCAAGCTTAAGGGTATGGTTTTTGGAAAATAAGGTCAGCTTGTGACTTTTCATGCATGGAATTCAGGGCAGACTCTCAGGTTCTCAAAATATGATCCACAAGACAAGGGAGGGCTTAGACTCTGAGAGCCCTGAACACTTGGACTAATCCAAAATCAGGGCAGAGGAGGCCCAGATAGAGGTTCTCTGAAGTACCTCTAGTGATACTAATGCTCAGTTGCTCAGGTCTAAGGACAAAATGCTCTGTTTTTTAAATCTTTACTTCATTACATTGGTCCTTTTTCCTTGGGACATGAAAAGGACCTTCACTAACACCTGCATTTCTTTTCCCAGGCTTGTGGACATCATTATGATTCCAAACTCACTTTCATCCTGAATCCTATTATAGCTTGGTTTGATTTATATCCTATTTTAGACTTTTGAAAATAGAATCTCTCATCTTTACCCTATTTTCTATATATTACTTTTCTTATTTTGGCAGGTGGTAGAATACTTTGTGTCAGAAGGTTGTTATAGGTTAATTGGCAAATATTAATGGACTTCAAGGTAAGGAATGAGCACTACATGAAACCTCTGAAAAATATATCCAAATATAACCCATTTATGGACTATAGTTTGAATTTTTATCATGTTGGGAGTTTATTTTGTAAAGGTGGAAACTGAGTTAGAATTAGAAAGATACTGTTATTGGACAGGAACAATTGGGGGCATTTATTCCCTTAAGTTAGCCCCTAGATATCATATGTACAATGATAAGAGCAAATATCCTGAAGAGGTTCCTAGTGAGTTTCAGAAAGTCAGAGTGGTCTTTCTCATCTTTATGTTATACTAGGAAACCCAGAAAGGCTGCCATCGTCACGGGCTGCATGTCCTATTAATAACAGAGACATGAATAATATTTTTATATAAGGA
The DNA here is from genome assembly GCF_963383645.1 of Muscardinus avellanarius. Taxonomy (NCBI): domain Eukaryota; kingdom Metazoa; phylum Chordata; class Mammalia; order Rodentia; family Gliridae; genus Muscardinus; species Muscardinus avellanarius. The sequence goes on along the minus strand of NC_137786.1, from coordinate 203,566,934 downwards.
TATTCATCATACATTATAATTGGAAAATATAGAAACAAATATTTAACATGATAGTAATCTACTCAAGAATAGGCTACAGCTGTTAGAAGCATGTTATACAATATTTAATTATGTGTGATATTTTTGTGATATTAAAATGTGGGCTACTATGAAACAGCTTGTCTAATGTAATTGAAACCTGGGGAAGGAAGAATTATAGATGTTCTCATATGAAAAAGCCTAGTCAATACACCAAAGCATTAATGGTACTGAGACATAAGTAGTGACTTTATGTTTTAATTTTATTTTATCAATTTGTGTCACTGGGATTTGAAACCAGGGGTCTTCTGCCTCTGAGCTGCACTCCCAGTCCTATTTTATTTTTCTAGTTTTGAAACAGTGTCAAAAGTTGCAGAGGGACTCACTAAGTTTCTGAAACTGGCTGTAAACCTGTGATATTCTTGCCTCAGGCTCAAAACTACTGGGATTAGAGGTTTGTACCACCATATCTGGGTAATGGTGGCTTTATTTTTGTCTTTAGTTTTTTCGAAATTTCAGAATCACTTCAATGGATAGATAATATTAAATTACCAAAAATAAAGATAATGAATATAAACATCAGTCTCTCTGACTTAAAAAAAAATGTCATGTATTGGTATAAAGGTAAAATCATGGCTGAATGTGGTAGTAGCACATGCTGTAATCCTAGTATTTAGGAGGCTGAAATAAGAAGATCACAAATCTGATAACCAGCCTCGGTAACTTAGTGAGAACCCTCAGCACCTCAGTGTGACCCTGTTTCAAAATAAAAAATAAAAAAGGGCTGGGAATGTAGCTCAGAGGTAGAATGATCCTGGGATCAATCCCCAATATAAAAAAAAAGAAAAGTAAAATTATAAAATGTATGCGATCAGGAGCTATGAAATGATTTCTCTGTTTTCTTTCTTCTCTATTCCTAGTAACATGTGAAGCTACCATTCCTGTGCCTGTAGAGAGCATTAATTTATGTGAAAGATGTCAATGTCTTTCTGAAAAGAGGTTCATATTTAAGGTCAGAATAAACACTGATAATGACAGAAAAAATAATAATTGCACATATTTATGTAGCATTTGATAGTTAAAACTTCTCCATTGTTGTCTGTGGAAGAGTATCTCTGCTCAAGGAACATTTTCACAGTAAGCACACTCTGGACATTATATACAGCCAGTCTAGTCATTTGCATGACAGTAATAACAATTTAAAATAAAAAAGAGTGAAAGGGGGCCTTTATCTTCCAAACAGAAACATATAACTTAGTTTCAAAGTTTCTTGTGAGTTCTTTTCATGAGGCAGATTTGTTTTCAATCCCATAGACACTGCTCAGCTCCTTCTACTATAACATGATCTGGTCCTCCGCATCCATTTTCTTTTCCCCTAAGGCCCACACATTGCACTGAAGTATGAAAAGGCACAGAAATACACAAAATGGATGCTCTTAGTTTTATCAATCTACTACTTCACAAACATGTCACACTTATCTTTTGTGTGTGTGCTGGAGATTGAACTCATGGCTGCATGCATGCTGTCACTGAGCTATACCTCTGGTCCTACAAATACTCCACACATTAAGTACAAGATGAGGCAACTTTGGGATCTAGTAAGGAAAAAGTCATTGAGAAATAATCTGAGGGCCAACTTTTCCCAGAGTAGCCATATATTTCTCTTGACTTTGGTCTGTGTTCTGTAGGGTTAAGCCAGGTTTATTACTGGCCCAATTTATTGTTCTGTTCATTGAAAGATGGATTTCTATGTTTATAGTTTTTCACTCTATAATTTTATTGTAAATTTTGCTTTATACAGAACTTAGGTCGTCTTGAATACAACGTAAAGAATGTGCTAAAATAAATAATATAGTAAAGAGAATCAATTTAAAAAATAGAAACTTTAAAAAGCAGATCCATGAGCCAGACGTGGTGGTGCACACTTATAATCCCAGCATTTGGGAGGCTGAGACAGGCGGATTGCAGTTCCTGAACAGCCTCAGCTACTTAGGCGCTTTGCAACTCAGTGAGATCCTTTTTCAAATTAAAGAATTTTAAAAAATAGGGCTGGGGGTATAGCTCTGAGATAGAATACCCCTGGGTTCCATCCTCAGTACTGCTAAAAATGAATAAATAAATAAATAAATTGAAAAAAGGCTAGTTGTATAGCTCAGTGGTTGAAACTCAAGTACACAATAAACCCAATAATGTAACCAATCGACAAACACACACACAAAAACCAAACAAGAAACCCAAAAGAGAAAACAAAAACAGGTTCTTAATGTTGTAGGACCTTGTTTAGAAACTGTTTTCTTAGGAAATGGGAGGTTTCTACCTATTTTCTAGTGTGTTTCAAGAATTAAAAAAATAACGAAAACAAAGTAATTTGCCTCCACCTGGTGCTTTGTAAATGTTCAGTAAAGAGGAAAGGTGAAGTACTATTATGTGGTGACATAGAGTGTGATATTTACAGGGGCACTAAATAGCCTTTTTTCATAAAGTTCTTCTGAGTCCATAAGAGGAAATCAAGATTAGTAGGATAGGCTTGGCCATATGCCACATTAATAATAACCCATGATGATTTAGAAAATACCAAATATCTTCATATATAGTGAGGTTTCCAACTGGAGTATACCATGTATATAGGCTTTTCTAGTGGTAGGATTATTTAGTGTGTTTGACTTAAAAAGAAATAAGATCATAATGATAAATTATGTAGGATAGATTAAGTAAAATTTAAGTTCAAAACTTCTGGATTTAGTACCCAAATGCATAATTAGTTTCAAAGTTTTAATTCTTTCCTTAAACATTTATTTTTAAAATATTGGCTTTATTTTCAAATATGGTTTTATAGTTATGTCTCTACAATACAATTTGGTGGGGTTTTTTTTGTTTTTTGTTTTTTTGGTGGTACTGGGGTTCCTGGTAGCCCTTCTACCTCTGGGCTACATTCTCAGAGCTATTTTATATTTTTATTTGGAAACAGGGTCTCTGAAGGTAGTGCGGCTGGCTTCAAACCTGTGCGATCCTTCTGTCTCCGCCTCCCAAGCACAGGGATTACAAGTGTGTGCCACCACACTCGGCTCAATTTGGTATTTTTAAAAAAAATCTCTCTCCCAAATTTGATTACTTTCTTAGGCCAATGCTTTTACATTTTTCATAATATTTAATAGAGTGCTTGACATACTCAAAATACACATGTGCAGGTTCACATGCATAAAATTATGCTATTATTAACTGTCTTTTCTATGTACCTACTGTTTACTGGGAAATAAGATAAAAATGTATATTTGTTATTATATTTAATTTTCTGAACAACACGGAATTTAGAACAGCTATTATAATTTTACAAAATAAAAAACTTAGTTACTAAGGCTTAGAGAAATTAAACAAAGCCATAGTTCAAGGCTATATAGTTAGTAAGACCAACCTAATACTGTCTGTTAATAAAGTCTTCGCTTTTATCAAAGATGTTATATTAATTACATGAAACATACAATATCTAGGGTTTTGAATGCTCTTCTAGCATTACGGTATAATTTTGTGGAGAAAAACATTCTTGAGCCAATGCTTGTTTTATTGGCAATGAATTTTATTAATTCCCAAGGCATTCAACTCATGTCTTCCCTATTTTTCTATCCTCTGTTAACATACTTCTCATATCTCCTTCATATGGGGAGCATTATGTGTATTTAACAGAAAATTTAGTATTTCCAAGAGAAAAAATCTTCACCAGGGTTCTTGCAGTTCAAAAAGTAATTGACATAATATAATAGTAGAAAATAAGCCTAATAGTTATGACTAATATACATAACATTCAAAATGTTGGCTTTATTTTCAGAACTGGTTTTGTAGTTATGTCTCTACCACACAATTTGGTATTTAAAAAAAAACATGTTTCTCCCAAATTTGATTACTTTCTTAGGCCAATTCTATGTCTAATGAAGCTTTTACATTTTTCAAAATATTTAATAGAGTATTTAATATTCAAGAAGTAAAGAAAATCAAGAGGAAAAACTATTTATAGTAGTTCCTATAGACTACACTAGTAACAAGAATCTTTCGTTTTTAAACATGGGATATTAGGGACTTTTACAATTACCTAAATACTCTGCTTCACTGAAGTTATCAAATCACTCTGATTTTCCAAAGAATTAGATCAGAATATTTTGACACATTTGTATATTTTGGTTTGCAATTACTTTGTGTATTATGGATTGAATTGAACATGTCCCCCTGACCTTGTGTGTTAGATAATGCAGGCATGTTAGAGGAGGGATCTGGCTGACTGGGATGGGTCTTGGCATGGCCTGGCTAGTAAGGGTTTCCAGGGCTGACTGCTATCGCTTCCTTTTCACTTTCTCTCTGTTTCCTTCTATTATTCCTTGAGGACCTGCAGCTCTCAATTCTGCTTGGAAATCAATATAAAATGGGCTGAAATTTCCAGAACCATGAGCAAATAAATCTTCCTCTAAGTTGTGTTCATCAAGATATTTTGGGGATACAATGTAAAGTAAACAGACTAAAACCTTGTGATACATGTCATATATATGATGTAAGCACAGATTGGTACAGGTTAAGATGGAGCAAAACGAAGGTGCCTATACATATTGCAGGCTAATTAAGTCAACTTAAATAATACTACTTCATTTTGTTGTTGAATTTGGTTGGCAATATTCTATATTAATTTTATTTCATTAAAGTTTAAAATAGCATACAAAACCACATACAAGTGAAGAAATCCGGGGAAAGAGGTGGAAAGGGTAATAAGTAATGGAAGTGAGTATTTGAAAACGACAGAGAATAATAGTGGGTCAGTTGTAAATTCCTTATACAGTTTTGTACCCAAGTTTTTAACAATCGAGGGAAAGACATAAATATAATTAGTTACCTAAATTATTGAAAAAAGCCCACCAGTTCAGGAGTACAGGTAGATACGAGTCTAAGTTCTTTTGAATGAGTTCTCACTTAGTGGAAACTTACATTATGGTGAGAAATAGCTTTAGAGTAAATAAGACAATGCGTTTCCAAAGAGCATTTTTTTATATTACCTTTTACTGTGAACCAAAGGGAAAAAAAGTGACTAATATAAAATAGTTAAAGAACATTTGGGGGCATAGATAGAATATAGAGGAGGCATGGTTCATAAAACACATATATAATTCTAATGTGTACATTTGGCATTGTGAACCATGGTATGCCCTGCTTTTAACTGGATGATGACACAGAAAACATAATTATTTTCCACATTAAAGAAATTGCAAACAGAACGATTGAAAGAAAGCATTCTAATAAATTTTTTTCTATATTGATTTCAGACATCAGGTGAATCTTGGAATGTCTAAGAAGTTTGCCTTCTCATTTTCTGTTCTTGTAACTGTAAACAGGAGATGAGATTAGCCCTTTATGACTCTATATTATTTACATCATTTAACAAATTCTTGTAGAAGGAAGCATGACTATCTATGAAAAGGAAAATCTTTATTAAACTCTGCATTAATACTTATGCAACCTGGTAGTGGAAGAAGCGTGACCTTTGAGAATAGGCATATCTAACACCATCATATACTAAGTAGCTATATACATTTAGACCTGACTTTAATCTGAGTTTTAGTTTCCTCATTTATAAAATTATAATTTGATAAACCTATTAGTGGCACGTGCTTGTAATCCTAGTACCTGGCAGACTGAGACAAGAGGATTGAAGGTTGGAGGACAGACAGCCTTAGCAAGTAGTGAGGATCATCAACCTAGGAATACCCTGTTTCAAAAAAAAATTTAAAAAATAAAGCTGGAGGTGTATCTCAGAGGCAAAATGCCCCTGAGTTCAATCCCAAATACCCCCCCCATACACATACACACATTCTTTGGTTGCCAGTAATACAGACTCATTGATAAGCTTAACAGAGAGAGAATTATATGAAGAATCTTTGGGAAATTCACAGAATATATAAGGATGCATTAAAACAGATTACAGATAGGCAGGAAGCAGGGCTGCCATGGGGTCTCAAGAGACAGAAATACTTTATAATTCTCAGACAATACTACTGGAATAAACAAATCACGTGCTTTTCCCTCCACTCTTAAATTAATGTGATCAGGTTTCAGGGCTTCTGGGAAGAGTCCTATTAGCCAAACATGACAGAAAAACATGCTTCAATTTATAATCTTACAAAAATTATACATAGGAATGAGAAGTAATTCCTCCAGAAGTATGTTTGCCACAATGGGAAAAATAAGTGCTAAGCAGTTAAAAAGCAAAGAAGAGGAACATTTCCATTCTATCAATCATGAAGGAGTTGGTAAAATTAAAGAAAATGACATTTATGACATATATGAGTCATATATGACATATATGAGCCCTTGACATATATGAGTCTTCTCTGGAATAAAATTCCCGTGAAGGCAAAAAATTTGCTTTATTCAGTGTTGTCTCTGAAATGCCTAGAATATTAGCTTGCAAAAAAAAGCATATGTGCTCAATTAATAGGTTTTGAGTGTGGGGCTCATATTGTGCTTTCCTTTCTTTCTTTGCTTGTGCTATCGTGACTGACTCTTTACACTCTTAGTTTACTGGTTAAACTTGATAGAAAATAATTGTTTCTGGTAAAAGATCTTCCCAACAAATGCTAGTTAACTGTTTATGATATTTGAACTACATGGCTATTACATTACCGCATGATTTTTTGATTTTTCAGTTACCTTTAAAAGCCAAAGGAAACTATCATCTTGGATTATAGTGACATTTCTCTCAACACCTTCAGGAGCAACTTGTGTGTGTGTGTGTGTGTGTGTGTGTGTTTTGCTGGAGATTGAACTCAGGGGCATTCTACCTCCAAGTTATCACCCCTAGAGCCATTTTATTTTATTTTATTTTTTTAATTTGGAAACAGGGTCTTGCTAAGTTGCTGAGAACCTTGCTAAATTATTGAGTCTGGCTTTGAACCTACTTTTCAATCTGGATGTCTGGCTTTGTGAGTCAGAGATATTTTGTTCTATTGTCACTCTTTTGTACACTGCTCCCACTGATTTTAAATCCCATCTTTCTCCGAATATTTTACATCACCCATTACCATGATTTATTTGTTTTCCTGATCAGATTTGTTGAGTAGAATCAAGTGTCACAAAACATCCAGAGCTTGGAGACTGGAGCTACTAGTGAACCATCTAGAAGTTGTCTCTCAAAAGAGACAACACCATGTATACGCATATGATTTTGTCCTGATGAGCACTATGACAAGTTCTCTGCCTCCTAACAACGCTGGGTAGCAATAAGCCAGACTTTAAAGAGTATTAAAGGTTGCTTAGACATATCCAGCTGAATACTGTGATGGAAGAATTTGGAATTGTATCATCCAAACTGCATGTAGTAAAAAATGCTAACCTATTATGAACAGCCCAAAGCATACCACAATGTTAATTCGTCCTTCATATTTATGAGGGGTAAGGAAAGAAAATAAAACAAGCATATGGTTAGACTTGTAAAGAATCTTGGTTTGAATCTTGCTTCTACTATTAAAGTTGTAAAACTTCAAGTAAATTATTCCCTCTTGGAACTTCAGCTTCCATTCCTGGAAAAACAGGCATATAGTTATTCAGATGGCTGTTTTAAAGACTAATTAATTAATGCTTTAATTTACTCAGAAAAATGATAAACATGGAAAGTGCTCAGAAATATAAACCATTGACCTTGAAGGATAAAGAAATCTATCCCACTCTCAGAGATATTTTTGTCTAGGCAAAGAAATACCCATTTATTATTTATACTCAGTATGCTTAGGCCTAAATTCTGTTCCCATTATGAAGTAGCTACATGAACTTGGATAAGTTGTTTAAGTGTGTTAAAATCTCATGTACTTCAGATATAAAGTGGAAATAAGAAATTCCCATTTTTTCTAGCTTATAGGGTTTTGAGGAGTACCGGAAACATGAGAAAATATAAGTGATGAGCAATTACATTAACAATTTGCAGCTAATCAGTTTTCTATTTATTTTGTGCCTATTTTTGTTAGACCCAGTACTAAATTCTTAGCATATATTATCCCAATAGTATCATTAGATTGGTTATCATATCCTCGTATACTCAAGAAAACTATAGATTGAATAATTCAGAAATATTCCCAGTTTCCTTGGCTACTAGAACAAAGTACCATAACTGGGTGGCTCAGAACAATAGAAATTGTCTCTCATATCTTGAGGCAAAAGACTAGAATCAACATGTTGGCAGAGCCAAGCTTCCTATGAAACCTGCAGAAAAACATCTTTATCCCTTCTTAGCTTGTGGTGGTTGGCGATCTCTCATGCTCCTTGACCTGAAGATGGGTCATTCCAACCTTGGCCCTGTCAACACATGGCATCTCCCCGAGTGCCTGTATTACCATTTCATCTTCTTCTAAGAACTATCACACTGGATTAAAACCCACCCAAATGACTTAATGTTAATTTTATTACACCTTAAAAGGTGCTATTTTCAAATAAAGTCATGCTCGTACATACCAAGAGTTAAAAACTTCAATATATCTTTTTGAGGAACACAGTACAACACATAACATCAACTAAAGTCAGTGACCTAAAAAAATTATAATTGAGATTTAATCTCCAGTACTCTGTTTCTAGAGCTTAATTCTTAAGCAATATGACTTATAGAAATTCATTTATTTAGATGATAACTGAGACAAAATTGGTATGCAAGCCTTATTATTCCCAAGTCATTGACGTTAGCTTAAAAATTTGCAAGCTAGAAGAAATTTTAATTTTTAGTTTAGTAGACAATAAATTTCTCTTATGTCTAAGATCACGTTTTCTAAAGCATATGGATCAGATAGCAAACTATTTTAGTAAATAGTGAGAAATATACCCCCTTCTCAACTTCCAGTTTATGTTTTGGATGGGGCTGGCCTATACCAGTTCTATTCTGAGGATAAGCATATGGCCCAGGCTTGGCTGATAAGAATACTTTACCTTCCTGGCTTTTTCAATGGGTTGAGGGATAAAACCTACCAGGTCAACACTATGCAAATCCAGAACCCAAATCCAAACAAGAAAATGTTGGAAGAAAACATTAAAACATCAGTGTTCCTCATCCCAAATGAAATTGCTAAACTATGAAAATGTAAACCTGAAGCTAGTGGTGGGGATTGTCCTGTTGCAGCATGAGGAATCTGGCTTCAACATGAACAAAATGTTTTTTACTTTTTCTGTAGTGAAACTGTAAAACTGTATGATTTTGAAAGTAAATTCCCTCATAAACTTTCAGAAAATAACCAGAGAATGAATATAACATGAAGTAGCTTCTACTGACAGGTTAATTCCAGGATATGTCCTTTATAATGAAGCTTCAAGAAATGTCTTTGAGATAAGAAATTCCCAATATAACTTAATAATAATAATGATGATGATGATGATGATAATAATAATAATTTCACAGTTTGACTAAATAACCTCAAAAAAGTTTTTCTTATTTTAATAAAAAATGTAAGAGAAGAAAGGAATGTTGAGAAATGGAGAACACCTGGATTCAGATGTTGCTGATGTTAGCCTATTCCTCATCTTTTAATTCCAAGAGACAATAATTATTATTTTTCTTCATGAGTCATTTAAGTTCCTGTAATTTGCAGGCAAACTGTCTTAATGCAGTTGCTTATTGGAATTTGAGGACTGCATCTGGAAGTCGAGGTGATTATTTAAAATTGTGTCTTCCTTAAGACTTATTCCCTCTCGGAGAGAATGAAGAAGTGGATTTACATTAGAAAATTATCTCATCTGATCTGTATATAATGAAAACAAAAGAATATATATATATATATATGTAAAATTTTAGTAAATATATAATTAGAATTTCTAATATATTTCTAATATATATTTCTAATATATAATTTCTAAGTGAGTGTGTTCAAGCAGTCAATTTGCCAGCTACTGTGAGATTGTCTTCACATTGTGACTTTCTTATCTCAAAGACATTCTTGAAGCCTCATTATAAAGGACATATCCTTGAATTAACCTGCCAGTTGAAACTACTTCTTTTCATATTCATTCCCTGGTTATTTCCTGAAAGTTTATGAAGGAACTTTCAAAATCACACAGGTTTTACTGCAGAAAAGAACTGAGGAAATATGATCAGCGAATATGTGCTTAAATTGGTTGTCATTTCACTACCTATTATAGCTGATAGATAAGAAGCAGTGTCTCAATTGCCAACCAATTTGATAAATTGTAATAATAAAACCCAGGCAGGATGATGGATCTTCTGAGAAAATATGCATAGCTATTAGAAGTACACAGAGTTCATAGCTTAATTATAGATGAACTGTTCATTAGAGTGAAAGAATATGAATGGGAAAATAAAAGTTCTGCTAAAATAAAACCCTAGTCTTTTCTTAGGCCAGAACAAAAACAAGACATATTATTTGATGAATGTTCACTGAAGATGGGTCTCATTAGAATAAAATCCTGCTGTCTTTATCATGTAACTTGGTCAAATTTAGCTTTGTTAGTCTTTCTAGTCATGTGAAGTAATGTGGAAAATTTAGTTAAAGATTCAATAACCTTAGTTCTTTCCCAGTTTCAGAGTAATTAAAGGCATATACTGTGTGGGAAGACTAAATTATAATCTTTAGTCCACAAAATTTTGCCAGTAGGGAGCTACATGAGCTTGGGTCATGTAACTCTCTATAAATCAATATTCTTATTGGAAAGGACAATTATAGCACCACTTCATAAGGATTTTATGATTTTTAAGTGATATACACACAATAGGAAGAGATTATCACCCATTTGGCATACAATAATTTATCCATAAATTACTATAACTATAGGAATTATTAGTATTATGATGTTATTAAATATCAAGGTATTGATGGTAAGGTTGTTTTTAATCTTACAAATAGTTATTGTAATTGTTGCCTGACCATGATATTTGGAGGACAGAATCCACTTATACAATTAGCAAATACTTTTTCAGATTTACCATATATTTTAATTGGTGGTGGGAGGTAATTGATTAATGATAAAGTATAAAAGGCAAATTGAAGAATGTATCATAATGTAAAGATGTTATGTGAGAAAATGAATATAGAAAGGTTAGGAGATGGGAAATTCCAGGAAGTGCAATAGGAGAGTGAATTGGCCAGAGGCCCCCTTCTGGGTTCTGTATACAAACACATACAAGCATATTTCTTAAAATATCTCTCTTTCTACCTATCTAATATACATGGTGTATATTCAGTTGATTCTTTATATATTTATATTATTGGCCCTTCATGTTAATGGTTTTCACATCCATGGATTCAAGCAACTGTGGATTGAATGTTGTGTGTGTGTGTGTGTGTGTGTGTGTGTGTGTGTGTGTGTGTCTATATGGCACTGGGGATTAAACAAACAGAAGTGTTCTACCTCTAACTTACACTCCTAGGCCTATTGTTTTTTATTTTGAAGCAAGGTCTCATTAAGTTCCTGATGGCTTCACTAAGTTTCTGAGGCTAACTTTGAACCTGCAATCCTTCTGTCTTAGCTCCTCAAGTACTAAAACTACAAATATGTGTCACCATGCTGGACTTAAAATGTTTTTTAAAAATTGCATCTGTACTAAATATTTGCAGACTTTTTGCTTTTTACTCTTTCCTACATAATACACTATAGTAACCATTTACATAGGATTTATATTACAATAGGTATAACAAGTAATCCAGAGATTAAATAATGTAAAATATGCAGGAAGATGTGCATGGTTTAGATGTGAATACTATGCTATTCCATACAAAGAACCTGAGCATTTGCAGATTTGGATATCTGTGAGGTTGAGGGGTGGAGTTGTTAGAACCAATCTCCAACAGATACCAAGGAATGACTGTGTCAGTGTGTGTGTGTGAGTGTATACACACACACACACACACACACACACACACACACATATACATAGTGCTTTGGTTATTTGGTATGCACGTATGTGTATATAATTTACATAGTGTGTAATAGTGTGTATACTATTGATTGCATATATGAATAATTTAAATATAGAAATAATGTTATATCACATTAGATAATATTTAATATGAATTGGTTATCTACATGCATATGTATATACACTACACATACATACATATGCATATACACAGAGAAAAAATATATATGTTTTGTGATACCGGGGGTGGAACCCAAGGGCTTTTTTTCTACCTCTGGGCTATACTCCGAGACTTATTTTTTTTTTTATATTTTATTGGAAACAGGGTCTCACTAAGTTGCTGAGAGCCTCACTAAGTAGCTGAGGCTGGCTTCGAACCTATGAGATCCTCCTGTCTCAGCCTCCTAAGCACTGAGATTACAAACATGCACCACCACGCCCGGCTCACAGAGAGAAATATTTTAAGAAACTGGCTTATATGTGTTGAGGTTGGCAAGTATAAAATTTATAGGACAGACCAACAGACTGAAAACTCATGCTCTGTTTTTGTTATAGTCTTAAATAATTCCTTCATCTCCAGGAAACCTGTTTTTTCTAAGGTCTTTAACTGACTGGATGAGTTCCACTCATATCCTTTGCTTAAAATCAACAGATTACAAATGTGAGTCTCACAAAATGCTTTCACAGGGATATTTAGACTAAGGTTTGACCACACAACTGAGTACTGTCTCCTTACCAAGTTAATACATATCATCACCATCTCAGATAATAGGTCTCATAAAAGTAGTTTTTATTAACACCAGTGGGTCTTATTAAGAAAGTAACACTGAATAATTAAAGGATATGAGCAGTTATACTCATGTGAATATCTTGAGGTAGAAGTTTCCAAGCATAGGGGATACCAACTGTGAACTCCCTAAGGTGGAGACGTGTGTGGCTTGGCTGAGGAAGAACAAGGAGACCAGAGTGGCCAGAAAAGAGTGAGGGAGTGGAAGAGCAATAGAATATAGAGTAAGAGAGGAACACGAAAAAAATGAACGCTGTAGGCTTTTAAAACCTTTTGAGTGACTAGATGAAAGAACAATAGCTAGAGAGAGGGTGAAGATAGCCCAAAAGAGTTAAGCAAATTTGTAGAAATATTTAAAGCCAAAGTATTTCTCTAAATGTTCTTGGAAAATATAGCTCTGAAGAAGATCAAGGCAAGAACAAAATTTTTGCTAATTTTTTTAGAGCATTGTAATTCTACATCATATTGGGATATAGAATATTAGAAAAATACAACCACACAACCCTTGTTGCCCTCCATTCAGTCCCCCCCACTTCCTCACTCTCATCCTGAAAGCCTTTGACATTGGCAATTGACAATTTTGTCCACGTTCATGACATTTTTTCTAATATGTGTTCTTTATGTCTTCATCCCCACCTCACTTTTCTAATCCCTCCCTCAGTCACTCGCCTGGAATGATCATCTACCTGATGTTGTCCTTATTTCTGAATAATTTTTCTAGCTTTCACATAGAAGAGAGAATATATATATATATATATATATATATATATATATATATATATATATAATTTCTCCTTTGGGACTGGGTGTATTCAGTATATTATTCTTGAGTTCCATCATTTTCTGGCAAATGGCATAATATTGTTCTTCTTTATGGTTGAGGAAAAAACAAGTATTGCAGTATAAATATAAATAAACAGGCTTCCTCAAGAGGCAAGATAACAAAATGTTATTCTTCTCACTTTTAGAGTATTCACTCTGGGAAGATGGACAGTAAATATATCTGGCTCATTGGTACCTAACAAAGTACCTAACACAGAGCGGGTATATTGTAGATGGCTAGTAAATATCTGAAGTGAAAGACTCTGTATTTATATCCAATTATGGACACATTTGATTTGAAAAACACTTAATGGTAATCTATAGGTATTAGAATTCTTTATCTACCCACACTCTTCTCATTTTCTTATCCTCTTCTCAATGTGATCCCACATCTGCCTGGATCTTGATTCTTTTATTCTACTGCTATTTAGTCTCTCATTCATGGGTAAGAATAGAGCTCTCCTTCTATTACTGATGCCTCTGATAATGGCATCTCTATAGTCTTTCTACATTCCAGATCTTCTTGGAAGTATTAGAAGACAATCTGGGAAAACAGCTTGATCAATTGGAACTAATTCATGACCTTTGATCAATAAGAAATGTATGAATAAAAAATAAATGGAGAAATAAAGAGGCTAGTCAGTCAGAGAGGGATCTTTGTTTTGTGATATTGGAAGTTGAGAAGGGATATGACTGAGATGGGTAGGGTTAAAATGGGTGAAATATTAGGGTGACCATAAATTATTCAAATTCTTAAATCTTATGTCTAAAAATTTTAATCAGTTGAAGAGAAGCAATAATTAATGCTAAAATAACTTATCCCACCAAGGGTAAGAAGAAATAAAGATAAAAGATATAAGTAGATTTAGGAATAGATTGATAATTATATCCTGGAGCACTAAAGCTCTATTGAGTTTCTGGGGTAGCATACTTTTAAAGGAATGCTTTTTAACTTCTGTATTGATAATTATGTCACTGTATGTATGTATGTGTATATATATATATATATATATATATATATATGTATATATGTGTGTGTATATATATATAACAACAGACATTCTGATGAAAGAACATATATGTGTAATAAACTTTAAAATGGCTGTATAGCACAAAATTCACAAGTAATAATTAAACACAAACACACAATACTCTATTGTAAATTCCATGTATCCAATTGATTCTCAAAGAATGTTCTTTTTACTTTAACCTTACTATCTGTAGTCAACCTACACTGCAATTCAGAGATGGTCTGATGAATTTTTATTAAAATTAAATATTAAATTCCTATCAGATTTGACAAAAGAAGTCACTCATGTCATTGATAAGTAAGTATAGACCCAACATGAGTGTTGACTGATATTTTCATTTACTTTAATGAGCAGGATAAAAATGAAACAATGGAGACATTTGTTCCAACTTTATTTATTCTTCAATAATGCAAGTGATTTATGTGCTGAATTGAGCAGTATTTTTAAATACCAGAAGAATATTTCCTCATTTTTGTGCAATTCATAATATGAACAACTAGAGACATAATCCATTTTAAGTTTATTCTTCATTAATAACATTTTCTACAACTTTTAATTTGCACAATCCACAAAAGTAATAAATTGAGCCTTGATTCATGGTGTAAATATTCTTAGCATGGCCAGTTTTGAGGTACCAGTGTGTCATTACTGAAAGTGAAGTCAGCAAGAGATGTGGAGAATCTATTATTATATAATACTTATTAGCAGACAACAGGACATAATTAAACTCAAGGGCATAGTTAATAGTAAAACAAAAGCATATGGAAATACAATTAGGAGGTGATGACTTTGAGAAATTTATCGTCTTTGTAATATAAATTTTAATTGTAAGTTTATATAATTTAATTTAAAATAGTAGTTATGCTTAAATCAAGTTTACAAAATTCTTGAAATTTAATAGTTGGCTCTTAGTATCCAGTACCAGTAGCTACAGTAAGCCATTGGCTATGACCCCAACAAAACTCACCTATCCACATTATCTTAGCACCTATACTCAGTGAAAGAAATATATGATCATATATTCCACTGTTTATATTCTTCCTCAAAGGAATAAACTTAATATTGTCTCCTACATCCCACTATGCTTTAGATTATTTTCTTGAAATGGGAAAAAAAATAAGCAATTCTCTTTTCTTATTATTTTCAGCCACTCTTGGGAGAAACAACTATGTGCACTAAAGTATGTTTTCAAAATCCTCTTCTTATTTGCAGGCTTAGGTATTTCATGACAGAGTACATAAGACCTTAGCAGAAAACATCACAACAGCTGGTTTTTATCAGTCTTCTTTTCTGACCTTTATATGCATATCAGTTTGCTTTATCTTTCTTTAGCAGACCTAAAGCTGCCTTGAAAAAATATCCATAGTCTATCCTCCATTTTGCTACTATTTTCAATATAAATGGCATCTTTTCCTCAGTTTTTAAAGGAATTTTGCGTATGTACTTCTCTATTGTCTTGTACCCCCTTACGATGTATGACAACAATGCACCAACAAAAAAAGAAAAAAAAGAATTTAATATATCTACAGCAAGTTTTTGAAACATCAGTAGCTCTCATTGCTGTCTGGATACTTCTGGCCATTCTGAACATGAACACACATTTTTTTTTGTTCAATATAGTGCTGCCAAGCCATTTCATTTCTAGAATAAGAAATAGTAAAGTGAACCAAATTATTTTCAGAGAATCTCTTATTCTCAACTGGAATAGGTGCTTCAGTTTCTGAAGATATTGATTAGATCTCAAGTGATTTTGCTACATTGAAGCCTCAACCTTTTGAATAATTCACTTCTGGCAGGGTTTTATTCTAAATATGTGATTCATGTGACGGGGTATATGTGTGAGTAATACTGAAGTGATGGTGAATTAATCATGTGACAAATAATGAGTTTATTGAGTTTATTGGGTAGAAAAGCACACTGGAAGCAGAGACTTGTCCTTCAGAAAGAATGTTAACAGATGGCATTTTGCAGGCTAGCCACTTATAAGCATGCTTTTTTTTTAGTTATATTCAATGCTAAAAACTTAGTGAACTATACCTTAAATTTTCAATAAATATTGCATATGGAGATTGGGTAAACTGGAAAGTGCTCAGTTTTGAACAACACAAATATCTGATCTTCCCAAGTAATTTTCATATCTTTTCCAATCATTATAGTGAGTCCCTTTGAAGCCAAATCAATTTTTGACTGATAGAAAAGATAAATAGCATTGAGAATCTACAGAATGAAAATTATACAGGCATCAGGTGAACTCAGAAAGTGAATTTTAATAGTTCCAATGACATATGCAATCTTTATGTGGTTTTCATGTAAAATAGGATTATACAAAAGAGTTTGTGTATAAACATACTTTTATGACAATGAGTTTTAGAACCTATTAATTGTGGGATTTGTACTTTTTGGACACAGATACACACAGGATTATTGATCAGAGTGAAGACTCTAATGTTGTATAGATATAATATTAAATAAAATAACATGAACATAAAATCGAATAGGAAGAAATGTTCTAGTTACCTTTCTTAAATAATGTAATTGGGCACCTTTTAAGGAATTTATTTAAGTAGACAGTCATTCCTTAATTGGGCATCACCAAAGCACAACACTTTGGACCAGGAGGAATAAAGTGAAAACTTTTATAAAATGTTCTTTATAAGTGGAAGCAAAACAAAGAAAATATATGGTTTAGTTGAAGTGTAGGATCCTAGTTAGAAATTATACAGGGGTTTTTGTTTGATGAAGTTTCTAGTTGCTCATTGGTGGATTATAGCTGCTTATGCTTATATTTTCATTTACTATTTATACTGAGTTGAGTTTTAATTAGTTTATGTAGGAACCTAAGGCACTGGAGCTTTCTCAGCCTAATGATATCTGAAATCATTTAAAAAATTTCTTAAACAAAAATATGGGTGTAAGCAAAATCTCATTCCATAAACCAAATGATGAAGCCTAAATTATAACTTAACTAGAAACATCATTCAGTTTCTAGAAGAGAATTAGCAAAACAAAATGATTGTAGTGATATTTACAAAAATAGTCTAGAGTAGTATTATAGTTAACATT
Source organism: Muscardinus avellanarius (assembly GCF_963383645.1). Taxonomy (NCBI): domain Eukaryota; kingdom Metazoa; phylum Chordata; class Mammalia; order Rodentia; family Gliridae; genus Muscardinus; species Muscardinus avellanarius. The sequence continues at coordinate 203,549,332 of NC_137786.1, read as the reverse complement.
AAAGAATTTTCAATTTAATAAGTAAGTTAATTTTGACCCTAGATTCTAGAATTTATATTGCCACGTTGAAGACTAATAAACCTTATTAATAGTTAAATTATTCTGAAAATTAAAATAAGTATTTTGAATTTATTGAGCACTGTCTGTATTCTATAAATGATTGCATGTTCATATATTATGGGACAGAATGCCACTTACCACCTTTTTTTTTTAAAGGTAAATCTGAATTTTTAAACCAATCTAGAAATATTGCCATTTTCTTAAAGATTATCAGAACAGTTTCCTCCTCTTGCTCCTAATCTTTTTTATATGTAGATCATGTGATAAGTTTTGCTTGGTGCAGTGATAATGAGACTGTTGTGTGTGGATTCTAAGAAGTGTTTTTTTTTCACAGATAAGTAATACTCTCTGTTTTGCCTTTTCATCTTCCTGCTTAAAAGGCAAACATGTGCCGGGCGTGGTGGTGCACGCTTGTAATTCCCATGCTTGGGAGGCGGAGAAAGGAGAATCGCGCAGGTTCAAAGCCAGCTGCGCTGGCTTAAGAGACCCTGTTTCCAAATAAAAATCTAAAATAGGTCTGGGAGTGTAGCCCGGAGGTAGAAAGGCTTCCAGGAACCCCAGTACCACAAAAAAAAAAAAAAAAAGGCAAACATGTCTCCACCTTTAACAGATTCCAGGGTCATGAAATGAACATAAAAATAAAAACCGAATACCACAGAACAATAAGAAAAAATACTGTTTTTTTTTTCCTTTTTACTGGTGCACTGTAGTCATACATCTATACTTCCATTCCATTCCTTCCCCCTCCCTCCTTCTCATGTTTGGCTTAGTGATTGACTTTGATATGTATGTGAATGTACATCATGAACATTAGGAAATTTCCCTTTTCCACCTCCCATCCCCTTTGGTTGGGTTGCCTTATTTGTTCATTTATAGTTTCTCCTTCTTCCTTTAAAGTTTCTGCTATAACCCACTTTCTCCCTAGCTTCCCAATATTAGGGAGAGCATCCCATTTCTTATTTTTTGTGACTAATTTTACTTAGCATAACGTGCCCCAGTTTCATCCATTTCCCTGAACATAATGTAATTTTGTTCTTTATTATGGCTGAGTAAAATTCCATTGTGTACAAATCCCATAGTTTTGTAATCCATTCATCGATTGATGGACATCTTGGCTGTTTCCATAGTTTGGCAACTGAATTGTACAGCTATGAACATGAATACACATGCATTAGTTTGGTAGTTTGGTTTCCACTCTTTTGGGTAGATTCCCAGAAGTGGTATTGCTGGACCATATGGTAGGTTCATTTCCATTCATCTGAGGATCCTCCATACTGTTTTTCAAAGTGGTTACACTAATTTGAAATAACACCAACAATATATCAGTGTTCCCACTCCTCCACATCCTCCTAATTTTCTGATGCTATGAAGCTCCCTTAACAGATTGGTGACCTGCTCCATGTCTGATTTTCACATTTAAATCTAATTATAGTCAGTACACACATTAGGATTATTAGTTTAGTTAATCCTTAAAATGAGGTAGATCCTATTAGTAGCAACCCCATTTTACAGTTGAGGGAAGAGGTGCAGAGAGAACTGAAATTACTTCCTTGTTTCTACGTGTCTTGGTAGGAGTTGAATAAAGATTCAAGTACAGTCAATCCCTGTGTACAGTCTCATCGTTGTGCCCTATATAAAAAATAAATAAGAAATATGGCTCAGCTACAAGTGCTCATGGTACCAATAAATAAAAACTGACAAGTGCACCTCCTCATAATTTTAATTGAGATTTTCTAGACACTAATGTGAGAAACTGAGCCTCATTGAGACTGAGGACATAGACCTGAATGTGTAAAATGTTAGTCTTCAAAATATAAGAACAAGAATTATTTTCATCAAAGCAATACAAATACTATTGTGAATAAAGTACCATAGAGAAAATTCAAAATTTCTAGTCATAGATGCTTAGGGTTTTCTTATTCCTGAAAGTTCTTAATAGGATGGCTTGGTTTTTAGAGCATAAAAATTGGTAATGAGATGATTGATAGCTGAATGAAAACATTTGGTCAGATTGCTAAGCTTTTTGATACCGGTTCACAGAGGTGAGATTGCTGTTTTGTGGATGAAAATATATTATTTGTCTCAAATACACTCTTCATTTGGTCTGTTCTTTTTGTTTTATCTTTATGGATGTGTCTTTTAAAACTGTCACTTCCCATTAACTCTTTTATTTTTGATCATTCACAGCCCATTTTCAATCCTACATTTTCCATAAAAGTTTTTCTGATTAAACTGGCCTGTCTTTTCTGAAATCTCTGTCTTTTCTGAAATATGACGACGGCTTATGAGTTTCACATTTTACGTATAATTTGAAACATTTACCATGAAGCTACCTTAACAGATTGATGACCTAATCCATGTCTTTGATTTTTACATTTGAACCTAATTATAATCGTTACACACACACATTAGGATCATTAGTTTAGTAATCCTTAAAATGAGGTAGGTCCTATTACTAGCATCCCTATTTTACAGATTAGAGAAGTATATTTATCAATGGATTTCTGGCATGTCTTTTCAAAGGCATAGATTGCTCTGCTGGTGCATAGCTCCCCCCTTTTCCTAATGTGGCTTCAAATGTTAGCGAGGGTGTCTTTGCTTCTCAGAGATACAGATATAATTGGCTTTGATACTGGCTCATTTCATGCCTAACACTGCTGAATTTCTGAGAATCACTACTCATTTACATGGACTTTTGTTCTTATACTTCTATATACATGTATGCCTAACCTTAGTCCTTTCTTCAGTTTTCATGAGGAATATACTTATGACACAAATTTTGTGTATTTTGGTAATCTTAACTGAAGATGAAGAAGTTGTGGGATAGAAAATGAAAGATACTTCTTCATAAAGGTGCATGAGTTTGAAAATTATGCAAATCATAAGAAAATTGTATGGTGAAAATAAATCTAATGAATTAAGTTATAGACATCTAACAGGAGGGTTGAAGATACTGTGAAAGTTAAATATTTCTCTTTGAAACAGAATAGAGCTGTGACTTGGCTCAATAATAGGAGTTACCTAGGCAGAAAAGTTGGGTGTGGAATGATGGGTATCCTAGACAGTTGAAATAAAAAATAAAAAATAAATCTCAGAAAAGTGTGGGGAGCCAAAGTGTAAAAATATTAGATACCACATCATGGTCAGTATTTCAATAATAATTATACAGTGAATGATGAAAAAGAAACCTGAATTCAAGTGATAAAAAATACGTGTTACCCTATGAAAAGAGGTTCAAACTTTATACTGAAGGCCATGGTAAACCATAAAACAATTTAGGAAATGTAGCTCTGTGTTGTAATCAATATGATTTTTAGATATAACCCTAAGAAAGATTATGAAAAGAATCAATAAAAGGCAAGAGAGTTACAACCATTGTGGCAAGAAGCAATAATTACCCAAATTAGGGGGGTAACAATGGGCACGGTCACTGAATACAAGCTCAGATTTGCAATTTACAGATTCCAGGGGATCCACCATTTTTCACCTATGACAAAGCATGGCAAGTGGAGTATAAGAAGAGATTCAGACAGTATTTGGGGGTAAATTTAGCCACCCTTGATAGGCAGTAAGCATTTGAATTCTCAGGGAGAAGAACTCTAGAAAGATTATGAGATTTCTGAATAAAAAAAACATTAAGTCTAAGATTATGTTTCAACTGTTTAATTCTTTTGGACTGAAAGACCACACCCCTCTGACTTTTACCCTTAAAAGTTGGAGAATAAATGAGCAGAAGATTTTGACTTTGGCTCTGAGTCTATGAGACAAGGGGAAATGTTTAAACAAAAATGAACAACTGTGATGCTATTGTGTCTGTAGGTATCTTTCTGTTCTTTGGGGAATGTGTTAATATGATAGCACCCAAAGTTTTTCAATAGCATAATAATACATATAAATCATTTTTTAGTTTTTTTAATTTATAAATTATTCATATTTATACTTAATATATATATGCAAAATAAAGTTTTGAAAAGAGGAAATAATATAGCAAAATTAAGTGCTATTTTTTATTTCCTAATAAATAATTTTGCCTTCACTTAAGAGAGTACTATCTTAATCTTCAGGCTTATTTCAGACACTATAGCAACCCAAACAATCATTCTAGAATTCCTTTGCTAACACAGCCAATAGCTATATTTACACTGTATCATATTTCTGTCCCTCTCTTTTTTTCCCCCATTCTTCCTCTTATATTAGCTTTGAAGAGTAACTATATGATATAGTAAAAAAAAAAAATTCAATAGTTTCTAGGGACTATTTTTAAAAAAATGTTTTTTTTTTTCTTTTTTCTTTTTTTTTTCTTTAAAATCTTACTGGAAGTTCTGGCCTGAGCAACAGGCATGAGAAAAAAAAATAAAGGGTATTCAAATTGGAAAAGAGGAAGTCAAATTGTTACTGTTGGAAGATAACATGATTTTATATATAGAAAAACCCAGACTTCACACACACACACACACAAAAAAAAAACTATTAAAAGTAGAAGAAAGAATGTAGAGAGACTTCCGGGAAGATGGCGACCGAGAAAAGCAGGGCTTAAGAGCCCCGCTAACAACCAATCTCCATTACCACAAAATCAGCGTCTTTCATAGCCAGAAAACACCATCACCAGAGAAACAAAAAAATCACCAGGCTCCAGAGAGAAAGCAGACTGAGAACAGAGCTCAGAGCCACAGAGGAGATACACCGGCCTCACGCCCGAGGAGGCGGCAGCGGCAAGTTCACTGGATGGCTACAGCAAGCCGAGGTGAGCTGCTGCGGAACAGCCAGGGGGGATTTTTCAGTGCAGGTAAAATCTAAAGCTCCCAGTGGCTGAGCTCAGCACACGCTGTAGGGACTCAGAGTGGAACTCAAAATGAGAGAAGAAAAAATACGCCAGCCTCACGGCCGAGGGCGTGGCAGCAGCGCCATATTGCCACCGGCGGCAGCAGCAGCGAATTTACCGAGTCCAGTACAGCTACATCTGCAAACTCAAGAACAGTGAGTCAAATTGTGGGCCACAGATGAGAAATCCCAGTACTGTACTCCCTGGGACTTGACCCAGTGGGGGAGTGGCAGTGGCAGAGATATCACACCATAGGAGAACGTGCAACCTGGCACCCCCCATGGTCTAAAGTAGCCTCTATCGACTCCCTGGGTCGGAGACTCTGTGATACAACCCAGTAAAGGAGTAGTGGGGTCAGAGATACTACAGACTCGAGATCCAGAGCACCTTAAGTGAGGTCATAGTGACCCAAGGGAAGAACCCAGAGAAGGCACAAACTTCCTAAATCATGGGAAAGAGGAATAACACTGGAGCAAGGAATGCCCACAACCCCACAACATCAGAACCCAATAAAACAGAAAATCACAGATTTCTAGAAGATCAAATCAGGAAAATAACTGTAGAAATAATAGAGGTGCTTCGAAAAGAACTCAGAGAGAGCCAAAAAGAGATAAAGGATGCAATTAATGAAGTAAAGGCCTCAATTCAAAGCATGAACAACCGATTAAACCACATGGAGAACAGAATCTCGCTCTTAGAAGATGATCATTCAAAAAATGAGCGCATAGTTTCTAATCTAGAAAAAAAAATCCGACAGCAGGAATCTGACATTGAAGAAATATGGGCCCATTTTAAGAGAGCTAACCTAAGAATAATTAGAATAGAGGAGGGAAAAGAAAGTTAAACCAAAGTTCCTCTTCAAGGAAGTAATAGCAGAAAATTTTCCAAACATAGAGCAAGAGGTTGATACACGGATCCAGAAAACTTATAGAACTCCCTTTAGACAGGATCGGAGAAGAGGATCCCCACACCACATAATTGTCAAAATAACCAATGTGGAAGCCAAGCAGAGAATCTTAAAGGCAACAAAAACAAAGGGCCAAGTGACATTCAGAGGCAAACCAATTAGAATCACTCAAGACTTCCCAAACCAAGTCATGAGAGCCAGAAGGGCTTGGAGTAACATATTCCAAACTCTGAAAGAAAACAACTTCCAGCCAAAAATTTCCTACCCAGCAAAACTTTCTATCAAATTAGATGGGGAAATAAGAAGCTTCCAAGACAAACAGAAACTGAAGGATTTTATGTCTTCAAAACCAGCGCTAGAGAAAATACTCAAAGAGATTAACTACAAAGAAGAAATAGGTAACACACACCAGAACCAGAGAAACAAGATTTTCCATCCAACAGACAAAGATTGGTTATCTGTGGAGATTCATTATTTATGTTAGTCTTTTACCTATCTCTAAATTGTATTGTTTGCCTTTATTGTTGTTAATTTTTAGGATGTCTAGTTGGAATATTAATATACCTTCAGATATAGCATTTGGAAATATTTTATCCAATTCTATTAGTAACTTTTAACTCTGTTTACATTGTCTTTGGATATACAATATTTTTTTTAGGGAGTTTTTATACTCTTCTGTTGCCTGTGCCATTGAAATCATATCCAAGAAATCACTGCCAATTTCAATGTTGTGAGGTTTATGACCCAGATTTTCTTCTAAAAGTTTAGAGTCTTAAGATTTATATTTAGGTCTTTTATCTATTTTGAGTTAATACTTGTATTTGGGATTAGGTAAGGGTCCAATTTTATTCTTTTCCATGTAATTATTATTTTTCAACAATATTTAGTTAAAAGATTATTATTTCCACCACCAAATGTTCGTGGAAACCTTGTCAAAAATAACTTGACAATATAGGGAAGAATTTAGCTCTAGGCTTGTATTTAACTCAAATGGTTTATATATCTGCCTTTAGAACAGTACTACACTGTTTCAATTATTGTAGCTTTATATGGTTTGATATCAGAAAATATATATCTTCTAGCTTTGTTCTTTTTCAAGATCGTTTTGGGTATCTAGAATCCATATTCCATATTAGGATAGATTTTTTCTGAAAAATAAATATATAAATATATGATAGTTTCACCTAAAAAGTAGAAAAAAAATATTCTCTGGTAAGAAAGAAAGCAAAAAGAAATATTGAAATGTTATCCTTAAATCATCAAAAGCTTGGTATCAGACAAATGAAACTGTTATGTGAGATTATCATTTTTAATTTTGGATAAATTGCTATAATACTAGATGTCAACCACTAAGCCAAGCATGGGAAGGAGGGATGGGGAGAGAATGGGGTGGGGATCGGGTGGGGGCTGACTGGGTGATGTGTGCATGTATGTCTACAAAAGTTCGTATCCCACTATGATGTATGAATACAGTGCACCAATAAAAAAAAAAAGTAGAAGAAAACTCAGCAAAATTGTAGGATACAGAACCAACATATAAAAATCAATACCATTGCTATATTGCAATAAAAAATTATCTGAAAATAATGAAAGCAATCCCAATAGCAATAATTACAAAAATACTATGACTAATTAATCCCAAAGATAAAGGTTTTCAATAATAAAAATTGTAAAATATTGAATAAAGAAATTGAAGAGGACACAAAAAGGAAAGAGGCATCCCATGTTCATGAATCAGAATAATATTGTTAAAATGTCCATACTACAAAAAGCAATCTACAGATATATATAATCTCTAGCGAAAATACAACTGACATTCTTCACATAACTAGAAAAATTAATCCTAAAATGTCTCCTGAAACACATACACAGACACACACAGAATCCTGAACAGCCAAAGAAAACTTGAACAAAAAAGAACATAACATGAAGCATACACCACATGGCTCCAAAATATATTACAAAGCTATAGTAAACAAAATTGCATGGCACTGGCAAAAAAAACAGACATGTAGACCCATGGAACAAAGAATAGACATGCTAGCAGTAAATCTGCACATGAATAGCCAGCTAGTCTTTTACAAATGTGTTAAAAATATGCATTATAGAAAGAACATTCTCCTCAATAAATTATGCAAGAAAAATCAGATGTTCATATGCAAAAGAATAATACTAGGCCTGTCTCTTGTATATACATAATTAACTCAAAATGGATTAAAGACTTAAGTATAATATCTGAAACTATGAAAATAACTACTGTAATAAAATATATAAAATATATGTGAAAAACTTCAGGGCAATTGGAATGGGAAATTTTTTTTGGATAAGACCTCAAAAGCACAGAATAAAAAAGCAAAAGCAGATAAATGCACTTCATCTGACTAAAAAGCTTCTGCAATACAAAGAAAACAATCAACTGAGTAAAGATAATGGAAGAAAATATTTACAAGCTATATATCTGATAAGGGGGTTTGATATTCAAATGCATAAGGAATTAAATTCAAGAGCAAAGCCTGGCTTGGTGCATACTTGTAATCCCCAGGCTTGGGAGGCAGAGAAAGGAGGATTGCACTGGTTCGAAGCCAGCCTCCCTGGCTTAAGAGACCCTGTTTTCAAATAAAAATATAAAATAGGTCTGGGAGTGTAGCCTGGAGGTAGAAGGGCTTCCAGGAACCCCAGTACAGAAAAAAAAAAAAATCAAGAGCAAAGAACTAATAATTCATTTAAAAAAAAATGGAGACTTCCGGGAAGATGGCGACCGAGAAAAGCGGGGCTTAAGAGTCCCGCTAACAACCAATCTCCATTACCACAAAAAGAGCGCCTTTCATAGCCAGAAAACACCATCACCAGAAAAACAAAAAAACCCACCAGGTTCCAGAGAGAAAGTGGACTGAGAACAGAGCTCAGGGCCACAGAGGAGACACACGAGCCCGAGGACGCGGCAGCAGCGCCATACTGCCGGCGGCAGCGGCGAACTCAACGGACGGCTACAGCAAGCCAGGTGAGCCGCTGAGGAACAGCCAGGCGGGATCTTTCGGCGCAGACAGCATTTAAAGCTCCCAGTGGCTGAGCTCAGCACACGCTGCAGGGATTCAGAGTGGAAATCAAAACCAGAGAAGAAAAAATTACGCCAGCCTCATGGCCGAGGGCGTGGCAGAGGCGCCATATTGCCACCGGCGGCGGCAGCAGCAGTGAATTCACCGAGTCCAGTACAGCTACATCTGCGTACTCAAGAACAGTGAGTCAAATTGCGGGCCACAGAGGAGAAATCCCAGTACTGTACCTCCTGGGACTTGACCCAGTGAGGGAGTGGTGGTGGCAGAGATATCACACCATAGGAGAGCGTGCAACCTGGCACCCCCCATAGTTTAAAGCAGCCTCTATCGACTCCCTGGGTCGGAGACTCTGTGATACAACCCAGTAAAGGAGTAGTGGGGTCTGAGATAATACAGACTCGAGATCCAGAGCACCTTAAGTGAAGCCATAGTGACCCAAGGGAAGAACCCAGAGAAGGCACAAACCTCCGAAATCATGGGAAAGAAGAATAACACTGGAGTAATGAATGTGCACAACCCCACAACATCAGAACCTGATAAAACAGAAAATCAGAGATTTCTAGAAGATCAAATCAGGAAAATAACTGTAGAAATAATAGAGGTGCTTCGAAAAGAACTCAGAGAGAGCCAAAAAGAGATAAAGGATGCAATTAATGAAGTAAAGGCCTCAATTCAAAGCACAAACAACCGATTAGACCACATGGAGAACAGAATCTCGCTCTTAGAAGATGAGCAATCCAAAAATGAATGCATAGTTTCTAATCTAGAAAAAAATATCCGACAGCAGGAATCTGACATTGAAGAAATATGGGCCCATCTTAAGAGAGCTAACCTAAGAATAATTGGAATAGAGGAGGGAAAAGAAAGTGATACCAAAGGGATCAACAATCTCTTCAAGGAAGTAATAGCAGAAAATTTTCCAAATATAGAGCAAGAGGTTGATACACAGATCCAGGAAACTTATAGAACTCCCTTTAGACAGGATCCGAGAAGAGGATCCCCACGCCATATAATTGTCAAAATGACCAATGTGGAAGCCAAGCAGAGAATCTTAAAGGCAACAAAAACAAAGGGCCAAGTGACATTCAGAGGCAAACCAATTAGAATCACTCCAGACTTCCCAAACCAAGTCATGAGAGCCAGAAGGGCTTGGAGTAACATATTCCAAACTCTGAAAGAAAACAACTTCCAGCCAAAAATTTCCTATCCAGCAAAACTTTCTATCAAATTAGATGGAGAAATAAGAAGCTTCCATGACAAACAGAAACTGAAGGAATTTATGTCTTCAAAACCAGCGCTAGAGAAAATACTCAAAGAGATTAACTACAAAGAAGAAATAGGTAACACTCACCAGAACCAGAGAAACAAGAGTTTCCATCCAACAGACAACTAAGATTGGTTATCTGTGGAGATTCATTATTTATGTTAGTCTTTTACCTATCTCTAAGTTGTATTGTTTGCCTTTATTGTTGTTAATTTTTAGGATTTCTAGTTGGAACATTAATATACCTTCAGATGTAGCATTTGGAAATATTTTATCCAATTCTATTAGTAACTTTTAACTCTGTTTACATTGTCTTTGGATATACAATATTTTCTTTTATTTTTTAGGGAGTTTGTATATTCTTCTGTTGCCTGTGCCATTGAAATCATATCCAAGAAATCACTGCCAATTTCAATGTTGTGAGGTTTTATGACCCAGATTTTCTCCTAAAAGTTTATAGTCTTAAGATTTATATTTAGGTCTTTTATCTATTTTGAGTTAATACTTGTATATGGGATTAGGTAAAGGTCCAATTTTATTCTTTTCCATGTAATTATTATTTTTCAACAATATTTAGTTAAAAGATTATTATTTCCACCACCAAATGTTCGTGGAAACCTTGTCAAAAATAACTTGACAATATAGGGAAGAATTTAGCTCTAGGCTTGTATTTAACTCCAATGGTCTATATATCTGCCTTTAGAACAGTACTACACTGTTTCAATTATTGTAGCTTTATATGGTTTGAAATCAGAAAATATATATCTGCTAGCTTTGTCTTTTTCAAGATCGTTTTGGGTATCTAGAATTTATATTCCATATTAGGATAGATTTTTTTCTGAAAAATAAATATATAAATATATGATAGTTTCACCTAAAAAAAACAGAAAAAAATATGCTCTAGTAAGAAAGAAAGCAAAAAGAAATATTGAAATGCTATCTTTAAATCATCAAACACTTGGTATCAGACAAATGAAACTGTTATGTGAGATTATCATTTTTAATTTTGGATAAATTGCTATAATACTAGATGTCAACCACTAAGCCAAGCATGGGAAGGAGGGATGGGGAGAGAATGGGGTGGGGATCGGGTGGGGGCTGACTGGGCGATGTGTGCATGTATGTCTACAAAAGTTTGTATCCCACTATGATGTATGAATACAGTGCACCAATAAAATAAAATTAAAAAAAAAGAAAAAAAAATGGACATAGACCTAAGTAGACATTTCTCAAAAGAAAACAAATATGTAAATCTTTAATCTTCAGATCAATGCAAATCAAAATTATAATAAAATAACACCTCAATTCAAAATTCAACTAGAATGGCTATAATAAAAGACAAAAGTTCCAGGTGTGGTGGTGCATGACTGTAATCCCACTACTTGGGAGGCTGAAACAGGAGAATCACATGTTCATGGTTTGCTTCAGCAATTTAGGGAGGCCCACTGTAACTTAGACCCTATTTATGAAAAAAATAGGGCTGGGGGTATAGCTCAGAGGTAGAATCCCCTTGGGTTCAATCCCCAGTAAAACACACACACACACATACACACACACACACTTAAAATTCAAAAAGACAAAAGATAAGTACTAGTGAGGATGTAGAGAAAAGGGAATGCTTATATACTATTTTGGGGAGGATAAATTAGTATAGCCATTACAAACAACAGTGTGGATGGGTGAGTCCTGGAAAAATTTAAAAAATTCTAAAAATTAATGATATTTTAAAATTAAAATTAACTTACTATTTGGTCTAGCAATCAAATTTTATATGTCAATTTAAAAATTAAAAAACCACAATATCTTATTAATACTTGAAAAATATAAACCTTACTCAAATAAGAAAGTGGTCGTAATTATTTTTAACATGAACAATCAACTCAAGTGATGTGGCGCTACCAGAAATCCAGTTCTGTGATGCTTTTCTCAGCAATAATCTATTGATGGGGAAAATCCCGTGAGATAAAAGCATTGGGATGCCCACCAAGGGAGTGCTAGCTTCCTAAGCCCTTCTCAAGGGGAGACCATCTGCTGACGGGTATGATATCCCTGTTGTAGGACGTTTCCTTTTAGTTTAAAGGCATACTTTCCCTCCATTTTGCACGACACAAGGAGTGGGGTTGTTATTTTTGCTTTTAAACAGAATCCTGAAGTTGTAAGGTTAGCTCTCCACGTCAGGGAGTGAAGGAGCAAAACAGTAGCATAAAGAGAACGTAATTCCTCAGTACCTCAGACACCCTTGAATTTTTTTAGTGCTAGGGATTAAACCCAGGGGCATTCTACCTCCAGGCTATACTCCTAAACCAAAACCCTTTAATTATTTTGAAACAGGGTCTTGCTAAATTGCTGAGGCTCTTGCTCAGCTGCTGAGGCTGGCCTAGAAACTAGGTTTCAACCTTTCAAATTCGGGATTCCAGGCATGCACCGCCATGCCCAGGATTCCTTAGCATCTCTGCAGTATTAGGAGAGTGACCAACACAGCTGAATAGAGACAATTGTAGGACCAGGAGGGGGCAAGATGACTGCATAGGTCCTGGTGTTTTTAACAGAAGTAGGAGACAGTAGAAGATCACATTGGCTGGGCTAGGGGAGTGGAGTGGGACCACAGTGAGGAGAGTGGGCAGCTGTTGAGTTCAAGCCAGGGCCAATTTGTCATCTGCTAAGAGTCCCAGTGAAAGTGGGAGATTGAATGCAGGATGCAGCACTAGGGCTTGGGTCGCTGCCTCCGGCTTGAGCTGCTCACATTCCTCCATCCCTGAGATGAATCTCTATTTACTTTGAAGGCAGTCTGCCTGTTTAGGGACTGAACTTGGAGAAAGCTGGCAGAGGGAAGGCGACCAACAATTAACTTCTTATTACAGTTAAGATAATTAAAGCTGTCTCTAGAGGAAGACATGTCTGTTGCAGGAAACTGTTAAATTTAATTTCCCCCCCTTCTGTCCATACAGTCTATGCAACACTTTTTATTCCTCAGAATGAATGATCATAAATACGGAATGACTTGGCAGTCTCTGTCCTTTGAAGTTGGAATACCGGCATTTGTTATTAGACTGGCTTCATCTTTCTAGCCAGAATGAATCAAAGATGTTATCTTTAAGCACTTTAGAATTTGCCATGAAATGACAAAAGCGAGGGACTTCAAAACAAAGGTTGGTTATTTTTCCTAAGCTTGTGATTCTGAGGTGGAAGAAAATGCTATTTTTAAAAGCTGAAGTTGCATAACATCTTGAATTTTCTGGTGCTAGTTAAGCACATAAATTGTCTTCAAAAAATTTCCCCATCACAACTTCTGTTTTAAATAAATGAATAAAGATGATCAGAGAAATTGAGTTTCTGAATGCTACTAAATATGTCACAGACCAGTAATGAATGGATTTCATTTTTACTCTTTGCTATAAAAGCAGGTATGATTCCTGAGATTAGCTTCGAGTTATGGGCTCTGTTGGTCTGAGCTTCAACCTGGAAATAAAAAGCCACTAATTTCACTTCTGGCTTTGAAACTAAACTAGACCATAATCTTTACCATAACTTGCTCAGGACTCTGTGTTCTCTGATGTGCAATGGGGATCCTAAACATTCCCTTCTAACTCGCTGTGCTAACAAGAGCAATGCTAATAAAAATAAAAAGAAACATAATGACCACTAACATCTATGGAGCAATTACTCAGAGAAGTCATCAGCTTACATGCTTTACCTGGTGTAATAAAGTAAAAACACCTACATTCTCAGCTGATAATGCCACTAAAAAGTTTTTTTTTTTTTTTTTTTTTTTGGTGGTACTGGGGTTTCTGGAAGCCCTTCTACCTCCGGGCTACACTCCCAGACCTATTTTTACATTTTTATTTGGAAACAGGGTCTCCTAAGCCAGCGCGCGCGGCTGGCTTTGAACCTGCGCGATCCTCCTGTCTCTGCCTCCCAAGCGCGGGGATTACAAGCGTGCGCCACCACGCCCGGCTAAAAAGTTTTTTAAAAATGTTTTTGAGGCCGGGCGTGGTGGCTCACGCTTGTAATCCCCGCGCTTGGGAGGCAGAGACAGGAGGATCACGCAGGTTCGAAGCCAGCCGCGCGCGCTGGCTTCGAAGCCAGCCGCACGTGCTGGCTTAGGAGACCCTGTTTCCAAAAATGAAAATGTAAAAAATAGGTCTGGGAGTGTAGCCCGGAGGTAGAAGGGCTTCCAGGAACCCCAGTACCACCAAAAAAAAAAAAATGTTTTTGAGCCTCGCTGGCTTAAGAGACCCTGTTTCCAAATAAAAGTATAAAAATAGGTCTGTGAGTGTACCCTGGAGGTAGAAGGGTTTCCAGGAACCCCGGTACCACCAAAAACTGTTTCTGAGAGGCTACTGCTATTTTTTATTTTATTTCAAACACTATGATTCTTTGGTATCTATCTGAGATGATTTATATATTCTTTATGCCTAAATCTCCGCTGAGCTGATTAAACCCCAAATGTGATGTTGACCATCATCTGGGCCCTGATGTTATGCAAAAGTCAGAGTAGACAAAAGTCTGTATGTTTGCAGCCTGGGAGGGAATGCACAAGAGTAGGGCATGGAGGAGGATGCGTTCTGAAGTCAGGACACCTGGGTTTGAAGGCCAACATTTTCACCTTCTAGAAACGTACCCTTTGCAAGATATTCATGCTTGCAAGATGATTACTATCACTTCAGTTTGTTCATCTGTAAAATGGCACAATAATAGATTCTAAGTAAGAGGGTGGCTGTGAGAATTGAATCATCCAATAGACATATTTAGAGGTGTTTGGCCCAGGATAAATGTTCCATTGATGACGAGAATATTTTGAGGTATTTGTACTATAAGTTGACATAAAAATATCTATGGCTTCTATTGTGAGAAAGTTAGAGGTACTACTCAGCTGCGTGAGCATTTTGCCTGCATTCATAATTTAAGCATATGCTAATGTGCATTAGATGTTGGTGAAAATACTCATTTTTTTCTCCATCCACGTTTATAGACACCAAGAATTCCATCTCTACCCAATTTATAGCTGAATGAAGAACCTTGCTAAATGGAATGGGGGCTGTCTAAAGATTGTAATCAAAGATGTGATTGGATTATAGAGACATATCTAGAATAGTTAAGAGTGTAAAATTTGGCATCAGAAAAATATCAAGTTGAATCCAAATTTTCTAACTTTGCAATTCTTGATGATTGAACCAGTATCTTAACTTCTTTATGAATAGTTTTTATCTACTAAGTGATTAAGGTTAAAACTAGATTATACTGTAAGGATCAGATGAAATAATAGATGTAGAGTAGTGATTAGCGAGGGTTTGGCAAGGAGCTTTCCTGTTAAAGTATCATTGTGGGTATTGCTACTCTTTTCTATCTCATACTCTCTGGAAACTGACATGCATGATATGTATTTGTAGAAAAAAAATTTTGGTTATCTTCTTGGAAACAGTGCTAGACTATTACACATTAAACCTTTCTTGGAAGAAGATGGGGGAGAATGATATTTCCTTTTCCTGTTAGTTTGGGGTTATGGGCATAAATTCACTGACATCTTGGAAAGAGTGACTTCTCATATGGATGGCAGATGGGGCTGTCATGTTTCTTAAAATACCAACAGCATAACCAGGAAAGGCTCTATTCTAAGTTTGGGATGTAAGCTCAATCTTTTGGATACAGCAAGCTGTGCCTTCCAGCCCCCTGAAATGATTCCTGCCAGCTAAAATAACACTGAAGTCGCTAAAATTTTACTTGATTTTTCATCCAACACCTGGCTCTTGGTTGAATTGTTTATACTCATGGGTCTAATTTTAGACTGGAGCTTCATATTTTTCTTACTACTCCAGATATTCTTGATTTTCTAACTGAACTTAAAATGTTTATGGTTTACCCACAGATTTTGTAGTCTTAGACCTATTAAAAATATGCCAAATGCTACCTCATCTCATTGGTATGAACTTGCTGATTTGCTATCTCCTTTGCCAGGACACAGATTTTCATATATGCCTTCCCAGTTCCTTTTATAGTCAACCCCTCCTCCACTGGCAAAGTCAAAAAGAATGTAGGTAATAGCCTGAAGTCGGTTTTGTTTTCTGTTTTGTTAGTTTGGGTGGCTCTTTGGCCCTTTGTTTTTATTGCTCTGTCTCTTTGGATAATGGTCCTAAGACATTTAACAAGGTTGGTGGGTCAGACTACAAGGCCTTTCTGTCTTCTGTCCAGTTCCTCTACATTTTTAGCAAAGCCATTTTCTTCTTAAGAATCTTAACTCCTTTTGGCTTTTTAGAGTCTCCAGGAATGATAACACATCATTAAAGCAGAATCTTCTACAGCGTATCTGGCGTCCTTTTATGTTTTATCATTTCTTCTTCTCTCTTGCCCTGCTGCATTCAGATAAAGCATTCCTTTCTCTATCATTGTTTCACTGCAGGTGTGTTTCTTTCTTCAGCTTATAAAAAGACCCCCATTTACTTTTTACAGTGGAACTCTTAAACTCAGAGTATCCTTTCAAATTTCCTCCCTCAGGCCCTACAGCCCTAAAACCCATTTATATGACTAGTATCACAATTATTATGAACATAATCATTATGCAAGCTGTTTACAATCAGATTACTTTCTTTATTCATTCTTTTAATAAAATTTTCAACATAAATTATTTATTGAGCTCTTATTCTGTTTAAAATGTGTGCTAGGTAGAGTGTATATTTCTGATGAGTCAAAACAGAGTTTCTGCTCTCACAAAATTTAGAGTAGAATGGATTTGTATTCTATATCCCAAACACTTTTCATCAAATTTGGCATAAAAAAGCTGGCATCAGAATAAATAAAGAAAATTAGATTTTCAGTTAATTCACTTGTTAAATAACTAAATTTAACATTATCTAGTAATAATGAATAAAAGTTATCCTGAGAACATTGTAAGCAAAAAAAAGTGCCAGCAAAGTAAAATGTTTTGAGAAAATCTTTCTCAGGGAAGGCAAAGTTAATTTTGAAAAAAGACCACTGTAGAATTACCAATAAATTTTGAGGGAGCAATATATAGTGCTGACCTAAGAAAAACCCACCTATAGGTATTTTAGGCTTCTCTGAAACAATCTCTCGCTCGTGTGTGTTCTCTCTCTCTCTCTCCTCTTTTTTTTTTTTTTTTTCTGTGTTGAGGATTGAACCCGGGGGTATTCTCCATCCAAGATACACCTCCAGTCCTTTTTATTTTCCACTTTTTTTGGCTAGGTTGCTGAGAGTCTCAATAAATTGCTGAGATTGATCTTAAACCTGTGATCCCCTTGTCTCAGCCTCCCAAATACTAGGATTACAGGCATGCACCACTATATCTGGCTCCAAATTTTTCATTTCTAGTGATTTTATTCAAATGGATGCTCATGAACATGCATTGACACCTTGTTTTAATGGAGTGTGTTTCCTCTACCTAAATAGATTTCAATGCTTCATTCATTTGATAGTTTTATTCATGATAAACCTAATCTACATCAACTCTCTTCTGCTTTATCTTTGAAATAACAACCTATAAGCAGAAATACTGAGGCATGAATATTACTTGCAGAATTTAATAAATGCACAAAATGTGTGATAGAATTGGGAATTTTTTTTATTTTATTACCTAAATTCAAAATGAGGAAGAGAGAAGACATATTAGTACACATTTAATTACACAAGAGAAACAAAAATTATACTCTAGGGCATAGAGGCTTGTGATATAGAAAGAAAGTGAAAAGCAGAATAAGGAACAGTATCATAGACGGGGGAAGAAGATGTTTAAAACATAGACACAGGCATTCTGAATTAAGTGGATCCATCAAGTAAGAACGTTTATATTCTCTTATGAACAGTTAAGAAAATGGCTTAAGAAAGCTGCTTTTTACAGAACTGCGAGTCACTGAGTCTTAGGAACTTCAGGCTAGTCATGTGACTCTTCTGGACATCAGTTTTCTATCTACCTTGTAAAGTATATGGTAGAGGTAGCTTTTAACTTTCTTTTGTATTCAAGAGTTTAAGTATTTCATAGCACTCTTAAGACATTAAATACTTTGGCCACAAAATATTACCAGCAAAGCCCATTAGTTAAAAATAAAAACTAAATTCTTACTGATTTTAAACTAATTATACTGCGTTTTTATGTCAAATAAAAATACTCTGGGCTTTGGACTAGTATCAGCTCTGTCTACATCTTTACTACTTACATAAGAATATGTATCTTTCTATCAGCCAAGGAATGGCTACACTAAGGCTTATGGGAAGTGAAGTTTATTATAGAGATAAATACACAAATGTAAGAGGATATGAGAAGTGAATGTCTGAAGAGAGGAAGTCCAAGCATCAGAATGACACTTGCTGGCCAGTCCACCTGATACAAATGGTAGAGGTGCCACCATTGTCAGAGATGATGTGGGCAGTAAATGGGGGGGGGGGCTTTTCAGGAACTTATGAAAATTACTACTTGGAGGAAGCTATTGCTTTTATAGAGGTGAAACTACCCTTTGGTGGATCTACAGGCAAGTCTCTAGGACTGGGCTTGGAATTGGTGCTGGCCAGCCCAATCTGTAGACAGGTATTAGCTGGGTGTGAAGCAGTGAAGTATATGGACCAACTGGGTGATTTATCATCTGTTCCTGTTGTATCAGACTTTGCCATGTCTAACCACAGTGTATTTTAGAGAGTAATGGCTCAACCACATTTCTGCTTTCCAAATCATATGTGTTCTTCCTTCAGCCAATTCTAACCTTAATCCATATAGTTGACACAGTGTATAGAGAAGCAGAAAAGAGACTTGAAATAAAATATGTTTAACTTGAGTCCTCTTGATGACAAATTTCAAGTCCATACAACACTGGATGCTGCCTTTAAGCTCTTTCATAAAGGGCCAAGCCAAAACAGATTTCGAAAAGCAGCATCTAAAACAATAAGAAAATGACAAGACCTATAATTTTTATGTCATACGAAAATGTACTTTATACAGTCTTATTTTTGCATATGATTTGTTTCTGGTTTACTTAATATTGTATGTGCTTTCATAATTATTCTTGAAAATTAGTAAAACAGGAATTATTACTCCTGATGATATATAAAAATAAGTTAAATTAGAAATAATTAGCCATGATCATATAGTAAGATGCAGGAATGGAGTTGGTTGATTTTAGAATATTCCAAGTAGAAATTTTTATGAAAATTTAAGGCATTATTTAATAAGATATCTTTTATTTTTATTTTCTTTTGGGGATACTAGTGGTTGAACTCAGAGCTACTCTACCACCTAGGTATAGCTCCAGAACTAAAAAGTTCAACTTGCTTCCTATGTCCTCCCACTATTTTGTTTTGACCAGAGAGATTTAATTAATGATGACTCATTCTTAGGACCATAAACAATAATAATATTAATAAATTCCCTATTCTTTTTTATTTTTATTTTTTTCAGTACTGGGGATGGGACACAATTCTATGTGTAATCTATTCTGGAGTTTAAAATAAACTTTACAATTTTTATTTCATTTTTTTTTTTTTTTTTTATTTATTTATTTATTTATTTTGTGGTACTGGGGTAGAACCCAGGGACTTTTCTATCTCCAGTCTATATTCCCAGACCTATTTTATACTTTATTTGGAAACAGGGTCTCACTAAGTTGCTGAGAGCCTCATTAAGTAGCTGAGGCTGGCTTCGAACCTGTGTGATCCTCCTGTCTCAGCCTCCCAAGCATGTGTCAATATGCCCAGCTCATTTTGTTTTTAATAAATATTTATCTGATTAACTTCTCTTCTTCACAATGCATTATTTGCATTTTCAGATAGAAAGCTAAGTCTCTGAAAGACCAGTTATCTGCTTTACCCTCCTGCCAATTTACTTGTTGAAGCAGAACTGAAACCCAGATAATCTCACCTTGAATTCAGAGCTTTTTTTAATCTTTTCACTTCTTTTCTTATTGCTACCTACAGAGGAGATACTGAAAATAGTTTGCATTCTTGGACTTATAAATGAGAAAAGACCTTAAACTGGAGGTATTAAGTAAACATTTTTCTATTACTTACTGTGTGAGGCTTAGAGCAGGAGTCTTTATTTATTAATATATCAGCAACAGGAGAAGACTCTGAAAAGGGGGCTGTAAATATATTTTTATTTAACTTTTTTAATTTTTAAAATTTTATTGGTGCATTATATGCATACATCATATTGGGGTAAAAAAACTTGTGTAGACATATATGTACACATCACCCATTTAGAATCTATATAGAGAGGTAGGGGTTGGGAAAAGGAGAGGGTACCAAGGCCAAGCTTAAAGCATAAGATGCTGACCAGTAAATTGGGAAAACATATTTCCTCTGGAGAAATTAGGGTGTGGACTAATTTGGAACAAATAACACATCTTATTTCCATTTGTGTCATCCTTTCAGAATGAAAAGACTGTAGATTGGTAGTTATGAGTGTCCCAGGAGGTTTATGAAAACAGGTACGTTTTTATTTTTATTTTTTATTTTTTTGTTTTTTTAATTGAAAATAAATGGTATAAATTTAAACTATACTTGGTGTCCTCTCCCCCCCTGCCCCTGTTTTCTATTCCCCCCTCCCACCAATGAATGTACAGGGTAATCATGCCATATTCATAATTTTATACATATTTGGATGTAACTTTTTAAAAATCTCATATTTATTTAATGATATGTATTTTTATTTTTGTGGTGCTAGAGATCGAAGGACAACTCTACAACCCTTTTGTCATTTTCTAAAAACATATTTTAAATTTTTTATTGGTACACTATATACATACATCATAATGGGATAAAACACTTGTGTGGACATACATGTACACATCGCCTATTGAACCCCTACCCAATTCCCCTACCCAATTCCCACCCCATTCCCACCCCATCCCTCCTTTCCATGCTTGGCTTAGTGGTTGACTTTGATACGTTTAAGTATATTGTGTGCTTTATAGAATTTCCTTTTTCCCCTCTCCCATCCCCTCATTTAGGTTGTCTTGTTTGCTCCTTTATAGGATTTCCTTTTTCATCTAGAGTTCCTCCTATGACCCACTTCTCCTTAGCTTTCACATATTAGGGAAAGCATCCGATTTCTTATTTTTTGTGACAGAGTAATCTCGCTTAGCATAATGTCCTCCAGTTCCATCCATTTCTCTGAAAATGATGTAATTGTGTTTTGTTTTAATGGCTGAGTAAAATTCCACTGTGTACATATCCCACAGTTTTGAAATAGGTTCTCACTAACTTTTCTGCCTTGAAATTTTTATCCTCCCATTTCATCGTCTCAAGTACTGGGATTATAGGCATATGTCACAGTGCCCAGCTCATAATATGTATTTTTAAATGATCTGCAGAAATAAGGTCATCCAGTGATGATTTTTTTTACCAATTTATTGTTTTAATATATAAAATTACTATTTCAGGTTCATTTCTGAGTTCTCTATGGCATAATAGGAATAGACATGAACAAGGTCAGAGTGTAGTCTGATGGAATATAATGGTTTGGTTTAAAGTAGTCATGTCTCTTCTTTTTTTTTTTTTCTTTTGCTATCATATTGTTGACATTTGGGGGAACTTTGTATTTCTTATTTTTAAAATATACTTTCATCGGTGCATTATATTATACATTGTGCTGAGATATATATTGTTAAGAATATATATGCACACAGTCTTGATGCGTTTCCCTCTAGATCCCACCTGACTCTCTCCCCTACTTGTCATTGAAGTTGGTATTAATAATTTGATGCATGCACATAGCATTATTGGCCTTAATGACCTTCATGAAGTTGCCTTTTCCAGTGTTCCCTCCACTTAATCCCCTTCATCACTCCACTGGACCTCTCACTTTGCACAAAAGCCAACATAATACGTATCAAAGACCTAGTAAGACCAGAGTCTTTGACATTACTAGAAGAGGGCATAGGACAATCCTCCAATATATAGACACTGGTAGTGACTCCAACAATAAGACCTCCAGAGCTCAGGAAATAAAAATGAGAATGAATAAATGGGCATTAAATTAAAAAGTTTCTCTGATGCAAGTGAAACCATTTGGAGTCTAAAGAGAGAGCCTACAGAATGGGAGATCTATTTTTTTCATTTTTGAAACTCTTGGGAAATGCAGGTTTATAAATCTTGTATCCAAAGAAGGAACACTCTGTCAAAGGACAGAACAGATCTCACTGAGCTGTAAACCACAGCTTAAGCCTGAGCACTTTGAAGTCAGAGAGAATAGCAATCAAAAAGTAAGAAATGCCACCATTTTTGCCAGGACAACTGATGCTCAATAACAGGAGGTGATATGGTTGCTTTTGCACCTTAAGGCAAAGAAAAAATAAGAGTGGAACTCGTGTTATCTACTCCATTGTTTCTTAGTTTTCTCTTGTATAATTTTAGCTGTGGACTATCATGTGAAATTACCCTATGGAATGTGCATGATTACCAGGGACTTAGTCCCTTCATGAATGAGGGATTAAACTACAAGAGATAAGCTAATAAGCACTACTGAAATGATCACCAAGAAGAAGATTTTAGAATGGATGATAAAGAAGGAAGATGTTTGTCATTTACAGTCCAAGACCAACTGAGTTAGTGAGGATTATAGGTCATCTCCTAAGTGATTAATATTGAACTAGCTTTCTAAATTTACTTTTAGGCGAAGAAATGAAAGTAAACTTGAAGGAATTACTTTTTACTGAATGGAGAGGTGAGTCTGTGCAGAGCAAGAAGTGGATCACAGTAGCCACAAAGTTCTGTTGCTCAGATGTAACTTTGAGATGAAGATCCCAGCATCTGATGGCCTCCAGCTACAGGGTTGCAATCTGCTGCCTCACCTACACTCCAGCTAGGCCTCCCCATCTCCTGACTGAGCCATGGCTGAGTGCTGCAGAGGTACTAGACACCAGCCATTTCTGCTTCACACAGTAGCCACAAAGTTCTGTTGCTCAGATGTAACTTTGAGATGAAGATCCCAGCATCTGATGGCCTCCAGCTACAGGGTTGCAATCTGCTGCCTCACCTACACTCCAGCTAGGCCTCCCCATCTCCTGACTGAGCCATGGCTGAGTGCTGCAGAGGTACTAGACACCAGCCATTTCTGCTTCACACAGTGCCCACTGAATAGGCATTTTCTCTCTCTGGGCTCCTTATTGGACGTTTTCAGAACTACGGTGCATTACGAAATATTTCCTATAGTTTTCTTTCTTTCCCTCTTCCTTCACAGATGTCAGACCTGCAGGAGCCTATGCACAGTTCTGCCTGCCTTGGTTCCCTCTCCAATTTTCATTGCCTTTCCCCCACTAACTCTCTTTTATTTCCAATTCTGGAGTAATGGCTCTAATTTACTCCCTGGAGCAATCGAATTGGCACAGGACCTACTTTAATTTTCCTCCTCTTAGAGGCCCTCATCTTAGGTGAAATCTATTTACTTGAGAAACTGGAGTAGCAGGAAATCGTCAACATGCTTGTGATAGAGTGCTGTTGATAGGACCTACCTCTGCCACAGTGGATTTTTGTTTTTGTTTGTTTTTCAGTCTAGTCAGAAGCAGTAGCTTCTGGTTTCTAGTGAAGGACAACTAGAAGGATGTCCCGACAGAATTTGTTTCCCCTTTCATTCTTGAAAACACATGCAGCTGATTCAGTATCAATCTATTTCGATTCATCTACTGATCCTTACTTTTGAATTTGAGTCACATCTTCCCTGGATTTGACATTCCTCACATTTTTGTTATATTTTTTCACATTTCTTGATACCAGTTGTCTTTCTTTCAGTTTACCCATCTTCATCCACATACCCTTGATTACTGTATCATCCTCTCCATTAGGTAAGTTCATTTGCAAACACTTCTTAAATAACTTCTTTTAAATGGAATCACTTTTTATTTCTGTAAATAAATCCAAATTAATTTAAGCTCTAGCTATTCTGATGCATATACTGATTCACAGTGTCTAGAATATTTCAAAAGAAAGCCAGTGGTGTGTGTAATAAGTAGTACACATCTAAAATCCTAGAATTTTGGAGTCTGGGAGAGGGGGATCACAAGATCAAGACTAGATTCAGCAAGTTATGGAGACTTAGCAACATAGTGAGACACTGCTCTAAAATAAAAGATAAAATAGGGCTAGGGATATATCTTGGAGGTAGAATGCTCTTGGATTCAATCCCCACTACCAAAAAATAACAAAAAACAACAATAAAAAGAGACCCAGTATTTTATTTATTTTAGTATAAATTTCTCTATTTTAATTTTTTTTTTTTTTTGGTGGTACTGGGGTTCCTGGAAACCCTTCTCTGGGCTATACTCTCAGACCTATTTTTATATTTTTTTTATTTGGAAACAGGGTCTCCTAGGCCAGCACGGCCTCCCAAGTGCAGGGATTACAAGCATGCACCACCATGCCCGGCTAATTTATTTTTTATGTGGTTCATATTGAAAATGACATACATTCAAACTGTGCTCGGTGTTCTTTCCTTCCCTCACTTCCCCTTACCCCCTCTCATTGCAAAGATGGAAAGAGATCCAGTATTTTAAAATATATTTTATTAGTGCATTGAAATTAAATATAATAGTGAGGTTCAGTGTGTTAAAAATATATGCACACAGCTTTGTGTATTTTCTTCCATATCCCATCTTACCTCTTTATATGTATTAGAAAAATTGGTAGTAATATCTTTACATATTGCCATATTTGATATATTTCCTTCTTCAGTCCTATCTCTTTCCCTATCTTTCATTCCCAACCCCCTCCAACTGCTCTACAGATATCTCTATGCATTATTCAGTGTGCTCAATAATCAGCAAAAATATTCATTCAAAACAACACCGAGGACAGGTGTTGTTTTGCACATCGATTGTCACAGTAGTTGGGAGGCTAAGACAAGAGAATCTCAGGTGGTGCACATCTATGATGACAGCACTTGGGAGGCTGAGACAGGAGAATTGCAGGTTGGAGGTCAGCCTTGGTAACCTAGCAAGATACTATCTCAAAACAAACAAGAGCTGAATGTGTAGTTCAGAGGTAGAATGGCCCTGGACTCAATCCCCAGTACCACAAAAATAAAAACATTGAGTCTAGTTGTGATAGATATTAAAGTTGACATTACTAAGATATATGGTCCATTCATTGAGAGATTCTTTTTATTTGAGGAAAAAGGATCAGTTGTATTGTATTCTAATCCCTCTGAGAACAAGGCACTTTCCTTTGCCATTTTAGTCCAATTTAGTGTTCAATAAATATTTACTAATGAGTAGATGGTAGATCGGTAAAAGGAAAGGACACAATTTAGAGCTTAGTGATAATAAATGATTCTTGTTATAAATCCCTGATAAGAAGGGATAAAAAATAGTTGGTGGGCAGGTGATCTTATGTTATATTTTGAATAGTGACTTTTAAAATGACTTTGATAAAAGTCATGACTTCAGTTGTGCTCTCAAAGAGAAAGCTTTGACATAAGCTGCTGCTGCTTCTCTTTGGCTGAACCCTTTTGGCTCAATTTCCTAATTTCTGAGACTATACCTCAGGTATTATTCCCTGAGTTCTTCCAGGAAAACATGTTTGTTTTGTTTCATGGTAAGTCCTAAGCAATACTTTCTGCCCCCTAAGAATCTGTATTCTTTAATTGTACCCTTAGAATCACAGATGATTCTGGATAGCAGCTTATAAATGTCCCGAGTCAATTTTGCAGGCATATGCTTTTTAATCTTTAACCAACTCTTATATTGTCATGCTGGGCACTCTCTCCAGTCAGAAGATGGTATTTGGTTCCATAAAGTATCCTGATGCAGGGAAGCAGGAGCAAGTGGGGACTTTCGCTCTGTTATTCACTTGTTATATCTTCAGCCTTTTCCGAGTACAAGCCCTGTTATCCACACTCCACAGCTACCTATTCCAGTTGTGAAGTCAACTATGTTCAAAGTAAACAGTGTGTCACCAGCCCATCAGACCTACGACTAAGTGTCACATAAATTAGCTTTGCATCAGTGAGTCTTATGTACATCCTGATCATTTGAATCTTTCATGTCAGCTTGATTACATTTTTGTAATTCATAAGATGTAACCTCCCCTAACACTCCACTTGTTTCCTTTGGGGAGTCTGAATGAAATGTGTCTTTCTTGTTTTTATGATCATACTCCAGTTTATAAAATATTAAATATTTTTGAAAAATAAACATTATAAGGACTTAGACAACTACTTTTTCAGCTATAGTCAGCTTTTCTTCCCAAAGCTAGTTGCTGGGTAGACCAGAATTTTTATTATTATTTTCAGTAATATTAACCATGGGGTAACCCAGAATGTGCTAGACTCATTGACAGAAGTACATTTTATATGCTGAAGACCCATGAAATCTCAATCACGGAGTAAGACACTAGACTTTGCAAGTGAACAAAATTTATAATTTTTCTAAATAGAAACTTCACAAAAGAAGAAATTCAAATGGCCAATAAATGCATGAAGAAATGCTCAATATCATTGGCAATCAGAGAGATGCAAATTAAAACTACCCTGAGATTTCACCTAACTCCAACTAGAATGGCAATCATTCAAAATACAAACAGCAACAGATGCTGGCGAGGATGTGGAGAAGTGAGAACTCTAAGACATTGTTGGTGGGATTGCAAATTAGTGCAACCACTTTGAAAAACAGTATGGAGAATCCTCAGAAGAATGAGAATAAATCTACCATTTGATACAGCAATACCGCTTCTGGGTATCTACCCAAAAGAAAGGAAACCAAACTACCAAACTAATGCACGTGTATTGATGTTCATAGCTGCGCAATTCACCATAGCCAAACTATGGAACCAGCCAAGATGTCCACCAACAAATGAATGTATTACAAAACTGTGGGATATGTACACAGTGGAATTTTACTCAGCCATTAAAAAAAAAAACACACAATTACATCATTTACAGGGAAATGGATGGAACTGGAGGACATTATGCTAAGCGAGATTAGTCTGTCACAAAAAATAAGAAATCGGATGCTTTCCCTAATATGTGAAAGCTAAGGAGAAATCGGTCATAGGAGGAACTTTAGATGAAAAAAGAAATCCTATAGAGGAGCAAACAAGACAACCTAAATGAGGGGCTGGGAGGGGGGAAGAAGGAAATTCTCTAAAACACACAATGTACTTAAACGTATCAAAGTTAACCACTAAGCCAAGCAAGGGAAGGAGAGATGGGGAGGGAATGGGGTGGGAATTGGGTAGGGGTTAAATCGGTGATGTGTACATGTATGTACACACAAGTGTTTTATCCCAATATGATGTATGAATATAATGCATCAATAAAAAATTTAAAAAATATTTATAATTTTTGAAAATGTGAGAAAACACTGTAGTAAATTTAGGAAATATTAGAGCTTACACATCTGTCATTTAAGATTGCCAACATAAAATTATTTAATAATAATTATAATAATGTAATTATTTTAATATTATATTTTAATTTTTAAAATTTTTTAAACATTTTTTAAAATTTATTATTTTTTAAGAATTATGTTTGGTGGTACAGGGGTTCCTGGAAACCCTTCTACCTCTGGGCTACACTCCCAAACCTATTTTATATTTTTATTTGGAAGCAGGGTCTCTTAAGCCAGCGAAGCTAGCTTTGAACCTGTGTGATCCTCCTATCTCCGCCTCCCAAGCGTGGGGATTACAAGTGTGTGCCACCATGCCCAGCCTTAATAAAAGCTTTATTAATAAATACACTTTTGTCATAAAATGTATCCCTTTAATGCATATTATAATTATATTTAAGATGTGACCTTGAGGTTTTTGTTTGATTTTATTTTGTTCTGATAATTAGTTATCTCAGGGACTCCCACTATAGCAGCTAGTCTAGCAGTTTAGAAGGTTAGACTCCATTAAATTCAATGAATGAGTTTAAAATATCCATGAACACTCTTATTTAGATTGCTGATTAACCACTTGGAGTCTACACCTGCTGCTGGGAGTATTTCCTTAGGCTCATGTTTGCAGTGAGGTTTTTTTTTTTCCAACCAGCTTTCTTCTATAGAACTAGAGAGTCTTTCCCCTAACCCTATTTAGAATACTCCATATAAATTTTTTTTTCTTTATGGAGACAGTAATGTCTGAGATAATAGGTAAGTGCTGGAAAAAATGCAACATTAATTTGAGTGGAAAAGATGGAGCCCTATTAACAATGAGGAATTAGAGTTTACATTGGGTTTTGTAGAAAATACAGCTTTATAGAGGAAATCAGCTACATATTACAAAGGAAATATATTATGGGTGTTTGTGCAAAATTGGCATGGCAGGGGCATGCCATATGGATCAGAAAGAAGAGAGCTTCGTAGCAAGGGAACCAAAGAAAGGAATATTGAACTAAATGAGGAGCTAGTGATGAGGGCCAGGTCTGTGTATCATCAATCTGTATGGAGGAGACGTGTTTCTATGAACTGTTGAATAACAGTGCTGAGGTTAAACTGGCTAATGCCAGGGCTGTGTGGCTAAGAGGCTGGTGATGCTGCTAAGGGCAGCAGCAACATTGACGGAGGAGCTGATAAGGATGAATGACAGCTCCTACTCCTGTACCGCACAGCTGAGCCCACAATGCCATTGTAATTTCTCAACTACGAATGTGATTGATGCTAGGATGGAGATCTCAGAAAGGCTGATTATTAGATGCTGGGATGGTCTATTGAGGTACAAGGACATGATGCTATCATATTTGAGCA
Source organism: Muscardinus avellanarius (assembly GCF_963383645.1). Taxonomy (NCBI): domain Eukaryota; kingdom Metazoa; phylum Chordata; class Mammalia; order Rodentia; family Gliridae; genus Muscardinus; species Muscardinus avellanarius. Next base: position 203,520,567 of record NC_137786.1, on the reverse strand, counting down.
AATGCCATCATTTCTGGAAAGCGACAAGATGAATGGCAGTATGCCTCAGTCAGAGTCATTTGAGGCATTTGTACATTTTTTTCAGGGCATGCTTTCACCAAAGAGATTCAGTTTCATCTTTACAAAACCATAATTCACCCTGAACCTCATTCTTTTTTGTTTTTTTAAATCAAGTATCTTTCCAGTAGAGACTTATGGAAGAGAAAATATTTATAACTGACTGGAAAAAGATTTCTCTATTTGTCAGGACACTTTTGGCTAAAAGTCTCCAAAAACAATATTGGTGGAAATCCATATTGTTTTGTTTCTGGTTGCCCTATCTTTCTTGGTTACAGAAACCCAATGACTAGTTTGTGGCAATGGAACCTGAGCAGAAGTTACATGTGTATAATCCTGCCCAGAGGATTTAGCAGCAAGGTGTCACCTCATGCCCCCTTCCCTTTGGAGGTAACTTTGCAGACTGAACATTGAATGAGCCTGAATTCTTTTTTCTTTTAAGTAGTTTCTTTTACTTAATCAATCATGTAAATTTTTACGTGCTATTTAAGTTTTTTAACACTTATCAATCAATAAGCCAAATATGAGAAGGAGGGAGGGGGTAAGGAATGAAGTGGGAATTGAGAAAGGGCTACATAAGAGATGTGCACCTGTATGCCTCTACCATCTTGTACTCCATTAAGATGTATGACTACAACACACCAATAAATTTTTTTTACAAAGTCAAGCTTATTGAGATATAAGTTATACAAAATCAAAGTCATACTTTTAGAGCATACATCTATGACCTGAATGGACTTTCACAGTCCTGGGACCTCCAACTCAGAGAGAGAATATTTTACCACCACTATCCCAAAATTCCCTCCTGCTCTTTATTTTGTTTGTTTTTATTTTTTTCTTTGTGGTACTGGGAATTAAAGCCAGGGATGTTCTACCTCTGAACAACACTCTCAGCCTTATTTTAATTTTAATTTTAAAATAAGTTCTCACTCTCACTAGGTTTCTGAGTGTGACCTCGAACCTGAGATCCTCCAGTCTAAACCTCCCAAGTATTAGAATTACAGGGATGGGCCACCATACACAGCTTGGATGAGCCTGGATTCTTGAATTACTGCATAGATAAGAGCTGCCTGGGAAAGCTGTCTGATCCATTTAAACAATCTGAATGAGCGAGGAAGGAAGCTTTATTCTGCTAAGCTGCTGAGAGTGCATGGCTTACTTGTTATAGTCTGGCCTGGATATCCTCACTGACATTCTAGGTCACTGGACACTTGCCCTCAGTGTGGTTTATATTGCTGCAGTGATATTACCAATAATTATTCAGTGTGATCGTCCCAATGACAAGAAATCATTCAGGAAAACTGTGAGAAACTAAGTAAAGCAAATAAAAAACTAATTGTAATGGGACTGAAAGGATTGCTGCATACAATGCTGTTGTTTTATTTAATAAAACCATTAATTACTTCATAATTACATAAAATTTTACATGCTAACATGATTGTTAATTCTATGTAGTCATTTTTCTGTATGTGATATTTTTGGCAATATATGGAGTTGGGATACAACATCTTCTATTTTTCCTGTGTAGAATAATAGGCTTCCAGTTATTTTTTCCTTTGTTTTCATAGGACAACTTCTATTTCTAGGGACAGAATATTATCTGTAAGCAAAGGCTCCCTGTATTTATTTTTTAAATTATTTTATTGATGCATAGCACTCATACATCTTAATGGAGCACAAGATGGTAGAGGCATATATGCACACATCACTTATTTAGCCTTTCCCCAGTTCCTACTCCATTCCCTCCTCCTCCTCCTTCTCATGTTTGGCTTAGTGATTGACTTTGATATATCTGTGAATGTACATCATGTACATTAGGAAATTTCCCTCTTCCTCCCTCTTATCCCCCTCAGTTAGGTCATCTTATTGGCTCATCTGTGATTTTTCCTTCATCTAAAGTTCTTCCTATGACCCTTTTCTCTCTAGTTTCTTCATATTAGGGAGACCATCCCATTTCTTACTTTTTATTACTGACTAATCTCACTTAGCATAAAGAAGAACAAAATTACATCATTTACAGGGAAATGGATGGAACTGGAGCTCCCTGAATTTCTAAGCTGGCATTCTGCTTAATTCAGTATTAACCTTTTGCCTCAAGATTCCTTTGGTGTGCTTCATTTTCTAAGGCGGCTGGACAGCAGATTCTTTATACTGAGAGGCACAATAGAACGCTCAGGGCCTGTTTTACTTTGGATCTGAACTATCCCCAGAAATCTATGTGTTGACAGTCTGGTGCCCAGTTTGGTGTGATTGGGAAGTGCTGGAAACTTTAAGAGATAGGGCCTGGTGAGAGATCTTTGGGTCACTGGCGATGTGCCCTTATGGGGATTGTGGAACCTCAGTTTCTTCTTTATTTTCTTTTTCACATCCCAGAAGCAAGGTGTGCAGTTTTTCTCTACTGCCTGCTCCCACTGCTGCCAAAGATCCAGAAGCAATGGAGCCAACTGACCACCGTTGAACCTCCAAAACCGTGAGTCAAAAGAAACCTGTCTTTTTAAGTTGATTTTCTTATTAAACTTTTCATAGTAATATAAGGCTGATTAATACAGCGTCAAAATTAAAAAATATTAATACCTTCTAGGCCTACTCTTCAATTATACATTAACATTATTACATGATTCGGAAGTTCTCATAGATTCTGAGAATATTTTTTAAACAATGGGGATGTTTAAATTCAGCTCTTTTTATTTTACTTTGCAATAATGCGGATCATATCCTAAATAGCTGCTTTGCTCAATGGTCATTTCAAGTTTTGAGTGAAATATAAGATGTTGATAATGTATTAGAAAGCATAGAACATCTGAAATAGATTTTTTTCTATTTTCAGGTGAACATCAGCTGTACCTTCTTATTTTCTATTTATCCATTAATTTAATAAATATCCTTTAACATTCTACTATTTACCAGGTTAAACTTGACCAAAATATTTGTCTTAGAAGGATGAGTCTTAACTCATAAAGAAATTTTCTTCATTGATTTATTTAGAGATGAGATGAATAGAAAGGAATTCATTCTCATCTTTGGAGAAAGTGTTCTGAACACAGGTAATCACATAGATAAAACAAACTAGATTTAAAAATAAAGTTTATTTATATGCTTAAATTAAATTTCAATAACAGTCATCATTAAATATTTACTATGGACCTGACACCGTGTTAATCCCTTTTCAGAAAATATGTCTTTAAATCTCCCTTATAATCCCAAGAGATACTATTACTACACATGTATTTTTCTTAAATAGTGTTAGAGAAATGAACCAGTCCATCCATGATTATTTAGTTAAGGCATGAAAGATAGACTGTATAACCAGCTCTGCCTTGGATGATGGTTAGAATTGCATAGATGCACAAAAATTTGGAAAACTATCCCAAGCAAAATCATGGAGAATGCACATATAAAGTGAAATTAGAAAAACATTAATGAATTAATCAGACTAGAATGAGAAGTTGGTATGAAAAAGGTATGACAATTCACCTGTCACTTAAAGATTGGTTATGTAGTGTGAAAAGCCACTACAAAATTTGGTGGTTTAGAATATTGGTGGCCATTTATTATGACTCAAAGTGTGGAAGGCGTACTGGGCTCAACAGGTGGTTCCTTTGTTCCCTACAGTGTCAACTGAAGCAGTGGTAATCCAGAGGCTTGAATCTGTTGCAATGTCCAAGATTGCTAACTCTTTTATTTGACAGATGGGGATGGCTGTTAGCTAGTAGTTCAGCTGGGGTGCTGATTGGGATGTCTCCTCCACATGGTCTCTCCATATGGCCTGGACTTCTACAGAATGGCATCTGGAATCTAATAGAAAATGTGTGAAAGTAGAAGGCGCATATATCATGCATTTATACTGCATCATTTCCCACTGCGTTCTACTGGTCAGAGCAAGTCTTGGGGCCAGCTAACCTAGATTTGAATGGACAGGAAATAGACTCATCTCCAGTTTGGAGGAGTGTCAACGAATTTGCAACCATTTTTAGGCTGCCACGTTGTAAAGGAGCGGAGCCAGATAGGTGTGAGAGAATAAAAGAGTAGCAGGGATCTTAAAGAACAGAGAATATCTTTGCAGTTTTGTACCCTGCAGAGCTCAAATATTTAAGAAACACTTTTAGGCCATGTAGAATATATTTATGGGTTTGTTTTTCACCACTGTTCAACCATTTAGAAACTTTGGTGCAGGAAATGTTGGAAGACATACTCTACATGGGTAAGTTAGAAGATAGCAAGAGCTAGAATAGCAGAAAAATATTTTTAATATATCTGAAAAAATTATAAATATGCAGAAAATGAAATGGAATTTTTGGATAAAATGACAGTATTTTTATTTCAGGAAATAGACTAATAGTCTATAAAGTCTGATATTTAAGATGACCTATGAGAATAAGAATATTAGGTTTTTCACTAATATTTATGATTCCATCCTTTCTAAAAATATTGTTTGTTTATATATTATAATGTGCATAGTATTTTCAACTACTATCTTATTTGTGTATTTATAAATAAATAAATGTATATGTATTAGAAAATGCTTGCTCAAAAACTTTTTTATTAATAACGTGTGAGATATGATCATGATGGTCGTAGATCATTGGAAATGAACGAAAAATAGCATATATAACATCAAAAAATCAAACATATTCACTAGTGAAAGAAAATTTTCTCATACTAATGATTGGTTATTGCTGAGATAAATAACTGTACATGAAAAAAAATGATAGCCCTTTCCTTCCTCCAACAAAAAAGCAAGGTATTAATCACTATTGATAGTAACAACTTTGAGGCTAAACTATAAAATATTATTGTTAAGAAAAATAGTATCCTTTAATATAAATTATATCCTGCTAACATGAGAGAACTATGTAACTGTATTTGCATGTCATGATTACCATAACACTCATCATTATACTTGAACCTATGGCCAAATGTCCAAACAAGAAGTCTTGACTGGTAAAGTTGATTATTAAGTACTTGACACTCTAAGTCATTTAGGTCTTTCTTCTTCTTCTTTTTTTTTTTTTTTTTTTGAGGTACTAGGGATGAAACCCAGGAGCATTCTACCTCCAAGCTACACCTCAAGCCCTATTTTTTATTCTTTATTCACACAGGGTCTCACTAAGTTGCAAAGGGCCTCACTAAGTAGCTGAGGCTGTCCATGAACTGTGATCTTCTGGTCTCAGCCTTCAGAATGCTGAGATTATAATTATACTCCACCACGCCCCTCTTCTAGGTCATTATTCTGAATCATAATATTATTAGCATTTTTTCTTTTTACACAGAACTGCTTTAAAACATGCATCCTTCGCCGGGCGTGGTGGCGCACGCTTGTAATCCCCTCGCTTGGGAGGCAGAGACAGGAGGATCGCGAAGGTTCGAAGCCAGCTGCGTGTGCTGGCTTAGGAGACCCTGTTTCCAAATAAAAATGTAAAAATAGGTCTGGGAGTGTAGCCCGGAGGTAGAAGGGCTTCCAGGAACCCCAGTACCACCAAAAAAAATAAAAAATAAAAAAAAAAATAAATAAAACATGCATCCTTTGCTTTTTTCTAACATTGTCCCCGTATTCCATCTTCAAAGTTTTTCTATTTCCCTCTTTTGTGGGTTCGGACTGACACTCTTTAAAAAATGTCTGCATTTGCTATTGAGTATATTTCTTGGGAGCACAGTATTCTGCCACTTCTATTCTTTGTGTGACCTCAGAAAAGTCTCTTAGTATCTTTGTCTTTACATTCCTCATCTGTAAAAAATAAGACTGGAAAAGTGAATCCTAAGATTTTTCTTAAATCTGACAATAAAAAGCTTATTTCTATCAGGAGATTTTTTTTTAATAAGTACCATTAAGAATCCAGGTTACTTGAGTCCAGATTAGTCTTATTAATTGATTTATATGGATCATTTTGAAAGACTACCATGAGGCCAAAAGAGACCTCATAGAGAACATGGGCAATCACTGTGTGGGTGCCAGAAATGAAGTAGTAGGTTCATAGTATTCTGTTGGTTGTGATTGAGAGAAAATGATTGTTGGTACAAGAGGAAGCACTGTCTTGAAGAAAGAAAATATTCTCATAGCTTAATATTAGAACAGAATCACAAGCTTGGAGAACCTTTATAATATCTCCTACTGAGAGGGTTTTATTTTATTCAATAATCAACATGCCAAGAAGGAAAAAACAGAGCCAGGATTGAGAGGAATATAGGTAAACAGTCATAGATCAAGGTCTATATAAATAAACTATGGGTGTCTGTATCAGTTTGGATCCTTCAAAATTCAGTGCCAAGATGCCATTTCTGGAGGGAGGGCATCTGTGAGAGGCAAGAGTAAGAAATAACAGAGATAGGGAAGACTTCATACCATCACGCCAGTTTGATACATGTGAAAGAGTGGGGAGGGAACACAAAGCAGGAGAAGCCTTAGTCTGAAGGCAAGTCTAAGAAAGTTCCAGCCAGGTCAAAGTGGAGTCCTCAAGCCAAAGGCATTTGTTAAAAGAGTCCTGAGTCTCACAGGACAGACCTGCATTAGTATTGCCATTATGCTCAGCCATTGCCCAAGAGCAGTTCACAGGAAGTTGGGCCTTGGCATGAATGTGGCAATAAATCCAAATAAAAAAAGGTTCAGTTTTAAAGGCTGTCAATCAATTAGACTCTCCATTGCAAGAGTCCTGAGCAGCATGTTTTCAAGGCTGTCACAGTATCTAGTGGACCCCAATATGCCTTCTTTAGTGCTAAACTTTTTTCTATTTGTTTGGTGCTTATAATAATAGCTTATAATGAAGTTCAGAGTAATAGAGACACATGTACACACAGAGCTTGATGAGCCCTCGTCCTCCCAGGTTCCACTCTTCTTCTTCCCCTTCTTACATAGGATGTTGAGATCAGCATTGATAATTTTGTTTATGTACATTATGTCAGCTAATGTGTTTCCTTCTTCAGAATCCCATTCCTTCACCAGACTTTTTCTCTTAGACCCCCTCTATCTCTTCACTGGTGTTTCTCTTCCTTGTTTGGAGTCTCTTTGGTGTCCCAGTTTCTCCCTAGCTTTTGCATACAAGGGGAAACATATGATCATTTTCTTTGTGACTGGTTGATCTCACTTAGCATAATAATCTCGAGTTCCAAATATTTTTTCTGAAAATGGCATAATTTTGTTCTTTATAGCTAAATAGAAAGTGGGTTTTAGTAAAGCATCATGACTAGAGTTAAGAAGACTGTATTATATATTTCAAAATTTCTGAAAGAGAGGATTGTAAATATTCTGCCACAAAGAAATGGTGAAGATGTGAGATTGTTGATATGTTAATTAGTCTGATTTGATCATTTCACAGTATATGCATGTTTTGAAATATCACAGCCGGGCATGGTGGTACACACTTGGAATCCCAGTACTTGGGAGGCAGAGACAGGAAAATCGCAGGTTTGTGGTCAGCCTCAGCTACTTAGTGAAGCCCTCAGCAACTTAGTAAGACCCTGTTTAAAAAATAAGAAATTAAAAAGAATTGAGCTGAATTGGGTGTAGCTCAAAGGTAGAATGCCCCTGGGTTTTATACCCAGTGCTACAAAAAAGAAATATTATATTGTATATTGTAATTTACAAACATATTCAATTAGCATTTGTTACTAAAAACAAAATGAAACTAAACTCTATATATGTATGTATAAGAAATACAAAATTATACACACACACACACACACACACACACACACACACACACACATATATATATATATATATATATATATATATAGTTTTATATTTCTTCTGGGAAGTGTTTATTTAGTTAAGTTGTCCATTTTATATTGTTTTTTGTATTGTTTTTAAGTTCTTGTATATTTTTAAGTTTTTATATTCTAGATATTATTCCTCTATCAGAAGAATATCTGCCAAAGATTTTCAACATCCTTATCAAACATTATATATAGTATTAATTTTTAAAAGTTTTGTGTATTCTAGATATTTAGTCAGTCCTCTATCAGAAGAGTATCAGAGAAAGATATTCCACATCATTAGCAATCAGGTTAATGCAAATAAAAACTTCTTTCTTTCTCTCTCTCTCTCTCTATATATATATATATATATATATATATATACACACACACACACACACATATATATATATATACATATACATATACATATATATGAATGACATAATCTTTTGTGATACAAACTCAGGATAACATATTTCTGAGCTGTATGGGGGAAGATAAGCTAATGATGATCACTGATTTGAGTTTATTCTATAACTATCCTATGCTAGGCAGTTTACATGCATTATCTCATTTACATTGCATAAGAATTCAATGAGGCAGCAATCAATATTTTAAATATTTTATAGATGAGAGAATCAACTTACTGAGATTGTGTTCACTCATATTATGTCATAATTCTTAACCTTTATCATAGATAAAAGCTTTCTGACACTACTAGATCTCAGTTTCACTTAGGAATTATGACTATCACTTAGACTTTATCATGAAACAATTTAATCTATTGATGACTAAGTCTACTGCAACTTTATGACTTCATCATAGTCCAAGAAAATAATTTTTCCTTTTACGTTCCACAATATATTTTTCTGGTAGCTTTTGTTTGGATATTTCACTTCAGAATTATCAGATTCTAATTATTCCACCACCTAAGATATACCCACTTATATTTTCCTTACTATATTTAGGTGGCACACATGAGGCTTTTGATAGATGCCTTTGGTCTCTAAGAAGGAAGGAAAATAGAATAAAGGCAACTTACATTATCTTAATATGTCTGGCACTCATTTTTTTAAATTTTCTTGAGATATCTCAAAAATTTATGGCAATTAGATTTTAAACTGCTTAAGGGCTGATATTGTATATAATTCAGAATAACATTTAAGAAAGACCTTTGCCCCACATACGAGCTTGATCAATATTTCCTTATGTAAAAAAATGAAAGCTAACCAGTGTTGTGTGTTTGTTCTGCACCAGAAACTTTCCCACTTAACATGCATTTAACTCATTTTTTGTGTGTGTGTTGGTCTGGGGATGGAACCCAGGGGTATTCGACTTCTGAGCTACACCCCCTGCCCTATTTTTTATTCTTTATTTTGATACCGGGTCTCACTGAGTATCAGAGGGCCTCACTAAGTAGCTGAGGCTGTCCGCGAACTGCAATCCTCCAGGTCTCAGCCTCCCGAATGCTGGGATTACAAGTGTGCGCCACCATGCCCAGCTATGTTAACTCATTTTATCTTTACTCAACCCTATGAGTTTAATAATTGTTATTGTTTTATAAAACAATAATCAAGAAAATGAGAAACAAAAGGAACTTCAGATAAATGAGGAGAGAGACCAATAGAAGAGTAGAAAAAAATTGGGGTAGAGAGGAAGAAATGGAGAACAAGAGGCTTGAGAAAAGAAACAGCTCAAATGATGCTATATTCATATATGAAGGTATCACCACCAATCTCAGTAACATGTGTGGGGTGTGGAGTAGTATAGAACCTGGAGTGAAACACCAAGCACCATGTGCATATTTGAGTGTATCCTTCTGAAGATGTATAATTACAATACACTAATAAAAATTTATTTTTAAAAAAGCAATACACCTAGATCACTTTGTAAAAAAAATATTTATCTACTATTTAGTAGTATGATCTTGTGTAATAACTTAAGAGTGCAACCATCTGTCAATTTGTCAGCATTTTTGTCCCTCTCCTGTTGGGGTGGCCAATATAAGAATTTTAGAATGAAAGAACTGACAATCAATGGAAAAGGGTAAACAGGAAGGCAATAGAATAAAGCATTCATTTGGCCCAATTTGTCCATGCTGCTGGCTACAGGTTTTATTTGGAGTAAAGAAGCATGATGATTTCACTCTCAGAGCCCCTGCTGCTTTGGGCCAACAGAGAAGGATGGTGATAGTGTGGGAGTCAGAAGCTTCATTCAAAACCCACTTAGTTTCAAATATACAAAAAGAGATCACTGGCCAGTTTGATGAATGAAGCCCAGTGTACTCATTATCTTGAATGGGGTTGGCTACCCATGTGTTTCTGCAAATATGGTTTTACTGGAACATGACCCTATCCATTCATTTGTTTGCGGCCTGTTACTTGTTCACTAAAACAGCAGAGTTGAGTGGTTATGACAGCGACACAAAATAATTAAAATATATACCATTTAGCCCTTTAGAAAAACATTTGCTGCTGCCAAGTCTTGAGCATGATGGAGCCATTCTATCACCAAAGAGCAATAGGATCAGGCTCTGCTGCTATGACCTCCGAGGCACCAAATGTGGTGCTCAACTCCTTAGCTGCCCAGTTTCTGCCATCCATCAAGCAAGTGGTAATAATATTTACCCAAATTTTCTCTAAATTAAGTGATTTAGCACATCTTAATCCCTTAATATGAGATAATATATAGTGAGTATATGTAAATGTAAGCTATAATTATTTTTACCTTACTATTATTAAGTCTTAACTTATTTCTTTGCTTAACTAAATCTAATATCCCAATAGCTAGGGAAAAAGATGAAAGCATCTCCTTTTCAAAGTATACTTCCTATCAGGCCAAATATTAATTTTATTCAACTGTTCATAAATTATCAACCCATGGCTCTCATGGGCTGTGACCTGTACCCTTTAGCTGGGAAAAGCTAGAATACAATTTTCATAAACAGCATACATTTTTTTCCAGCATGTTTGCAAACTTTTTATATTTCACCACTTCCTCAAGATAAATCAATTGTTATAAACATGCCCATGGCATTTTCTATGATTTCTTTCTACTTATAAAGATGATACATATGTACACTAATAGGGCAGGTGGTGTCAAGTTTAAGGAGGGCTGAGTGACCTGGTGGACCAGCCAATGGAATGAAGTCCAGCCGCTGTGGTCTTTAAGGGGTCAAAGAGCAAGCAGCCGACATTGTGGTTCTGCCGAGCTATCAGTGACTTCCTGAATAATTTTATCTCTTGACACAAAGCAGAAGGTGTTCTATTTATAGACCAGAGGAGCTGTTTGTGCCAAAGATGATCCAGATGCGTTCTTATCTTAGAGGAAACTAAAAAATGCCCACACTGCTTCCTAACACCCTTTTGCCATATGTAAGATGATGGACTCCTGGAGAGGATCCATAGAGATAATTCTAACAACACTACTGTTCACTGAGAACTGACTGTGTACCCAGCACTGTGCACATAAGGTATAAAACTGATCTAATAAAGAAATACTGATACTGTTCCCATTTCACAGAGGAACATGCTACTTAAAAGAGTTAAACATTTTTTTTTTAGATGTGGAGAGCAGAGCAAGATTTCAAGTTTGTTTCTGGATCACTTCAAATTCCAAGCACAATTGGAAAAGAGAATAGTATGTAATGAGTTTAAATTCTCAGCTTTCAAATCGAGTTAGAGAAATGACTTCTTAGCCTCTTTTTATTTGCAAGGCACATAGGTTTCTAATCCACTGACTGGAAATGAATCATGCAATCAAATTTGAATGTGATAATATTCCATGTCAGGGAAGCATTCAGCCAAGGAGGGGCAGAATCTGAAGCTGGGCCTATAAATGAATGAACGTGGCTGTTAGGGAATGTTATTACAAAAAAATAATTGGAATAAGCAATGCTTTATTATTTTAGTACTGGGGATTGAACTCTGGGGTATTCTACCTTGGAGCTATGCCCCAGCACTTTTTATTTTTTATTATTTTTAAAAAAATTTTTATTGGTGCACTGTATTCATACATCATAGTGGGATACAAAAACTTTTGTGGACATACATGCACACATCGCCCAGTCATCCCCCACCCGATCCCCACCCCATTCCCTCCCCATCCCTCCTTCCCATGCTTGGCTTCGTGGTTGACATCTAGTATTATAGCAATTTATCCAAAATTAAAAATGATAATCTCACATAACAGTTTCATTTGTCTGATACCAAGCTTTTGATAACTTAAAGATAACATTTTAATATTTCTTTTTGCTTTCTTTCTTACCAGAGAATATTTTTTTTCTTTTTTTTTAGGTGAAACTATCATATATTTATATATTTATTTTTCAGTAAAAAATCTATCGTAATATGTAATATGGACTCTAGATACCCAAAACAATATCGAAAAAGAACAAAGCTAGAAGATATATATTTTCTAATTTCTATTTTAAAACAGAGTCTCAAGTTGCTGAGGTTGGTCTCAAACCTGTAATTTTCCTGTCTCAGTCTCCCAAGTGTTGGTATTACAGGCATGTGCCACCATGCCCAGCATGAATAAGCAATGGTTTGATGTCCACACCAACCTCAGAGTGGGTTGATGAGCAGACCACAGGAGTGGGCTATTGAGCATAGGCAATACTTGGGTTCTTGGAAGGCAACTACAAGGAACTCATGAAGCGGTTTCACAAAACACAACCATTGGGATGAGTACCTTTGGTATCAATCAGGTGTCCTATCTGAAGTTTGAGTAGAAGGTTGGCATATCCCTACAATGGCACTAGAATTTGAAACAGTTTGTCAGGACAAAAGATTCACATTACAGTATCAGAAAGAAAACCTAACTACACAGATCATAAAATCTTATGGGAAACAGATCTACAAAACTTTCAAAACAAAAGCTTTCAACAGTTCTGTGTTAACCACCAAGAACCTTCCAAAAAGTAGGGCTAGAGTATTAAGCCATATTGCTAAAGCTCCACTGACTGCAATAAGGAAAGGCTGTTTGCAAAAGCTGGGGGTGGGATAAGATCAGTGAAGTTAGCATGGGGACAAATATACAAAGCTTTAGATATGTTTGTAACCAATAGTTACATGTAGTATAGATTCATTTAAAATGCATAGCTAAGTTAATGGAGAACTGGTAAGATGCACTGCTCAAAATTTATAACTCCACACATCTTCATCCATTCTTTATGCTTCCAGTCACATCTGCCTTGAATAAAATCCATCGATTCCTTATACATATCAGATGCTATACCAAGACCTGGGAGCACAAGGACAAATAAGACTTCATTTCTCTTTTTGAGGAGCTGAGAGTAAAAGGAAGAGATTGTCAGATACATGCACATAAGAATGCCCTTGGACATCAGTTAAAAACTTTGATGTATATACCCATCTTGATGTCCAGATTTAGTAGTAGGTCAGGGTAAATAGACTAAAAATACGCATTTTTACCAAGCACAACAGCAGAACCAGATCAGTCTAATTTGAGGCCAACATCTGGAGAACTCTGATTTAGATAGATGTGAGAGTCTTTGGTGAGAGTTTTTTTATGCGATCTTTCCAGATTTCATTGCAAAGGAGAGAAAATCTATCATCCTCAACAACAATGGAATAAAAATCTATCACTTAAGGAGAGAGAGAGCAGGTTATATGTTTGTGAATGTGTTTAAATAAGAAGATACATGCTTTTCTAAATTCTGTAGATGAGGTTGAGCTACAAGTCTTTTAAGACCTTTCTGTGACATCCAGGTCAAACCTACTCCAAATTCTATTCTATAGTAAAAATGAGTATTTCTGTTCATTTTGCTGTTTTTTTTTTTAATTTCCTTTATCTCTCCTGCCATTACTTCTTTCTAGGCCCTAATCTTGAGTTACTTATCCCTTTCTTATTACACTTGATTCAGATGTTTTTTTCTGAGAAGTGTTTAGCCAAGATGGATAAACAAAGTGAATAATATTACTTGAATGTAAACTAATTTTGAAAGACATAAGAGGCAGGATAATTAAAGCATAATGATATTCAACTTTACTCACATACTCAAGATTACCTTTAATTATTTTTATATCCCTGGAAAGATGGTAGAACTGATATTATCATTTATGAATTGCAAAGATATTAGAGATAGATGAAGGCTAAGTAATTTCACAGACATCACATGGGTTTTGAATGCTCTAAGGATACATAAAGAACAACTCAATTAAACCCAAAAATGTAGTGACTTAAAAACACACAAGAATTTGTCTTTCTTGTGATTTTATGCACAAAGGGATGTGAATTGACTGGAAATTTCTCCTGGGTTTACTGGTGCAGCCACAGGAACTTGATAGACTGGAAGATATAGAAGGCACAGCCCAGGTGGCTGGTCTCTTTCTCTTCCCATGATTCTTGGGGATGGAACCCAAGAACATTCTACCTCCAAATGGCACCCCCAGCCCTAATTTTTATTCTTTATTTTCAAATAGGGTCTCACTGAGTTGCAAAGAGCCTCACTAAGTAGCTGAGGCTGTCTGTGAACTGCGATCCTCCAGTCTCAGCTTCCCAAATTCTGGGCTTATAAGCGTGAAAATCATATAAATTCACTTAATCCATATTCTGTTGGTGCAAAGCCTTGTCTAGATGCAAGATGTGAAAAAGCAGACATGAAGGTGTGATGCCATTTGAAAATTCACATCCTAAGGAGACTTCCATAATAGGAAAAGAAAAATATGCTCTATTTTGCAATTTGCCACAATGTAGTGGTAAATTTCTCACTCATTGGCCATAAATTATTCACATTTTTACTACATGCAAAGTATACTCAATTTCATCACAGCGCCCACAGATTTCATTCCAAAGGCAGCCTCAAGTTTTGAAGAGCTCATTTTGTTAGCTTCTTCTACTCTAGGAAAAGATTAAGGTCAACATCTGCTTCCTAAGAGTGATATTTTGTCCTTTGTTCTCTTCGGTTCTAGGCTCTGAGCTCTGCATTTTTATGTCCACTGAGAATGTAGTTAGTTTTTTATGTGTGCAGATAGCTTTATAATAATGCCTTCTTTTTTGTGGTACTGGGGGTGGAACCCAAGGGCTTTTCTACCCCTGAGCTATACCCCCAGGCCTATTTTATTTTATAATTTATTTTTTTAACAATTTTTTTATTGAACATAAATACTATACATTTAAACCTATTTTATACTTTATTTGGATACAGGGTCTCACTAAGTTGCTCAGAGCCTCAGTAAGTAGCTGAGGTTGGCTTAGAACCTGTGTGATTCTCCTGTGTCAGCTTCCCAAGTGCTGGGATTACAAGCTTGTGCCACCAAGGCTGACTTATTATAATGCTGATTGTTGAAATTTGCAAAACTAGTGGCCTCTTTTTGTTTCAAAATCTGTTTTAGTTTAGTAAACAATTGTGGACTTTTAGGGGGCCAATTGATATTAACTCTATGCTTCCCAAAACTGTATTGGAACTTCTTGGTACAGTAAATATAGGATAAAAATAGCTACTTGATTTTTTTCTCGTGATTGTGGTTTTTCTTTTGTTTTTGTTTCCTAGTATAGGGGATTGAACTCAGGACCTTACACATACTAGGCAAGTGTTTCACCACTGAACTACATCCCCAACCCTTTTAATATTTGTGAGGATCAAATGAAAAATATACATATAAAATAAATAATAAAGGCTCGATCCATAAATATTACTACTGTTATTCATCATCTCCATCATTATCATCATCATTATCATCATCATCACCAACTCCAAAACAATAGCAACATGAGAGGGTAACTCAGGTCTGAGGAGAAAGATGGAAAAAACACCCAAAAAGGTACCTAAGATAGAAAATTGGTTGACATTAAGATACTTTTATTTTCTAGATATTAAGATACAGTAATACTGAGTCATATTGGAAAAAATGGCTTACTGATAGGTCTTCCGACTTACTGAATTTGACTCCTTATTGTCCTTTAATGCACCTCAGCTGCTTTTTCAAGAAGCTGGTGAAGCTGAAGAATAAGAGAAAGAAATGCAGAGGGAGAAGACAAGTAAAAAAAATGGGCATGGGAAGGTCTTAGGTAAAGTCAAAGGATGACTGTAAGGTGAAAGCTTTCTGTGGGTCAGCTTTGTTTATGTTAGGACTCTTTCTAGAAGTATTCTCCACATTTTTACAACCTTAGTGATCTAGCAGAATATCAGGCTTTCTAATTTTCTTTCTTACTTTCATCCTTTAAGATGAAGAGGAGGTATCCTGGTTAAGAAAGATCAATAGGAGTCTTTCATCTAGTTCTTCTTTTTGTTCTTAACCTCTACCTTAGGGCATTTTGTTACAGGAGAAGGGGTGATTTCATGAAAGATCTGGAAGAGTTCCCAGTGAAAGAGAAAGGGAGAAGCAACTCAGGACTGGGGAGGTCCTTGGCTTGCATTACAAAAGAGAATTTCAGTAGGAACCAGTCGTACATTTAGGAGATATTTAGGTGAAAAAACAAAAACACATTCAAAGAAGAATTCAGGCCACTTCCAGAGTGAGAGATGCCTTTGGGAGTTCATGGCTGCTCTAATTTAATAGGGGATTTTTGAGAGGGGTGGGTAGGAGGAGGTATGTGAGAATGACAGCAGCCTGGTAGTCATAAGATGATTTAGGGTACTTTGGTCATTCTTCAGGATCCTGAAAACCTTCAGGTTTATCAGTACCTCTTTTGATTAGATTACTCAAGGACTGCTAATCACGTCCAAAGAGATAGGTGTTTTTTTTTTTTTTTTTAAAAGAAATCATTTACAGGTGGGATGGCATGCAGTGTTCCAAGATGATTGCTCCTTTGTGTGATCTTCATCCTCTCACCAACAGATATCCCTCTGCTAAGCTATTCTTGGGCTAGATAATTAAGAGTTCAAGGTTTCTGACATGGCATCTGGCCACCTTTCTGGATTTTTGTGGGGGCTATGTTTGTCTGATCAATAGATACTTCTTTGAGGAGAGCCAGAAGTGCTCAAGGTATTAACAGTTGTGGCTTGGAGTGAGGTAGGAGGTGGGTTAAGCCTGGCATGAGGAATAAGAATATTGGGGAATATTGCCACAACCTTCCATATTAAAATTATATTTTTGTTCTTTATTTATGTCAGCATGTCTCCTTTCTACTTATATCTTTTATTTATTTTATCCAACCTTATTTTCCTTTCCTTTCTTGCTTCCTCCCTTCCTTTCTTTGTCTTTCTTTCTTCTTTCTTTGTCTTTCTTTCTTCTTCTTTCTTTCTTTCTTTCTTTCTTTCTTTCTTTCTTTGTTATTTGAATTAAGTTTAGCATTCTGCCAGTGAGCTTTATCTCCAATCATATTTTATTATTTTTATTTATTAAGAAAGGATCTCTCTTAAGTCTCTGACAGTCTTTTTTCATTGCTGAGGCTGATCTCAAACCTGCAATCATCCTGTCTCAGCCTCCCCAATACAGGGATTACTGGCATGTGCCACCATGCCTGTCTTTCTATCTCATTTTAATTCTAAAATCATGCCTTGCCCCCAAAGACCCAATCTATCAATCCTCTTTAGATGAACAAATTCTATAGGGATGCAGTTTGGCCTGAGAAAAATCCTAACTACAAAGAAACAGGAGTTGTTGTTGGGTTCCTTATAATACCAAATGCTGCTCCTAGACAAGAGTTATCCTTTGCTTTGGAGTTAACCTTTGTAGGTTGCCATTATGAAATAACCATCGTGTTTATTTCTAACACTTTGTAGCATAAATTACAAGGCTGAGACTCTCTGGCAAGTTCCTAATCTCATATTTGGTTTATGTCTTAGAGCCTGTCAGTGTATACACACTGTAATAATTATACCTTTCACTTTCGGAGTGAATTATACTTTTATTCATAGAAATCAAAGAGAAAATTATTCTGAAACAAAAAAGCAGATTAAATTTTACTGTAAATATATGCTGATATAACTCTCTATCAAACATAAAAGATTATCACTACAGGCATTCTTTCCTATCAATTTAAAGTTGTAGCTAGACATGCTGGGAAGTACCCTGTGGGTATGTCTTCAAAGTTTTCATGTATGATTTGTTTTCCTTTAGCTCTCCCACTTCCTGCTAACTTCTTCGTGCTTTCTTTCTTAAAAACCATACACTCTGTGATGTTGGTTTGTGGTCATTTGCTTATTATCTGCTTCCTAATTACTATCACTCATGACACTATTGCTACTAGCATGGCTGTAAAATAAGGAAATATGTTTCCATGTACCTTCTATTTGCTCTGTTCCTGAAATAGCCTCGGTCCTATGAAATGTGCTTTGCACACAGTATATCTTCAGTGATGACTTGTTAAAAGAACATATAAACTTAGTTCAGTGATGCATGCCTGTAATCCCAGTATCTGGGAGGCTGAAACAAAAGGATTACAAGTTTGAGGTCAACCTCAGTAATTTAGCGCAAGACACTGTTTCAAAAGAAAAATAAGATTTAGAAGTATAGCTCAGAGGTAGAATGCCTTTGGGTTCAATCCCAAGGGGGGAAAAGAGAGAAAGAGAAATGGAGAAGAAAATTAAAAGTCAACATCAGCCTCTCAGAATACAAAGAAATTGATAGAATCAGGGAAGTGCACTGTTCTCAGAACTTCTTATAATTGAAAACTTTCTTTAGATCAACTGAATGCCTTAACACCTGGCTGAGCTCTCTGCTACTTGGCGAGCCCCTCACCATAAACCTCACTCACTCATATCATCCTGGAAGAAAGAGGAGGCACAGAGAGCTTGGATGAATACAGAGACGAATCAGGCCAGGAGCCAGCATAATAGCAGATTAGAGAAATCAGCTCTAGAAGAGAAGTTTAGAATGTGGAATCCCAGGAAACTTTAATTCCCTCTAAGGAATACTCCAAGCAGACCAGTCTAATTTTAATCTTAATGAAGTGGAAGACATGTGCTAAAATGCGCATTACTCATACCTGGCACCAAAAGGACATCCTTTTTCTCTTGAAAGTAAAAGACAACAACAAATAAACTATGTATTCAGCATGGTTTAAAGGGAGAAAGCAGGGTTTTATTTTTGTTGTTGTTTTTGGTGGTACTGGGGTTCCTAGAAACCCTTCTACCTCTGGGCTACACTCCCAGACACCTATTTTTTTATATTTTTATTTTGGAAACAAGGTCTAGTTCCATCAATTTTTCTGCACATGACAGTTGTTAAAAATCATTAAAAATAAAACATGAGAATTTGACATAAGAAACTTAAACAGCACATATGTAATTTTATTTTTTGAAAAGTATATTTCCAAAAGGTTTGTATCTAGGCTTACACTTCTCTTTCTGGCAGGGAAAATTTCTTTCTTGGTCAAACTTTTAGGGGAGTCTATCCTTCATTTATATTTATTTCAAATGGCATTTAAAGCAGCAAGCAATTATTAGATATTACAAAAATGCTGAAAAATAAGTTTTAACTTGAGATAAGACGTGGTGTGTTTGTGTGTGTGTGTGTGTGTGTGTGTGTGTGTGTGTGTGTGTGTGTATGTATACCTAGGAGTAAATTGAGCAGTGTTCACCTCCCAGGAAACTAGCTCTTGGTAGTAAACACTCAATTATAAAATGTGAGAATGATTTTGTGGCAAAATGAAAAGCTCGTTGGTTTGGGTGTCAGGGAAACCAGGTTTTATTTCACACTGCCACCCACCTAATCCCTGGCCTTGTTTGTAATGAATTAAGTTCTGCCTCCATGGCATATACATTTCTTGAGCAGCTACTTAGTATCAGATGCTATGTTACACAGTGAAGAGAAAAGAAGATCCAAAATGGAGATTGCTTCTGACCTCTGGGAGTCAGCCTCTCAGACTGTACTATTTTCTTTGTATGTGGTACTAGGAATGGAACCCAGAGCATTCTACCTCTGAGCTATACCCTCAGCCCTATTTTTTATTCTTTATTTTGAAAGAGAGTTTTACTAGGTTGCAGATGGCCTCACAAATAGCTGAGGCTGGCCATGAATCTACAATCGTCCTCTCTCAGCCTCCCAATTACTGGGATTACAAGCATGCGCCACCACACCTCGAGCAAAGGTACTATTACTAGCGTATCCTGAGTACTGCGGGGGCTCCAAACCCTCTGCTTTCTCTGGATCTTCCTTTCAATCCCTTGAAACAGGGACTTCACTTTTCTCATGGTCAGTTTCTTCCTCTGTGAGAAGGAAATGAGCAGGTGGGGCTGGGGCATGAGAGTGAGGTTGATAGCCAGTGTTTCTCCCAGTGCCAGTCTTCAGACTCATTAAATCTGGGATAATAACTGGGTACCATTCCAGATTGAACAAACCGGTGGATGCTATTCCACAATAAGAAAGCAAGAAGCTGCTCTCTCTGTCCAATTTCTTTTTTATTTCACTGTGATATTTTAATGCCAGAGATTAGAAATCCAAGCAATAATAATCCAATTTCCTAGTTTACCTTATAAGGAAGATGGAGTTGAGACTTGAATACAAAGTGACGTAGTCCTGAAAACATTCTGTGGACCTAATTCACCTCTCCTGCCCCCTGCGGGTCCTGCACACAGCTGGCCGCAGCCTTTATCAGAGGTAAGTGGTGAATTTCATTCTCTGTCGATAACCAATCTTACTTAAAAAGCATTTTATTTCTTGGAAATGAGCTTTTGTACACAAACCCTCAGACATTTGCCACATCGAGCTGCAAAGGGAGTGCAGCCTCAGAGTTGGCATAAAAATAAATCACTTTAATTTTATATATTCATTGGCCTGAAAGGGATTAGGGTTGAGAGAGAAGGGTGAGGTCCAGAGAGAAACACCTCACGAGTTGTGTGCCCGTATTTTTGCATCAGTTGAACCTCGCTACAATGTCTTATTACAATGAACTCATAAAATAACATATTTTTTAAAAAAACTTTTAATTAGATTCAAGCATTGTCATCTGGATCAAGGCCATTCTGGTGCATGACATTTTAAATGATTGGGTTCTAAGTTGTTGAAGTTTGTGTTTACATTTTTTATATTAACCATGGTTTTTGTTATTGTTTTGTTGTTGTTGTTCATCCTGTTTTGTTACTGGGGCCTGAACCTAGGGTCATCTATCTCCCTGCTACACCCTAGCCCTTTTCATTTTTTATTTTTATTTTGAAACAGGATCTCGAGAAGTTATTGAGGTTGGCCTAGAACTTGCGATCCTCCTGTTTCAGCCTCCCAAGTGCTAGAATTACAGGCATGTAACATATTACAGACCCAGCTTGACTGACATATGTTAAGGGACTGGTTTATCTATCACCTCTCAGAGAAAACTGTCCATCCGAAAAGTTTGTTAGTTGATTTAAAGTCCTGTGACAGAATTTTCCCCCGAGAAAGCTAGTCATTCAACTTCTATAATAGAAGAGAACTTTCTAAGACTTTTATCAACAAATACAGCTCTCATTAATTCCTTGTTCTAAAAGGCTTTGCTAGTAGCATATAATAATTATATCTCATACTGGAATATCTAAAATTATTAACTTAGACTTTTAAAAAGTGACCTGTGGAAGCCAGGTGTGGTGGCACATGCTTTTAATCCCAGCATTCGGGAGGCTGAGACTGGAGAATCGTGGTTCAGGGACAGCCTCAGCTACTTAGTGAGGCCCTCCATAACTCAGTGAGACCCTGTTTCAAGATAAAGAATAAAAAAATGGGCAGGGGGTGTAACTCGGAGGTCAAATGCCTCTGGGTTCCATTCCCAGACCCGGAAAAAAAAAATAGTCCTGTGGAATAGTTGAATGTTATTACTGCCATTATTCTGATAAAATAGTGACAAATTAAAGAATGAATGGAAATAGAATTCAATTTCTATACATTATGGAAATTGCATTCCAGCTAAAAATATGTCTACTTTAAATTTCTGTCACGGTTAGTGTTTATTAGTTAGCCAAGCATAGAGGTGCAGGCTTGTAATTTTAGTTCTTGGGAGGCTGAGACAGGAGTATTACAAATTCACAGCCAGCTTCTGCAACTTAGTGAAACCCTGTTTCAAAAATAAACAATAAACCAGGCATCTTGGCTCATGCTTGTAATCCCTGCACTTGGGAGGCTGAGATAGGAGGATCGTGCAGGTTGGAAGATAGCCTTAGCTGACTTAAGAAACCCTATTTCCAAATAAAATATAAAATAGGTCTGGGAGTGTAGCCCAGAGGTAGAAGGCCCCTGGGTTCCATCCCTAGTACCACCAAAATAAATAAATAAATAAATAAATAAATAAACAAAGAAATAAATAATATAAAATAAAAAATAAAAATAGACCTGGGGTAGAGTTCAGAGGTAGAATGTTTCTGGGTTCAATCCTCAGTACTAGAATATATATATATATATATATATATATATATATATATATATATATATATATATCTTATCTCTCTATATTGTAATATTCTCAAGGTCAGGGTCCTTCTATATGTCTTTGTATTCATAGAACCCAGTATATTATTTTGTGCAACAGCTTTTCTCAAATGTATGACTAATGGATATCTATCATAACACGTGGATAATTATATCTTGTTTGAATAAAAAGTTTTACTTCACTTGAATGGGTTGAGGATTGTTATGCATATTAATTTATTTTTGCAGTGCTTGGGATCCAACCCAGGGTCTCACATATGCAAGGCAAGTGTTCTACCACTGAGTCATAGCCTCAGCCCATATTACATTTTTTGTAACTATGAATATGAAAGATTGAGATGACATTGTAGCTACATCTAGAACTTTTTCAACAGCTTTTCAAAGATCTGTCTTCTTTTTTCATAAGTTTATTCCTCCCCTCATCCATTCATCAATTGACCTATAATGTATTTATTGTGTGTCCATTATTTACCAGGAAAGTATTAGAATTTGAATGAGCTCATGCTTTTCCTGTTCTGCCCTGACTTATTTTTCTTCACTACTACCCTTGAATATCATCTTAGCTCTCTCCTGAACTTTGAATGATAAGTGAATTTCATAACTTCTCATTGCCTCCCCACTTCTTGCTGTAAAATAGAAATTATGATTCATGCATTTGTTCTGTGGAGTGAGAGATGACTAAGGGGGCAATTATTATGAGCTCAATGTTTCGATGACAGGCAAGTGGAGAACAGAGCGAGTTCATAATAGATAACTTCATTTTTAAGAGAAGGAAATGACTCGTGAAGCTGAATGATCCAGAGAGGCCCTCTGCCTTTGTCAAGGACTCAGGACTGCTCCTCACCCTTTCTCTCCTTTTCTTAGGAGAAATGTTTCTTAGAAACATTTTCTTAATGTTTCTTCTCCTCATTGCACAGTGATTCTTCCTTTTCTCTCCTTCGGCCTAGCACCTATTTGGTCTTCTCTACTCCAGCCTGCCTTTGCTCTGCCTAATACATTAATACTCCAAGTAGAGCTGTGACTCCACCATACCCACTCGCAGTCATTCAGTGGAGGCTAATGTTTACACCTGCTAAGGCATTGGATGCTTTCTACTTTCAGGCCAAGCAAACTGGAAGACAGTTATTTCTCAGGACTTCCTTTGTGCCTGTCTCAGATGTCCTGAGCATTTATCATCTCTTGTTCTATACACCCTAAGGAGATGCTTCTGTTGTTAGGGTCTGAGATGCGCCCCCTCTTGCCCAAATAATGAAGAACACACCAAGGATGTAATACACAGGCAGAGTTTTATTGTGCTGCAGCTCTTTACTGGCTAGCCAGTGGTCAAAATTCCTCCACTAGCTCGACTGTCAATCAAGGAATTGCCCAGCAGCTACCAGAGCAAGACTGCTCTGGCCGGGCTAGCGTTAACCTCAGTAGACAGCAAGGAAAGCGGGTCGGAATTTGACCCAGGGCTCACTTCGGGGTCTGGCTTTATAGCCCCAGGAGGGAGTGGATACACCCACCAGAGCCCGCCAAACTTAGAATACAACCAATCAGGTACAAGGACAAACAAGTACAACCAATAATTTTAAAACATGCACACACACACACACACACACACACACACCCGGTCAGAGCCCGCCAGCCTTAGAATACAATCAATCAGATACAAGGACGAACAAGTACAACCAATAATGTTGAGCCCGCCAGAAGTCGGAGCCCGCCCAGAGTCCGAGCCGCCAGAGACTGCTTATCTCCCTTATGGTATGTGCTCCTTTGCTAGGATCTAGGATCGCCTCTGGCCAATTGTGTGGAATGCAGATGTTTCCAGGCAGGTATAGGTTTGTAATTTAGGAAGAACTACTTCTCCTAAGAAGCAAGTTCTAATATTCTTTAAACACCAAGCAAGTTTGAAACGAGAAAGACTACTGCCTAACAAATGTTGAACATACACATAAGCAGTTGTACAGAAGTCAGAACTTGAGCGGGCAGTTATTAAAGAAAGACCGGGACTTACAAGTTACGATGAGAGCGGGTGAGGAAGGCCCACATGTGGCCTCCTGTGTATTCCCAGCATACTGCCATGCGGCCACCCTGGGCCCGGTTGGGAGCCTCTCTGTCCCCGCACAGGGGCGTGCACGCTGGGGCCTTCCCGCAGGGACCTGTGGGGGACCTGCTGAACATTCCTAAATCCCAATGTCTTAATTCTCTAAAGCCATTCTTAACAGTAACAGGGAAGCCTATCCAGAAATCAGGGGTCAGGTCCGAGGCAGTGGCTCATGGTGGACCACAGGGGTCCCTGCCTTGTACCATCAGAGGAGTAGTGGAAGGGCGAGGCCAGGCTGTCCTGACCCGCAGCCTGCTCCACTCCCTGGGCTAGGCCTGCTGTCCTAGACCCATCTGGCCCTTTCCTTCTGCCCTTCTCTTCCTGACCCCTCAGACTTGCCCTTTAGCCGGGGTCTGGACTCTGTTCCTGTGAGCCAGGAATACTCGGTATCCCTGCTGTTGCCCACACAGGCCTTGGCACCCAGATCCCTCCAGAGGGTCTGGGCTCGGGTCCTGGCCCCAGCCCTGGCACCCCAGGGTTGGGAGAATGGAGGAGGACCTCTCCAAACCTGGACTGGAAAATCCCAGTCCGAGGGGAGGGCTGCCTTTTACCCCTCACCTCGGCTAGGCCAGGCTGACCTTGGTGCTGAAAAATCTGCCTGGAGGGTAAGTTAGTATTATCTTGTTCCAGAGGCTAGGAGGGAGAGTGTTGATCTAGCTCAGAGATATTGGGCGTGGAGGGGACAGAGACCTTGTCCGACAAGCTGGACGGGCCTTCGGGCATCTGGGCTCACAGATCTTAATTCTGTTTCCAATCTTACCTTACTTCTATATTTCAATTCTATATTTTACTCTCTTACTTCTACAAGGGTCCTACTTTAATTCTAATATCCTACTTTCTTATTTCTAATAGGTTCCATACACTAATATTGTCAATATCTTATTTCACACCTCATCCTCATTAGGAGAGAAATTCTTCCCAAGTAAACTCTCATGCTGGGGAAGACTCCTCTTCCTGCATCCCTTCACTGTACTTCTTAATCATTGCTAGCCCTGGATGGTCTTTCCTGCTATGCTCTCTAAAACTGAATTCCACCCATTTTCATGAAGCCTCAATTTATATTTCAATTTCTTCATTTAATCATTCTTTTTATATCTTTTATCGTTGCATTGTAATTATACATCATACTGAGGTGGACTGTGATGGAAGTATGCATGCATACAACACTTAGTATATTTCCCTCCGGATCACACTCAGCTTTTTTTACTCCCCTGTACATATTTTTATATATGCATAGCATCATTCTTGATCTCCCAAGCTGCAAATATTTTTCTCTTCAATCTCTAAACTTCAAATCACTTTATCTGTAAATGGTCAAGCACTTATAAATCCTGATAAAATATTATAACTTATAAATAATATAATAAAATTCTTGTTATCCATGATTTTTATTTCTAGACTAATTTTTTCTTTATGATGAGGTAAATGTCAGATTATTTGTTGTATTTAGCATATTTAATGTTTACGCTAGGGAGACAGTATTTGTTGAATGAATAAATGAATGAGTGGAATATTGAGTGAATGAATAAATGAATGAATGAAGTGTCTACAGAAGGAAATCTATATGCTCTCTCTTTGTCCCATCTTCCTTAATCCTACAGTCAATGAATAATATAGTACTCTTGTTTATAAAAATGATCAGACTGATGGTACCTCCAGCTATCCAAAAAGAGCAGAGAATCTGGATTTAGGCCAAAACTCCTTTAAGCAGCAGGGAAAATATTTATCCACAAGATTATTTAAGTTGGTGCATACTCTAAACCTAGCTGAGCTTCTTTGGTTCCTATTAGGTGTTAACTTGGGCTACTGATTTATTGAGTTTATTTAGTTGCTATAGAAACTAATAGCAATAAAAGGAGCAAGTGCACCACGAGGGAGAAGAAAGTGGAACAGAAAATTGTGTGGCATCGCATATCAGCCTGGAGATGACTGCAGTTGTGGCTCTGAGAAATCATTTCTATCAAAGAAAGCTTACTGGAAATTTGTATCTTGCAAACATTTCCATCGGAAGTGTTTTCCAAAATTAAGCTATTTATGTAAAGAGGTCAGTGTCCTTTGGCTGGACATGATGATTGACTGCATTCTGCCTTCATATACTTTCTTGTTTTCTTGAAACATCTTCCTGAATCTTCCACTCAAATCCTTTTCTTAATCTACTTCTTGGAAACTATGAGCAGACAATCATA
Organism: Muscardinus avellanarius; assembly: GCF_963383645.1. Classification (NCBI taxonomy): domain Eukaryota; kingdom Metazoa; phylum Chordata; class Mammalia; order Rodentia; family Gliridae; genus Muscardinus; species Muscardinus avellanarius. The sequence continues at coordinate 203,494,240 of NC_137786.1, read as the reverse complement.
TTTAGAAGAATTAATATGCTTAAACAACATCATTTCATCTGTGAACTTATAATAATAAAAAGGACTAATATAGTGATATTTGTTGCTTTTGAAGTTCTTTTTGATACCCACAATACAAAGTGTTTTAATGCTTTATCCTATTTATCACAAAAAACCTATTAAGTGGAATCTATAATTGTTCCCAATTTATTTCTGAGAAAACAGTTTTGAAGAGGATGAGTAACTTGGTTAAGGTGGCTAAGCTTTTTAGTGTTGGACCCGGGAGATAAACTTAGACCTAAGATCTAACAGAAAATTGAATTGACTCCTATGATGTCAACAAATAATGAATGAATAGACGTGTAGATTGAGAGAGTGTATATATTTATTCTGCTTATTTCATTTGGGTGTAATGCATCGGTGTGAATTTTAATGAAAGGAGTAAAGCAAATGTTCACACACTTTATAGATAAGCAACAGATCAGAACAGATCATGGTTTGAGACCAGGTTTGACTGGTCTTGGAGGCCAGACAATGGGCAGCAGGACTGAGAAGGAGGAGGCAGCTTGTCACTGGCAGGCGGTACACAATGATGCACTTCTTCTCAGAGGGACCCACCTGAAACAGCTTAATCTCTTCTTTACCCTGAATCCCTATCTTTTAGAGCACCCCCACCCCCCAAAGCAGTAACTATTTTTAGTTTGTGTTAGTTTGTGTAGGTAAGTATTCAGCTAAATTGATAAAGCCTCCCCAAAGCATGATTTCTCTGTAGTTCCTTTCGTGGAAAGGGAATTGGTGATTAGAATAAACAATTGTTCTGAAAATAGCTCCCTCCCATTTGTTCAGACAATTAAGCACACTGAAGAAGTTAATTTGTGATAGAAATGACATATGTGTTGGCAAACTGTTCTGTTCGTCTTGGCAGCTGTCCCATTGTCTCTTCCTCTCTTTTTTACCTTTCTTTCTGCCTCCATTGTTGCTTAGACTGGCTTCTTAGTATTTTTGGGGAGCTGATGTCTCCTGGAGTAAATATGTTTTTATCCTTCCCCAAATTCATGCATAGATCTTTGTGTATGTGTGTGTGTGGGGGGGGGATGGGGTTGGACCCAGGAGTGTTCTAACTCTGAGCTGTACCCTCAGGCCTATTTTACTTCTTATGTTTGAAACATTATCTCATTAAGTTGCGGAAGGCCTTGTTAAGTTGCTGAGGCTGGCCTCAAACCTGTGGTCATCACATCTCAGCTTTCCAAGTACTGGAATTACAGGCATGTGCCACCATACCTGGTTCATAGATATATTTTATCTACTTATTTCCAAGAACATGTTTGCTATCTCTTTTCTCCTGATTGGTGGTGACTATTTGATTTTGTATCTCCTGAATTTGATTAATGGTATTTTTTTTATAAAAACCACCTCTCATATTTTTTTGCACTGAATGTTGTTTATATGATATAATAAGAGTCATGTGAGTAAAACAGAAACAAATGATTTCTCTACTGGTAAAGAAATTAATTTCTATTTAAAAGGGGTGGCTAGACTTATATCTCCTTGTATAGGTTGAAGAACAATTTCTTTTAGGTAGATATTTGCCACTTTGTTGAGACTAACTCCCTCTTGGGGCTTGTTTGGTTATAAGAAGCAAAATTTGCCATGACTCTTGCTCTTATCCACTGCCTTGATAAATACAGAAGACACTTAGAGAAAATCAACAATTTTAAGCTCTCCATTGATTGATGGGAAGGATAGACAGAGACCTAGGAACTTCAAGAGAGTAAAGTTTAATGTTCTTTATTCTGATTTTTGGCTTTTTTGAAATCTGCTGAAACTCTTTCTGTGGGCTTTAAATATTAGTATAAAACATGCTGCACATGCCTGCTCTTACCAGTGCTTTGAGGACTTCAGAGAACATGGTGATACCCAGTGTAGAAACCAACAGATGAGAAAAAATTGTAACTATAGGATGCATGAAGATGAATAGAAATTCAGTAAGAACAAAACATCAGAATGCAAGGCATCAGGAGCACTTATGTATGTCCCTCCCTGCTATACATACAGCTTGCACAAAGGATTCAATCATCACATTGAAACAAAAGTTAAGTTCAGAACACACAAACCTGATCATTTCCTGTTTAGCATCCTTTTCATATAATGTGTTTTTTTCTTGGTGCATTATAGTCTCATATTATAATGTAAATCATAATGACATATATGCACACAATACTTGGTGATTTAATTAAAAACTCCTGTCAATAATGCATATACTATTTTCTAGTTTTACTCATCTCGTTAGCCTCACCTTGCAACAGGTTTCCATTCAGCATTTGTCCATCATCTGCATGACACATGTTCATCCCCTCCAACCTATCACATTCCCTTCACCACAGGACCATAGCACGTGCATCCCTACCTGTCTGAAACCCATCCCCTACCTTCTTTGAAAAGTTGATGCCTATTTATCCTCTGATCCTTAACCCTACAATTCCTTCCTCAGGAAGCTGCCCCTGCCCATCCTCTTTCAAAGCCCTGCATATGTCTTCAGCATATCTGTAGCAGTTTAACTTCAAGAGACTTTCTATGATCTCTTGAGTCTGTGATCTCTTCCCCACTACTGGCAAATCTCCTCTCAGCAGGTCACTGTTGACTTGGCTGAAAGTTTCATCCAGGAGTTTTGCCCAAGGCTGATCACAGGATAGACACTCGTGAACATTTGCTGAAAGAAGGAAGGAAGATGGGCAGACCAAGGAAGAAAGAAAAAGGGGTGATAAACAAACCCATGTCTCAAATGCCTTAAGAATGTTCTATAAAAATAGTGGTGGGGAACTTTCAGTTTTCTCTCTAGTTCTACTTGAAAGAAGAAACATTTGGAAGAGGATTGTTTCCATCTGGGTTTTCAGACGGGCTTAAAAGTCCTGTTCCAGAGATATTGCACAGTCACTAAGATCAAGGAAAGGGTTTGTCAAAATTGGCAGTAAAAGAAATCCCTTACCTCCATGCTGATGTCTGTAGTAGCTGAACTCATTTTTACATTCCTACCAACACTGTATAAAGGTTCCTTTTTCAACCACATCTGCATCCTCCTCATCATTTATCATTTGTTTTCTTGATAACTGCCATTCAGACTGGAGTGAGAAGGCCTCTCATTGTAGTTTTGATTTGCATTTCCCTGATGGCTAATGATGTCACTTTTTTTATATATCATTGTTGGCTATTTCTACGTCTTTCAAGAAATGTCTTTTTCATTTATTCACCCACTTTCTAAGTGGGTATCTGAATTACCATATGATCCAGATATACCACTTCTCAATTATTTATCTAAAAGTATCAATGTCAATATTCTTTGAAGATGCCTACATACTCATGCTTATTGAAGTAAAATTCACAACAGCCAGGGGCTAAGGTATCTTGTCAACAGATAAACGGACAAAGAAAATGTTAAGTATATATACACTTTGTGTGTGTGTGTGTGTGTGTGTGTATGGTGTATATGTGTGTGTGTGTGTGTGTGTGTGTGTGTGTGTGTGTGTGTTACTAGGTATTAAACCAGGGGTGTTCTAACTCTGAGATACACCCCCCAGTCTTTTTTTTATTTTGAAAGAGTATCCACTAAGTTACCAATGAAGTGCTGATCTCAAGTCTACAATCCTCCTGTCTCAGCCTCCCAAGTACTGGGATTAAATCTGTGATCCAATATATCTGGCTTACAATGAACTTTTATTTAGCCGTAAAAAAGAATGAAATGATCCATTTGCAGAAAAATAGATGGAACTGAAAAGCATCATGTTAGGTGAAATGAGCCAGATACAGAAAGACAAGTGTTGTATTTTTCTCTGTTATGTGGAACCTAGAGGGGAAAAAGAAAAAAAAAAAGGAGGTCTCATGAAACAGGAAAGAAGATTATTATGATAGAGTCGGGGGCAAAGAAATAAAGAAGGGGCAGGCTAGGAAAAGTGTTGGGGAGTAAAATTTATCAAATTGTCTTATATGTATATATGAATATGCCACAATAAAACTCATTCTTATAATTAATATGTACCAATTAAAAATAAAGAAATCTCTTATCTATTTAGCTAATCTATTCCCTCCCTCTAATGATATTTATGGTAATTTATCACCCTTGTTGAACTCTTCAATGGTTATATTTGTGTGCATATGTATTTCTATTTGTTCCTATAAAGAAAGGAGAAAACCTTATTTCTAGCTGCTGTAATTTACATCAAGCCAAGGCCCTTGTGAAAAAGAGAAAATTGGTCAATAATGCAGTTTCTTTGACTTTTCAAAGACAGCAATTTATCAAGAGCAAAGGCTACAAGAATAATGATCTAGTGGCCTTACCACATTTTACAAGTTTTGTTTTTGCAAAGTAAATAATATTTTCAGGGTTTTAGAAGACCATGAAAGTGATATATTCTCAGGCATTGCCACTTGTTTTGGAGTCTGAGTTAGGTCTGTTATCTTGGTTAAAAATTCTAAGCTAAGTCAGGCATGGTGGGGCACGCTTGTAATTCTCACACTTGGAAGGCAGAGACAGGAGGATCGCACAGGTTCGAAGCCAGCCACGCTGGCTTAAGAGACCCTGTTTCCAAATAAAAATATAAAATAGGTCTGGTAGTGTAGCCCAGAGGTAGAAGGGTTTCCAGGAACCCCAGTACCACCAAAAAACAATAACAAAAAAAATTCTAAGCTGACTTCACCACTAATAGTTATGTGATCTTAGACCAACTCTGTAACTTGTCTAAGCTTCAATCTTTCCATCTTAAAAATTGAGACAATGCTCTCACATCAGGAGCCAGTGATGAGTCCTACGTGAGATGATGGAGTGAAAACTAGGTACAGAATAGACACTGGAATGCTGAGTTCCCACATTCGATCTGAATCCTATTGTCTGAGCTTGTTTCCTTCCTTTCTATCTTCTTTCAGAAGAACATTAGCTCATAAACTCTTATTACACTGTGCAGGTGGATTTCCCTTTTACATGGAGAAAGAGAAAGAAAATAACATTAGTGATAGCTCTTTAATTGACCCTCCTGAGAGAGAACAGATTCCAGGACTGTGTTATGAGCAGATTCAAATACAGAGAGCTGAAGGTAGATATTAAATTCTTATGAATACAGAGAAACTAGAACTCACTGTTACCCAGGGCATCTTTTGGTGAGTGATGAATATAATATTTCTGAGAGCAATTGCATATTTAGATTCTTGTTTCCCTAAGGGGCGGGGGGATGAACAAAGAGCTCTTCTGGCCCCTCCTTCCAGTCACACTTTCTTCTCCTCCTTTCTGGAAGCTGCCAGAGGGGTTTGTTCTGGGGCAGGCAGAAATCTGTAGAATCCATATGCTATTATGGATTACATCTAGACTGTGCCCCCAAAAGCCCTGTGTTGAAGGCTTGGTTCCAATGGGACAGTATCCAGAGGCAGGGCTTTTAGGCAATGATTGACCTCATCACTGGATTAATCTACTTGATGGATTGATGATTGGAGTAGACTACTCCTGGGTGGTGGTAGAAACTGGAGGTAGATGGGACATGGCCAGAGAAAGTAAGTAATTGGAGGTATGCCCTTGGAGATTATATCTAGTTCCTGGTGTCTCTGTCTCTCTCTGTGTCTCTGTCTCCGTCTCTCTCCTTCCTAGCTGCATGAACCGAGGAGCTCTCCTTTGCTCCACTCTTCTACCACATTGTTCAGCCTTACCTCAGGCCCAGAGCAATGCAGCCAGCCAACATGGAGTGAGACCACTGAAACTGTGATCCAAATAAACCTTTCCTCCTTTCAGTTGCTCATGTCAGGTATTTGGGTCCCAGTGATAAAAGGCTGTCTGACATGTATGGTTCCCTATTTCTCCCTTCTATCCATCCTCAATGATCATTACCAGCCACGACCTCTGAGCAGGACTCTTCTTTTGGTAGTGCTCCCTCTTACTTGTTTGAAACAGACAAACACCAGTAGGTAGCTGCTTCATCGTCATTTCTCTTTCCTTGTTCAGAAGCACCATAATTCCCCAAATTGAATTTTAAATGAGACACTGTTCACTGGCCACGGGAAGAGCAAATATATGCATAAATGGACTAAAACCTCTTTTCTCCAGCAATTTGTCTTCACTCTGGCCTGAAATTGTCTTTTAAAGCTGGATAACTGTTTTAATGCAGACTCCAGATGATAGTTAGTGTCTGTGGATTGAATAGCTTAATGGTCACCTGAGGAGAAGTTGATTTTATGGGAGTGCAATGAGAAGGGAAGACAAGATGATCACATCGTTGTCCACTAGTCCTCAGGGAAGGAGATGACCTGGCCATGTCTAGAACATACAGTCACCTCCTTGGAGATCAAATTCAAGATCTCTGAAAAATACTACACACATCAATCTCTACTCCAAGATCTGTGGACTTAGTGACTGTTATCCCTGTCCATTTCATAGATTAAGTCTGAACAGAATTTAAAGAGATTAAGTCATACTTTATTTCCTTTTGTTCTTAAGTAATAGAAACCTAATTTAGAATCCATATTTTTCTAGACCCTTAGCTACTAACTAAATATACCACACCACGAGGTTGCATTTTTTTTTTTTGTATGTGGGTAGAGGTAACTGGGATTGAATCTAGAGGCATTTTACCTCTGAGTTATACCCTAAGCCCTATTTTACTTTTTGTTTTGAAACAGGATCTCCCTAGATTGCTGAGCATCTCACTAAATTGTTGAGGTTGCCCTCAAACCTGTGATCCTCCTGTTTCAGCCTCTCAAGTACTAGGATGACAGGCATACACCACCATGCCCTGCTCTGAGGTAGCATTTCTTAGAGGCATTTATTTGTGGAGACCTACATAAACTGATGGCCAGTAATGCCCAGTGGTTTTGGATAGATGTAAAATAAGCCAAGCATTCCACAAGCACTAAGGGTATCTATGATAAGGTCCTGTTCAGAACAGTATCCTAGTAGCAGCCTTGAAGCCCCGGCTACAAGTTTCCAAGATAACTAAAGCCTGTTGCCTGTTTCATCTTGCCGTGCAAGTGAAGGCTGATCAAGCTGTAGATCAGAAAGAAATTCTGGGTCCCACTCATGCTTTTGTCTCCCAGTGTCAAAAGTGTCCACTCACTCTACTCCACTGACAGGTGTTCCTTTATAGAGAAGCTGATTCCTCTTTCAGAAGTCTCTGTAATCAGGTAAAATGTCCCAGTGGTATATTTACAACTTCATGAAGACTTTAGTTATTTCTACTTTTGCTTTCTTTCATTTATTCATTCATTCACCCAACATCTTTGCTGAGTGCTCACTAGATCCAGGGATGGTGCATGCTCTACCCCTCACTTTGTGTGTTCATTATGTGTACCATGTATTCCAAAAAGCATCTCTCTGAAAACAGCCATTAGCGCTGCCACCGACTTCCTCCACATTTCACAGAAAAATAGATGCTATATTTCAAAGACAGATCAGTTACTTAAGTTTCTTAATGTCTACATCTATAAAAAAAGAGGTGGTTAGAAATGCAGGACTTAGACTACATGGGTAATCAAATGCCTTCTAATCCTAAGGTTCTTGATTCAACGCCTTTGGTTTTAGCTACACTTAACAAATTGTGTAATTCTGCTCAGATTTTAGGACATTAGAGCTTTCATTTGTAAAATTAACAATAACAGCACAATTAGATGCATTTTCTTCCAGGTCTGAAGTTCTGAGATTTAAAATAGTTCTGCTCAACTTTTGCTCCAGATCACCTCTTTGGGGAAGAAGAGAGGCACTGCATCCCTGAGACCCCCACAGGTCTTAAGGAAGTCAGTTTCCTGTCACTGGAGGGCAGAGAATGCATTACATGTCTCTAGGCTGAGTGGCGTGCCTCCTTCTCCTTGTAGATGAGGGGCTAGAGATATGTGTTGCAGCTTCAGATTATTGGGATTGGATCAGGACTTCTCCCTTACTGCAGGTCCCAAGACAAGTTAATTGACCTTAGTTTCTTTATCATAAACCATAGCTGACAGTGATATTTAGAGGGAGATGGTGACAACTCGAGGTCAGAATACTTGTAAAGCATTTGGAGCAGAGCCTGGATCTGAGGGAGTAGTCAACAGTTAGCTGCTCTTATTATGTTAAGCAAGAAAGCGGTTATTCAATTGTTTTTTCAAGTCTGGGAGCCTGTGGACCTAAAGATGAACCCAAGATTGGAAGATTTCTAGGGACACTGGGTCAGATTAGCAGGAGCTGGAAAAGATGTGAACAAAAATGAGAAAGGACTCATTTAAGCTACTGGGAAGATTATGATTGTATGACTTGATTTCCAGAATCAAAAAATAATTCTTTTTTTTTTTTTTTTTTTTAGTACTGGGGAGGGAACCCAGGGGCATTCTACCACTGAGCTACACCTCCCTTCCTATTTTTTATTGTTTTATTTTGAAACAGGGGCTCAATGAGTTGCAAAGGGCCTCACTAAGTTCTTGAGGCTGTCTGAAAAAACCTGGATCCTCCTGTCTCAGCCTCCAAAATGCTGGGATTACAAGCACGTGTCACCACACCTGGCTTTAGTCTTCCTTTTTTTATTTACTCAATCCATTCAGTAGTTGTTTCCTTCATTGTCCCTAGCCTCTCCCTCCTTTCTCTATTTCTTCTGTCTTCTCGTTCTTCTTTCTCATTCTTTTCTTTTTCTTATTGGCCCCTTCCCTTCTTTCCTTCCTTTGATATAAAATGTAGCCTTGAAAAAGGAAAGAGCCAGGACATTGTGGTGGGGATATATAAAAGAAGAAAACTAGGCAAAGTCAGACTCTATTTTGGCCTTCTTTCCTTTTGACTTGGAGCCAGGCTTCTCTTGTGGCTGGGGAAAGGCCAAATAGGCCTGTGACTTATTGATCAAGAATGGAAGAAAAATGGTGTTGGCAGGAGGCAAGGCATACTGCATGCAGATGAGCCTAGGCCTCCTGGTGGGAGGCCTGGAAGAGGAACTCAAACTATTCCAGTGGAAGCCACTGAGCAGGCTCAAGCTGTGGAAGTGAGAAGGGAGAGAAGCTCTGTGTGGCAGGTGTGCAGCCCCCAGAGAATTCAGGGGAGCTCCTCCTTATCTTTCTTGAATGTCATAAATGGGTCTCCTGGTTGGGGTGGGGAAGGGAATTATGGTTTATCCAGGGAAGGAGTGGGGCAGGTCCCAGGAAAAGCTGAGGCCTAATAGTCAGGAAGTACACTGGGATTCACAAACTTTGTCTTTGCCAGCTGAATTTTCCAGCAAAAATTATAAAATATAATTTCTCCAAATAACCTCAAACGTTGCTCCAAATAATACCCATGTTCAGACTGTCATAAAAAGAAGCTTTGTGTTTTGGACTGGGAACAGCTATATAACCATGTGGCTGTGCCCGATGCCGGGAACAGGAATAGGCAGAATGTGACAATCATCCATGTTAGGCAGGGTACATGTTTTACTTGTCTTTTCTTGTCTCGTCCTCCTATACCTCATCTTTCTGATCCTCAAACAACCTTGAGTTGACAGAGTTTTGAATAAAAGGAAAAGACATATACACAAACATGCAAATAGACACACATGCACACACACACATAAAAATGTGATAGCATCAACTCACGGGAAATCTTTTCCATTCTGTAGGTGTTAGAGGGGACCTTGGGAATTCCTCCACAAGTTCTTAACAAAAGCAAGAAGTTTTCTAAAATAACCTGGGTAAGTGACTTTCTCATCTTGTGTTAGTCAGCTTTCTATCACTATAATAAAATACCTAAGACTGTTAACTTACAATGAAGAAAGGTTTATTTTGGCTCAGTGTGGATGAAGTTCCAGTCCATGGTCTAGTACCACTTGATTTTGTCCCTTGGGTTCCAGATAACAATGGCAGGGAGAGTGTAGTAGAGTAAAAACCACTTATATCACAAACTAGAAAGAAAATAAGAGATTGAAAGGGTTGAGTGTCCAAAATCCCTTTCAAGTTTTGAAGTCACTGAATGACTTCCCACAAGATCCCACATTCCAAAGGTTTCATCACCTCTCCATGGTGTCACCATGGAGATCAAACCATTAACACATAGATCTAGGGGATATTCAATATCCAAGCTGTAAAGCACCCTCCCTTAAATGTTTCCATTAACAGGAATCTCACCCCTTTTCACAGGAGCCCATTGTAGTTCGGCAGCTCTAGTGCATTAGGGCATACCTTCAGACCTTGCTTTCCTCTAAGCTCTGGCTTTATGGTTAAGGGGGAAGAGGGGTCAGAACAACCTACTATAACTGTACCACCGTACCTCCAGCACATTTGAGATCTTGGGTCTCTGCTTCTAGCAAGCCTCCTCCTTAATCTTTCCCTCATCTTTCATACTTGTGCAACACCATCACTATTCCCACCTTCCACTCAATGTAAGATTGGGTGTAGGGCAAGTCCCAGAGGATCAGCTGCAACTTCAGGATGGCTGATGCCTTCTTTATATCTACTCTTCCTCGAGGGTAACAGTTCCTTCTATGGAAGTGAAAGGTGTTTATCTACAAAATTATTTTCTATACCTTCTTTGTTATGATTTCTAATTTTCTGTAGGGATTTATACTACATCCCCAGGGAGAGGAATAGAAGTATTCTGGTGGAGGTAGCATCTTAGGTTGTGTGCTCAGTTTCTCTTACCTGTACCACAGCTAAGTAACAAGGCAAGGCCCATTGTCATCAACCCCTCTACCCTGAGTGGGTTAGCTTGGCCTCTTCAGGGTTTCTTGAATTGCCTATAGAAATAGGATAAGTCTTTTTTTTTGGGGGGGGCAGGTTCTTTTCATAAGTATCTGGTATGACTATCCATTTATGACCCCTTAAATTACCTTATTCTATGTATGCATTTAGAAGAAATAATAACCCTAGCTGTAAAAATTAGTCTGTGAAGCCTAGCGTGGTGGTACATGCCTGTAGTCCCAGTAATTGACAGACTTAGACAGGTGGATCTTGAGTTTAAGACCAGCCTCAGCAGCTTAGCAAAACCCTTAGCCACTTATGGAGACCCTGTTTCAAAACAAAAAATTAAAAATGGCTGGGGCTGTAGTTCAGAGGTAGAGTGACCCAGGATTCATCCTCAGTACCCAAACCAAACATATAAAAGCTATCCTATCAGAGCAAAATTTCCAGATTCCCTGTTTCTGACCGTGATCTCTTCCTCACTCTTCCTTCTCTCTTCTTGCTTTGATTTTTTCCCTCACAGTTTCTCAACCAAGATCCTGAGCTTGGAATACCTAACTTTACACCAAAGAACAGTGAGAGGCAGAAGACCAACTCTCTTCCCTTAGCCTTATCTTTGGTGATACTAATAAACCAAATTAGACCCTCTCACCTTTTCACAAGGAAAGCAACATGATCTCAGGGCCTGACCTTCAGTCTACTACTTCTCTACTGTAAATAAAAACAGAGATCAGACCCAGAGTTCACTTTCTTTACTGATATAAAGGAAATGCCTATCTTCTGGTCTTCGTTCTGCCTCATAGAACAGTGCAGACATTATATCCCTCAGGTGTAAAGGTATTTGGCAGAGAACAAGAGCCAGAGGAAATTCAGCCAAGCCTGAGGCAATTTATGTTTTTCACATAACACTTCATCACACACTAGTCTACCATTGGAATTTCAAGTACATATGTGAGAATACCAGTGCCACTCTCAATATCATATATGAGGGGAAAGGGAGTGGGGAGAGAGGAGAGGGGAAGCTCACCAACTGTTGGTGCATGTGTGTCAGTATCACTACAAACTACATTATGATGGGAAACTCTAAGACTATCATGCACCAATAAAAGTACTAAAGTATAAACACAATGTGCAAAAGCACAGGGAAGTTTTGTATTCCCACACAAGCACATTCTCATTGTCCTGGTTGTCAGCAAGTGCGTCTCTGGTAGAAACATTTTCAATGGGCTGAATTTTTACGAATCCCCCCTTTTCCATTTTCTGGACTCCTTGGTAATGAGGAGAGGTCTTGTAATTGCATCAGAGCAAGGGGCCGCACAGCTATCTGAGCAGCTGAGTATTTCACTCCTGCACCAAAGCATTTGAGAGTTTATATGGAAACTGGCTGGGTACTGAGTCACTGCCAGGTCTCAGCTTCTCCAGAGAGGAGAGAAGAACATGAGACTTCATAAGAACAAGAAATAAGTCTGTTTTGTGTTACATCATGAAGATTTCAGGCCGAATTTGTTGGCACAGCACAGCCTAGCTCACTGTGACCAAATCAGTATCATTCTGTAACAGTGCTGGATAAAAAATAAAAAAAATAATAATATTAAAAGCAGCCACTGAGCTTATGCAGTATAGTTCTCCTGAGCTCCACAGTGTGCTTTTGAATTTGAATGCTGAGTCTCAAAAAGCCCACTTGGCCAAAGAAAAGAAGAATGAAGAGAGAGAATATAGGGGCAGGTGTGCTCTTTGGGGATACAGGGAACCTTTGAGTACTCAGAAGCCCGAATTTGTTTTCTGGCACAGTCTCTGCCAGTTCATCTCTGGGATGTGGAGACAAAAGAAAAGCTTTATAGAGAAATGTCATATCCTTAATTTCTAGGCAGACTGAACAGATGCCACTGAAAGTAATGAGAACACTACAAACTTGATATGGAATCTGGAATTGAGAATTTAACAGGCACCATGTATTCTCTGCGGAGACTTCCTGTCTGCATCTGAGATGCAGGTCCCAAGCACTGTTTTGTGGCTCATCAGATACTGCCTTTGCGTAAGAACTAGACAACTTGTGAACTTTCTATTCATAGCTAATAGCTCTCGCGCTCTCTCTCTCTCTCTCTCTCTCTCTCTCTCTCTCTCTCCTTTATTCAGGAATATTTATCAAGCTATGTTTCTATTTCTGTCACCTTTCTAATGCTCTTATTAACTAGTGATTCATAGGTAGCATCCCTAGTGAGGGAAAGCAAACCAGTGTATAAGTAGCACCGATCACAGGCCACTAAATGTGTAAATCACTTTTTGCATGCCCTTTTATTCCCAATAGGAAGCATAGTGAGAGGCAGGTAACCCAGGTTAGAAGGAACAAAGAACTAACTCTCTCTCTCTCTCTCTCTCTCTCTCTCTCTCTCTCTCTCTCTCTTTCTCTCTCTCTCTCTCTCTCTCTCTCTTTCTCTCTCTCTCTCTCTCTCTCTCTCTTTCTCTCTCTCTCTCTCTCTCACACACACACACACACACACACACACACAACACACACACACACACACACACACACACACGGTTCAGAGTCCTGCCCCTGTATTGCTATGTGTGGAACCCAGAGATAATCAAAGAAATAATCTTTCTGAACCTATTGCCATAACGCCTCTAGAGATTGATACTTCTGCAAGGGACTATGATAGGGATGAGGAACTTTGTGAAACTGTGGAGTACTGTCCCAGGTACATATGAGGGACTCATTAGCAATCTTTCTAACAATCCCATGAGAAAGAGCTTGTTATTCCATTTTACAGATGAATTATGCCTTGCAGATACAAAATAACTCACCCTAAGTCATTTACCCCTGGATGTTAAATCTAGGATTGTCTTAATGTGACTTTAGTGTTGTTTGGATGATAGAGAATTTATGGAAGAGACTATACATCCTTAAATTCTGAAATATCAATCACTTAACCCTCTAAAGAAAAAGTATATCATATCATGAATTAAAAAAAAGAATACAGAAGTTTCACATACCAGACATTTTTGACACATAGAAAGTATTCAAGGACTCTACACAAGTAAAGTGAACACTGTATATAGCAGAGAGAAAATATTTTATATCTCAATTCACTTTTTTGTATTAAAAAGGAGAAACATAGTGCATGGCAGTGCGTGTCTGTAATCCCAGGGCTTGGGAGGATGAGACAAGAGGATGGCGGATTTGCAACCAACCTCAGGAACTTAGGCCCTCAGCAATTTAGTGAGACCTCATTTCAACAAACAAGCAAACAAAACAAAACAAAAATCAGAAAACTGGGGATGGGAGTGTAGAACACCCCTGAATTCAATCTCTTGTACCAACAAATGAGACAATGAATACACATGTAGTTCAATCTCTGCTGTCTAGTGAGACTAGAAACAGAGAGAAGGAACTTTATTTTATGGACTGATTGTTTTTCCCCAAGGAAAATGGTAGTGGGAGTGTTACTCAACAGCTTCACAAGCTGTTGCAGCCCAACTGTGATCCAGAAGGAACATGGTCCCATCCTCTCCAGGAGGCCTGAAAGTTTGTGCTTGCTGGGTATCAAAGCATGGAGCACCCCAGGGGGACACACTGTGGTTTGCACAGTGTAGAAGGAGGTAGTAAATTCCAGGAATCAGTGAATTCCTTCTGGGTGACCACAAACAATCTGATATTTTACTACAAAGAGCAGAGCATTCTATTTCGATTAAATCAGAATGGTTCTATGTACCATGGAGTATTTTATTGCCTCTGTCTTTAATGTCTGCCTAATAAAATCACACATTTAATTATTTAAAGCAGCCAAGAACCAAATGGGGGGATTTGCTGACCCAGTACTTAAGGCTTAAAAATCCAATCAGTCTGTCTTTCATTGCTAGCAGATCAAACCCAGGGTGACGGTGATGAAAACTATTGGACATTTTAGAATAATTTTGAAGCGCCGAGAGACTTGGCTCACTGAATCTCATTACACCTGAATAGAATGAATCTCATTATTGATGTTATCACAATTGACATTTCCCCAGGTTTTCATCTATTCCATCTCCAGATTCATTGCCTTTTCAAATTGTTAATGTAGTAATATACTGAGTTTTGGCAATTTCTACTGAGATTTTGATCTGTATAATAATTTTCAGAAATGCTATGAATTAACCCATTGCCTACTTGCTGTTAAATCAGCCTGGGAGGACAGACAGTGAGACTTGTAGAGTTTTTGCAGTTTCTACAAGATGTCCAGCTTTCCTAAAGCAGGACATGCATTTCACTTATGTTGCTATCAACGTGATTTACATTGTGATTTGAGACTATAATGCACCAATAAAAGCACATTAAAAATATAACTGTATGATCAATGAAGATAGGCACATGTATATAAGCAGACTGACAAACTTGGAATTGACTGTTTCCATGATTTAAAATTTATTTTATACATAAACATAACTTTTTATAGAAGTATGCCAGTTTTTTGTAAGTTTCTCTTAATTATAATTTTACCATCAAAGCAATATTTCCTTTCACTTTTTTTTACAAATATATACATAAAAGTACTCCACTGTATCTAAATGCAATTTGACTTTTTCTAAGTTGGCATTTTCATTAAATTATCTCCCCTGATGTTAAAGGAATTTTATTTCACCAAAGCTCAGTGAGAGTTCAAACAAACTGTGTTATAAAAATGTAGTTGATGGAAAATGACATCATTTGGTATGTAATTAAAACAAAATGCTGTATAGTGATTCTGTTTCTTTTCGTTATTAATATGTTCAATTATACTGGAGTCCAACTAAGTGCTAACAACTAATCAGCCTGAATTTTAGAAGTAATATTGGATAGGAAAATTATGTGGTTTGCTAGTTATGGAGATAACAGGATGCTGGGACAGCAAGAATGATAGATAATGTAATTATGCTTCTTACTATTGCTTAGCATTTTGGACATTACTCTCTCTTTTCTACTCACAAATTACTTATGATCATACATACTAGAACTCTATACTCATGCCCTGTGTTTCAGCTAAATAAAGTACACTATATTTTTTTGAATCTAGTCTTTTATTTATTTTTATTTATGTATTGGTGCTAGGGGTTGAGCCCAGGGGCAATCTACCTCTGAGTTACACCCAGCCCTTTTAACTTGTGTATTTATTTTTAATTAATAATATACATTTTTTGGGTTCCTGGAAACCCTTCTTCCTCCCGGCTACACTCCCAGACCTATTTTATATTATTTTTATTTGGAAACAGGGTCTCTTAAGCTAGGGAGGCTGACTTCGAACCCATGCGATCCTCCTGTCTCTGCCTCCCAAGCGCAGGGAATACAAGTGTGCGCCACCACTTCTGGCTAACTTTATTTTTTAGTTTGGTAGTTTGGTTTCCTTTCTTTTGGGCAGATACCCAGAAGTGGTATTGCTGGATCGAATGGTAGATTTGTTCCCATTCTTCTGAGGGTTCTCAATACTGTTTTCCAAAATGGTTGCACTAATTTGCAATCCCATCAACAGTGTTTTAGAGTTTCCTCTTCTCCACATCCTCACTAGTGTTTGTTATTGTTCATGTTTGGAATGATTGCCATTCTAGTTGGAGTTAGGAGAACTCTCAGGGTAGTTTTGATTTTCATCTCTCTGATTGCCAATGATATTGAGCATTTTTTCATGCATTTATTGGCCATTTGAATTTCTTTTTTCGTGAAATGTCTATTTAGTTTGCTTGCCCATTTTTTGATTGGATGATTTGGTTTTTTTTTAGTGTTGAGTTTCTTGAGTTCTCTATATATTCTAGATATTAGTCCTCTATCGGAGGGGTAGGTGGCAAAATTCTTCCAATCTGTTGGCTCTCTTCCATTCTCATGAATAGGCAGTATAAATATTATCAAAATGGCCATACTTCCAAAAGCAATCTATAGATTCAATGCAATGCCCATTAAACTACCAAGATCATTCCTCACAGACATAGAAAAATCAGTCCTTAAATTTATCTGGAATAACAAAAGGCTCAGAATAGCCAAAATAGTTCTCAGCAATAAAAACCATGCAGGAGGAATCATAATACTTGACTTTAAACTATACTACAAAGCCATTGTAATAAAAACAGCATGGTACTGGCACAAAAACAGATATATAGACTAATGGAGCAGAATAGAAGACCCAGAAAGAAGTCCACACACTTTCAGCCAATTGATTTTTGACAAAGGGGCCAAAAACATACACTGGAAAAAAGATAGCCTCTTCAACAAATGGTGTTGGAAAAACTGGTTAACCATATGCAGAAAATTGGAAATTAATCCCACTTTCTCACCCTGCACAAGAGTCAATTCAAGATGGATCAAAGACTTGGAAATTAGACCAGAGACCTTGAGGCTCCTTGAAGAGGGCATAGGTCCAACACTGCAACACATATGCACAGATAAAAACTTTCTCAACTTTATTTTTTAAATTGAAACGCTATCGCTAATTTGTGGAGGCTGTTTTCAAACCCGTGCTCCTCTTGTCTAAACCTCCTGAGTACTAAGAATATAATCTTGTGCCACCATGCAGGCTTGCCCTTTTCTTTTTAAATTCAGCTTTGCCTAACTATTAGATATTATTTGCATGTTCTCTTACTATTCTTATCATATTATTCTATAATAATTGTTCTCAAAATGTGGTTCCCTGATGAGCAATATCAGCTGAAGCAGGGTACCTGGAAACTTGTTAGAAATATAAATTATCTGGCTCCACCCTGACCTATCAAGACCCACTGCATCAACTGCTCTGAGGGTAGAGCCCCAAATATGCAAATGAAGCCCTCTGGTTAATTCAGGCTAAAGTTTGAGAACTATGGCTCTTCTACACATTTTGACTCCTCTTTTTACTTCATCCTGTATGCCTTCTGTTTCCTCTTTGATGCCTAGTAAAACATTGTTTTTGTCCCACTTACAATGCCTGCTTTGGTTTTGCCCTTCTCTGAATTTTTGCTAAATTAAATATATGCTTATATGCTTAAATACATACATACATTTTAAGACAAATATCCATTAAATATTTATACTTACTTGATATACCCAACTATACCAGCTGGAAATGGATACAATTATCCTCTCTCCAATGATACAAGTCTCAGTAGCCAGGTACTGTCTTTATAATTTACTGACATATATCCTAGTAGTTGGTGCCTAGTGAATAATTTACTGCCTTCCAAATCTTATCTCTAACATATATCCTCTACTAACTCAGATTCAATTTTGCCTCTGAAACTTCTGAAGGTCTTTCAACTCTCACCATCTCTACTCTACAACTCCAGCTAAGTCTTCTCAAGAACTTCCCCATCAGAATTTATCTGAATTTCCCTTTTTAGCAGTGATGGGGTATCTTAGAGGATATTAACCTACCCAGCAAGATGCACTGAAAAGCTGCAGAAAGTGATTAAAATAAGTAGCTTCAAGGTATTAGAGAACTACCAAGGCATCTGAAGAGAAGGGTTAAATCTCAGAAAAAGAAAACACACAGTGCTACAGAGTTGGTTGAATGTGACATTTAACTGTTTTTCCTTAAACACCATTGATTTCCAACACTTGCAAACCCAGAAAACAAAATGCCAAGAAGTAACTTGCTGCAAAAGAACTAAGAAGTTCAGAGGAGCATTCGGATAGTCTCCTGGAACTGTAGAGTTAGGAGAAAAACGTGAGTCAAAGTATAGGACAAGCCAGGCGTAATACAGAATAATCCCTGTGCTTGGAAGGCAGAGATAGGAGGATCGCGCAGGTTCGAAGCCAGCCGCCCTGGCTTAAGAGACCCTGTTTCCAAAAATAAAAAAAGTATAAAATAGGTCTGGGAGTGTAGCCCGGAAGTAGAAGGGCTTCCAGGAACCCATGTACCCCCCCCCCAAAAAAAGGATAAAAGGCAAGTATAGGAAAGTAAAGCCAACACCCCAAATTTCTTGTCTCCTGAGGCACTTGCCAATCACAAAAATCATGGACTTTTATTTGAGAAATTCAATAGAAAGAGGTAGCTGGATAGTCAAGAATCTAATTGGAGTTTTTCTCAGTCTACAGTATAAACAAAAATATTGAAATTCATGGATCATCAGAGAAAAGCAATCCTGATAACTGAGCTTTTAGTTGAGTCCTCTGAAATATTACATCATGGGCGTAAAACAAAACCAAAAATAGACCAGAACTTACATGACTGAGACTAAACTTTGAAATAATTCAATCCTTGATTCCATTAAGGTGACTTTCTCCTTGTCTAGTTTCTGGACAAAAACACTTATCTAGAACTTCTAGACTTTATATTGTTGTAAACTTAATACATTTAAAATAAAAAGCTCATCAATAAAAAGAAACAAAAAGGTAAAAGAAACAGGTACCTTTAAAATAGAATCAATTTGTCTTAATCTGCTTTCTCAGCAGATGGTGAGGTAAAAATGTTATTAAGAAACCATAAATCTTTTAAAAAGAAAGTAACTAGAAATTTCAGGGCAACAATGCCATAATAAAAATTAAGGGAATATATTATTTTAATACCAGATTTGACAAAAATAGAAAGGATTAGTGATCTCTAATGCAGATCCACTGCATAAACAAAAGAAAAAAACACAGAGAACCATAGGTGGGCAAATAAGGTGACCTAACTGAGAAGGATGGGAGGGGGAAGAGAAAAATTCCCTAATGTACATGATGTACATCCACAAACATATCAATCACTAAGCCAAACATGAGAAGGAAGAAGGGGAGGGAATGGGAGGGAATTGGGGAAGGGCTAAATAAGTGATTTTTGCATGTATGCCTCTATCGTTTTGTAACCCATTAAGATGTATGACTACAATGCACAATAAAAAATTAAAATTTAGAAAGGTGTTCAAAAGACATTTTTCATATAGGGAAGAGGTCTAAACAACATGGCTCTGTAGTAGTAGAGAGGACAGGAGAACTTTACTATTCTTTACTGCTTGAAGAATAAATACAGAGCATTTTTTTTTAAACAACATGTTTAAAGAAGATATATGAAGCCCAAGCAAAGGTAAAAATATTGGGAAACAAAGACAACTATACAATCTTAAAGTAGCCAGAGAAACTTTATTTTATTCATTTATTTACATATATATATATATGTATATATATATATTTACTTATTTTTTATTATGATTTCTTTCTTCATATATTTGCATATTTATTTAAGTTGTTTTACTATCAAAGAAAGAACTGTAAGAATTACAACTGATAAACCAACAGAGAAAATAAAAGCTGAAAGATAATATAAAGGCCTAAAATAATCATCAGGGCATAATCCAATGCCCTGCCCAATATTATTTTGAAAACTAAAGTTAAATATGGCTGTTTTAGGTAAAAAAAAATTATGGAAATAATTGATAACAGATATACACTTGAATACTAAGATATGGTTTGCACCACATTCTTCAAATTCTTCTAGGCATGTTTTGATTGAGGTGGAGGATGTATTGGTAGTTTCTCAATCACCTATTTCACTCTTGGGTTTAGATTCCCCCTATGAAACTACTCCTAAGAGAGTCTTCCCTCCACCCTACCTCCTTTCCTCTCTCTTCCTCTCTTCTTTCTTCCTCTTTCTTCCTCTCTTTATATTTTCTCCTTCCTTCCTTCCTTCCTTCCTTCCTTCCTTCCTTCCTTCCTTCCTTCCTTCCTCTCTTTCTTTCCTTCCTTCTTTTTTGCTCTACCTGTGAGGTACATTGTCAGTCCCATATTATTTTTAATTTCAAAACAAGGTCTCACTAAATTATTGCACACTGGCTTTGAACTTGAACTTGCGATCCTCCTGTCTTGGCATCACAAGTACAGATGTGCACAACCACACCTGGCTGAGAGAACTTAATTTCTATGATATTACTTTCTCCCAGTGCTGGTGACCTGCCCTTACTTTGACCTAGTTCTTGCTGATGGGAGAGTGGGGTGGCATTCTCCATTTCTGGGGTATCAAACAGGGCTTTGTCAATGATTTTTTCCCCCACTAGGGATAGAGCTCTGTCACTGTTAGTCCCGGTTGCCCTAGTGGCACTTTAATTGTTATAATTTTTTTTTAACCAAAATTCAATGAGTTGAAATTATTTAAAATATATTATCTGGCTTCACTGGTGTTGATCTAAAAATAGAGTTATTTCTAAAAGAGTTATCACAGATTTTATTCATTATCTGAGTGAGCCTGGAGTGAAACATACCAAGAGCTGTGTGCATTAGTGTTTTAGTGTATTGTAACTATTTATCATACTGAAGTATAGAGTGGTAGAAATAACTCTAAAATTCTAACCAGAGCATCCCAGTTGTTCCCTGGCTAAATTTTGCATAACTCCAACCTGTACCTCCTTTACTTGACCTTTTTTCTGTATTTTCTCTTGTCAGGTCATTTGTAAAAACACTTGGCAATAAATTTAGGGACCCACTTGGATGATCCAAAATGATGTCATGTTGGGATCCTTAGTTACATCTGCAACTTCCTTTTCCAAAGAAAATTAATTTTCAATTGTGTACGTGTTCAAATGTGGACATATCTATTGTAGGAGAGTCATTATTTTGTCATGAAGAAAGCAAGGCTGATGAAAAGAAAGGAACAAAAGAGAATTAAAAAAGAACAAAAAAAAGATGCAAATTGCCAACACCAGAAAGTTAAAGTAATGTTGCACTTTATATATTTAAAATACTGGGAAGATAAGAAATCACAAAAATTAGCCGGGTGTGGTGGCGTACACTTGTAATCCCAGCATCTGGGAGGCTGATACAAAAGGATCGCAGTTCATAGACAGCCTCAGCTACTTAGTGAGGCCCTTTGCAACTCAGTGAGATCCTGTTTCTAAAATAAAGAATAAAAAATAGGACTGGGGATATAGCTCAGCAGTAGAATGCCCCTGGGTTTCATCCCCAGTTCCACAAAAATATCACAAAAATAAAAAGATACTTCATCACTGTTTGCTGATATTTGAAAAGGTTGATGACGTAGAAAATTTTTCTTAGAAAATTTGCTTTCCCAAACTGACATAATGGATATAAAAAGAAATTAAAAAGCTGTTAGTCTGCCGAGGGGTTAGGCCGATGCTGGGGCCAGTGAGGCCAGCATTTGAGCCTGCCGTGAGGCATGGCCGGTGCTGGTGCCTCTGAGGCCAGGATCGGAGCTTGCCGAGGGGTTAGGCCGGTGCTGGGGCCAGCGAGGCCGGCATCAGAGCCTGCCATGAGGCAAGGCCAGTGCTGGCGCCTCCAAGGCCGGGATCGGAGCCTGCCTTGAGGCAAGGCCGGTACTGGGGCCTCCGAGGCCAGGATAAGAGCCTGCCGAGGAGTTAGGCCAATGCTGGGGCCAGCAAGGCTGGCATTGGAGCCTGCCATGAGGCATGGCCAGTGCTGGGGCCTCCGAGGCCAGGATCGGAGCCTGCCGAGGGGTTAGGCTGGTGCTGGGGCCAGCGAGGCTGGCATCAGAGCCTGCCGTGAGGCAAGGCCGGTACTGGGGCCTCCGAGGCTGGGATTGGAGCCTGCCGAGGGGTTGCTAAAGCTGGGGCCAGTGAGGCCGGCATCGGAGCCTGCCGTGAGGTAAGGCCGGTACTTGGGCCTCCGAGGCTGGGATTGGAGCCTGCCGAGGGGTGAGGCCGATGCTGGGGCCAGCGAGGCAGGCATTGGAGCCTGCCGTGAGGCAAGGCTGGTGCTGAGGCCTCCGAGGCCGGGATTGGAGCCTGCCTTGAGGCAAGGCCGGTACTGGGGCCTCCGAGGCCAGGATAAGAGCCTGCCGAGGGGTTAGGCCGGTGCTGGGGTCAGCGAGGCTGGCATCAGAGCCTGCCATGAGGCATGGCCGGTACTGGGGCCTCCAAGGCCGGGATAAGAGCCTGCTGAGGGGTTAGGCCGGTGCTGGGGCCAGCGAGGCAGGCATCGGAGCCTTCCATGAGGCAAGGCCAGTACTGGGGCCTCTGAGGCCAGGATAACAGCCTACCGAAGGGTTAGGCTGGTGCTGGGGCCAGTGAGGCCAGCATCGGAGCCTGCTGTGAGGTGAGGCCAGCATCAGAGCCTGCCGTGAGGCATGGCCAGTGCTGGGAACTCCGAGGCCTGGATTGGAATCCTGCCAAGGGGTTAGGCTGGTGCAGGGGCCAATGGCCAGCATCGGAGCCTGCCATGAGGCAAGGCCACTCCTGCGGCCTCCAAGGCCAGGATCGAAGCCAGCTGAGGGGTTAGGCCGGTGTAGGGGCCAGTGAGACCAGAACCGGGGCCTCCCATGAGGCAAGGCCGCTGCTTGAGCTAGCGAGGTCTGGATCAGTCCACTGAGTAGCCAGGCCACTACTGGGGACGTCAAGAGTGGGATCGGTACTTGCAACGCAGCATGCACAGAGAAATATCACAGAAAATATAAATCAGACGCTTCTCTTAATCAGCAATAACTAGGAGGAAAAGGGCAACAGGAAGAGGTTGAGCTATAGAAAGGACCCTATAGTGAAGCAACTAATGTGACCAATCAGAGGGTATGTAATACTGGAGGACGGAGCCTCTTTAAAACGCAGGAGGTACATAAACAAATGTATCAAAGTAAATCACCAAAGAAGCTTGGGATGGAGGGGAGGGGGAGGGCTAATTGGATGATGTGTGCTTGTATATCCTCTCAAGTCTTGTACTCCAATGTGATTGATATATGACTACAATGCACCAATTAAAAAATAAATTAATTTTAAAAAATAAAAAATAAAGTACCCATTCAAGTAAAAAAAAAAAGCTGTTAGTCCTCTAAGTTTTAATAAAATTTAATTTTTAGTTAAAATCTCTCTCACATGCAAAAATCTTCTAGTACATGTGCTTTCAAGGGTCATTTGCCCCCAAATATTTACTGCAAGAAGAGTACTAAAAGTACTAATTTAACTTAAATACTTACAGATAGAAAACAGTTCTTGTATTAATGACAGAATTATTCAAAAAGAATACTAACAAGACAATTTTTTCATAATAAAAGATGCAAAAATCTTTATCATAATCTTTTTTTTTTTCCACTTGTACTGGGAATGGAACCCAGAGGTGCTCTACCACCTACCACTGAGATACACCTTGTCCTTTTATTTTATTTTATTTTTTAAACAAGTTCTTATTAAGTAACCAAAGCTAACCTTGAACTTTTGATCCTCCTGTCTTAAGCCTCCCAAGTACTAGGATTATAGATATATGTCATTGTACCCAGTTTCTAACAGAATCTTAACAAATTGACTCTATGTATTAAAAGGGTAATCAAAAGTGTCTGAGTTTACAGAGTACCCTGGAGGGAGGGAAATGGGTAGGCATGAGGGGACACCAATTGCTGTGTACGTGTATGTCATTGTCAACATGATATACATTATGATGTGCATAGAGTATAATGTACCAATAAAACCACAAAAATTAGTGAAATATCATTTTGAGAATAAAGTAGAAAAACCATATGATCATCCCATTAGCTAAGAAGAAAAAAAGTGTCTCTTGCCTGCTTGAGATGCCCCATGTTCTCCCTTGAACATATATCCCACTTTCTCCAAATAAGCCTCTGTCCTTGTCTCTGCAAAAAAATAAAAAAGTGATAAAATTCAATACTCTTTAGTTATAAAACTGAAAAAAAAGTCAGGCATGGTAATGAACTTTTAGATAAAGAATATCTATAGAAATTCTATAGCAAACATTGCATGGATGAAAATATTAAAATAATTACCAGAGAAATGAAGACTGATAAAAAATTTTTTTCTGGCTGGGCATGGTGGCGCACACTTGTAATCCCTGCGCTTTGGAGACGGAGACTGGAGGATTGCACAGGTTCGAAGCCAGCCACGCTGACTTAAGAGACCCTGTTTTCAATTTTTTAAAAAAAGTATAAAATAGGTCTGTGAATGTAGCCCAGAGTTAGAAGGGTTTCCAGGAACCCTAGTAACACACACACATACACACACACACACACACACACACACACACACACACACACACAATGTTTGTTTCTGTCCTTATGCAAATTCATTCTGCAGGCCCCAATTAGTGAAACAACATTAAAAAAATAAATCTAAGGTATAAAGATTGGAAAGAGCATGGTGACACATTCCACTGGGATTACTTTTAATTTAGGAGACTAAAACAGAAAGATTGTAGGTTCAAGACCACCCTCAGCAACTTTCCTAGGTTCTTCAGCAAATAAGTGAGATAATATTTTAAAATAAAGCATAAAATAGCATGTTGCGTAGAGGTAGAATGCTCCTGTGTTCAATACCTAGTAGCAAAAGAAAAACAACAAAAAAATTGGAAAGACTAAAAATTATCATTATTTACCAAAGAACCAGTGATGCATGTTATAGGTTTGAGTCCTCAACAAATTCATTTGTTGAAACCTTAACACCAATGTGACTATAATTTAGAGATAGGGTCTTTAAGGAAGTAATTCAGATTAAATGGGGTCATAAAGGTGGGGGTCTTAATCTTATATGCACTCTTTACCAGTTTTTCTTTCTCTGCAGCAGTAATCTGATTTATATGAACTGCATCAGTCTTTTGTAATAATTTTAATCATCTTATTATTTTTATATAATGCCTTACTGAGTTGGTGCTAATACTTAAAAACTTTCTTACTCATGACCATTAGCCATTAACAGTGTATCTCAAATTGTTTTTCTATCATTACAGTATATAAAGATAATGTAATTTAAATGATTTTTTAAAGAGTGCTATAGGACAAAATTGAACACAGCAAAGCTACATGCCTCTAGGTCCCATATCATATATTACTGGAGAGCCAACCTTTATCAAACACCTGCTCTCATTCATTTTGAATGATGGTTAGAGTTGTGCTTGCTATAAAACTATAATTACATCTGTTTACCTATGTTTATACTAAGAGATTATCATCTGGATACAGTGATGTGGTGAAAATGGGGTGTGTAGTACATGTGTAAAATAGGTGGAGAGGTGGGTGTGGTGCCATGTGCCTGTAATCCCATATTTGAGAGGGAAGCTGAGAGAAGAGGATCTCAGGTTCAAAGCCATCCTCAGTAACTTAGTGAGACCCTGCTTTAAAATGAAAAATAAAAAAGGACTGATAGTATAGGTCCTGGGATCAATCTCCAATACTGCCCCCTTAAAAATAAAAGATAGGTGGAAAGTTAGTAAAAAAAAAAATTAAAAGGCTGAAAATTTTTTAAAATTTCCATATGAATTAGGAATTTTTTAGCTCTTTTTTTTCCTAGTTCTGGAGTGTCACAAGTTAATTGATTCAAACAAAATATGAAGTTCACTGCCATGCTGCCGGGATGTGATTAGTGAAAAGCAACGTTTCAGCAAGTTTGCCAGCTGGTCTGTTACCCTTGGCTTCCTACAGTTCACTCAGTCCCAAGCCAAGAGTCTGCCAAGAGAGCTGCTGGAGATGCATGGATGGATTCTGCTTTACTTGTTTAATTTGCCTCTGTGAAGATAAAGAGCCACAAGTTCCCAAGAGGCCCTCCCTACTTCCTTCAGCCTAAGACAGGGTACACTATGGTTTCCAAAAAAAAAAAAAAAAAAAAAAAACAAAACCTCTTTTTCTTCAACCACAGAAAATATTTTATGTTACCATTTTCTTGTTGTGGAAAAAATACTCCTAATTGCTTTTACAATATTAAAAAATGTATGTTAGAAATCTTTTCTTAAAAACAAACTTAGAGTAAGCCGGGCATGGTGGCGCACACTTGTTGTAATCCCAGCATTTGGGAGGCTGAGACCAGAGGATTGTGGTTCACAGACAGCTTCAGCTACTTAATGAGGCCCTGTTTCAAAATAAAGAATAAAAATTAGGTTTGGGGGTGTATCTTGGAGGTTAAATGCTCCTGCGTTTCATCCCCAAACCCACACACACACACACACACACACACACAAAATAAATAAATAAAAATAAAAATAAATAAAAATAAAAACTTATAAATACCCAATTCTATTTGTTTTGTTTAGTCTAAATATGTTGCCTTATAAAAGGACTGACCTCTTGATAGAAGAACTCAGAGTATAATGTATATATGTATAGAGGGTGTATGTGTGTGTATGTATGTGTGTGAAAGTGTGTATGTATATTTGTGTGTTTGTTGAGGAAAACAATGGTGACTGTGGGATGCAGGCATTTCAGAAGCCAAAACAAACAAAAATCAACTACTGAGAAGACAGCTCCTTGGCAAGAAAAAAAAAAAAACAGTGATGATATTTACAAATGAAAACATGAAAAAGGGAATCATGGCAGAAGAATATACAATACTCAGATCACAAATCTACAACAAAAAAATACGAGCACATGACTAACCTGGTGTGGTGGCCAGCGCCATCTTGGGCCACCGGCCGGAACTGCGACTGCCTGCTCCTCAGCCCTAAGAAATTCCAGCAATTAAACCAAGGACAGAAAGTGCAGAAATTAAACCAAGTGCAGAAAGCAGTGGCAGAGCTCCAACATCTTAAGTGACCAACACCACACTTCAGGGACTGAGAAGAAGATTCAAAAGCCCATGCACTCACCAGAAGCCGGCATCTGAAGCAATACACTGTGTAGAGACCTGGGCCCACAGGACATTAAGGTAACTGCCACTCAGAGCAGCCACAGAGACCCTGAAGGGGTAAGATCTGGCAGCCCAATCCTGAAGTGGTCAGGTTAGAGCCACAAACACAGGAAAGGCCCATAGTGCCCAGGGCGCAGTATTGGCACAGGGTCACAAGAGGTCATCCCCAGATTACACTGAACACCCTCCACCAGTCCAGGTTGGGAGGTATAGGCTCAGAGCCAGAAGGTACAGAGCCAAGGGCTGAAAGTGCAGAACCCAGCCCAGAAAGCACAGAGCCAAGGGCCTGAAAGTGTAGAACTGAGGGCCTGAAAGCAAAGAGGACAGGGCCTGAGATCACAGAGGCAAGGTTGGGGAGTGCAGAGTCCAGTGTGGAGCCCAAGGCTGCACAGTTCAGAGCCCAGGGTTGGAGAGCTGGAGCTCAGGGCCAGAGCGTGTGGATCTAGGGCCAAAGGCACAGGGCCCAGGACCAGAGCGTAGAGCCCAGGGATGGAAAATGCAGAGCCAAGGGCCAGAAAAAAAAGAACCCTGCACATAGATGGAACTCACTTACAGTGACATCTGCCACCCTGCCACCTGAACACAAAGCAGTCAAAGATGAGAGAGGAGCACAAACACTCATAAAGTGGGTTGAAAAGCTGACAATAGGTTATGAGCTAATGAGAGACATTGAAACATACTCCAGAATCTAATACAGCAAACAGACATTATTTAAGCCCTGTATATGGAAATTAGTAGTACTATTTTTTCTTTGCTTTTTGATTATTTTTTGACTTTATTTTATAATTATTAGTTTTTGTTCCTTGTTTTGTTATTATATGCATGTTTGTTTGCTCCCTCTCTCATTCCTTTTATGAGGTTCCTCCCTCTATCCTATCTACTTTCCTTGTAAAACCTTTCTTTCTCTGTATTTCCTTCTTTTATACTCCAGCTATTTTATATCTCCATACCTAAATACTCTATACTAACTACAAGACTCCTACTATAAAACTATCTCTCATTCTCAACCAGACACTAACTTATTATACTGAATTCTTATTCAACTTAATGATATTATCTAATTTACTCTACTCCTATACCAATCATCCCAGCCCTTCCTCTCCCCAACTGACCCTCACCATTGAACAAAACACTGCTTACCCATACATGAACCTGCTGACACCTCTAAATCCCTACTGCTAAGATTGGATAGAACAGGTTATCCACAGACTCACACATTAAAAAAAGAAGACAACAGAAACAAAAACCCAAGGATTCTGAAAATATAAGAATGAGGAACAGTGAGGAAATAAGGGAAATCATGAATACTGACCTATAAAAAAATGAAAGAGGGAAGCCAGGCATGGTGGCATATGCTTGTAATCCCAGCATTCAGGAGGCTGTGACCGGAAGATCAGGGTTCACGGACAGCCTCAGCTACTTAGCGAGGCTCTTCACAACTCAGTGAGACCCTGTTTCAAAAATAAAAAGACTAAGAAGTAGGGCTGGGGGTATAGCTCGGAGGTACAATGCCTTTGGGTTTCATCCCCAGTACTGCAAAAAAAAAAAAAAAAAAAGGAGAATTTTGAATCTTGATCTTCAATATGATAAAAGACCTCATGGCAGATGTACAAGAAATGAAAGAGGAAATAGAGAAATTAAGAAAGAATTTAAAAGGGGCCTGTTTGTAGCATTGAGTGCCCACATAAGAACAGAGAGACACCAAGTAAACCACCTAATGATACATCTCAAGGACCTAGAGAAACAACAACAGTCTAATCCCAAAGCTAGCCAAAGGCAGGAAATAATTAAAATCAGAGCATCAGAGCAGAAATAAATGAAATAAATAATAAAATAAGAAACAAAAGGATCGACAAAACAAAAAGTTGGTTCTTTGAAAAAGATTAATAAGATTGACAAAATTCTGGGCAACCTAACCACAGGAAAGAAAAAAATCAACCCACATCATTAAAATCAGAAACGAAAAAGGAGATATCACCACAGACAGTAAAGAAATTCAAAGGATTATCAGAAATTATTTGAGATTGTATACTCCAATAGACTGGAAAACATAGAAGAAACTGATAGATTTCTAAGCACATATAACCTACTTAAATTGAACTAAGAGGACATAGCAAGCCTAAACCAACTAATAGCAAACAAAGAAATAAAAAAAGCAATACAAATTCTACCATCAAAGAAAACCCAGGCCCAGACAAGTTTCCAGCTGAATTCTACAAAACTTTCAGAGAAGAAATAATCCTAATACTTCGGAACTTGCTCTGGGAAATTGAAAGAGATAAAATTATTCCAAACTGCTTCTGTGAAGCCAGTATCACATTAAGGCTAAAATCAAATAAAGATCCCTCCAGAAAAGAAGCTACAGACCAGTATCTTTGATGAACATAGATACAAAAATTCTAAACAAAATAATAGCTATACATATTCAAAACCATATCAAGAGAATTGTACATCATGACCAAGTAGGTTTTATCCCAGAAAAGCAAGCCTGATTAAACAAATGCAAATCAATACACGTTTTTCACTACATAATAGAACTAAGAACAAAAAACACATGATCATATCAATAAATGCTGAATGAGCATTTGACAAAATCTAACACCCATTTATGTTAAAAGCACTGCAGAAAATTGGAATAGAAGGAATGTATCTCAAGATCATTAAAGCAATACACAATAAACCCAAAGCCAACAACATATTGAATGGGGGAAGACTGCAAGAATTCCCCCTAAAATCAAGAATAAGACAGTGATGCCCACTCTCACCACTACTTTTCAATATAGTCTTTGAAACTTTTGCCACAGCAAAAAGACAAGAGAAGAATATAAAAGGAATTCAAATCAGAAAAGAGGAACTAAAATTATCTTGTTTGCAGATAATATGATCCTATATCTAGAAGACCAAAAAATACTCAACCAAAAAACTAAAGCTGATTAACCAGTTCAGCAAGTGGTGGGATACAAAATCAACCTAAAGAAATCAGTTGCTTTTCTATATGCCAACAATGAATCCATGAAGAAAGAAATAAAGAAAAAAATTCTACTCACAATAACCTTATAACCAATAAAATACCTAGGAATAAACCTAACCAAAGATGTAAAAGACCTCTACAATGAAAACATTAAAGAAAGAAACTGAAGAAGACCCTGGAGGA
The DNA here is from genome assembly GCF_963383645.1 of Muscardinus avellanarius. Taxonomy (NCBI): domain Eukaryota; kingdom Metazoa; phylum Chordata; class Mammalia; order Rodentia; family Gliridae; genus Muscardinus; species Muscardinus avellanarius. Next base: position 203,463,996 of record NC_137786.1, on the reverse strand, counting down.
TGGAAAGATCTCCTTTGCTCATGAATAGGCAGAAGAAATATTATCAAAATAGCCATTGTGCCAAAAGTGATCTACAGATTCAATGTAATTTCTATCAATATGCCAACAACATCTTCATAGACCTAGAAAACCCAGTCAGGAATTTCATATGAGAAAGAAAAGACCCAGAATAGCCAAAACAATTCTCAGCAATAAAAACCATGCAGTAGGTATCATAATCCCTGACTTCAAATTATACTACAGAGCAATAGTAGTTAAAACAGCATGGTATTGGCACAATAAAAGGCACATAGACCAATGGAACAGCATAGAAGATACAGAAACAAGCCGAGCGTGGTGATGCATGTTTGTAATCCCTGCATTTGGGAGGCTGAGACAGGAGGATCATGCAGGTGTGAAGCCAGCCTCAGCTACTTCGTGAGGCTCTCAGAAACTTAGTGAGACCCTGTTTCCAAATAAAATATAAATAGGTCTGGGAGTATAGCCTGGAGGTAGAAAGCCACTGGGTTCCACCCCCAGGACAAAAAAAAAAAAAAAAGAGAGAGAAACCCACACACTTATAGTCAATTGACCTTTGATAAAGGGACAAAATTCATATGTTGGAGAAAAGACAGCCTTTTCAACAAATGGTGCTGGGAGAACTGGCTATCCATTTGTAGAAAGATGGGACTAAATCCTTACCTCTCAGTGTGTACAGGAATCAACTTGAGATGGATCAAAGACCTGGAAAAAAGACTAGAGACTGTGAAGCTATTAGAGGAGGTCATAGGTTCAACACTTCAACATATAGACCCAGGTTGTAACTTCCTCAACAAGATCTCCAAAATGCAGGAAATTAAAACAAGGATTAACAAGTGGGATGGCATCAAACTAAAAAGTTTCTTTTCATCAAAAGAAACCATCAAAAATCTAACAAGAAAGCTTAGACAATAGGAGAAGATCTTTATCAGCTACCACTCTGATAGAGGGCTTATATCTGAAGTATACAAAGAGCTCAAAAGACTCTATACTAGCAAAACAAATAACCCAATTACGAAATGGGCAACTGAATTGAACAAACACTTCACAAAAGAAGAGATTCAAATGGCCAATAGATACATGAAAAAATGTTCAACATCATTATCCATCAGGAAGATGCAAATAAAACCTATACTGAGTATCCATCTAACCCCCATCAGAGTGGCAAGCATAAAGAATTCAAATAATAAATGCTGGCAAGGATGTGGACAAATAGGAACTCTTTTACACTGTTGGTGGGAGTGAAAACTGTTTCTACCACTTTGAAAATCAGTGTGGCTATTCCTTAGAAAACTGGGAATGGGCCGGGCGTGGTGGTGCACGCATGTAATCCCCACGCTTGGGAGGCAGAAACAGGAGGATCGCGCAGGTTCGAAGCCAGCCATGTGCGCTGGCTTATGAGACCCTGTTTCCAAATAAAAATGTAAAAATAGGTCTGGGAGTGTAGCCCGGAAGTAGAAGGGCTTCCAGGAACCCCAGTACCACACACAAAAAAAGAAAACTGGGAATAGATCCACCATATAATCAGGCTATACCCCTCCTGGGTATCTTTCCAAAGAGGTTAATATCGGAGAACTAGCGTGACATATGCATACCCATTTTTATAGCAGCACAATTTGCAGAGCCAAAATATAGAACCAACCTAGGTCTCCAACAACAGATGAATAGATTGTAAAATCTTGGGAAATATGCAAATGGAATTCTACTCAGCAATAAAGAAAACATAAGCATGTCATTCACAAGAAGATGAAAAGACCTGGAAAATATTACATTGAGATTAGCCAAGCACAGAAAGAGAAGGGGCATATATTGCTCAAGCTAGGGAGTATCAGGGATACCAGGAGGACTCCATATAATGGAGGGGAAACCTCATCAAAGCCAGATAGGAGGGGTATGAGAGGAAGAAGGCTGAGGTTAATTAATGAAAAAGCTACATTCAAATATGTCTATACATTGTTGACCTGGACACTCAGTATTGGAAGGAAGAGAAAATGAGAAGCAAGGGGGGGAGGGCACCAAATACTGTGTGCATATATACCATTGTCCACATGATCCTAATGCAGTGAGACTATAGGGCACCAATAAAATAAAATTTGAAAAAAATAAATTCTTGTTTAATTTTTACAATACCTTTACTCTCTGATCCAATTTTCCTGGGGTTTGGGCAGAAGGGGAAGGATGGAGAGAGATTATGATTTGAACTGCTATCTTACATGATTATATTATCCTACAAAACAACAGGGCATTCAAACCTTTGTTATGTGTCCACACCCATAGCCAATAGGAAAGATGCATCTGTGTACATTTTAGTTCTGGAATGGATCAGTTCAATCACCATTGATAGGTATGATGTCAATTATAAATCTTCTACCACATCCTGGAAGCAAATCAGTATCAATTATGGTTCCTAAGAAGGCTCAAAGATTTTGTTGTACTATCTGAGATGACTCACCTATTCAGGACTTATTAAGCACCTTATTTGAGTTTATTTCCAGTGGAATTTGCCGTTGACCTTCACAGAAAAAGTCCAGCAGTCTGTCTGCCTGCCAGCTGACTGATGAGGCAGAAACACAGGTACTGCTGTGTTCTCTGCCAGGTGAACAGTGTTCAGTTCTTCTCTGCTTGAAGTATAAATATGGATGGACAGAATTGAACACAGTTTTAAAGAATCTGGGTCACTGGGTCCCAATAGGCTAAGAATAATCCTTGCTATTGTATATACTTTACTGAGATATCTCATATTTAACATCTTTTAAAGTTAACATTTCCAAGAGACCAATAGAATAGTGGAAGGAGGGAGAGAAGGAAAGTGAGATGGTAAACTGAGGCTTGAGGAAGAGAACTGCTCAAATAATGTTATGTCCCTAAATGAAGGTGTCACTACCCATCTCACTAGCATGCCAAGGGAAGGAGGAGGGGAAGCAGTTTGAGATGTGGAGGGGAATGCTGGGAGTGCGATATGCGTGGATGTATCACTTTGATGTGTAATTATTTTACATTAATAAAAGTAAAATAGTTAAAATTTTTATTGCTCCCAGAAAAATATTAGAAGTGACAACGATCTAAAAATTATCTTAATCTTTTCTTTTTTCACCCACATTTTATTACAAAACATTAAGCCTATGCTTATTATGTGTTAACAAAGTGTTCACTAAAAGCATAGCAGATGAACCAGTCACCATATGTTTAATAGAAAACTATAGGAACTTTCTAATTTTATCTGACAGCCCATGTTGTGAATACAAATTTATGGTTGCTTTTTTACTTGCATTAACTAAATCATCATCTGCTTCATTGAAGTTTCCTTCTAGGCTTATAAACTGGATAAGAGAAATTTCAAGGAAGCCTGTCACTTCACTCTAGAGTCCAAGAGTTCTAGGAGAGCACATAATTCATTCCCAGGCCTTTTCCAGGGATGAAACAACTTTGGCGTCAGATAGATGGAATTTTAAGAACTAGAGAGATGGGGTGATCAGCAGGAGTAAAAGCTGGAAAATAAGACTATTGCATGTGATACATGGCAGTCTGCCTGGGAAAAAACAGGTTAATGAATGACTCATTAGAGATAGCAGAAGGAAAAGAGTGAAAAGTTTGCTTAATTATTGTATAAGATATATTTACAGGACTTGGAATCATGTTTTTGCTATTGGATTTAGCTATTTGCCTCAACATTGGGACTTACTGAAGCTTTTCAGTACCTTTGGAGAGTGACTTTGGCTGTGAGGCCAAAACTCAAATGCTCTTAATTAATGCAAAAGCTAGGTGTCAGCCATTGTGATGACCTTGCCTGCTCTCTAGGGTCTGGGACCATTCTAGGCAGCTTCTGATCCTGAGATAAATTTTCTGGACAATATTGCTAACACACTTGGCCAAACTGTGCTTTCAGAATAACAGGATAGATGAAGAAGTGTGAAGGTGGTACATTCCATCCTTCAGCATCTCAAGGACCTCAGAAATTCTCCATGACTATCACAATTAGTTTTATCAATGAAAACCAGTAAGGCACTCTAATGTATCCTTTGAGAATATGGTTAAAACCTGCATCTGTTGAATTTCAATAACCTGCTGCTGAATTTCACCTAGCTGTACACTAAGACTTGAGTTTCTTTCCAATCTGTGATGGCATGAAAGGCTAATAAACCCAGGAACCTTTCAACAGCAGGAACTTTCTGGCAAGAGTTATGCTGGTGGGAAGCCAGAGGAAGCAACACTCTTATGCTCTGTGGTGCCATGGGTAGAATCTGAATTTATTATTGTTTCTTATAATTTTACTCACAAACTAACAATTTTTGCAATAGTGACCTAAATCATAGATATTTTACATGTGATCAGAGTAAAAATATCTGATAAGCTGTGGGTGAAGCCAAGGCCTCCTTTTCTTTATTTTATGGAAATGTTGCCTAGGTGTATTTTTCCTCTGTTTTAATATATTTAGGCTCCTTGGAAGTAAGATAAGCTTCTTTTCTCTTTGCTTTGAAATAAATTTTCCAATTTCTATCAAAGTGATCAAAATATACTGACATATTCATTTACTTGTCTGTCTGTCCCAGTGTGGGAAAAACAATTTATTTATATGCATGCTGCTCTTTAAATAAAATTGAATATTTTCAATAGAATTTCAAAGCCCACCTGAAACAGGACCCAGATACCTCTACCACTTTTTACCTCTAAGACATATTCTAAGGTACCTCTTAGAACTTTATTTATTCATACACTAAGTTCTCATAAATTTCTCACAATCTTCTTAAGAAATACTATCCATTCATCAAGTAAGAATGAATACATTTATGTAGTAGAGGAACTCTATGTCAGTGAGATCTTGGGATCTGCAATTCATACCCAGCCCACCTTCTTACCATTCCTTATTTCTTTTTTTAATTTTTTTAAAATTTTGTTGGTGCATTATATTCATACATTATATTGGGGTAAAAAACTTGTGTGTACATACATGTACACATCACCAGTTTAACCCCTACCCAATTCCCACCCCATTCCCTCCCCGTCTCTCCTTCCCTTGCTTGGCTTAGTGGTTGACTTCGATATGTTTAACTACATTGTGTGTTATAGAGAATTCCTTCTTCCCCTCTCCCACCCCCTCATTTAGCTTTTCCTGATTGCTCCTCTATAGGATTTCCTTTTTTATCTAGAATTCCTCCTATGAACCATTTCTCCTTAGCTTTCACATATTAGGGAAGGCATCTTATTTCTAATTTTTGTGAGTTACTAATCTCACTTAGCATAATGTCCTCCAGTTCCATCCATTTCCCTGAAAATGATGTAATTGAGTTTTTTTTAATGGCTGAGTAAAATTCCATTGTGTACATATCCCACAGTTTTGTAATCCATTCATCTGTTGATGGGCATCTTGGCTGGTTCCATAGTTTGGCAATGGTGAATTGTGCATAAACATAAATACACATGCATTAGTAGTGAGCAGGTGAGTACAGCAAGGACTACTTTCAGAACAGACAGTTTTTTACATACTGAGTGCAATGCAAACAATGATCTATAAAGTTTTATGTGCCTGGTGATGTACTCTTCTTTACTCTAGGTATTTGTTTCAAACTTTGGAATCATTTCATAATGAATCAGAATCACTTTGGTATTACAACACTATTTGATCTGATTTGTGATCTGATTGAGAGGTTTGGCATTTCTATTAACTTTGCCTTAAGTCCATCAGTTTAGAGTTAGAGCTCCTGAGGTAGGCATGACTTTGTTCTTCAAATAAGTCCAGAATTTATAAGGTCATCTCTTTTTATATAAGACCACTCTGCAAGTCTTCTATTTGACAACTTATTTTTCTGGGGTGATCACTTTTTAGCAACTGTTATTTTTTTTCTTGGATTGCTGATTGGTAATTCTTGAGTTCTTTCTCATTTGACATGTTGTAAGTGATGTTGGCTTCTGTCCTCAATTCATCCTTCCCTTCTGGAACAGGGCCTGAAATTAAATCACTGGCTTCTGTTCCTGTGTATCTTTGGTCTTGCCTCATTGTGACGACGTAGCCAATTTTGGTATGTTCACATGTCTCTTTCTACTGAAACTCACTCTGATCTGCAGACCTGAATCCTGAGTCAGGTCTTCTCAGATTAAGAAGAACCTATCTTTAATAATGAAGAAAATGAGCTCATCTTCTACTGTTAGAATTTCAAATAATATGTTACTTGTGTATGTTTCTGAAAGGCTTATTCTCATTGGGAATAATTTCAACAATTAAGAGGTTAAGAGCATGCTGGGTGTTATGACACATGCCAGTAATTCTAGTATTTGAGAGGCTGAGACAGGAAGATTGTAAGTTTGAGATAAACACTTAGTAATATCTTGTTTAAAATAAAAAATAAAAAGAATTGGGGGTCTGACTCAGTGGTAGAAGGTTCAAGTACAGACTCTAAACCAGGGGGGTTGTAATACTAATTATGTGACTTTGGGTAAATCATCCCTCTTTCCTAAGCCTAAGTGTCTCCAATTACAAAATAGAGATAATAATAATAGTACTTATCATATAAGGTTGCTATAATACTAGATAATATTTATAAACCCCTTACTCCAATTTCTGGCACAGTTTAAATACATAGTATAAGTTTTACTATTTTATTATTAAGAATAACCACATTTAAATACTACAAAGAAATGTATAGTTTCTAATCCATAGTTTCTAGTATGGTATCAGATACATGAAATTAATTTGGATAATAAAAGTCTTAGTAATATTAGAGCCTATACATAAGTCACAGTGGGAAAAAATCCTGGTATATAAGCACTGATTGTTTTGCCTAAGGGCCAAGACATTATGGCCTCCATAGTGAAACTAAATTTCCCGGGAAAATTCTACAGTTTAATAATACTTTATCACCCTTGAATCCAAAGCCTGCCCAAAGAAATGCCTTGACTTTAGGAGATGACATTGAGAAAAATGCAACCCTTTGGAAATTCTATTACAAAATAAAAGGGCCAAATGTTATTGTAAATTATTTATATATATATATATATATATATATATATATATATATATCCATCCCTGAACACAGGACATGTACTATTGATTTTCAACCAGCAGTTACACAACAGATTCTGAAGCCTGACCTTGCATTATATGGTGTCACATACAATTTCTTTGGACTTTTAATCTGATTATAACTATACCCAGACCTTAGGAATAAGGGGAGAAGGAGGAAGTGAAGACAACTTCAAAATTTATGGTTAGTTAATAGCTTCTTCAACATATTCTTTTAATAGGGCAAATACAAGGAAATAATTCTAATTAGAGAACTAGAACTTGGAATGACAGAATCTTAATATAGTCAATACAAACCCTTTACTTATAGAAGAAAAATCTCAGGCCCAGGAAAATGGGTTACTGGCTGAAGTCCATGTGATGGGGAATGTCCAGATCTGTAACTCAGCTCTTCAGATTTTAGGTTAAGTTGCAATCAATAAAAACATATTACTTCTCTTAAGTCTTCAAAATACTAAAATACACTAGTGTAAGACTATCAAATATTAACTTTTATAGAATGGTGGTTAATAACATAAGCATTGACATTAAGCACACCTGGGTTCCAATCTTGATTCTACCATTTGCTATTAGCTATGTATCCTTGAATGAGTAACTTAATCCCACTTGACTTAATTTCTTCATCTGGAAATAGGATAGCTATAGTTTTACATCTCTATATTTGTGACAATGAAATAAGATAATGAATATTAATGTTTAGATATGCATAATTTAACAACATTTTAACCACTTTGGAGTATACAAGTATTTTTACATTGTTGTGGATTACTAGCTTTTATTTTAAAATAATTCAGTAATAAACCATAGCTTTTTAAGGTAATTATAGATATTAAGTTCCATAATGTACAGATGTATGTTTACAAACATATCAAAGTCAATCATGAAGTCAAACATGAGAAGGAGGGAGGGGTAAGGGAATGAGGTGGGAATTGAGGACAGGCTAAATAAGTGTTGTGTGCCTATATGGCTCTGCTATATTGTACTCCATTAAGATGTATGACCACAATGCACCAAGGAAAAATAAAAAATAACAAAAAAATGTGTTAGATGTTTATATCATAAAGAGTGATAGGTGACTAAGGAGATAGATTTTTAAATCTCTTTTAAATATTATACATGAACACATGTGTTGAAACATTACATGGCAAACCATTGTTTTATATAATTTACATGTTTTCATGTATCTGATTTAGAATAGGATAACTTGATATAGATTTATTGCTATAGTCTGAATATTTTCCCCCAAAATTCATATCTTGAGACCTTAACCCTGATATTATCATGTGAAGAACTGGGGCCTTTTGAGAGGTGATTGATAAGAAGGGAGAACCTTATGAATGAATGAAATTAGTGCCTTTATGAAAAAAAAAAGACCCCACAAAAATCATCTGCCTCTTTTACTGTGTGGGAAAATAGCTGTAAGTCTCCTAAGAATCAGGAGGTCAACCCTTACTAGACACTGAATTTGCTGACACCTTGATCTCAGAGTCTTCCACAGCCTATAAAATAAGTGTATGGCATTTATAAATTACCGAGTTTATGGCATTTTATTATAGTACCTCATTTAGACTGAGAAGCGTATTTTTGGTAGAAGATTCTACACACAACTTCAATAAAAGTACATGGGGACCCATTAGCATAAATGTAGAAACTATATTTAAAGAATCTGTGCTCCTAAATTAAAAACCATATCTACTACAACCCCCTTTTTTGGGTCTTATATCAAATTACACACTTAGGTTCTATTTACATTTTCTAATTATAAGAACAAAAAATGTTTCTATCTCATATAACAAAATTATTCTATATGCAAAATAAAATGCTTTTACCCACTCTCTTGAAAGTTAGGGAGCATATTTATAGCAGGTGTTTCATGAGAGTCTAGTTCAATCTGATGCTGTAGCTGATTCAGGCTGCATCTCTCTCTCTCTCTCTCTCTCTCTCTCTCTCTCTCTCTTTCTTTCTTTTTCTCTTTCTCTCTCTGTCTCCCTCCATCCCTCCTTCTCTCTATCTGTACTGGGTATTGAAACCAGGAGTATTCTGAGCTACATCCCCAGTCTGTCTTATTTTTTTATAAAGTAGAATTTCACAAGTTGAAGAGTGTCTCACTAAGTTGGTGAGGCTAGTCCTGAACCTATGATCTTCCTGTATCAACCTCTCAAGTACTGGGATTATAGACATGTTTTACCATGTCTGCTTGAATATACCTCTCTTTTTTGGAGTCTGAGATCTGATGAATTTAAAGATATCCAAAATATTTTAAAAACTTCCAATTTTCTTATGTAATCAAATTCCACATTTGACCAGGATCTAAATAGCACTGTGGTTAAGATTGATGACTTTGAGTAGGCATGTAGCACATACAATTGTGTGCAATATATAATACTTATTAATGATAATAAATTCATCTTGCTGGTTTATATATTCACTATGTTATACTTTTTATGTTACAAAATTTATTTTATTTATTGGTGCATTTTAGTCATATATCTTAATAACTAACTGAAGGAGACAGAAGGGGGAAAAACGGAAATTCCCTAATGTACTTGATGTGTATTTACAAACATATCAAATCAATCACTAAGCCAAACATTAGAAGGAGGGAAGGGGGAAGGAATGGGGAAGAAATTGGGGAAGAGCTAAATGAGTGATGTGTGTATGTATGCCTCTACACTATACTTTTTATCATAATCTTAGAGTGTACTACAAAAAATTTCTATGAAGGAGTTTGTCAAACACACACACACACACACACACACACACACACACACACACACATATGCCATGTTTACCTTGCCTTTTGATTGTAGCATTTTCTCTTGTGCTTGACTTAATATCCTTTTATTTTGCTCATCATGGCCCTAGGAGCAATAGGTAAATATATATATTATAGGTTAATATATATATTATATGTTAATATATTATATGTTAATATATATTATATGTTTATATATACATACATACATACACACACATGCACACCCATACACACACATATACAAATATATAATATAGCCTAGGTATGCAGTAGCCTATACTACCTTGGCTCTATAAGTGTACTTTATAATGTTTGCATATTTTTTTTTTTTTTTTTGGTGGTACTAGGGGTGGAACTCAGAGGCTTTCTACTTCCTTGGAAACAGGGTCTCACTAAGTTGCTGAGAGCCTCACTAAGTAGCTGAGGCTGGCTTTGAACCTGTGTGATCCTCCTGTCTCAGCCTCCCAAGCGCAGGGATTACAAGCGTGAGCCACCACGCCCGGCATAATGTTTGCATAATTTAAAAATCACCTAAAGGTGAATTTCTCATAGTATAGCGATATCATTAAATGACACATGACTCTAGTTAAGTCAAGGCCTTTGTGCTATTAAACATTTACCCTAAATTTTAGTTATAACTATTGGGTAATATTTTCAGAGTGTGACACATCACTAGAAAGAAGGATTAAAATAGAATTCTGCAAGTAATCTTCATAGCTTCTATGATAGCACTCAAATTGCACTACTAATTATTGTGTGAGAATTGGGAAAAAGGTAAGCTATTTCAGTACATTTGGTCTGCTATAAAAATGCCATAAAGTAACTAACTTATAAACCATGCAAATGTATTTATCATAGTTCTAGGGTATGTATGCACAATTTGAGATGAAGACAGCTTTAAATTTTGATGAGGGCCTGCTTTATGTTTCACAGATGTCACTTTCTAATTGTTTTCTCATATAGTGGAGGAATATTTTGATGCCTCTTTCATAAATGCACTAAGATCATTCATGAGTATTCCACCCTTATGGCATAATCCCCTCCCCAGTGTCCAGCCTTCTATTAATATTACCTTGAAGATTAGAAATTTAATGCATGCCTCTGAGAGTCCATAAAACTTCAAACAGAACGACAATCATCAAGAAGTAAAAAAAACAATAAATGCTGAGGAGGAGAATGTGAGGAAATTAGAACACTTTTACATGGTTGGTAGGATTGCCAATCAGATCAGCTGCTGTAAAGATCAGTGTGGAGAATCCTTAGAAATTTGAGAATAGATCTAAGATATGGCTCAGTTATACCACTTTGGGTATCTTTCCAAAGGTATTGAAATCAGAGAATTACAGTAATATATACATGTGCATGTTCTTAGAAGCACAATTCACAATAGCTAAATTATGAAACCAATCTAGGTATCCATCAACAGATAAATGAGTTATAAAATTATGTGATATACATACAGCAAAATTATACTCAACAATAAAGAAGAACAAAATTTGTAATTTGCCGGAAAATGGATGGACCTGGAAAATATTGTGTTAAGTGAGATTAGCCAGTCATGGAAAGCGAAGGGTTAATTTTTTTCTCTCCTATGCAGAAGCTAGGGAGTAATGGGAATATGAAAGAGATTCCAGATAGTGAAGGATAAACTCCAGTGCAACCAGAGTGGTAGTCTAGAAGATAGAGGAAGGAGAGGGGGGCAGGGAGGGAGACTCAGTGAAGGAATCACTTCCATTGTCATAATGCACATATGGGAAAATATCAATGTCAATGTCAATATCGAGTATGGGGAAGAGGGAAGGAAGTGAGGAGACAGCTGGGGAAAGCACAACAGTTGCTGTGTGCATATATGTCACTAGAATTATGATTTACATTATGACATGAGACTATAAGGCACCAATAAAAGTATAAAAATTTTAAAAATTAATGTATCATATTTAAGAGATACATAAAATTCAGATCAGGAGAGGCCCTAGTGGAATTTATGATCTATCTCTAAAAAACCGAGGTACTGTTTTTCTGTAAATGATCTTAGCCAGCTATGTTATCTTCCTTTTTTTTTCATCCTAAAATTTTCCATTTAATGAGTAAGGAAAATGTTTCATTTATAATTTAATAGAAAATAAATTCTTTCTGTCATCTTTCAAGGAAATTTCAGTCCTAGGTTTTATAGAGAAGATGAAAAATAAGTTTGGAAATGTTCTTTAGAAGAAATAAGTGGAGGGCCCAGGTCGCGGGACTCTGGGCCCTGGGCCGGACCGCGCATAGCACACCAGACCCCTGGAGAAACTGGGCCCAGTACCCTGGGTCCCAGGCGGAGGTCGCACAGGGCACACCAGCTGGGGCCCGGGCCATGGGACTCTGGGCCCCAGGCGGAGTAGTGTGGAGCACGCTGGACCCATGGGGAAACCGACCGGGTCACAGTGCTACTGAGTGCCTGATCACACTACCTCCTCAAACCACATATACTGTCTTCTCTTATTTAAAAAAAAAAAAAAGAAAAAGAAAAAGAAAAAGAAAAAGAAAAAGAAAAAGAAAAAGAAAAATATCGGAGAGGAGTTAAGAAAGCCATGGCAGATGCCAGGACACTGGAGATGCAGACAAAACTTATCCAAATGCATTGGAACTTATGGAAAAATTCCCCGTGAAGGAGGACTGCTGTTTCTCTATATTGATAAGAATCTTGGACATCATCTGTAAGGAGAGAGTTTAGCGGAGACCAAGAGAAAGGTGGTGTTGAAAGCGGTCTCCGTGATGGCGGTGGAAACTTGTATTCAGGAGAAGCAGAAATTGGATCCTACCTACCTTATTTTTTTTGAGAAATTACACCAAACAAATGTCGAATGCTACCGTCATGCATGCTTAGGAACACTGGACAACATTCAGAGTGAAAAAAGAGCCTGGGAAGGATTTGAAATGGTGGAGGCAGTGACAATGGCAGTGGCCAGTACTCAGGGGAGGCAGAGATCTGATGCACTACACCTGAAACCTTTGAAATAATAACCCCAGAGGCAGAATGTTACCACCATGCACCCTCGAGAACGTGGGACAATTGGGCGAAGAGGGTGCTCAGATTGGAGCCTGCTGAGGGGTGAGGACGGCGACGGACACAACAAAGCTGGGATTGGAGCCTGTCGTGAGGCAAGGCCGGTGCTGGAGCCTCCGAGGCCAGGATTGGAGCCTGCCTAAGGGTTAGGCCGGTGCTGGGGTCTTTGAGGCCAGGATCAGAGTGCCAAGGGTTTAGGCCGGTGCCGGGGCCAGCAAGGCCGGGATCAGAGCCTGCCATGAGGCAAGGCTGGTGCTGAAATTTCACGACAGTGATCAGAGCCTGCTGAGGGGTTAGGCAGGTGCCGGGGCCAATGGCCGACATTGGAGCCTGCCGTGAAGCAAGGCCACTACTGGGGCCTCCGAGGCTGAGATCAGAGCCTGCCTAGGGTTTAGGCTGATGCTGGGGCCAGTGAGGCCGGGATTGGAGCCTGCCATGAGGCAAGGCCAGTGCTGGTTCCTTCAAGGCTGGGATCGGAGCCTGCCGAGGGGTTAGGCCAGCGCCAGGGCCAGCAAAGCCAGGATCGGAGCTTACTGTGAGGCAAGGCCAGTGCTGGGGCCTCCAAGGCCTGGATTGGAGCCTGCCAAGGAGTTAGGCTGGTACTGGGGTCAGCGGCCGGCATCAGAGCCTTCTGTGAGGCAAGGCCACTACTGAGGCCTCAGAGGCCAGGATCGGAGCTTGTCGAGGGTTTAAGCCAGTGCTGGGGCCAGCAAGGCTGGTATTTGAGTTTGCCATGAGCCAAGGCTGCTACTGAGGCCTCTGAGGCCGGTTCGGAGCCTGCCGAGGGGTTAGATCAGGACTAGGGCCAGCGAGGCCGTCATTGGAGCCTGCCATGAGGCAAGGCCGATTCAGGAGCCTCCGAGGCCAGGATCGGAGCCTGCCGAGGGGTTAGGCTGGTGCTGGGGCCATCGAGGCCAGCATCGGAGTCTGCCATGAGGCAAGGCCGGTTCTGGGGCCTCCGAGGCCAGGATAAGAGCCAGCTGAGGGGTTAGGCCGGTGCCGAGGCCAATGGCTGGCATTGGAGCCTGCCATGAGGCAAGGCCAGTGCTGAGGCCTCCAAAGCCAGGATTAGAGCCTGTCGAGGGGTTAGGGCAGTGCCGGGACCAGCAGCCAGCATCGGAGCCTTCTGTGAGGCAAGGCCTGTGCTGGTGCCTCCGAGGCCAGGATCAGAGCCTGCCAAGGGGTTAGGCCGATGCCGGGGCCAACGGCTGGCATCGGAGCCTGACAGGAGGCAAGGCCACTACTGGGGCCTCCGAAGCTGGGATCGGAGCCTCCCGAGGGGTTAGGCCAGTTCTGGGACTAGCGAGGCCGGGATTGGAGCCTGCTGTGAGGCTAGGCCGGTGCTGGGACCTCTGAGGCTGGGACAGGAGCCTGCTGAGGGGTTAGGCCAGTGCTGGGGCCAATGGCTGGCATCAGAGCCTGCCGTGAGGCAAGGGCATTACTGGGGCCTCCGAGGCCGGGATCAGAGCCAGCTGAGGGGTTAGGCTAGTGTCGGGGCCAGCAAGAACAGAATCAGGGCCTCCCATGAGGCAAGGCCACTGCTTGAGCCAGCGAGATCTGGATTAGTTCACCGGGTAGCCAGGCCACTACTGGGGCCGTCAATAGTGGGATTGGTACTTGCAATGCGGCATGCACAGAGAAATATCACAGAAAATATAAATCAGATGCTTCCCCTAATCAGCAATAACTAGGAGGAAAGGGGCAACAGGAAGAGGTCGAGCTATAGACAGGGACTTTAGTGAAGCAACTAATGTGACCAATCAGAGGGTATGGAATAGGGGAGGATGGGGCCTCTTTAAAACACAGGAGGTACATAAACAAATGTATCAAAGTTAATCACCAAACAAGCATGGGATCCAGGAAGGGGGAGGGAATGGGATGGGGGCTAAATGAGAGCTAAGTGGATGATGTCTGCTTGTATATCCTCTCAAGTCTTGTACTTCAATGTGATTGATATATGACTACAATGCACCAATTAAAAAATAAAAAATAAAGAAAATATATATAAAAAAGAAGAAATAAGTGAAAGTCAATTTTGAGTTACTCAAAATTATGGAAATATATAAGACTTTATAAAATTTTCAAAGAGTCCATCTGGATTAAGGGGGTGTAACAAAGAAAACATTTAAATTTTACCCAGGATGCGTTATTCTTTTTACATATTGCGCCTACTTGCCAAAATGTTGGAGGTTACTTAGCATCTTATAATATTTATAAAAATTTTCTTAAATTACTGAAACTCAAGCCCAGGTTACAAGAGGGAATAAAAATAAAATTAACCACTAATATTTAATTAGTTCTTAATATTATTATTAATTTTGTTGCTACATAACCAACTTCTGTAACATCTCCATTTATAAAACATAAGATATTTCTTACTTATGCTTATAAATATTGAATTCTTAAATTATCCTCTGCCCAGTTGCCCGGTAGGGGATATGAGAGTACCCCTGCAAAGGCTTTTTTAGTTTTCTGAGATGTCTCTACTTATGGATTCATTATACTATTGTGCCAATATCGTAATATCAAACTCAAGTAAACCATTAAATGTATGAACTTGATGTTACTTATATAAAATACAGTTATATTCATGTATATATTTGTACCTTCTACCATTTCTGGTAGATGGTATGTTTCTTTGTATAATATCCTCAGGGTCTCAAAAGGTCTGAAATAGCGCTAAAATATTCTTGCCACCTCCCACTCAAAATAAAAACTGTGAAAATAAAGTAGAATCAAGACAACAGGAGGGAATGAGATTTTGGTGTAACCATTACTAGGTTCTAAAAAGAAATTTAAGAATCTTACAATGCTGAAAGTCTCATCTAGGAAGGAAATATAGACAATCAGACAGAAATTTAAAATTATCTCAAGGAGAATATTGTGCTTTTTCACTATAGTTTTTTTTTCATCATAGCAAACAGTATTACATTAGAAGGTATCATTTCTCTCCCTCTTTATTCTCCTTTCCTTTTGAAAGAGGTCATTTACTATTTTTTAATGTATATAGACCACACAAACTCATGATAATATTATCCACAGGAAATCATATATCAATTATATCAGTCTACAATCAAGAAGAGTTAAAAGTTCAGCTACGATATTATTGGGGTCTTTTCTTTTTAAAGATTCATAGAGTATCTTCCTGTGTCTGATAGTATTATACATCAATTGATTTGTATGTACCTTTTGTAAAATATACTTTTATTGGTGCATTTCTATTACACATTACAATGAAACTCAGAGTGATAGGAACACACATGCACAAAGCACTTTGTGTATTTCCCTTTTTTAAAAATTAGATATCTAGTATGCAAAGCAGAATAGTATGTTGAGTTTCCCAAGCACATATCATCCAACTTTTTCTTTTCCTTGTTTTGGAATCTTTCAAAGCATATGAAATAGTATATTAATTCATGGCTAAGCAAAAATTTTAATGTCATCTCTTCCAGTGCCATCTTGATCTCTTTCACATGCACTGCAGCAGTTTTTGCATTTTCTGCACCCTTTTCACCATTACAACCTCTACTCTGCCACCTTTCTCTCAAATCAGATGCTAATGATGGGTTATGGCTGTTCTGGATTTTTCTTGCTCTTCTTTCCAGCTAACTGCCCATCACCCTGTCATTCTCTATCCATGTCAATGAAATAGAAACACAAGAAGGCCACAACATTCCCTTGCTCTCTTAGAATGCCCTTCAGCTTGTCTCTAGTGATAACATATAGTCATAACATGTAGCTGTTTCCCTGACTTATTGAGGTGGACTTTTCTTAGTTTGTGTACAGCGATTAATGCAAAATGCTCACTAAAGCTGAGCTATGCAAGTGTTTATGGGCAGGTTTTGAAGGTCACAATTTCTAATGCAACAAAAACAGAAGAGGAAAGACCATTGAAAGGTGGTGAAGATCTCAGTGACAGGCTGACAACACTTATCGCTCTTGACAATATTTCCTCATTCTTGTCACGTTTTACCATGTATAAGGGCAATGGTGAGAGTCTGACAATTGGGAAAAGATCAGAAATGTTGCAACAGGAGTTATACATCATTTAAAAGTCAACATTCTTGAAGTACAGTTTAAGTTGATGAAATACATTTGCTGTAATTGCTTATTATTTTTCTATACGCATTTATATGGACATGTAACCTTTACCATTTATATGCACATGTAACCTTTACCATAAGCAAGATTTAAAGCATGCCTTTAGAGAGTTCATTTGTCTTTATTTCCAAATAACTCTCTAAATGAGCAGAGACTCATCATGGGTATTTACAGGGTGGTTAGAGAAAGGAAGGAGAAAGACAAAGTCATAAATAATGCACAATAGAAATAATGCTATGAACGTTTACAACATTGCCAATTCCAGTTTCAAAGACTTGTGGGGTGAGGGTGAGGGGAGACCTGGTGGGGAGGGCAACATGAGTTGTGTGCATATAATTTTTTAACATTCTGTACACCAATATGATACAAAATTGTATTCTATATATGCTATATACAATTTATTATATATTAAATATATATAATTTAAAAAAAATTCATTTGTACCTCATCATAATCCAACATTTTCCCTGACCTCAGGTAAACCTTGTCCTGCTTCCTATCATTAGAGAGATTTATCTTTTCTAGTTTTCATATAAATTAAATCATATATTAAATACTGATTCATATCTGATTTCTTTGACTTAACGTTTTGACACTTCTCCATGGTGGTCAGCATATTATCAATTCATTCTTTATAATTGCTAAATTTCTGTTGTATGAATACACTATATTTTTTTATCCACTCAGATTGATAGATATTTTTGGTTACTTTCAGTTTGGGCTGTTTAAAAAAAGTTTCTGTAAATATTCGCATACAAGTCTTTACCATCAGCAAGATTTAAAACATGATCCTAAGAAGTTCATTTGTTCTTATTTCTGAATATCTCTCTATATGAGCAGAGACTCCAGAGTAATGACTGCAGGTAGACAGGGAAGGGAGGTGAGATATATATTAATATAATATCTTAATATATAATATATCAATATATAATAACATATTGATATATATTCACTCTATATACACATACATACATATATGTGTATATATGTGTGTACATATACACATATATACATATACATATATACACATATGCATATATACATGTATATACATACATATATACATACACATATATATACATATATGTGTATGTATATATGTGTGTATATATCTCTCTATATATCTATATATATATCCTAGTCCATTCTATTTTTATTTTAAACAACCTTCCTAAGTTACCATGAGTTGGCCTCAAACCTGAGATCCTCTTCTATCAGCCTCTGAACTACTGTGATTAAACCTGGCTTGAACATATGTTTCAAGTTATTTTATTAATTCCTATGAATAAAATTCCTGTCATATAGTAATCTAGATTTTCTTTATAAGAAACTACAAACTATTTACCAAAGTGATTGTGAAATTTTACATTCCCACTAACAGTGTTATGAGGATTCTAGCATTGCCTTACTAATACTTGGTGTTATTTATGGTTTGTATTTAGATGGTCTCCCTTGACTCCCATTGCTAAGCAGCCATGTTGGAAGCAGTGTTTGTTTGCAGGTGCAGAGTCCCTGTGGGATGTGTCCTCAGGGATTATAAATGGCCCCTCCTCTCCCTGCTTCCCACCTCCATAATGTGAGAGCAGAGCCCTTGTGCACCTCTCTCTGCTCCCTTCACTATGCCCTGAGGTGTGTAGACCTCACCTGGCCTGTAATCCTTCAGAAATGTAAGCAAATAAACAATAAATCTTCCTTACTCTAAACTATGGTGCTCAGTTGTTTTAGATTTACAGCACTGAGAATGAAGCTCTTCAGATTGTTAACCTTTTAAGTTTTATTCATTATAAGGTGATGTGGAGCCAGCCTGTGGTAGCGCACACTTGTAATCTCAGTACTTGAGAGATTGATATAGAAAGATTGCAGGTTTATGGCTAGCTTCACAAATTCATGAGGCCCTTTGCAACTTAGTGAGACCCTGCTTAAAAATGAAATATAAAACAGGGCTGGGGGTGTAGCCCCAGTAACACACACACACACACACACACACACACACACACACACACACACACTGTGAATGTAGTGTTATATAAGGTTTTAAAAATAAAGATTTTGAATAGCTTGTCATGGGCTTATTGGATGGTTGTCGTATACCCATGTGTTATTTTATTGTTTGCCATGTTATTGGCTTAGAAGTCTTCTTTCTGTACTTTAGATATGAATCCTTGTATGTTATATATACTATGAATTTTTTTCCATCACCAAATTCCCTCCATTAGGTTCCACAATGTCCCTAAGTAAGCATACATTTTTAATTTTGATGAAGTCCATTTTTTCAATGGTTTCTGGTGTTTACATACTAAAAATTGTTTTCTGCAGTAAGGTCATAAATATTTTCTCTTTTACTTTCTTTTACAATTTTTATAGTTTCAGATTATATAGTTGGGTAACTATTTCTTATTTTATATATTATGTAAGATAAACTTTGAGGTTTAGTTTATTTTTCCCCATATGGTGATCTACCTGTTACACTTTCATCATTGACAAGATTTTTCTTTCCCATTCAGTTATTATTTTGGGATATTTGTGGAAACAAATTGAGAAAAATGTAGGGTTCTATTTGTAAAATTTCTATTGTGTATTGTTGATATATATGATTTCTTATTATGCCAGTCTCACACATCCTTAGTTACTATAAATTTATAGTAAATTTTGATATAGGGTAGTATAAATTTTCAATTTTTGATATAGGGTAGTATAAATTAGTTCTTTTTCAAAGTTGCTTCTGATAATTAGGTTCTTTATATAGTCATGTAAAATTCAGAATCAATTTGTTTGTGGATTCTTATGATTTTCCATATATATGATCAAATTATCTGAAATGATAGGTTTACTTTTTTCTATTTCTATGTCTTCAATGTTCTTTTATGGTCTAATTATTTAGTCTTGTAGATCCACTGTAATGTTGAATATGGATAGTAAGAGTGAACAACTTTAACTTGTTCCTAATTTTCAGGGTAAAATTATAAATCCCTAGTGAGACTAGTTAAGAACAAAAGAAAGAAACATTACCAATATTAGAAATTAGAAAAGAACATTAGATACCCTTCTTATATTAAGAAGATATAATGAACATTTTGTGGATCTTGAGTCTAATGCTAACTTAGATAAAATGAACAGATTATTTGAAACAGACCAACTATTAGAGCTATCTTAAGATGAAATAGAAAAATATAATTAAAAACCTATTACAAAGAAAGTTTCAGGCTAGATGGTTTCACTGGTTAGTTACATGAAATATTTAAGAGATCAATAATATCAATTCTTTATAAACTGTTTCAGAAAACAAAGAAAAGAGAAACACTTCCATATTTTATAAATACATACTTATCCTGAATGTAAACCATATAAAGACAATATAAAAATAACATTACAAATTAGCTGTCATCATGAACATAAACATGGAAGTAATTAACAAAACATTCACAAACAAATTTGGAAGCATACAAAAGGACCTTGTACATCATGATCTAGTGGAGTTTATCTTGAGCCTCAGCTTTAAGTCTTGGTAAAAAAACACATTCCTTAGGAATGAGTTTATGGCATCCTATAATTTGCTCCCGTGATACCTATTAGACTCAGCAGGTTGATAAAATTTCTTGAGATTCTATATTTTCTTTATAAAGTACCTTCATAACTTCAATAAACAAAGTTAAAGAAAAATTTATGTACTGATAACAGTCACACCCATGTTGATGCTGTGAGATGATGAGTATCTTCAATGTACTCCTGATACATCTGGGAAGAAAATGTATAAAATATAGACAGGCACTGCATGATATTATTTCAATAAAAGTACTTTATATATGTTGATGGACCCATCCAATTATAATCAAACTGAAAATTCCTATCACCTAGTGGTACAGTAGCTATCATAAGGCCCTAGTGAAACAGGTTATTCACCTGTTTGTGGTGATGCTGATATAAATAATCCTATTAAGTTTTCAGTTATAGAAAAGCATAGAACATTATAATTATGTGCAATATATAATAGTTTCTAGTGCTAGTAAATGGCTGTTACTAGTTCATGAATTTATAATACTATACTTTTATCATGATGTTTGAGTGTACACTTATTTATGAAATGTTTTCTGTAAAGCAGTATACCATATTATGTCAGTATCAGCCTCATATATCTCACATTATGGTATCTCTCACTGTATAAAGATATGATGCTAAGTGATGACCCATTCTATCCAGGTTTGTGAAAGTACACACACTCTGACATTCACACAGTGATGGAGTGGACTAATGATGCACTTAGAATGCCTTTCTGTCACTATGTGATGCATGGCTGTCAAATACACTGTGAAGTGGTGTGTTTTAAAAGGATGATGTATATTGTGTGGTTCAGAGTATGAATATAATAGGTCTATTAAATGTAAAACTTTGGACCAGGGACCATCCATGAAGTAGGTGAACTGGGACCCCAGCTTTGGAGCAGAAATTTATTTTTTCAACAATCTTATCAGAATACACTTTGTCTCATGATCAGTTGTTAGTGTGTCCTGCAATAATGTTTCAAGGTGAGATTATATAAATTTTACATAGATTAGAAGCACTTCTAAATTATCTTCAAGGCCATCTAATTCTCACTGGCATTCTGGTCTACTTTTTTGAGTGTGAGAAAATGTTATAGTCATAGACCATGCCTTTAATAATTTAAAAGTAATATTATATCTTGCTTATTATGCTTCTGCAGAATATATCTCACTAACCATCATGCCTGCATTATTTCAGGTCTTGCTATTTCACTTGTTTTTGCTGTACTGTATTGTGAAAACAGGATTAAATCACCAACATCTTGAGATGTTTGAAACGCTAACTTACTGAAAAAAAAGACCCCCTATATGTTAACTATGTCTTCAACTGCCACCCTTGATATTTGCCATGCTGGAGGTAATTAGCAGAAGTCGAATGACATTTTGAATATTTTCTCTAAGTTTGATTCCATGTGGTTTTACTACATATTTATACAATGTGGTTACTGCCTCATGACATTGATTTTGCTATAGTTTTAATAGATTGTGTGCAAAATATATCAGCAATAGGGGTTGAAACGTGTTCCTTTGTTTTTCTTAAGAATACTGACATAAAAATTTGTTATTTAAAAACTGGCCTAAAATGCCCTGTAAATCCCATGTTTTAATTATGTTAATGCCTTATAAGTTAGGCAAATGAATGGGATAGACATGGTTTTTAAATTTTTAAAATTCAAGACTTTTAAATTCCCATTCAAACACCTATATCACCATGTTAATGGCTGTGTACTCTCAAATAAGTCAGTTAAACATTCTGAATCTTGATATACTAACCTGTAGAATTAAGATAATGATACCTATCTTATTGCATTTCATCGAAAATGTCACTCCATGACTGTAGCACCTCCGTGAAGTTCTTGTGATATTTTTATTTGTAGAATATAGCAACTTCACTCCCATTCCATCTTTAATAGATCCCGCTGCATAGACCACAGATGGGCACATATCCAAACTTAATTCAATCAGATAACTTTTATTCCATTACTCTTATATGGAGGAACATGAAGACAGACAGTAATTGTGGCAGATGCATAAGATGGTATGATCCTCATGTAGACATACATCCTCTTGCTTATAACATTCCAGGATTACATGATATGTAAGTAAACCAGCCTTCTGAGAGACCTGGAATCTGTAGTCTGTAAACTCTTATATCATTCCTTACATTGTCATTTTGACTAAAGTTCAGTAAGAAACATTCTCTGTGTTTTAAAACAGAAGTCTTAACCAAAAGTGTTCCTTGCCAAATGCCTTCACCATGTCCTCTGCTCTTATTTATAACATGTGACTCTTATAATTAATTGTTCAGCACTTATTTCCCTATGAAGATAAAGAATACTGTCTATCCTGTCACTGTGTCCCTCAGTGTTTATCAGCATAGTGCCGGACTGGTAAAATTAGTTAATAAGTGGCTAAATAAACAATTTTATTTAAAATAGTTCTCATGGTCTTAATAAAGGTGAATATCTTTCTTTGAATTTTTATCCTTTCCTTTTTTTCTAACATGAAAAGTACATCCCTTAGGAAACAATTACTTTAATACACACAAATTCTTGTCCTTCTAGTAGTGCCCACGTCCCCAGTAATGAATTTCATAAAGCATTTGGCTTTTAGTTTCTCTTGCAGTGAAAACAGATTCAGAATTCTTGTTGATCGTAGGTATCTTTCATATTGGAGTAGGACAGACACGCCCCACATCCAGTTACTCTGTGGAGGTTTTTAAAAGATACAGATGGTTTCTGCTGAAGCCCTGCCCTCTGATCCAACTTTCCTGTTGCCCTTGGTATGCTTTCGTGACAAGACTGGCTTAAGTCATACTGTCAAGGAACTATTCTGAGAAAGTGAGTATAACAGGCCCACATAGGGATTAAGCCTGTGACCTGGTCCTCATTAACGCACTGTACTCAGCAGAACTTACACTAAAGTGGTTGCAGGATTTCTCTTAGATAACCTTTACTGTATGAGCTCCCTGGTCATGTGTCTGATCCAATAAAGACACTGGCTGGTTAACTTGAATAAGTCTTGAAGCCATTTTTAGAGTATCTGGGGCAGCAATGACCTTTGCATTGGTCAGTGTTTGGAAAGGGCATTTATTCTGTGAGAAAATGAATACATTGCAATTCCAGGAGACCCATAAGACAGCCCTGTGCTTCTTCATTTCTGATCCTGGGAGGTGGTTTGGGAATGCAGTTATTGGTCTATAGAATCAGACTTCTATAGAATCAGACTTCTAGCTTAGCATGGAGTCAACATCAAACAGAGAGCTGTGCAGATATACAGAGAATTTTGCTAGCCAGACGGGAGAAGGTTGCTATTTTAAGAAAACCGAAGCTATTTCTAGCTAAGTGCTTATTCTATGCCAGAAACTCAGATGCATGTTTTTAACTACAGTGTTGTTTCTTTAAAAAAAATGAATTCACCCCCATTTTATACATGAGCAAAATGAGTCTTAAAAAAATTTAAATAATGCATTCTAAGCCTGCTGTGGTGGTGTATAGCTGTAATTTCAGTACTTGAGAGGCTGAGACAGGAAGTGTACAGTAATTTAGCAAGACCCTTTTTCAAAATAAAAAGGAAAAAAAAAACCATCCTGGGGGTGTAACTCAGTGACAGAACACTTCTGGGTTATATTCCCAGTATAATAATAATAATAATAATAATAATAATAATAATAATAATGCATTCAGATTATCTGGTCAAGTATTAGTCACACTTT
The DNA here is from genome assembly GCF_963383645.1 of Muscardinus avellanarius. NCBI lineage: Eukaryota > Metazoa > Chordata > Mammalia > Rodentia > Gliridae > Muscardinus > Muscardinus avellanarius. The sequence goes on along the minus strand of NC_137786.1, from coordinate 203,439,801 downwards.
ATAAATTATTTTCATCTTTCAAACAGTACTGAGATCTCTCTGTTAACTTGTTACCCTTTGTCTCTATGATTAAATATGATGTTTGTTTTTTTAATGTTTCTATTTATTTATTTTTTTAAATTTTTTATTGAACATAAATGGTATACATTTAAGCTATACTTGATGCCCACACCCCCTCCCGCCCCTGTTTTCCCTTCCCCTCTCCCAACAATGATTGTCCCGGGTAACCATGCCATATTCATAATTTTACACATATTCGGATGTGGACCTTTGTTAATCAAGTTCAGCCATCCTCCTCCTCTATCTTTCCATTCTAGCTTTGCTGGTATTTCCCCTCCATTATCTGGAGTACCACTAGTATCCTCTATGTTCCCTAGTTTGGGCATATTAGAGGAAACATATGTACCTTCTCCTTCTGTGCTTGGCTGGTCTCACTTAACATAATGCTCTCCAGGACTTTCCATCTTCTTGCAAATGGTATGATTTTATTCTTCTTTATGGCTGAGTAGAATTCCATTATGTGTATTTCCCAGAGTTTTGCAATCCATTCATCTGTTAATGGGGACCTGGGTTGCTTCCATATTTGGGCTATTACGAATTGTGCTGCTATGAACATAGGTATGCATATGTTGCTCTAGTTCTCTGAATTCAACCCTTTTGGAAAAATACCCAGGATTGGTAGAGCTTTTCAACAATGCTGGGAGAACTGGCTATACATTTGTAAAAAGATGAATCTAAACCCCTATATCTCACCATGCATAGAAATCAAGTCAAGATGGATCAAAGACTTAGAAATTAAATCTGAGATTGTGAAGTTAGTAGAGGAAAGCATAGGTTCAACACTACAAAATATTGGCACAGGCAGTAACTTTCTCAACAAAACCTCCAAAGCTCAGGAAATTAAAGCAAGAATTAACAAGTGGGATAGTATCAAACTTAAAAGTTTTTTTCTCATCAAAGGAAACCAACAATAACTTAAAGAGGAAGCCTACAGAATGGGAAAAGATCTTTACCAGCCACCACTCTGATAGGGGACTACTATCCAGAATATAAAAAGAGCTCAAAAGACTCTACACTAGCAAAACAAACAACCCAATCAAGAAATGGGTAAATGAACTAAATAGACACTTCACAAAAGAAGAGATACAAAGGGCCAATAGATACATGAAAAGATGTTCTTCATGATTGGTCATCAGGGAGATGCAAATCAAAACTACACTGAGATTCCATCTAACCCCAGTCAGAGTGGCGAACATAAAGAAATCAAACAACAACAAATGCTGGCGAGGATGTGGGGAAAGAGGAACTCTTTTGCACTGTTGGTGGGAGTTCAAACTAGTTCAGCCACTATGGAGATCTGTGTGGAGATTCCTAAATATGATATTTGAAGTGATTGATATTTTCCTTTAAATTTAGTCTTAATTGCCATAGATAGAGACCACATTTGGCTTTCACATTAGGCTGTTCTAAAATATCAACAATATGTAATAAAGAGTTCATTTTGGCTTCTTGCCAATGTGACAAGTGTTTACTTATTTACTCTTCAGGGCTCCACTTTTTTTCTGTAGGTCTAGAAATTACTCTCCACTAGGTGTGAGTAAAGCTGATGCATTGATATTTTTAACAAGATCTCTGTCCAGCTCTTGTCCCAGCAGTGAACTTTCTGTGACAGGAAACTGTACCACACAGACAGAGAAACACCATGCTAAGGAAGAGGGGGGTCCCCCTTTTCCTCTCAGTGCATTCACTTAGAAGCTGGAGTTCACGGAAGTTGATGCTCTGAAGACTTAAATGTTTTGTTTAAGTTCTGGCTCTCATTCTATCTGTGTAAATTTCAGCATTTCTATCTCTTGAAGTATCAAATCTTCATTCATAAAATGGACATAATAACAGCACCCCCTACAAGTTATTGAAAGAATAAAATGAGATTTTGTGCTTGGAACATACATATTTTTTAAGTAGCTAGGCATGATGGTGTGTGCCTGTAATCCTATTACTTGGGTGGCTGACCGTAGAATCACAGATTTGAAGCCCTCAGCAAGGTAGGCAGACCTTGTTTCAAAATAAAAACAAAACAGGGATGGAGATATAGCTCAGAGGTTGGATTCCCCTGGGTTAAATACTTAGTACCAAACACAATTTTTTTTTCTTAAAATTTCTTGCAAATAGCCGGGCGTGGTGGCACACGCTTGTAATCCCCATGCTTGGGAGGCGGAGACAGGAGGATCGTGCAGGTTTGAAGCCAGCCTTGCTGGCTTAAGAGACCCAGTTTCCAAATAAAAATATAAAATAGTTCTGGGAGTGTAGCCCAGAGAAGGGTTTCCAGGAATCCCAGTGCCACCAAAAAAAAAAAAAAAAAAAATCTTGCCAATATTGTACTTTATAAATGAGATAGGTAATTGCAGAGTAGATTCTTGTAGGAAACACCAATTCAACAAACTTAGACACCTTGACTCCGAATGGTGCTGGGGCCAACTGCATGACAAGGAGGGTATTTTCCCAGTGGATTTTGTGCAGCCCTGCGCAGCTGAAACAAAAAGTTTATCTGCCATAGCACTGAAGGACAGGAAGGCCAAAGCTTTATATGATTTCCATGGGGAGAATGAAGATGAGCTTTCCTTCAAGGTTGGAGATATAATAACAGAGCTGGAATCTGTAGATGGTGACTGGATGAGTGGGGAACTAATGGGAAAATGTGGAATATTCCCCCAAAACTACGTTCAGTGTCTACAAGCTAGCTAAGTAGTGAAGTCTGTCCTTGAACTTGGGATCTTCTGGGATTACAGGCATGCCCACCATACCTGGCTCTGTCTACTTTTAATGAAAGTTAAACAACAATCTTAATAAAAAAATATTGTTGTAGCTGGATGTGGTGGCACACACTTGTAATTCCCGCATTTGGGAGACTGAGACAGGAGGATTGCAATTCACAGACAACCTCAGCTACTACTTAGTGAGGCCCACTGCAACTCAGTGAGACCCTGTTTCCAAATAAAGAATAAAAAATAGGGCTGGGGGTATAGCTTGGAGGTAGAATGCCCCTGTGTTCCATTCCCAGTACTACACACACACACACACACACACACACACACACACACACACACACATATATATATATATATATATATACATATACATATAAATATAATCATTGTATATTTATTTCTTCTTTATAACTAAAATCAGAACAAACCAGGTACAGTGATGGGCACCTATAGTCCTATCTACTCTAAAAACTGAGGCAGGAGGATCAATTATTCCCAGGAGTTGGAGGCCAATCTATGTAACATAGTGAGACCCCATCTCAAAAAAGAAGAAATATTAATGCACATGATGTACTTTAATAAACATCAGTGTCAGTCACTAAGCCAAGCATGAGAGGGAGGGAGGGGAGGGAACGGGGCGGGAGATGGGTAAGGGCTAATTGGGTGATCTTTGCATGTGTCTCCACCATCTTGTATCCCATTAAGATGTATGACTACAATGCACCAATAAAAAAATAAAAAGAAAGAACAAAAACAAACTTAGAGAAAAGCTAGGAAAAAAATTATTCATTTTTGGAAATTAGAATTTCAATTTATGCCAATAGATATTTATTAAGTGTTCTCTCTTCCGTCCTGTTATCTGTGCCAGGGACACAGATATTTTGAGAATATATCTAAACCTTTAAGTTGATATGTAGGTGAACAAAACAAAACACTATTTGTGTTTTTCAATTGAAGACAAACTATTAAGTGAAAAAGCCACTACTCTAACATAAAATCAACAAATTTGCAAATTTTCTTTAAGTATCCAGGACTTTAAAATATTGGTGGACTGCTTCTAAGTGGGAAGATATTTAATTATCTTCATGTTGAAAAATAAAATAGCCCATGTTGGTTTGCTCAAATTTGGAATTCTAGGGAATTACAGAACTCTACCTCAAATATTCTCCCTCTGTACTTCCTGTGCAAGACTTCAACTCTCTGATTTGAGAAAAACCAATTTATTTTGTGAGAATTTTAATAACATATTAATTATGATAAGATTGAAATCTAATGACTAGCTCTCTGAGACTGACAGATATTGGACTATTTATATATATTCTCCGCCCTCTTGGTCTGACCTACTTTGACAGTTCAATTAAACCAATTGACTTTTGAAGTTTATTTATAAAATGGCTAGGGAATGCTGAGTATTTGGGGTGCTTGGCATTTGTACAACACACAATTTAAAAGTCTCCTTAGTGTATTTCTGGAGTGCAATAAAATGTGCATGGAGAAACTAGGTGTTAGTATGTGAATGCGTGTTTGCTCAGAACTTGTATTAACAGTGCACAGACACAGTTGCCTCCTGAAAGAAAGAAATAAGTCATACATGGAAGTGCATGCTTGTAACCACAGTACTCTGGAGGCTAAGACAGGAGGATCAGTTTTGAGCCACCTTCAGCAAGTGAGTGAGGCTCTCTGCAACTTAGTGAGAACCTCTTTAAAAAATAAAATAGACTAGGGCTGGGGTATAACTTAGAGATAGAAAGCTCCTGGCTTCAACTCCTAATTTGAGAGAAGGAAGAAAGGAAGGAAGGAAGGAAGGAAGGAAGGAAGGAAGGAAGGAAGGAAGGAAGGTAGGTAGGTAGGTTGGTTGGAGTGGTGGCACATTGCCTGTGATCTCAATACTTGGGAAGCTAAGATATAAAGACAGGAGGTTTGAGATCATCCCAACAATTTAGCATGACTAGCAGCAACTCAGTAAGACTGTTTCAAAGTAAAAAGTAAAGGGGAAAGCAGAAGACTAGAATTGTATCTCAGAGATAGAATATCTCTGGGTTCAATCACTAATAACTTAAAAAAAGATCCCTTTAAATATGTCACTTCGCCAGGCATGGTGGCACATGTTTGTAATCCCTACATTCCAGAGGCTGAGACAGGAGGATCTCGGTTCGCAGACAGCCTTAGCTACTTAGTGAGGCTCTTTGCAAATTAGTGAGACCTGGTTTCAAAATAAAGAATAAAAAATAGGGCTGTGGCTGTAGCTTGGAGGTAAAATGCCCATGGTTTCCATCTCCAGTACCACACACACACAAAAAGTAAATATGTCACTTCACTGTTCTCATTCTGTATCTCTCAGCTTGATATAGCTTAAATAGCATGGGATGATGTGCTTAATTTTCTTTTCATCCAACATTCATTCATTCATTCATTCATTCATTCATTCATTCTTTTCTCTGACAATCATATTGAGCACATGCTCTGCATCAAGTACTATTCAACCCTTATAATTCTATCACCAGTCCTGAGCATTGTGATAATCACAGATTAGATGAGAGATGTTCATTTTCTGTATCCACTCCATACCTACAAGCATCCAGTAAGAGGCAGTATATTACACAGTTGATATGGTTTAGATTTAGAATATCTCCCTAGACTACATAGAGATAAGGCAGCCATTTTGAAGGTGGGTCTTGGTTGCTGAGGAGGGTTCCCTGGGAATCTAGCCCTAAGGGTTATATATGTTCTCTTTTTATCTTGCTCTCTTTCTTTTGGCATCTCTGATGCAAGAGCAAAGCCCTTGCAATCTTTTTTCTCTGCTCCCTATTCCATGCCCTGCATTCCACAGACTTTTCCTGGACTTTACCTTACCTAACATGGACTGAACTACTGAAATCTTCATAACTGTAAAAAATAAATCTTCTTTTCTCAAAGTCATGGTGGCTGGTTATTTTGGATTATAAAAGTAAGAATGCTAAATGAAACAACAGGAAAAATACTATCTCTCAGTAGAGCTAAAATTTCTAGGTTTGTATCATAGCATTTCTACTTATCAGCTGGTTGGCTCTGGATAGAGGCTAAATTATCCTTGTCTCAATATTTAGTTCATTGCATTGTTCTGAGGATTAATTTAATACATATATAACAACTATCAGGGCTCATGAGGAGCTCATGAGTACAGTTTCGATGTTATTACTTCTCCAGAACAAAGATACAACCAGATGTGCTATTTTGTTTTCTTTTCTGTAGAATTCTTTACTAAGAGAAATATACACATAAACAAAAGAAGAGTAAATAATGTTGAGTCTGTGCCCACTGATGTCCCAAACAGGACACCCTGGTTAAAGCTGAATTGTAAAATAAAATTTAAGTGTTTACTCAGTTTTTCATTTCTGGAATGAGCAAAAAAAACTATTTGAGGATAGAAAAGGTAGGTAACACACACTTAAGTATAGTTTTAAGAAGAAGGAGAAAGAGCAAGATTGAGAACAGAGCCAGATCAAGAGTGAGAGCAGGAAAGGACTCGGAGGAGAGAGAGATCTACAAGAAGAGCCTTGTGTCTGCTTACAAGAAAAGTAATCAGAGTGGCAAGCTGGATAAAAAATGCTGCTTTTAAAAAAAGATTTTATGCCAGATTTCAATCAATCATATTAGCATTTTTATTTATTTTTTAATTAGTGCATTGTAGTCATACATCTTAATTGAATACAAGCTGGTAGAGGCATACATGCACACATCACTCATTTAGCCCTTCCCCAGTCCACCCCCATTGCATCTCCCCCTCCCCCTCATATTGGCTTACTAATTGACTTTGATATGTTTGTGAATCTACATCATGTATATTAGAGTATTTTCATCTTCTGCCCTCCCATCCCCCTCAGGTAACCTTATTTGCTCATTTATGGTTTCTCAATCTTTGTCTAAAATTCCCCCTATGACCCATTTTCTCCCTAGCTTCCTCATATTAGGGAGAGCATTCAATTTTTTACTTTTTGTGACTAACTAATTACACTTGTCATAATGTTCTCCAGTTCCATCCATTTCCCTGTAAAGCAAATAACTTTTTTCTTCTTTATGGCTGAGTAAAATTCCATTGTGTACATATCCCATAGTTTTGTAATCCATTCTTCTGTTGATGGACATCTTGGCTGGCAGTTGTGAATTGTGCAACTATGAACACAAATATGCATGCATTAGTTTGGTAGTTTAGTTTTAAAAAGTCTATATAATTGTTACAAAGAGGACATGCAGAGGCATAAACATATAGAAAAGATACAGAAATATTCTTTTAATTTGCTTTGTTTGGGACTTTATAACAAATCTTGCCCAGATGCTATAGTTTATGAATTTATAATCTAGCAGAGATGCGTAAACATACCAAAAACTTTACTATTATAAAGAATGAAGCATGGCATTTTTAATAAGAAAAACATAGCAAAATTACATAGGTTTTCTGAATTTTCTCAGCCTCAGCATTGTGTGATGACTTTATGGAAGAGGTAAAATTATGAAAATTCAAAATGTACTATGCATTTTATTTGTATGAACATTGATCTTTGTGTTATACTTGTAGTATCTCATATTATACTTACAACTACACATGAAGAGAAACTATTTTTGATTCACAAATGGCAAGATAAGATAGGTAATAAATAATATTTTTATTGAAATATATTTATTTTGTTTTATTTTTATTGATGCATTGTCACTATACATTCTAGTGATATTCAAATTGATCGCTTTATATATTTATACAATATCTCTCCGTGTTTTCCTTCTGCATCTCATCCCCCAAACCTCTTCCTTCTTACCCAGATATGCCAGTGATATTGGTAGTAAGACTGTCACATATAAACATAACCACTATTTAACCATTATTTGATCTGTTTCCTTCTTCAAGCCTCCTTTCTTCCCACCCCTTCTTTCTCTCCTAATCCTCTTCTACTCCTTTGATGGTCTTTCCCCTGAAATTTTCAAAGTCATCTTTCTTTTCTGTTTTATTTCCAGCTTCCATATGACTGAAAAACTACAACTCTTGGTTTTATGTGGATGGTTGATCTCATCTTCTATGTGATTCCCTAGTTCCATCTTTTCTTGCATATGGCATACTTTTGTTCTTCTTTATGACTGAGTAAAATTCCACATTATATATACTCATGTTCTTTATACATGTACCTGTTGATGAACACTTAGGCTGGTTCCATCACTTGGCTCTTGTGAATCGTACTGCTATGCTAGAGGGTAACCATTATTCATGCAATATTCTAATTTTAATTCATTTGGAAACATACTGAGGAGTGATATAGCTAGGTCATATGTTGTTACATTCCTAATTTTTCAAGGAATGTTTATACTGATCTCCACAGTGATTTGCATTAATTTACAATCCAGCTAAGACATCACAAGCATCCCACATTTCTACTCTCTTATAGAGGAATGATATCTATAATGCATAAAACACTAAAAAACTTAGTACTAAAAACCCCACTTTAAACAGGTAATTAAACTGTATAAACACTTCTCAAAACAAAAAATATAAATGGCCAATAAATATACAAAAATATACTCAACACTGTTAGCGACCAGGGAAGAGAAAATCAAAACTATACCATTCCATTTTTTAAAATGGCAGTCATCATTAATATAAACAACAATAAATACTGGAGATTACAATAAGAAGAACTTCTAATATATGTAAATAACAACTCATCTGGTTCAAAGCCAGGTTGCCTTACCCACTAGCAAGGATTTCTACCCTTTTTGTTATATTTCCTTTCTCCATTTTTTTTTTCTATTTTAATCCAGGAAGTAGGAAAGGTCAATTAAAATGATAAGAAAATGTGTTAAAAAATTGAAAGTAGATCCACCGTGTCATTTGGCAATACCATTACTTGGCATCCTTCCAAAGGTGTTGAAACCAGAGAACTGCCATAATAAATGCATACTCATGTTCATAGAAGCGCAATTGGCAATAGCCAAATTATGGAACTAACTTAGGTGTCCACCATCACATGAATGGATTACAAAATTATGAGAAATACACACAATGAAATTCTACTCAGCAAAAAAATTGCATAATTTTCAAGAAGATGGAAGGACCCAGAGAACATTATGTTAAGTGAGATTAGCCAATCACAGAATGTGAAGGGTTATATGTTTTCTCTAATATGTGAAGGATAGGGAATAATTGGAATACAAGAGAGAATCCAGATAATGGAGGAGAAACTTCAGTGGAGATAGAAAGAAGATCTAAGAATAGAGGAGGAGGAAGAGTGACTTCATTAATGGAAATACTGCTATAACTATGTGTATGCAAGTGAATATAATAATGTCAAAATGGGTACTTTGTATTGAAAGGGAGGGAAATAGGGGGTGAGAGGGACCAAGTGCTCTGTACATGTATATTATTTTTAACATGGTTTACATTATGATGTGAGAATTTAATGAACTAATAAAAGAATAAAAGCACACACACACACACACACACACACACACACACACACACACATGAACAGTGGGCATAAAAATTGCTCCATAGACTCTAGTTAACAAACTCATTGTAAAAAGCCTGAGGCCATTGATGGAAATGTTAAGAGTTACAAGTCCTGGTCACTTTCACTAAGGAGTTTACCCTTCTAAAGGAGGACAAGTCAGTGAATTAAATATTCTAGAACAATAGTAGAGAAAATAAGTAGTGAACATCTAATGGTTATTTATTATATACCTACCAGGTGTTAAATTAATGGGATTGTAAGGATGAATATAATTCCTGCCCCTAAAGTGGTTTTATAATTCATTAGTCAAGATGATAAATGTGTAAAAACAATGATAATGATAGAGGACAGAAGGTGGAATGCTCTAGCTGAGACAATTAGGAACATGGGTTTAGGAATAATATAATTCTTATCAGAATTAGAGAAAGAATATTATCCACTGGGTGTGTGGTACCTACTATGTTCTAGCACTCTACTTGAAAAGTTTTATATTTCATTGAATTTCCACACAACCTAATTAGAGTATATTTTCCCCTATTTTGTGTATCATGAAACTAAAGTATATACAAGCTAAGCATTTTAAGTGAAAGCTAAAAAAACAAAGACAGTAAGTAGTATGTGTGTCCCACAGCCATGCCTTTTTCTTTTTTTTTTCATTTTTGAAGAAACCACTTGATATTTGATGAGATGGAGAAGAGTGGAGAAGAGATGAAAATATAGAGCAGTATGGTCTCAGAGTCCAGGATAGTCTCTCCCACCCCCTGTGCTCGTGCTCTGTGTGGGCTTCTCCCACACTGACTTGTGGATGGCTCTGTCTGACCCATAGCATATGGTGGACGCTGGCAGAAGTGTCACCATGTGCTTGCTGAAACTAGGTCAGGAGAAGCTTTGCAGCTTTTGCTAGGTGTCTTATACAACTTTCCCTTAGACCCCTGGGCTCCCAAGTTAGAATTCTGATTACCCTGAGTTCAGTAATCTGAAGGCACCATCTGGAAAAGCCACATGGAAAGACCATGAGACTCCATGAAGACAGAGAGGTGCTCAGCAAGTCCTCAGCTATTTCTGCTCCTGGCCAATCTAATCATTCCACTTGGTGACCAGACAAGCCCAGTCCAATGAGAACTACCAACACTATTAATTGTGTAACAAAGTAAATAATAGTTATTTATTCAATCACTAAGTTTTTGGTGTGCTTTATTATACAGTTGTAGATAACTAGAACAAAGAGTGTTATACATATTACTTATCTATTTCACTGTTAAGAAGTTACCCCAAAAGTCAGCAGCTTAAACCTTCATACTTTTTTTGTGTGTGGTTCTGAAGACTGAATCCAGGGGCATTCTACCTCTAAGCTATACTCCTAGCCCTATTTTTTTTTTATCTTTTATTTCAAAACAGGGTCTTGCTAAGTTGCACAGGGCCTCGCTAAGTAGCTGAGGCTGACTGCTAACCCGGATCCTCCTGTTTCAGTCTCCCAAGTACTGGGATTACATGGTGTGCCACCATGCTCAGTTTCCTATATAGTTTTATCTCCGTTTCTCTGTGTCAGGAATCTGATCATGGCTTATCTATGTTCCATACTTCAAGATTGCTCACTAGGTCATAATCAAGGTATTGGCTGAAACTCAAAAATTAATTAGGAAGAAAGAGTTTCTAACTCATACACATGGCTGTTGGTAGAATTCTCTTCCTCCCAAACTGTTAGACATCACATATTGTTGGCAACAGGATTCTCCCCATCTCTGGCTTGATGAGCTTCTCCATCTACCACCTTTCATGAAAGCAAGCAACCAAGGAAGTAAAAAGAGTGCCAGAAAGAGATAATAATATCAGCAATACAGAAGTAATTTCATGGAACTTAATTATGGAAGTGATATGTAGTCTTCACTGGAGCAGGAGGAATAACAAAATGTGGATACCTGAAGCAGAGATCATGGAAGACTGTCATAGTTTGGGCTGCTATAACAAAATACTATTAACAGCATGATTTGAAAAGAAAAGAAAAGAAAAGGAAGCTAAGTAACAGCTTATGACAGTTTTAAGCTAGAAGTCAGAGGTCTGGGTGCCAGCACAATCTTACTTTGGTGAGGGCTCCCTTCTGCGTTGCAGGCAGCATTTTCCCGAGATAGCTTCATATGGTTGAGTGTTGATAAAAAGAAAATGTGCTTTCTCATGCCTTTTTTAGGGGGGGGCAATGGGAGTTTAACCTGGGGACATTCATCTGAACTATACTACCTAGAAGATTTATTGTACTTTTTATTTATTTATTTATTTTTTTGGTGGGTCTGGGGATGGAACTCAGGGGCATTCAACCTCCGAGTTAAATCCTCTATCCTTTTTTTAAATTATTTTTATATTGAAACAGGGTCTCACTAAGTTGCAGAGAGCCTCACTAAGTAGCTGAGGCTGTCTGCAAACCGCAATCCTCCAGTCTCAGCCTCTCAAATGCTGGAATTACAAGTGTGTGCCACCACGCCCAGCATATTTTAAAATTTTGAAATAGGGTCTCACTAAGTTGCCAAAGGTCTTTCTAAATTGCTAAGGCTGGCCTTGAACCTGTAATTCTCTTGTCCCAGCTTCTGAAGTACTAGGATTACAGGTATGTACCACTGTGCCCAACACTAGTATCTTTTATAAGGGCATTGATCTCATTAGTAAGGACTCTATCTTTATGACCAAATTACTTCCCAAATGTCCTAATATTATTCCTTTAGACGTTAGAATTTTCACATGTAAATGCAGGATGAGGGAATTAAGTTGACAGCAAGGACCATTTTAGACATCTGACTAACACAGGGTAGTAAGTCTAAATACAGAACAGTTCTTCCTTTAATTTCATACAAATAATAAAGAAAAATATCTTTTGAGTGAGAAAATTAGCCCTAGATTTCAATCATGATTTCAAAATAGCGGTGTGACATTGGAAGAGTAATAATTTTACCCTCTCTAAATCTCAATTTGCTCATCTTTAAAAGACAATAATAACTCTATTTTTATTGGTGCACTGTAAATCATATGTCATGATGAAATTCAGAGTGATAGAGACATACATGCACAAGTACTCTGTGAGCTCGCTCAAGTCCCCCCACTACTCCCACTCCCTATGTAAGACTTAGTGAATGTCATTTATAAATTTGTGTGTGTACATTATGTCCACTGAGGTGTTATCTTCAAGTCTCTCCCCTTCCACACAATCCTGCTTCCCCTGTTATGTCCCCTTCCTCATTCCACTGTTTTCTCCTTCTTTTTCTAGTGTCTCTTCTGTGTCCCAACTTCTTCCTAGCTTCCACATAGTAGAAAAATCATCTGATGTTTCACCTTTTGTGACTGACTAATCTCACTTAAATATTCTCCAGTTCCATCTATTTCCCCCAAAATGATATAATTTTGTTCTTCTTTGAGCAGAATTCCATTGAGTATATATCTTATAATTTTGTTATTCATTCATCTGTTGATGGACAATTATGAAGTATGCAGCTAAAAACATAGAAACACATACATTACTATGGCAGTCTGATTTCAATTCTTTTGGGCAGATCCCCAGGAGTGGTATAGCTGTGTCATATGATAGATTCATTCCCATTTTCCTGAGTACCCTCTACACTATTTTCTGCCAGGGTCTAGCCCTAGCAGAGTCGGGGTTCGTGTGTTGATGAGGGGGAAACCGAGGCCGATGAGAGAAGACGCCACATGATTCAGATTCAATCTTCTCTGTTTTATTCAGGATTTGTTACAACTTTTATACTTTTTTTGTTGGCAGAAAAGCAAGTGCATAGTCATGCAAGCAGAATCTTCAAGGACAGGAAATGTCATTATTTACATACATCAGGGCGGGGTGTCAGACATTTAATTAGTCATAGTATGCTTTGTCTCACTTCATAAAGCTGACTCAAACCTAATCTGATACAGTGGCTCAAACTAAGGTCAGTTTGAACTTAATATTTGGCCCAATAACTTTATCCTTGGGCTTTGCTGTCTGAGTCTCTCACAAGCCGCTGCCCATCAGTTTTAGTCATAACGTTTATACATAAAATTCCAATTATACATATTAATCCAAATAATCCTAAAATAATTTTATGAAAGAAAGGAATGCCAGACATACTTCATGGGGGATCTACGCCGTTGCGGATCCCCTGATCGAGCTTTCTCAAGATCTACATGAAATTGCTGTGGCAATTTTCAAAAGTAGTTGCACTAATTTGCAATTCCATCAAAACTGTATCAATTCCTATTTTCACATCCTTGACAGCATTTATTATTATTTGTGGTGTTTTTTTGTGGTTGGGGTTCTGGAAACCCTTCTACCCCCGATCTATACTCCCAGACCCAATATATATATATATATATATATATATATATATATATATATATATATATATATGTGTGTGTGTGTGTGTGTGTGTGTGTGTGTGTGTGTGTGTGTGTATATATATTTAATTTGGAAACAGGGTCTCATAAGTCAGCACGACTGGCTTCGAACCTGCATGATCCTCCTGTCTCTGCCTCCCAAGTACAGGTATTACAAGCGTGCACCACCACGCCTGGCAATTTGTGTTTTTAGTGATTGCCATTCTAATTGGAGTTAGGTAAAATCTCAGGGTAGTTTTGATTTGCATCTCTTTGATTGCTAATGATGTTGCATGCTTTTTCATGTATTCATTGGCCATTTGTTTTCATTTTGTGAAGTGTCTAGTTTACTTGTCCATATTTTGATTTATTTTTTATCTCTGTATTTTTTATTTCCATAGAGAATAGGCTGCACTTCCACAAGGTACAGCATTTTACTCACAGCAGTAACGTATGGGTGCCCATTTTCTTACCCTCAAAGTCAATCACTAAACCAAGCATGAGAAGGAGGGAAGGGGAAGGAATGGGATGGGGATTGGGTAAGGGCTAATTGGGTGGTGTGTATATATGTACCTCCACAAGTTATTTATCCCATTAAGATGTATGACTACAATGTTACAATAAAAATTTATTAAATAAAAAAATAATGAGGGCTGGGGGTGTAGCTCAGAGGCAGGATGTCCATAGGTTTAGTTCTAGTACCATGCATGCATACAAAGGGGAAAATAGCAAAAACAAAAACCTGACAACAACCAGAGGGACATAGGCAAAAGTTTACCAATAAAGATTTATTTGTTTTTATAGAAGTTTCTTGAATTCTTTGTGTAGTCTAAATGTTAGTTCTTTAAATAGTAGCTAGCAAAGATTTTTTTTTCCATTATGTTTGCTCTCTCTTAAGGTTGTTGATAATTTACTTTCCTGTACAGAAGCTCTTCCATTTAATGCAAGCCCACATATTAATTCCTATTTTTGTTTATTGTGCCTTTGAAGTCTTAACTCACAGAATTGTTAGGAATATTAAAATATAGCTGCAAATTTCTATCAGAGCATCTGAAACATGAGTTTCTAAAATATTTTTGGATCTGTTTTTGAAGTTATATATTAAAGAATTCTTCTCAAGAGGAAAACATAATAGAAATAAAAATAATAGAAATTTTAAAAGTATAGACAAGACAAGAAATTTAAGTCTGAATGTGTTCAAGAACCTGCTGCATGGAAATTTTCTCTAAATAGAAATAAGACATGAATTCAAGTTTTTGTGTTTTCAAAAGTCTTTTATCTCCATTGTGTATCTTATGAAAAGTAAGTAGCTAAAGAATATTATCTTCTGATTTCTTGGTCTCTGAATCTAAATCTTGCCTGGCTGGTAGTAATGCCTCAGCGCAGCACTGGGCCCATCTAAAAGGGAAGAAAGTAGAAGCAACTATGAATTTTAATATTGCACCATGGACACTGGGGTATACAGATACAAAAAAAGTGTTTTTCATTCTAGAGTGAACAAGAAACAAAATCAACAACACAGAGCCCCCAGCCTTTCATATTACCTTCCTGGTTGGTGCTTCACCATGGAAACATAGAATAAGGGAGTTTCATAGAGTCTGGTATTGGTGCTCATGAAGGAAGGCAGGTCAAAGCCATAGGAGCCAGAGGTACTGCTATGATCCAATTAAGCGATAAATAGGTATTTGAGCATCAAACTGTGAATTGGATGTCCAGGATATAAAAGTAGCTCATGAAAAAGTAAAAATATAAAATAAAAATTAATTACCAGCAGAAACTATAATATTAATTGATATGAACTATAATAGAATTAATGAAAGATCAGAATAAAGTCATGTGAAAACATTTAAATCCACCTGAGAAAATGAAGAAAGAGGAGACCCTTATAAAAAAGAAAAAGAAATATTGTATTCTTCTAAGACTTACATAATAATGCTAACAATTCTTATTTATTCTTTCTATATGTTGAACATAATATTAATATCAATGTCACTATTTTCTTAGTGGTCAAATTACATATAAAATTAATAATGCTTAGGACATTTTGATTGGTGGTATAAGCAGGGCTATTGGGTATTTAAATATATTATAAAACTAGAATAATTAAAACAGAGTAGTATTATTACCCATACAGAGTAATTATTGAAATACCAGAAATAGAAACAATTAAATATGAGATTTTAATTATTTGGTAAATTATACATTTTATATTGGAGAGGAACTGGTAGATTAATAACTGTTGCTGAGATATGTGGACAGTCACATGGAAAATAATAAAGTCTGATTTATAATTCATATAAAAATTAACTTCAGATTTAAGTATTAAATATAAAATGCTAAAAAATATTGATAAAGTAATTTTCAAAATGTTTTTCTTAGTGTGACATGATGTCCAGAGACGAAATAACGAAAAGAATTAATTAAATCTACCAAAAAGGTTTAAAAACCTTGTATTGGAAAATCTCAGTACTTGGGAATAAGATAGATAAAGAAAAGATGGAGCTCTGGGAAGCATTTTCTTCTCACATCACAGACAATAATTCAATAAACAAATAAGCAAAGGGCATTAGCAAACAATTCACAATAAATGAAACAGAAATGGCTCTTACACATGCAAAATTTACTCAACCTCACATACCATGAAAGAATGTAAACTAATTCTAGAGACTTTATATTCACTACTACCTTTGGCAAAGGTCAAAATGTCTGATTACTCCTGTGGGTTGCTACAGTGTAGGGAAATAGGTCTTCTCATAAATCACTGGTAGACATTAACTTGGTATAACCTACATAAAGAAAATACTGGCAATCTCTATTAAATTCCATCCAAAATTAACTAAAAGGAAAGCTT
Source organism: Muscardinus avellanarius (assembly GCF_963383645.1). Lineage (NCBI taxonomy): Eukaryota > Metazoa > Chordata > Mammalia > Rodentia > Gliridae > Muscardinus > Muscardinus avellanarius. The sequence goes on along the minus strand of NC_137786.1, from coordinate 203,423,362 downwards.
GCAAAGGACTAGGAGAACCTGTGCAAACTGCACATACAATTTATGCCTTCAATTTATTTATTGTTGCAAATCTAAGATAGAGGAAGGAAATAATATCAGAAGTGGTAGGGATAGCAGTGTTTCTCTCATACATGAATTTTCTTTGAAATAACTTCACTCCCTCCAAAAACAGCTTTTTCTATGTATTTTAACTGTTAAGATTCTTTTTGAGGCCAGCCTGGGCAACTTAGTCAGATCCTGTTTCAAAATAAAAAAATAATAATCATTTGAATCTCAATACATTGTATACATACAATGCACCAATGGAAATATAAAGGTCTGGGAGTGTGGTTCAGAGGCTGAAAACACTTAGGTTTTATTCCTAGTACTTTCCATAAACAATGCAAAAGAGATTCTATTCCTTAAGTTCAAGCCAAAATTCCAGCCTGCATTCTTGCACAACTATGTAATGCTATTTGGGGCGATCCCTGATCTATGCTCTTTTTCTTCTTTCTTTCTTTCTTTCCTTCCTTCCTTCCTTCCTTCCTTCCTTCCTTCCTTCCTTCCTTCCTTCCTTCCTTCCTTTTCCTTTTCTTTTCCTTTTTTTTTGTCATACTTTAAAATGAACCCAGGGGCATTCTGCCACCAAAAGGGGACATTGCTAAGCTGCTAAGGCTGGTCTTGAACCTCTGATCCTCCTGTCTCGCCCTCTCTCACGTTCTGGGAATATAGACACTATGTCTGACTTTTGTCTATGTTTCCATAAACAGGCTTTTATTTTAGTCTTCATTCCAGATAAACATGTCTAAAGTGACTTTTTCTGGTGGGAAAGTAGAAATAACCAAAGTCCGGTCAGTCTTGATGAAGGAGAGCTGTTTCCTCTACTGGCTCTGCATTGCTAGTGAGTGCACAGAGCTCACTTCCCCTCCAAGGCCCCTTGTGCAAAGTATGTAAAGCAAGCTCTGAGAAGCAAGAGGCTTGTGTTTCACCAAAGGCTCGACAAGCAATCTGCCCAGAGCAGTGCATTAATCAGAGCTTTCTCGGTTGAGCCAGGGAAATGTCAGCTAAGATGCTACCCTGGGAGGAAGCACACAATGAGTGAGTGGAAGAACCTCCTTTATGGCTACTGTTTTACTGCTGTCTTTGATGTTGAGAACAAAGAGATGCAAATGAAAACTGGGGACTGCCTTCTGTCTATAAATGTCTCTGGCATCTGAGACCTTTTACCTCAGTGTTAGAATCAAAGAGGTATGTGGAACAAGAACCCCACCACCAACTGTCCCTCACATGTGCCTTGTTACCACAGAAGTGGCCAGACACAGATGCTTCAGAGAAATGAAGAAAATCTAAGGAAAATGCTTCTCCCAGACAGGAAGATATGAGGATAGTACCTATGCAAAAGGTTGCCAATTTGTTTTACCCACATGACACAATTAAAAGTGCTTACCAATAATCTAAGTAAGGAAGATCTACTTGCATGCTATGATGACTTCTTGAGCACAGTTCTATTTCCAGGGACAATTGCTTAAGTAGGAACTCATCATATATATATATATATATATATATAATCTACCCCATCTAGTTGTAAGAATTTCACAGATGATAGTATTGAAAGAAGACAGTGGACTTCTGTTTTTTTCTGGGAACCTTGGATTCTAAAACTCAATCATAGGCAGTAGAGAGTGATCAAGTCTTGATAAGATGGAAACTATAATCAAAGAAACTTTCCACAGGCCAGAGTTAAACAGGCAAGGAAAAATGTAAAAGTCAAGGAAAAATTTGAACACTAGGTAAACTATTGAAAAATCCTAAAGAATATTAATGGACATTATTGAGAATAGTGTCGATTATGAGAATGGAACCTGTTACATCTTAGCTGGCAATAATTTCTTCCCTGACTCTGTCACTTGATCTAAAACAAATCCATATTCAGACAGGTAATCTAACAAATCCATATTCAGACAGGTAATCTTTGAAAGCCAGTCTGAAAGAAGGGAGCAGCAAAGAAAATAAACCACCAGTGTGTATTTAAAATTAGGGGGTTCTAAGCCGGGTGCAGTGGTGCACACTTGTAATCCCCGCGCTTGGAAACTGAGACAGAAGGATTGCACAGGTTCGAAGCCAGCCTCAGCTACTTCCTGAGGGTTTCAGCAACTTAGTGAGACCCTGTTTCCAAATAAAATATAAAATAGGTCTGGGAGTGTAGCCCGGAGGTAGAAGGGTTCCATACCTAGTACCACCAAAAAAAAAACACAAAACAAAACAAAAAAAAACCACAAACAACAACAAATACTGGTGAGGAAGGATGTGGAAAAGTAGAAACTCTCTAAAATATTGCTAGTGGTATTGCACATTAGTGCAACCACTTTGGAAAACAGTATGGAGGATCCTCAGAAGAATGGGAACAAATTACCATTTGATCCAGCAATACCACTTCTGGGTATTTACCCAAAAGAAAGGAGAGCAAACTACCAACCTAATGCATGTGTATCTATGTTCATAGCTGTACAATTCACAATTGCCGAACTATGGAACCAGCCAAGATGTCCATCAACAGATGAATGGATTACAAAACTGTGGGATATGTACACAATGGAATTTTACCCAGCCATAAAGAAAAACACAGTTACATTATTTACAGGGAAATGGATGGAACTGGAGGACATTATGCTAAGTGAGATTAGTCACATACACACACACACACACACACACACACACACACACACACACACACGCAAAAGAAATCAAATGCTTTCCCTAATATACAAAAGCTAAGAATAAATGGGTAACAGGAAGAACTCTAGATGAAGAAGGAGATCCTATAGAGGAGCAAATAAGGTGTCCTAACTGAGGGGATTGGAGTGGGGAAGAGGGGAACCCTCTAAGGCACATGATATGATATACTTAAACAAACATATCAGTCAATCACTAAGCCAAGCATGAGAAGGAGGGATGGCAAGGGAATGAGGTGGGGATTGGGTAAAGGCTAATTGGGTGATTTGTGCATGTGTATCTAAACAAGTCCTTTTATTCCATTAAGATGTATGACTACAATGCACCAATAAAAAATTAAAAAATAATAAAAAATAAAACAAAAATTTTTTAAAGGACAGGGGTATAGGTCCAAGGCAAAATGCCTCTGGGTTCAATCCCTAGTACCATGAAACTAAGTGGCAGGGTTATACCTTTCATTCAATTCTTTCTGACAATTAAGTCTATGCTTGAGTGGTTATGTGTGTATATCTGTAAGCTCACAGGTGTGCATGTGTGTATTTCTGGGATGTCTTGGAGAGAGACGGGTAGCAGTCCTGTCTTTTTTTGCCACAAGGAAGATAATTATAGCTAAAGCAAAAAAAAAAAAAAAAAAAAGGAAGAAAAAAGAGGCAGTCCACCATCAGTCTATCTTCTTCCTAGCAGTCAGAATCATTCTCTTATAATATAGGCCATAACAAGTTCCCCACTTAAAATCAATGGCCTTCCACTTTGCTTAGAATAAAAGCCATTGATCTAGCCTGGCCTACCAGAATCAATCCAGCCTTCTTCTCTTTTCTTCTTGTTCACTTTGCTTCAGTATGTAAAAACAACACAGTATTTCCTTATTTACACCAAACATACTTCTGATTTAGAACTCTCTTCCCAAGATAGCAACATGCTCACTCCCTAAACACTGTATAATGCACAAGGGCTATTGGTATTTCTTTTTCTGTGAGATGTCTGTATATTTTATGTATGCAAAATAGAGATAGCTCTTTATGTAAAGATACATTAGTATTTTCTCCCTATAATATTAATTTCCCCAAGGAAAGTTTAAAAGAATATGTAGTATAATGTATTCATGTTTGTTCTAATTATTTCTAGAGAAAGTCAATGATTGCCATACACTGCCTTTTTTTTACTACTTGTATGATTTTATTTTTATATTTAGATCTCTAATCAATTTGCATTTATTCAGTGTATGGCATAATGTGTGAGGTACAAATCCAAATTTATCTTTCTTTCTCAAATGACTATCTGTTTATCCTAATACAATTCCTTAAAAACGTTCTCTTCCTCCCTCCCCCTTAATTTAGGATGCCACCTTTATAATATCAAATTGCCATATGTACTTAGGTCTATTTCTGGATTTCCTATTATATTTCTTTGGTCTCTTTTTCTGATAAAATAACTGAAGCATATTTAAGGTATTTGGCAGCATCTGCTAAGCAGTTAAGAAGTCAACAGCATCTGTTCCACATTGGCCTGTAATCCCTGGAGGAGATGCCTTGATCCATAATTTTTCTCAGCATTATTCCAGGTATATATCAAGACTGTGGCTTCCTGGGCCCTTATTCCCAAGAAAGGTTACAATGGGATCTTTGAGAATGGGGTGCAAGGAGCCACATTTATGAAAAGTTCATCAGAAAATTCTCAAGTAAATTTTGAGCTGGTTAAAGGAAAATTCATACTTTTATAGGTATTTATTTTAACCATTATTTGCCTTAATACACCGAATAACATTTTTTATTTATCATGCAAGCTGTTAATTCAGAAAAAAAAAACTACTCTAGTTCAAAACATAACACATTTGACCACTACTCAAATCAACAGGTCTGATTGCATTTGGCCTGGTCTAATGATGTGCCAAGGGGAAAGATGGGCAGGCCAACCGGGAGACTGAGCCAAGAGAAAAGAATTAGGTACACTAAGAAATACATTGAATTTTTCTATCTCAGCTCTCAACCCAGCATTACCCCCCAAATAGGTAGTGTTATTGTAGTAATATGTTCGTCTATCACATTTAGAATCAACCTATTAGTATTAGTTACTTTGCATATAAAATAATAGCAAAGGGGAAGACAGAACCAATCACAGACAGTTATTAACTAGAAAAAGGCTAAGAGCCTTATGCTATCATAGTTCAATGGCATTTGCACTTGTTGCAGGGTGTGTGATATCCCTCCACCATTCTTGCTCAGACATTGCTTTAGCAAGACACCAGAATATATTTTCCATGTAGTCTAGTCCCTGAAGAAGGAAAGAGATCATCATTAAGCTTAATGGACAAATTTTCATTGACCTTTCACCATATACTGAAGGAATATATACATATGGCTTACATATTAATAAGAAAGCTTATTTTACAGAAATAAAATAATTTTTACATTTAAATTTTAAATATTGAGAAACTCTAAATACAAGGATTTTAGAAAGACTACATTTTGTTTGTTATGGTTATATAAAAACTGGTGGAATGAATGGAAAAATAAAAGGTGGTTAAATAGTTGTCAAGAGTCACAAAAATTGTATAGACTTACAGGAAAATTTTGGATCTCTGTCTCCAAAAATAAAATAAGATTCAATCATCAAATTTGAATGGGTAGCTGGGCATGGTGGTACATGCATGTTATCCCAGAATTGGGAGGCTGAGACAGGAAGATCGCAGTTCCCAGCCAGCCTCAGCTGGTTAGTGAGACCCTTTGCAATCCAGTGAGACCCTGTTTCAAAATAAAGAATAAAAAATTGGGCTCGGGGTATAGGTTAGATGTAGAATGCCCCTGGGTTCCATCCCCAGTACCACACAATTTTTTTTGAATGGGTGAATAAAAAAATAAGTTAGAAGCCAAGTGAATGAAAAAAATCTTAAGGTTGAAAATAGGATAATGGAAAAAGATAGGTGAAGGAGCTGGGAAGACCTGGTCAGCTAGAGCTCTTATATGAGGCAGGTTAGCTGGAGGCAAATACATAGAATTGGAAAAGAGACATTCAGCTTTGGATCTTGAAATACTCCAAAATATTCTTGCCATCCTACAAAAAATCATCTCCTAGAGGTGTAGAGAGTTCCAGAAGAAGTTTAATAGATGTAGGGTCTCCCTTGAATTCTTTGACTAGGGGCTCTGGACACTGTTGTAATCTTGTGTCTTGCACTACTGCAAAATATATTTACCATTCTATAGAACTTCATTTTCTATTTTAATAAACAATACTATAACAAAATCCTGATCAATCCTGGACAGCCACAATCAGGCTGACTCATTGATAGCATTGACTATGGTCTATTCTGCTTCACTTCATCTATTCTGGAAGCCATTCTAGCAGAGCCAAGGAAGGCCAGTTCTTTGTCTTTTGAATTAGTCTTTGTTCTTAAAAGGTATCTAGCCCAGACACAATGCCTGCACAGCATTAGCAACAGCCTCTAATCTCCTTGTCTTCTTTACAGAAACAGACAAAGTGAGGCTGAGGTTAGAAACAGTCAAGCCATCACTCAATGAAAGCCTGTGTCGGGGCAGGCCAATGTCAGGGCATTAAAGTGGAATAAAAATCTAATCTTTCCTGTGTGTGGAGAGGAAGTTCTAAAGTAACTCAGAGGTGATAAACTGAAAAGAGTAGATCGTCCTCAGATTGTATTGGTAGCATGATGGTTAAGGCTCAGTGGTGTGGATGAGAGGAACCAGCAGAAATAAGAGTATGGCAATAAACTGCTTGTAGTTTCAATGCAATTTAGGGGTGGCTTTCTATGCTATATTACAGAGCAAGAAGGGCATGGGTGTAGGAAGTGATGGGTAAGACACACTACTATATAAATATAAGTGTAACAGAGACACTGGTCAAGGAGATCACAGAAGAGAACCAAAGCATGACCTAGAGCCCAAGTGTGTTTGGTGGCTGAGCTGTGAAGATGTAGAGGCTCTACAGTAAGGGTTACAGAATTAGGGGCTCTCTTGAAGTCTTTGACTAGGAGCTGTGGTTATTATTTTTGGGAGAAGTCCCACACTGGAGTAGATTTGCCACAGCTATGTAAGCACTCGGGAAAGAGAGAGATCATCTTTCCAATAATGCTTAATAGACCTACTCAAGCAGTTGCTAGTTCTATGTTAATTTCTTATCAGTATTTATTTTTATTACTGGCATAACTCTGTTGATGAGTACAGAAAAATATCACAGCATTGGAAGATATACATGCTATGTTGTGCTGGCATAGTCTGTGTTTATAAGTATATAGCACTGTAAAGGGGCTAGGGTATCACTGTATTTATGTGTTCCAGAAAATATTGGTTGGAGTTGGAATAAATGAAACATATGATTTAACAAATTCCAAATGAAAACTGAATTTAATTCTCCAAGGACAACAGCTCTTGCAGTTTTAAAATGTGCACAATACTAGATGCATGAAGTTGATAGAATGCATATTCTAGAAGAAATCCAGATGCATATCTTGAGTTTGGGAAACATTGTATTTCTCAGTAATATTTAGAAATATGAACTACCCATAGGGACTCAGTTATTAATCACAAATATCATATAAGTAGCCATACTGCAGCTATTACTATATTTTAAGAGCCAATTATATTTTATATATATGCACATATTTTAAGTTTTTATTGGTGCATTGTAGTCATATATCTTCATGGAGTGCAAGATGGTAGAGGCATACATGCACACATCACTCATTTAGCCCTTCTCCAATTCCCACCTTATTCCCTTCCTCTTTACTCCTTCTCACGTTTGGCTGAGTGATTGACTTTCATATGTTTGTGAATGTACATCAGGAAATTTCACTCTTTACCCCTCTCGTCCACCTCAGTTTGGTCACCTTATTTGCACATTTTACATCCTTTGACCCTCTTGAAAATATTTTGAGCTACTTTTTTGTGTTTATGTGTTTCTGTGTGTGTGCGATACTAGGGATGGAATACAGGGAAATTCTACCTCCAAGCTACATCCCCATACCTTTTTACTTTATCTTGAAATAAGATCTTCCTCGATTTCTGAGTCTTGTTACCTTGCTGAGGCTGGCCTCAAAACTGTGAATCTCCTGTGTCAGCCCCCCAAGTACTTGAATTACAGATATATACAACCATGCCCAACTGTGCTATTTTTAGAATAAGGAAAGTAGCATTTAACAAAAACTTTATTGTGTGCTAGACAACCTTCAATGTGGGTTATATTCTTCCATTTTATCACTGCATTAACAGCAAAGTAGATGTTTTATAGGTGGGAATCTTGAAGGAGTTGATGCTGCTCTATAAATAAATGACAGAACCGAATACTGAAACATACTTGTCTGATTCTCATTCTGTTACATTTTGCCAGAAGGTAGAATATTTAAATGTTTTTGTGAACCATGAAACCAAGCTAATTAGAGTGAACTTGACCTAGAATGCTTCAACTGTTCCAAATGTGCAGTAGTAACTGAAAAGTGAAAACTTCTAGAATTTTTTTCATCTTTAGTGAGACTTGTAGGCACTTTTATTTATTTACTGTTGGTTTTATTTTTTAAATTTATTTTATTTTTTGTGATACGGGGTAGGGGTGGAACCCAGGGGCTTTCTACCTCTGAGCTACACCCCCAGGCCTATTTTATAATTTATTTGGAAACAGGGTCTCATTAAGTTGCTGAGAGCCTCACTAAGTAGCTGAGGCTGGCTTCAAACCCGTGTGATCCTCCTGTCTCAGCCTCCCAAGAGCTGAGATTACAAGTGTGCGCCACCATGCAACCCCCACATATTACACTTGATAGATCATCTTTTTGTCTATAAACTGAAGATAAATATGCATGTATAGCCCAAAAGAATTCATTTGTGCAGCTAGACTGTAAATCCCTGACTGGGTCTGTTATAACTCAAGTAGGGATAAGGAGCCACAGAAAGAAATAATTCCACTGATACTTTGAGAACATTACCAGTGGCAATGTTGTGAATGTACCAATGTGCCAATGAGTGTTTCATGTTGCCTTACTGTGAAATATTCCTGCAGAAAGTGAAAAACTGATGAACGCTCATGTAATATTAAATTTTAAATGACATACAACAATATAAAGACTTATTTAAATTAATGCAAAACAGTCCTGGCCCTGAGTATCTGATTATATTATCTCTGGCACTAATTTTGTACATTTTGTACTATTTAAGAGAATTGTGCTAGAAATATTAAGTAGTCATAATATGGGTGAAGCTTTGGTTTAACTCCCAACACACACACACACACACACACACACACACACACACACACACACACACAATACAGACTAGTCACCTATGTTTAATAGCTGACAACTACTACTTTCTTTGGCGTGGAGTTGATTGGATTGGATTAGTCTTGAGAAAATTCATCCTATCAACAAGATTTTACTTGCTGTCTGGGTTTTAGTTTCTCTTTCTCTTCATTCTTACACTTTCTAAAGTGAAATTGACTGTTGCACAAAGTGGAACCCCATTTTCCTTCCTCTACTAAATCTCTGTGGATCACTGCATTTCTTAACTGCTGGCTCATTTCACAAAAAGGTTTAAAAGATGTTCTAGAAAACATCTTTCCTGCCACATCTTGTTGCCCTGCTCACATGCTGTGGCCACACTTTTCAAAAATCATTACCTCCAAGGAAACAAATTAATCATAAGCCTGTTGTAATATACCTCACATCCATGATACTCTTGGACTGATATCTATTAATAGCTCTAGTATAAATAGGCAGAAATTTACACCCAATTAGATGTGGACGGAAATTTGGGATTGCATGAAAATTTCCACTCTTTCAGTATGTAAGGTCTGTGTGACAGCAACATAACTGATAGAGCTGCTGCCATTTGCTAAGATTTCACCTTATTTAATTTCCACTCAGACACTGCTAATTTGTGCAGAGCCTAGGGAATGACTTAAGACAGGATAATTAATTGGAACACAGAATTTCAGAGAAAAAATAGAGACAAAACTGTTTACTTCTTTTCGTTTTTATATCTGAATAATGAGACCATATTCTGCCCCTTTAACTCTCTCAAAATTCCAATATTCTGATTAAATTGAAATTATCAAGGATACGTCTTCAATAACTAAGATGTGATTTGAATATTCAGCTGCCTACTTGGCCACCCCTAAGAATCACAAATTAGTTTCATCCAGACTAAAATGAATTTGTAGCTTTGAAGAATGGAAGGAAAGGCATGTTATAGTCAAAGAGGGACTTTGATCATATACAGTCTAATCACTTCTGCTCAAAAAAATCTCATCTAAAATGAGAATGCTAAATCCCTAAGCTTCCATAAGATCTAACAGTGATTAGTTCAAATGAATCAAGATTGCTGCTAAGAATTGATTATTATGAAGTGAGTCTAAAAAGAGTTTGAGAAAAAGTAATGGGATGAATGTTGTTATTCAGCCAAAACAGAGTTAAGGAATGCTTACTTACTCTGAGAGTTTCAGATAGAATCACAACCTATATATACATAACTATCATATTAATTTCTATTTTTTGAAGATTTAGAATAGAAAAAAAATCAATTGTTCAAAAGGCACTGGACCCCTTAGAAAGATACACAGGAGTGATATAGCTGGATCATATGGTGGATCCATTCCTAGTTTTCTAAGGAATCTCCACACTGATATCCATAGTGGCTGAACAAGTTTGTACTCCCACCAACAGTGTAAAAAGTTCCCCTTTCTTCACGTCTTCACCAGCATTTATTGTTATTTGATTTCTTTATGCTTGTCACTCTGATTGGGGTTAGATGGAATCTCACTATAGTTTTAATTTGCATCTCCCCTGATGGCTAATGATATTGAACATCTTTTTATGTATCCTTTGGCCATTTGTATCTCTTCTTTTATGAAGTGTCTATTCAATTCAGTTGCTCATTTCTTGATTGGGTTATTTGTTTTGTTAATGTAGAGTCTTTTGAGCTCTTTGTATATTCTGGATAGTAACCCTCTATCAGAGTGGTGGATGATAAAGATCTCTCATTCTATAGCCTTGTCTTTAGGTTCTTGATGATTTCCTTTGATAATCAGAAACTTTGTAGTTTGATGCTATCCTACTTGTTAATTCTTGCTTTAATTTCCTATGCTTTGGAAATCTTGCTGAGAAAGTTACTGCCTATTCCTATATGTTGGAGTGTTAAGCCTATGAAATCAGAGAACTACAGTAACATATGCATGCCCATGTTCATAGCAGCACAATTCATAATAGTCAAAATGTGGAACCAACATAGGTCTCCATCAATATATGAATGGATTGCCAAATTATGGGAAATACACACAATGGAATTCTACCCAGCTATAAAGAACAAAATCTTGTCATTCACAAGAAGATGGAAAGACCTGGAGAATATTATATTAAATGAGATCAGCTAGACACAGAAAGAGAAGGGACATATGTTTTCTCTAATATGCCCAAACTATGGAGTACTAAGAATACCAGAGGGACCCCAGATAATGGAGGGTAAACCTCAGCAAAGCTAGAATAGAAGGATAGGAGAGGAACAAGGCTGAAGTTGATTGATGGAGGAGCTACAAAAGAATATGTGTAAAAGTTTGAATGTAGCACGGTCAACCTGGAAACTAATTGTTGGGATGAGGAGAAGGGAATGTGGGGTGGGGGGGTGGATAGGGCACCAAGGACAGTCTGAATGTATTCCATTTTCAATATGATCCACATAAAAAACAAAACAAACAAAAGGCACTGAACCTAGTTTTATTATGCCAAAGACATTTTGAGAGGCTATAGAACAATATTTCTTATACTTTAAGGTGCATCTGAATCATTGGGAATGGGGGGTGGGATCTTGATCATCTGAGGATTGGAACTTAGTGTATCAGAAGTGAGACATGAGAGAGTTCTTGCATTTCTAGTAAACACTCTGGTGATGCCAGTGCTGCAGATCTGGGCTATGCTTTGCTTAGTGAAGGTAGAGAGTACCTGGACCATCATTCTGTAATTTGCTTGCCTCCATATGGGGATAAGCAATTAATACTACATGCTGGTTTATACAATGCATGGTAACTGGTTATGAAATACAGTCCACAGTGCAGTCCAGAATGGTTAAAAAGATAAAAGTAAAATATTTAGAGAAATTTTTGCTCTACTCTTGCCTCTGCTCCAAATAACTACAAATAAAGTGTAATGCATGGATATTGCACTGCACTTTATAACATAATTTTATATAGTTGCATCACTTGGTACTCGCACTAACTCTGTGAGGCAGATCAAGTAGCTATGTTCATGTTTCCATGAATATTCTAAACCTGAAATTAAGCAAGCTTTACAATTTCACATAATTAATAAGAAAGGCATGATTAAAACTGATATTTTCTGATCATGAGTCTGGTGTTCTTTCTATTGAATAGTAGTGTGATTTTCTATATGTCATATGATTTCTCTAGTCTTTTTGTCACTTATAAAAATAGGTGCTTCAGGTTTAATTAGAACACAGGCTATCATCCTGCATTGTGCTGTTAAATTATCTTGGGAAGACAAAATATAATACCAGTAACCTGCACCAACCCAGAGCAATTGAACAAGAACTTCCAAGGAGTTTTTTGTTTGTTTATATTTTGGGGGGGAATTAGTATCTTTTTCCTGGCTTTTCTCTAAGCTGATTTAGATCTGTTGACAATCAATAAAGTATATATCCACTAAATTACCTTTAAATACAGGAATTCTTCTCAAGTATAAAAATAGGATTTGTCCCAATCTTAATCAGGAAAAATCTTGGTCTCAATAGAATCTTTTCTTTTCTTTTTTTTTTTTTTTTTGTGGGTCTGGGGATCAAACACAGGGGCATTCAACCTCCGAGCTATACCCCTGCCCTATTTTTTTTAATTCTTTACTTTGAACCAGGGTCTCACTGAGTTGCAGAAGGCCTCACTAAGTACCCGAGGCTGTCCACAAACCGCGATCCTCCAGTCTTAGCCTCCCGAATGCTGGGATTACAAGCGTGCTCCACCACGCGCAGCTTCAATAGAATCTAAATAAATGGATATGAATACATTTATCCTTGACTTTGTTAAAAATGTTCAGATATGATTTAGCACCATTTTACTATTTCTTCTCATGTTACATAGGCTGTAAAGGCTAAGATAGGTGTCTTAGAAAAAAGTTTACTTTTATTCAAACAAGTGGAGACTTCAGTTTGCTCAGTGTAATATTTTCCACACAACAGCAGTATTTTGGAGTGTTCTTTTTATTATTTGGTTTTGAGGCTAAATATTAAGGGGTCTATTATGGCTGTTATCAGGATGAATATCTAAACACTTTTGTTTTCTTTATCCTGTTTCTTTTAATATCCTGCGACTGATATGACCTAAGAAATTATTTGGATGCAAAGCATTTTACATGTATGTTGGATTACCCCAAATTTCTATGTAAGATATTGTTTAAAAATTTGAAATTGTTTCCTTATAAGAGTAAATATGTTAGTATCATATCCTCCTAGGAACAAAATTTTAGAAGGATGAGGTTGTTGGGAATAGATGGGTTCATTTTATTTTATAGTAGCTTTCACTTTGCTGTAGCTGTTATGAGATCAAGGTAACAGGGTTAGTCAAAGGCTTAACCTAGTAGATGTTGTTCTATTGATTATTTCTCAAAATTGAGCAATGCTAGAGGCAAATGAAGACTTTGAACACTTGGAAGGAACCAAAGGGGATTTGGGCCTTTCTAGGGTAACTTTTGACTATTTGATCATCTGTGGCCTAAGTGGGTTTTTAATAAAACCATCCCTCTGGAAGTATTATAAGTCTGAGCGATGTCTTTGGGTCAGTGAACTATCTCTGAGGTCTTCTAAGAAGGAGTCAGAGTGTGAGACATGATAGTTTAGGTCCTTTAATTATGGTAAGGAAAACTTAATCTCATACATAGTGTCCTCAAACAGAACTTAAAACAATCCTCAAACTTTCTGACGTGGGTTTTCTATAAACAGGCACCTTGTTGAATAAGGAAACAGAAACATTACCATTTCAAGGAAACCTTATGGAGTTATTAGAATAGCAGGTGTTTCACAATGTTTTTGTCGCAGATCATCAATACCAGTCCTGTGATACTTTAGCAGATCACCAGCCTTTCTTACACCATTTAGTTGGGGGTATTCATGAGGCCCAGAGGTTCTTTTATGCATTTGATTTTACTGAAAGAATTGAATGCCCTATGGCGATTTACTTGGTTGTCATTATTCAATAAGCTTTTATTCATCACAAGCACAATGATCCTGTGGCATCCCACTGCCTTTGCTACCTTCTGGGTTTTGCCATTCATCTAACAGTGTCTTTAATTACATTTCTCTGACACCTTTCAGATCTCATATTGAGCAGAATCTTTTTTTTTTTTTTGTCCTGGAGATTACAAGTGTCTTTCATTTGTTTTCCTTTCTGATGAACAGATTTTCCTGAGCCCAGCCATGCCTGGCTTTCCAGAAAATATCTGGCTAGCACTATTCTTGGAAGGTAGTTAGTGCCTTTAGGAGATATTGGAGCCATGTGTGGTGTCATGCACCTGTAATTCCTGTACTTGAAAGACTGAGACAGGAGGATTCCAATTTCAATGCCAGCCTCAGAAACTTAGTGAAGCCCTCAGCAAGTTAGGGACATCCTGTTTCAAAATAAAATAGGCCTAGAGTGGTAGCTCATAGGTAAAATGCCCCTTGGTTAATTCCCAGTACCCATCTACCCCCTCTAGATATTGGATCTTTCTCCTGTTTCATTAATGTCCTGTTTGGGTTCTGGCACTTCATTTCTGGTGGCTATGTCTGCAAATATGTAGCTATTCCTCTACAGAAGAATGAACAGCATTAGCTATTATTACTCAATAATAATCTCATCAATAATAATCTCATTTGGAATTGGTATTTTATTAAAATCTCTAAGGGCACTTGACCATCAGCATCAGAGTCAATTATTCATGGCATCATTGAGTGTGCCGTCCTAATTTGACCTGTGTAGAAATGTTTGCTTTTTGATTAGTTGAAAATTCATCTTTCTAATAACTTTGAGGATATAAATTTGAATTCTTCCTGTATCAATCTGATGGCTCAATTAATATACAATGGAAATGCTTAAGTAAAAAACAGTAGATAGTTTACTCTTCTAAAAGAAAAAAACAGCAGCCTGATGACAGATGGTATCACATATTTATCCCAATCCCAAAGGATTTGTCTTTTTGTAAGGGTTTAAATTGGAGTACAGCCTAAATCAAAACCATCTTCAGGTTTATTTAGGATCAGAGGTAAACATTTCTTAAGATAACAGGGGAGGAGAAATGAGTTAGTTGTGTCATTTCTACTTTCTGCCCTTCCAGGCCAGCTCCCTAGCCATCTGTGTTCTGTCTTTTGCTTCAGGGAGCTGGGCTTTATGGACTGTATGAAGAGAAGCCCCTGTCCTCAGGCTCTGGAGGAGTTTGGCCAGTAGAAACTCTTGGCAAGAAATCAGAAGAAAGGATGTGGAAGTTAGGGTACCATATTCCCTGGCTCCCTCCTGGGGAGTGTTTCACATTAGCTGCAATTTTCTATACAATATCCCAACTCCTCTTGGGACCTTTTCTATAGGACTCTCTCTTGCTAGATGCTAGGAGACCACTTGTCCTCATTTCTTCAGGTTTAGGGTAGGTAGCAGCTCTGTAGTTACTAGTCCCATGGCTCTATTCCATCCTTCATAATTTTTCTGCCAATCTGAGTTTACTGTTTTGTTCAGGGACTTTGATAATTGACTAGTGTTGGTTGGAGTATACATCTTAGTGGATAGAATATCTGTTTGTATCTTATCTTCATGTTTGAGATAAAGGAGGCTGTTTGCCTTGCATGGCTTCCAACCTTTCAAAAAACCAGGCTTTGTAACACAAGGGATGAGTAATGAGTAATAATGAGAAATAAGAGAGTATAAATTTATAATATTCAAAGATGATACACAGTTGATATTCGTTGATACAACCATATGGCTGATCATACTGGCTTCCATTCTGATTGGCCAGGAATCTGTATTTAGAGGTATTTGGGATATCACTCTAGTTATATTGATACATATTATTTATGTGGATAAATTAATCACTTTGTAAACTGTTTTTTTTCTGCATCAAAGCTGGCAGAGGAAAGAAATATATTCAGGCCTTAGAAAGATTGCTGGAGTACTGGAAGACAATTTTAGGGAATTAGAAAGAAGCTCATTTAGAACTCAGACAAAATGTAGTAAAATATTTTTTGTAAATAATCATATAAATTATTAAATTATGACACTGAAATTTTAATGCAATAATTTTAATTTATTGTCTTCCTTTTTCTAACAAGTCTTTCAAATTTACTTTAATGTTTTATTATGTTCAAATAAACTGGATTCTTCCTGGCTCAACATCTATCTTTAATCAACAGTCCATTTACAAATATACTGTGTTTGACCTCAATAAAGAGAAAACATAACAGCAGCTTGAGCCCAAAGCTCAGAGTTACAAACTATTATTTAGTAGGAAGTTAATATATATCTTTTTTAATTGTTCTCTCAACAAATACTTCTCATATAGAATTATATTCTAAGAATTCAGATAAGGAAAACAGGGCTTACATAGGTTTAGAAACATATCTTGAAAAAAAATCGATTATCACCAAACTGGGCTTTGCATTTTGGCCTCTCTAACTTCAGTGCCAATGATCTCAACCATTGCAATAAACTTTGCCTCAACTTTTCTGTGGTTTAAAGCAAATTGTATGCTTTGTACAAGATTATTAAGATTTTTTTGCTGATGGTCAGTAATTAAAATGGGAAGGATTACTTCTAATTGTATTAGTGCTTATTTTCAAATAGTGTCATATATATTGGCTCAGTAGATATTTCTGTGATGCCCATCAAATGTGAATGAAGTACAAACCAGGATAGTCTGAGCATGAACTAAGAAGGTGGCTTGGAGCAATGTAAAGAAATAACCTATGTAAAGGAGTATCATAATAAAATTAGTGGCAGGGTTGTAAAATTATGATAAATATTTAGGAGGAAATTAGATACCATTTAGCCCAGTCACCTCTTGTATACAATAATGCAATGAACATAAGCATAAGTAGAGTGGCCTCCCAGATGGTACTGTGAAGAGCACAGTAAACCCTCAATATGAGGACTCTGAGAATGGTTAGTAAGAAAAGACCTACTCTCATGTTTCTACTAAACAAGAAACCAGCTGGGCACAGTAGAACCTGCAGTAATCCTAGTTACTCTGGTTGAGGCAGAAGGATCATAAGTTCAAAACTAGCCCAGGCAACTTAGTGAGACTCTATTTCAATATAAAAATCAGGGAGCCTGAGGGTGTAACTCAGTGGTAGAGTATACCTGAGCCTCTGGGTCAATTTTCAATACCTCAAAAAAAAAAAAAAAACATAAACAGGCATATTTTAGCAAAAAATGGTAATAAATATTGAGACTTTATATTTTTCTCTTTTTTTCCCTTTTTTACATACTTTTCTTAGTGCATTGCAATTATACATCATAGTGAGGTTCAATGTGATACAAACATATATGCACACAGCTCTTGGTGTATTTCCCTCCACATCTACCCCACAACCCCGTCTTCCATCCTTGTACATGCTAGTCAGTCTGGTAGTAATACCTTTATATATTGCCAAACCATTATTCAAAATGTTTTCTTCCTCCATCCTCCCTCCCAGCACCATCTAGGGGGTGAATTCCTCTCCCTCCATTCCCATTTGCTCAGGATGTTTCTCTGCGATCCAGCTGTTACTCAAAGACATCTCACTGTCATCCTCAAAATTTTGTTTGCTTCTCTTCTGTGTTGAATTGTGATTTCTTGGATTATATGATTTCTTCTTTCCTTTTCTGTGTATTCTATGTTCACACTTGATTCTGACAAGTATCAAATTTTATGTTTGATAAAATTGTCTTACAACCTTGGAAGGAACTGTCTTCTAGAAACCCATAATTAAGATAGTTCACAATGACAGACATGTTGTGGGTCCCTCTGGTAAGTCCTTTTCATTCAAACCACATTTTCTAGTTCTAAAAAGTTTTCTTGTTTTATTTATTTTTATATATCTTATCAGTACATTGTAGTCATGAATATTAATGGGGCACAAAATGGTAGAGGAATACATGCAAGCATCACTCATTTAGTCCTTTCCCAATTCCAGCCCTTTTCTACCCCCTCCCTTTTCCTCATGTGTGGCTTAGTGATGGAATTTGACATGTTTGTAAATGCACATCATGTGCATTAGGGAATTTTCCTCTTCCCCTCTCCCATCCTTTTTAGTTAGGTCACTTTATTTGCTCATCTATGGTTTATCCTTCATCTAGCTTTCCTCCTATGACCCTTTTTCTATCTAGCTTCTGTATATTAGAGAGAGCATCCATTATTCTTTAACTTTTTGTGACTGACTGACTAATCTCACTTAGCATAAATTTCTCCAGTCCCATCCATTTTCCCACAAATGACATAATTTTGTTCTTTTTTATGGCTGAGTGAAATTCCATTGTGTACATATCCCATAGTTTTGTAATCCATTTATCTGTTGATGGACATCTTGGCCCATTCCATAGTTTGGCAGTTGTGAATTGTGCAGCTATGAGCATAGATACACATGCATTAGTTTGGTAGTTTGGTTTCCATTCTTTTAGATAGGTACTCAAAAGTGGTATTGCTGGATCATATAATAGGTTAATTGTCATTCTTCTGAAGATTTTCCATACTGTTTTCCAAAGTGGTTGCACTAATTTGCAATCCCACCAACAATATATTAGAGTTCCCACTTCTCTATACCCTCACCAGTATTTGTTGTTGTGTGTGATTTTAATGATTGGCTTTCTAATTGGAGATGGTGAAATTTGAGGCCAGTTTTGACTTGCATCTCTCTGATTGTATTGAACATTCGAATTTCTTCTGTGGAGTGTCTATTCAGTTCACTTTCTCACTTTTTTATTGTTTTTTTCCTTAATAGTGAGCTTCTTGAATTCTCTGTATATTTTAGATATTAATCCTCTATCAGAGGAGTAGTTGGCAATTTTTTTCTCCCATTTCTCTCAGCTCTCTGTTGATTGTATTTTTAACATTAGAATAAGTATCACAAAATGAGTAGAAATTTAGATTTTAAATGAAGCTGTGAGATAATTTTTAGAATGATGATAAAACATGAAATGTTAATTTTCCTTTTATAGCATTATTATAAGGACATTAGTTTTGTTAAAATGTTCACAGGTTTGGCCAATTTTCTCTTAGTATTTAAATCATTTCTCTTTTTAGGCACCTACTATGTCATCATTCATATTAATTCCTTTTCCTCAATTGTTATATGATAGAGTTTTATTTCATATGAATTTTCACTGGATCTATAATAAAACTCTATGGTTATATCAAACATCCCTATAGATTCCATAAATTCTGCATCTTTGCAAGATTTGATATTTCACTGAAATTAATTTGGATCAAATTGGCTTTTACATTACCATATACAGAAGAGAATGACTTACAGAGTTGGTGCAGTTAATGGGAGACAGAGTTTATTGTTATGCAGGGAGTGGTTTGTAAACAGAGATTAATTTTTATAACTGTCAGTTACTGGTGAATATTTTTATATCTAATATTTGATTTCACATATAATCTTATCACTGTAAAGGCACGAAACATTTTCTTGGGTAATAGAGATTTCTATAACTCTGTGTGTGTATGTGTGTGTGTGTGTGTGTGTGTGTGTATGTGCGTGTTAAAATTAGATAATTAAAAATACTTATTGAATGCCTGTTATCTATATAACAGCATATCTGTATATGAATGTTTGACATAGAGGTCTTTACATATCAAAATAGCTATTAAAATGGAAAACAGATTATGTTAAATCTCTGAAGACCAAACATGAATTTTCAAAACTGTCTTTGCATTTTATATCTGGATTTCCATTTTTCAGCTTAGTTAATGAGCAAAGACTTTATATTTTTATAGCTAGTGCTATTGATTTTGCAAATATACCTGCTCTATCAAGGTCAGCTCATTATTGTTGATATTGGGTAATTCATACTCTTTTATTTTTGCTTAATTTCAAGCAAAGTATATAGGGATATTTAAATGTCTACATTGGCACTGGCAGAAGTTTCTTCATTATATGCTACTGTGATTCTCTTGTTCTTTGCCAGAGTTCAGTTAAAAAGAAAAAATTAAAATACTTCAAAATTCTGGATATCAGCTCTTCAAAGCTTGAGATCTGTAGGTTAGCGTTTGCCAAATGAAAAGTAGGTTTAATATATTTTGTTTCTTTTAAAATATCAGAATGAATTTCTTAACAGCTGAATATAAATTTTCCTAGTGATTTATTGTTTTATTTCTATTCCTTTGCCTGTTTCAAGGATAAAGATATAGATTCCAGAGGGTGTGTGCACACTTATATAAAACATCACGTGTAATTAAACTTTCCTGGTTTTAGTTTAAACCAATTCTTTCTGAAACAGAAATTCATTGTAATATAGGGGTAATTGTCACAGATCATGCCAGGTGAGAATGCTTCAATATGTATTGGTTGAGCTCTTAGCACTCTCTGGCTCCAAGTCCTGAGCTTTTTATACACTACTGAAAGAGCAGGCCTGGCCTTGAAGTAAGTTCCTTCTATTTGCACTGGACCAAATTTCTCATTTCTCATTCTTGTCAGCGCCTACAATATCCACAAACTACTTAATATTCTGAATAGTGGCTCATAAATACAGGGAGAGAAGGAGGTTGGTAGATGAGAGGTTCTTCCAGGGGCATGGCCAGTAACCTAGAGGGCACATACTCATGCATCTTGACTTTGGTAATTAAGTACAATATCCACTTCTTTGCCACTTTATCACAAAGAAGAGTACCTAAGGAAGTGCAATATACCTGCTGGATAAAATTACTAATTCCTTTACATAATCTCCTATTTAGGAGTAAATTGACCAGAAAAAATAAAACTAGGAAACTTAGCCTTTCTTTTCTGTATATGCTTATTTCTGAAATAGTAAACTTTTGTGTTTGACTTTGTTTCATCTATTATTAATGAAAGCAACATGGGAAACTAGATTTTTCTGTTAGGAATATAGGTGGTCCCTCTTTCCTGTAATTAAAAGTGCAGTTCTGAATATCTGAATATATATATATATATATATATATATATATATATATATATGTATATATACACACACACATATATATATGTGTGTGTGTATGTACATATATATATATATATATATATATATATATATATATATATATACCCATGGCATTCTGGAAACTAGGTGCACATAAATTAACATTCTGTTCTCAACAGACTCATTCAGAATATAAAACCCAATCTCTGAGCAGTGAGAAATCCACAAAGAAGCTAAGCAAAGGGTGTGGAAGAAGAGGCACTTTATAGCTAAGTGTAATAGATTGTTAGATATGGCATTTTACAGAAATAAAATTGTAGCCAAGCATAGTGACCCATGCTTGTAATCCCAGTACTAGGGAGTCAGATACAGGAAGACTGTATGTTCAAGTACAGCCTCTGCAACCTAGTGGGGAAAATTTCAAAATAAAAAATTAGGAAGCAAAAGGGGACGGGGGTGTAGTTTTTAATCTCCAGTACAAATCAAAAAGAAATATAGAAAAGTGAGAGAGAGAGAGAGGAGAGAGAGAGAGAGAGAGAGAGAGAGAGAGAGAGAGAGAGAGAGAGAGAGAAAAGAAGGAAGAAGAGAGGGAGGAAAGGAAGGGAAAGGAAAAGAGGAAGGAAAGGATGGTGGAAAGGAAGGAAGAAAAGAAGGAAAATATGTTCTCACAGTGTCATCAACTCCCCTCCTACCTTCCCTTTTCATCATGCTAGCCCCTCTCGGTGGATGCTTGGTCACCAGGCAGTGCAGCACATAGGTTTGAAAGCACCATCCGTTCAAGTTGTGAGAAGACGGCAGCAGTGGCAGGCAGAGTTTTTTAATTTTTTGAACTCCCACATAAATTCAGAAAAAAAGTAACTGGATAGCAACATTAGGAACAAGTTATTGGCATAAACCTCAGATACATGTGGTAAGCTCAACCCATTAGCAGTTACAAAGTGTGTTTGGTTTTAGAAAGTAGAAGAGTGCAATAGGGAGTTTTATGTACCTAAAAAAACAAGAAACTCTCAAACTAGCCAGAAGTTTACTGGAATAATGGGGGGAGGGCATCATTTGAGACTGGCAGCTATAAGAATGAACAAATGGGATAGCATTAAGCTACAAAGTTTCTGCTCATCAAAATAAACCATCAAGAAGCTAAAGACAGATCCTACAGAAGAGGGAATAGAAATTTTTGCCATCTATTCCTGTGATAGGGGACTAATATCTAGAATATGCAAAGTACTTAAAAGATTTAACATTAAGGAAACTAACAACCCAATCAAGAAATGGACAATGGAACTAAATAGACACTTCACAAAAGAAGAAATACAAATGTCCAATACATACATACATACTTGAAAAAAATGTACAACATCATTAGCAATTGGAAAGATGCAAATTGAAACTATATTGAGATTCCATCTAACTCAATTAAAATGAAAATCAAGAAGTCAAACAACAATAAATGCTGGTGAGGCTGTGGGGAAATAGGAACTTTATATACAATTGGTGGACTGTAAAATATTGTAGCTCCTATGGAGATCAGTGTGGAAAATGTCAAAAAAGTAGGAATGGATTCACCAAATGATCCAGACATACTACTCCTGGGTATTTTTCCAAAGGGACTAGAATCAGAATATTATGATGATATATGCATATCTATGTTTAAAGAAGCACAATTCATAATAGCCAAGTTATGGAACCAACCTAGGTACCCATCAACAGATGAATGAATCACAGAATTATGAGATATACACAAAATTAAATTCTAATCAACAATAAAGAAGATCAAATTATATTATTTGGAGGAAAATGGATGGACCTGGAGATTATGTTAAGCAAGATTAGCCAGTCACAGAATATGAAGGGTCATATGTGTTCTCTCATATGCTAGGAAGATTGGAAGTAATTGGGATAGAAAAGCAACTTTAGAAGATGGAAGAGAAACTTCAGGGAAGTGAGTGAGGTGGTTTGGGGGAGGATGGAGAAGAAGAATTTAATGAAGGAAACACTTCCACTGACATTATGAACATATGTGAGAACACCAATGCCAAACTCAATGTCTTGTATGGAGAAGAGGAAGAGTGAGGAAGCAGCCAGGCGAAAGCTCACAAAGATAATTTGCATAGATATCACCATTACTATGAACTACATTACTATGTGAGAATATAATGCATCGATAAAAGTATAATGAAATAAAAATAAAAGATGTTCTTCATCACTGGCCATCAGGGAGATGCAAATCAAAACTACACTGAGATTCCATCTAACCCCAGTCAGAGTAGCAAGCATAAAGAAATCAAATAACAACAAATGCTGGCGAGGATGTGGGGAAAGAGGAACTCTTTTACACTGTTGGTGGGAATGCAAACTAGTTCAACCACTATGGAGATCTGTGTGGAGATTCCTAAGAAAGGTGGGAATAGATCCACCATATGATCCAGCTATACCACTCCTGGGTATCTTTCCAAAGGAGTTGAATTCAGAGAACTACAGCAACATATGCATACCTATGTTCATAGCAGCACAATTTGTAATAGCCAAAATATGGAACCAACCCAGATCACCATCAACAGATGAATGGATAGCAAAACTATGGGAAATACACACAATGGAATTCTATTCAGCCATAAAGAAGAACAAAATTATATCATTTGAAAGAAGATGGAAAGCCCTGGAGAACATTATGTTAAGTGAGATCAGCCAAGCACAGAAGAAGAAGATACATATGTTTCCTCTAATATGCCCAAACTAGGAAACACAAAGAATACCAGAGGGACTCCAGATATTGAAGGGAAATACTAGCTAAGTTTGGATGGTAAGATAGGAGAGGAGGAAGGCCGGTCTTGATTAATAAGGGTCTACACTTGAACATGTGTAAACTTATGAATAAGACATGGTTAACCTGGACAACCATTGGTGGGGGGGGGGAGGGAAAATGTGGGCGGGGGGGGGAGGGCACCAAATATAGTGTAAATGTATACTATTTATGTTCAATAAAAATTGTTATAAAAAATAAAAATAAGAGAGTTATAACTCAAAAAAAAAAATAAAAAAAATAAAAACAGTGTGCAGTATAGATTTTTCCAGAAGCTCCTGAAGCCAACAGAGATAGGCCCAACCTTGGAGTCCAAGCTCCCCTCTCTATATGCAGTTGACTGTGAAGATGGCAATCAATAGGCAATAAAGTTGCTTCTTGTTAAAACTAAAAAAAAAAAAAAATAATAAAAAAAATAAAAGACGAAAAAAGAACATGACAGGTACAACTGAAAGGGTTTTACTTACTCCAGTAGTGGATCCCCAGCAAGGACTGGAGTGGCTGGATGTGTCTAAAGTCTGTGAATCTCTAAACTTAACAAGAGGTTTTTTTTTCCCTTATAGTACATGGCATCCTCATAGAAACTGTTGGAAAGGAATAAATACCAAACAGGAAGGACAGCAGAGATAGAGAAAAAAAGAAGGTACAGAGAGAAAGAGAAGAAGGTGCAGATAGAGAAGAACAGCTCAGAAACCAGGCTGTTAAATTTATTAACTACATTTAAAAAAGAAGTTGTATCTCTATGAAGTTAGAAGAGCTATCTTGAATCTACTTTGAAAAGTTTGGGAAAATTAATTTCATTTAAATATGAACATCAAGGCCACATCCTGCACAAGTTTGTTTTAAAAAAGAAATAGGGAGAAGAAAGTGCAGGTTATCTGTAGAGACAGCAGGACTACAACACACATCAAAACTGTAACCTGTTCAAAAATGACTATGAAATTAAATTTAAATGATATATGACATCAAAGAACAGCATAAGTCATAATTATAACAACTTGGACATGAGATGCCCATGCATGGGAACTAGAAATGATAACAATTTCAAACATGTATCAGAATGTTTAAGAAATATGGTCAAATGAACACAAAACATGATGCTCATATTAATTATCTGATGAAACATAAAGCAAATCACCTTAAAATGCAGCCATAACAAATAAAAAAGCATGGATCATCTCAAGGTACCTGCAGGTCAGGAATTGTGCATTGCTTAACTGGTTGATCAGGGCCCCTCACAAGACTGCAATCATGGTGTCATCTGACTAAATTTATTCCAAGTTTCATTAAGGAGTCGGCCTTTAAGTTCATCCCTGTATCTAAGACAGGCCTTAGGTTATCTCTGACCATTAACCAGAGACTTTGATTCCTTAATAGGTGTATGTCTCAAGTAAACAAATGAAAGTGAGAGAGACTCGGGAAGATAGAAGCCACAGTCAATTTTTAAATAACTTAATCCCCAAAGTGGAATTATATTGTTTTTGAAATAATGTGTTTATTAGAAATAACATAGTATGTCCACCCTATACTCCAGTGAAGGAGATTACATGAGCATGGGAAAAGCCAAGGTGGGAATCCTTGGAAGTCATAGGGGCTGCCTATCATAAAGCCTTATAAACATAAGTAAAGGAAAATTAAAACATAAAAATGAAACAAAATAAAAAGTGAAAACTATTAAAGATAGGTGATAAAGACTCAGAAAATGAGTAAAATAATCCACTAAGAAGAAAAGGAGAACAAGAAATACAAAAACCTATGATTTAAGACTTTTCTAGCTGGATATGGTGGTACATGCCTATAATCCCATACTTTAGGAGGCTGAGAAAGGAGGATCACAGGTTCGAGAACAACCTCAACAATTTACCAAGATTGTGTTTCAAAATCAAATATATGACAGATGTATTATATATATATATAATATATATATATATATATTATATATATATATATATATATCATATATATATATATGTAATATAAAAATAGGCTTGGAGCTAGAATGCTCCTAGATTCAATCTCTATTACCAAAAAATAAAAGAAAGGTAAAGAAAAGAATTTTTTTTCTGAAGTGATGAATGTAGCTATTAAGAATTCACAGCTCCAACCAAAGAGAGAAAAACAAGCATTCTCTATGAAAGAACATAGAATCATAACTGTTTCTGGGTACATAAGACTTATGCTGTTCTTACTTTTTCACTCATCTTACTTTTTACACTATTCTTTTTTTCTTTTTTAAAATTGATACATTATTATTATATGTAATAGTGATATCATTGTTACATATGTGTACATGCACATACATAAATTGGTCTGTTTATTCCTCAGTATCTCCTTTCCCTCCCTTTCTCCCTCCCTGGGTCCCCTTCCACTATTCTCCTGGTCTCCTTTCTATTTTCATGTGTTTCCACCACTTTCCTTTTTTTCTCTCTAGCTTCTGCATAGGAGAGAAAACATACAGCCCTTGACTTTCTTGAGTTTGGCTTAATATAATGTTCTCCAGTTCCACCCATCTTCTTGAAAATGACATAATTTCATTCTTCTGTAGGGTTGAATAAAACTCCATTGTATATATACCATATTTTCTTTATCCATTCATCTAGTGCTTTCACCTGTTTTACTTTCTGAAAGTTCTATGTCTCATAGCACAAAATCTTGAATTTGGAATGCTTCCTATATTCATGATCATACTTTAAATAATTTGTGTTTTTGTTGTATGTGTGGTATGTGTATCAAGTATGCCAGTGTGCTACTTAAAAATAAACAGAAAGCTACCATAGGTGAGAATAGTACACTTTGAGAAATACTCCTGCAGCACCTATTTATGGCTCAGTAAATGTTAGGTTACTATGAAAGAAACTAGAAAGGGGTTATTATAAGTAGAAAATTTCAGAACTATACTTAATGTTGAAAAATGGGCCAAAGTTAATTTCATAAATAGTGAGTTGCTAAGATACATTAAGCATGAAAATGTTGACGATGGAGGCATGACTTTGAATAGATTTCTTTGGGGGGGGGTGACATTGTTCCTTGTATTCACTATCAAGAAGAGAATGGAAATGAATTACTTAGCCCCTTGCTTGACCTTTTACCGTTCTGTGAAGATGAAGGTGTATGTTGAAGTCTCGCATTATGAGCTCTCTAGAGCTATGTGTCAATGTCCAATGTGCCAGAGTGGTATATTATACTCAATGCTCACTCAGAAATTATTTTGGAGTATTTTTGTTTCTATTTCAGAATAAGTCCTTAACATGGTAGTGATGGAGATATGGGTGTTATTATTAATAGATGCTCTTTTATATCCAATTAATAGGTGACTATATAATCATTTGTCAAACAGTACTTTTTCTGCACTGACATTTACATCACCAGTAACTTTTACATAGTTAAGTTATAAATAGTCGTTTTGTGGAAATACAACAATGATGAAAGCTTAAAGGTTTATGAATAAATATAGATAACTATTTCACTGAAACCTGCCTTAAACAAAAAGGAAGAAAGATTACTGTTTAAAGATATATAAGAAGTAAAATGTAATCCTTGGGGAAAATTTTCCATGTCTCTCTAAAATTTCTAATAGTAAAGAGAATAGATGCTAGACGTAGAAAGTCATAAACTTTAGTTTTCAGAGTGCAGATAACACCAACAAAAAGTTACTTAAATAAAGTCAAAGCCTTCTGGTTAAAAAAAAATTATGTAGGAAAGTTGCAGAGAGAATGAGGCATGAAAAGTAATGTCTGTGGTTTTACTCTAAGCAAAGGCAAGGAATGTTCTCACTTTTCCCCAGCAGTGGGCTTCCCGAAAGGCCCTGGTGATTGAAATTGGTGGGGCTGGAGCATTTCACTAGTGATTTGATTAAAAAGTTCACTCGTTATAAAGTGAATTGTTCAAAGAAATTTAAGTTGAAAGCATGCACATCATTCCCCCCATACTTCTTTTAAAGGATAGCTTCATTTTTTTCTTTTTTTCAAATCTGCTCTCTAGTGAAATTCTGAGGAAGTTAAAAATCTGTACCTAGTGTTCCTGACGCCTACATCTAGGTCCTCCATCCGTTCCTATTTCTCCATGTCTAGATGCCATCATAGACATCTATACAGGAAGGTTTTCAATGGCAAGATGTGAACTATAAATGAAATTTAAAATGCTTTTCTGCAGCAAGGGAAAATTGCTATTCACTGCTCCTAGGCACTGGGAAGAGATTTGCATGACAGGGAGCTGAGAATGTCTCTTTGGAAGTTGAAAGTAGAGCAGGCCTTTCCCTCATCTACAAACAGGAGCTAGATCTCCCTTATTAGAGCCCAACCTTTGACTTCATTTTCTTCTCTAAGGTACAAAGATCTCTCACGGTGAGGCTCTTGTGTAAAGCTATTAATGCTTTCTGAAGAGTCTGTTGCTATTTCTTGGAAGTTGCCTACTTGTCTTTAAGATCATAGCTTAAATGTTCTTGAAGACATCTTATCATTCTCACTAAATGAACCTTTTGTCGTACACGATGCATCCTACATTTCTGTTTCAAACAATTTACTAAAATTCCAATGTAGTGATTCTCCATATGATTTCAACTTCACGTATTTTGCCCCTGCCAGAGAATAAGTGTCCCGGGGGCACCTCAGTGGTTTTATCTAACACCTGAACTACAATCTGAGATCAAAAAAATTTTTTGAATTAATTAACTAGCTAGTTAAATGGCATTTACTGGCTTGGTGACAGTTAGGAATCTCCCTACCTGGCAGAGGTACTGCTGTAATCAGTAGAGGCAAACTCTAGCAGAAAAAGCACTTGAAATGAAGGCAGAACTGTTGGGTTCAATTTTAGCGATGTGTTGGGACCAAGACACCCTAAGGGTTAGGTCCTTCAACAGTAATATGAAGACACTTTCATCAAAGGCTGTTTAAAAAAAAAAAAAAGTTTGACCACTAAAAATTGTAGACCAGAGCTCTTTACAATTGAAAAAATGACATATTATGTGATACAGTATTGCCCATGTAGGCAGTAACCTGCAAAGTCGACAAATATTTTTTAATGTCTCAAATGCAATTGATAGCAATATAGGAGAAATAATGAATATTTGCTAGTTTTATAATTTTTAAAAATGTAAACAGAAGGATAGCAGTAACAATTTCTAAAACTTCACAGTTCACAATAGCATCACATTGAACTTAACAAATTTTAGAAAAAATCTGCTAACATCCAAGAAGCTTATGTATTTCGAAGTATCCCTGCTTGCTGTTCACAAAGCCAGTGTTAAAGACCAGAAATTAAAATTGACTCTTAAACTATGATAAAATGGCAAGTTTCAATACATTTAAAAAATATTTTTCAATATCATCTTATGTATTACTCTGTGAGATGCTTATAAAAATACTGAAAAGTGCATCAGCCAGTACTTTTAAAAGAATCTATTCAAGCTGGGTGTGGTGCGCATGCTTGTAATCCTAGCATTTGGGAGGCTGAAACAGGAGGACTGTGGTTTCTGGACAGCCTCAGCTACTTGTGAGGCCCTTTTCAACTCAGTGAGACCCTATTTCAAAATAAAGAATAAAAAGTAGGGCTGGGGATACAACTTAAAAGTTGAATGCCCCTTGGTTCTATCCCTAATAATGCAAAAAAAAAAAAAATCTATTTATCCACATGTGGTGTCACAAGCCTGGAAATATAGTATTTGGGAGGCCGAGACAGGAGGATCACTGGTTTGATGCCAGCCTTCACAAATTAGTGAGACCCTTAGCAACTTAACAACAAGACCCTCTTCCAAAATAAAAAGGGCTGAGGGTATATCTCAAAGGTAGAATGCCCCTGTAATTATTTTTTAGTACAAAAAAAAATCTATATCTATTTATAATGAGGTATTCAGAGGAAGTTATGAGGCAGGTTTAGTCTCCTTCCCTCTCCTTCCCTATACTCAGTTTCACCCATCAGAGAAGACTCAGAGCACTCCTGCTGCCCCCAGGAGCTACACACCACAATGGCTGGGTGGAGACCAAGGGATGTTGTGCTCCAAGCTCTAGAAAGTACTCTTTTGCATAGAAAAGTCCTTATTTAGTGAAAATACAACAAGAACAAACTTTAAAAACCTCTTTTTTTTAAAAAAAGGGGAGAGTACAGTTTTGCCTCAGTATTTAGTTCAAGGACCTCTTGCAGATACCAACATTTGCAGATATTTGAGTTTTCTTTATAATATTTCATGATACTTTCACACAATCCATGCACATCCTCTTATATACTTTAAATTATCTCCAGGTTACTTACTGTACCTAATGCAATGAAAATGCTGTTATTATACTGTGTTGTTTAATGGATAGTGACAAGAAAAAAAGTACACACATATTCAACATAGACACAACCATTTTACACAAAAATAGCACACAT
Organism: Muscardinus avellanarius; assembly: GCF_963383645.1. NCBI lineage: Eukaryota > Metazoa > Chordata > Mammalia > Rodentia > Gliridae > Muscardinus > Muscardinus avellanarius. The sequence goes on along the minus strand of NC_137786.1, from coordinate 203,393,394 downwards.
CAGTAATAGTATTATATTTTTCTAAATATATTTAAACTACAGGTGAATGGATCAGCAGATGTGATGCCCACTGGTATGGAGAGCCAACTGCAATCTGATTTTTCCTTTTCAGTCTTTTTTTAAAATCAAAAGTCTTTTCCAATTTTTCTTTCCTGAGGGATGCCTTATCAAGAATACAAAATGCTACTGAGGATGTAGAGGAAGAGGATAATTTATATACTGTGGGTGGGATTAAAAATAATTCAACCACCATGAAGATTAGTATGAAGTTTTCTCGAAGGTAGGAATTGAATCACCATATGACCCAGCTATACCAATATTCAGTATCTTTCCAAAAGAAACACAGCTAGACTACTAGAGCGACACATGCTTATCCATGTTTGTGGCACAACAATTCACAGTAACCAAGTTACAGAATTAACAGAGGCATTCATCAACAGATGAATGGATTAAAAATACAGTATATACATGTATACATACATACACACAGTGGAGTTATAATCACACTCAGGCACAATAAAAGAAGAAAATATGTCATTTACAGGAAAATGGATAATACTGGAAAACAGCATAACAAGTGAGCATAGCCAGACTCAGGAAAGAAAGGACCAATAAAAAATAGGGCTGAGGTATAGCTCAGAGGTAGAATGCTCCTGGGTTCTATTCCCAGTACCAGAAAGAAAGAAAGAAAGAAAGAAAGAAAGAAAGAAAGAAAGAAAGAAAGAAAGAAAGAAAGAAAGAAAGAAAGAGAAAGAAAGAGGAAGGGCCACATGTTTTTTCTCATATATGGAACCTACAGAGAAATCAGGAAAGAAAACTTACCTCATGAAAATGAGGAGAGATAGAATAATAGAATAGTGAAAGGAGACTGGGGAAGAGAAGAAGAGGGAGAAAAGAAAGGAAAAGGTACAGGGAAGGAAACAGAAAATAATGTTACATGCATATATGAATGTATGCACCACTATGAATCTCACTAAATGTAAGGAGGGAGGAGAGGGTGAGGGGAACTTGGGGGAGGGAAGCAGACCAAGTGCTGCTGTGTTCATGCATGAACATATCACCCAACACCTCACTGCCATGTGCAGTTACAATGTACCAATAAAAATTAATCTAAAAATAAAATTAAATTTGTCTCAGAGAATGAAGAAAAGATAATTTATCAGATCAGCTGAAATATGATTCCAAAATGGGAAGGCATAGGTCAAACTGGAAGAGCTGTTTGGTTTGACTCTGGAGTGTTAAAAATAAATGAACTTGCGAGTCAGGGAGCATGCTTTGAAGTTCATCACATTCCCTGTTATTCACTTGTAGTTCTGCCAATAGCTTTAAACATTTGTTACCTGCCTTGCCAAGTAGTACTTTTCCTGAAAAATATTCTGTTTCACAATGCCTATCCATTAAAAATATAAAAAAGCCTTATCCAAAAGAGGACAATTAAAAAATAAAATTTGTTTTTTTTACCAAAAATATATTTGACTTGAAATACATTCTTATACTCAAGCATCATATCAAAATAGATAACCATCGATTAGTGTAAATGGCCAAGTCTAAATAAATAACTGTATAAAAATACAAATGAACAAGATATAGGTAACCAGGCAATATTAGAAGACTAGAATTATTTCTATCTGGGAAATTTGTTCATAATAATATATGCTTGATATTTATTAAATACATCACACATCATGAATCAAACATGTATGTGCTTTTCATTTTTTCTTTGTTTTCACAAAAATACACAGAAAATTTTAAAAACATTGGAAATAGCTATATCCTCAACCTAGATTTGATTAGTTATGTTTAATTATGTTTAATTTTTATTTGTCTTAATAAATTTATATTATTTTTATCATATTGATGATTTAGAAATATATAACCTTTCAGGATGAGTACTATCATGCTATGGACCTGGGGAGTCCCTGAAAGTCTCACGTGTTGAAGGTCTGGTCCCCCATGCAGCAATGCTCAGAGGTGGGACCTAGGAGATCAGACCATGAGAGCTTTGTTCTCAATGAGGGACTAATCTCAAATGGGGCCTGAGATGAGGCAGGATATCAAGGCAGAAGGGTGTGGTGGCAGAAAGCTACTCATTCCCTGATATCCCAAAAGCAGAGAGAGGGGAAAGGCCCAGAGGAGTAGCCTCCCAGGGCACTCCCACATTGATCTTTATAAACTCATTTTATATATGTGTGTTTTGGTCCCTGCCTTTCAAAATAAAGTTTTTTTTTTTAAATCTGGTTAGAAAACACTACCCAAAAGAAAGAAAACCAAACTACTAAACTAATGAATGTGTACCTATGTTCATAGCTGCACAATTCACCATTGCCAAACTATAGAACCAGCCAAGATGCCCATCAACAGATGAATAGATTACAAAACTGTGGGATATGTACACAATGCAATTTTACTTAGCCATAAAGAAAACACATTTACATCACTTACAGGGAAATGGATGGAACTGGAGGACATTATGCTGTGAGATTAGTCAGTCACAAAAAAGAAGAAATTGAATGCTTTCCTTAATATGTGAAAGCTAGGGAGAAATGGGTAACAGGAAGAACTCTAGATGAAGAAGGAGATCCTATAGAGGAACAAATAAGGCTACCTAACTGAGGGGATGGGAGGGGGGAAGAAGGAAACTTTCTAAAGCATATGATATACTTAAACAAACATATCAGTCAATCTCTAAGCCAAGCATGGGAAGAAGGGATGGGGAGGAATAGGGTGGGGTTTGGGTAAGGGCTAACTGGGTTATGTGTGCATGTGTGTCTCCACAAGTCTTTTTTTTTCCTGATGATTTTATTTTAATTTTATGTGGAGAATATTAAAAATGGCATACATGTAGACTGTGCTTGGTGGCCTCTTCCATCTCAGCTCCCCTTCTGCTCTCCCAACAATGAGTGTCCAGGTAAACCATGCTATATTCATATTGTTACATATATTTTGAATGTAGCTCCTCCATTAATCAACCTCAGCCTTCTTCCTCTCTTATCCACAAGTCTTTTATCCCATTAAGATCTATGACTGCAATGCACCAATAAAAAATTAAAAAAATAAAAGTATACAGATACCACTGTCATGTTAAATGTCAAATTGTGGAGAAACTGAATTTTTTGGAGATAATAACAAACAAAACAAAATAAAATAAAACGAAAATTTAAAAAAGGGTTGTTTACTAAAGGAAAAAAGAAAACAAAAATATCTACCGCAAGAGAAAGGCAGTATTTACAAATGGTATATCTGATATAAAACTTTGACAAATAATAAGAACATAAAAGAAAAATAAATAAAAATGGACAAAATACTTGAAAAATTTTCACATAAAACTTAAATGAACAAACAATAGCAGGAGAAAGTTGCGTAAAATCTGTCATTGGACAAATATTTTAAAAAAGCCCAGATGAGGCACTACTGCAAACTTACTGAAGAAATATAAAATGTAGACTGGTCATGACAATCTATTCCAAGAATGGAGAAAATCCATTCTAATTAATTCCTTGCTTTTTTATGTACTTTGAAAAATAATTTGGCAGTTTCCTAAAAAGTTAAACGTGTACCAGCGACATGAATCACCACTGCCACTCCCAAATTCATACCCAAGAGAAAGAATTTGTCTATGCAAATACTTTAATACATATTTTAAAATAAACTTTTATTGTTGATAGTCAAATGTTGGAAGAAACACAATATTAATCAATGTGTTATAGACAAATTATGCTTTATCCATACAATGGAACACCATTCAGAAATAAAAAATGATCCAGCTAATGATGCAAGCAACATCATTTATGAATCTCCTATGCTAACTTTTATGAGCCAGAGTGAAAAGACACATACTGTATGACTCCATTAGTATATATAGCTTGAAAATAAAAAACTAATCTATACTTATACAAAAGATATCAGTGGTTTTCTAGAAGTGTCTCCATGTTCAACCCCGGCAGCAATGAGTAATTTTTATTCTCTAATTCTTGCTAAGATTTGTTTGTCTTTTATTATTTTTTAATTTTTACATTGGTGTATTTTAGTCATGTATCTTAATATGTGACTAAAATGTCATCCATGCACACAGAAAAAGAAAGTAAGGGACAGGCCTTGAGGAAGAGATTGCAAATTAAAAGGTGACAGTTTTGTGGGCAATCACTTCTGTGATTGTTCTGATTGCATAGGTGTATCATATGGCAAAGATATAAGTGCAATTTTTGTATGAAAAACATATCTCCATAAAGTTATTTATCAAGACAAGTTTCTTGATAAAGCTAGAGTCTCTTCCTCAGCTTTTAATTTTCTCATAATATTTGCCTATTTCTATACCAATATTATGCTACTCTATTATTACTTAATATTTGACATCTGCTATGGTAGATAGACATCTTACCAAACATTTGAGTATTTCTGATGTGACATTCCCAATAAATGTTTAAATTTGTTTATGATACACTTTAACAATTCTGTAGGAAAGTTTTTCTTTTGTTTTTGAAAAATTTGACAGCCTTATTGTGCTAAACTTATTTATCCTTAATAATTAGATTTTTGCCACTTGTTTTCATTTTCAATTATGTCTTTCTCTAGTTTTATTTTTATTTTATTTTATTTTTTTGGTGGTACTGGGGTTTCTGGAAACCCTTCTACCTCTGGGCTACACTCTCAGACCTATTTTATATTTTTATTTGGAAACAGGGTCTCTTAAGCCAGCGCGGCTGGCTTCAAACCTGCGCGATCCTTCTGTCTCCACCTCTCAAGCGCGGGAATTATAAGCGTGTGCCACTATGCCCTGCCTTTCTCTAGTAATTTATAATCATTTTCCATAATGGTTTAATCTTCATTTTGTTAGATTCTTTGGCTTCTTACATTGCTTTCTACTATTGTAAATTTTTCTCTAACTCTTTTTCTTTTTCTCTTATTGCTTCTTGCTCTGTTTTTTCCATGGGCAAAATGGATCTTGTTTTCTAGTAATAACAAACATATAATAAATAGACCATTCATTTCAGTCATTCATCCAGCGGTAGAGATTCATATTGTCAGAGGCTAAGGACAATGATAAAGTTTATCGAATAGTGGTTTTTATTTTTGAAGTTTTTGGAAAGGTTATAATATACAATGATTATTCCTATGAGGCTTAGAAAAAAATCAAAATTAACAATATCAAGTGAATTTTGAGGCCTCATCAATTGATAATTTTGACACTTCCTTGAAGCATTTGATTTGTTCAAGATACCTGTTCTTCTGTAGTCATTTTAAGTTATATTTTCTGTAGATAATTATACATTTTGTCTATTTTCAAGATTTTTAATCCTAAAATTATCCTTAATATCATATCAAAGAAAAAACAAATCCCAAAGATATAATTGAGCATTATTAACATCAAGAGACTGAGATAGTTAATATCATGCCTTACTTCTGTTAATCTTTTGCTGGAACCCGCCGGCGAAAGTACTGGTTCTGAAGAGAGGCTTGAGGATGAAATGGGAGGGTTGCCAGCACACTCCTGGGCCGATATCTCTACTGGCCAACAACCAGGTTTATTTCTCTTCTGGTATTTATACAATTTCCAGCTTTGGGTTGTACAGGAATGCAATAATGACAAATCCAAAGTACATATATCACTTTGCAAGTCAAACGGTACCCACAACATAAACCTAATCTTAACCAGCAGACAGAACAATTAGCATCAATCGTTCCGAGAGGGTCTTATTTACTTAGACTCCATGACTCCAAACCTTGTTGACTCTGGGCGAAGGACAGTCAGAAGTGCACTTTTGAGTAAGGGTGAGACAAGATAAGGTAAAAACCTTAATGGCTTCCCACAATCTTTCAAATAAAACATTGATTAAATAATTTTCATAGCTGTGTAATATATATTTTTGGTAGTGGGGACTGAACCCAAGCACTTCCTATCTCTGAACTATACCCTCAGTTACACATCATAGTGATGTGTTGTTCAATGAGTCCAATAGGGTAAAGGATACATGCACACAGATATTTGTGTATTTCCCTCCACATCCTACCCTATCTCCTCCTTTCTCTCTATTTGAGCTAGACATTGCCAGTAATACCTCATCTATCCCATAATATTTTTTAAATTGGTTCCTTTTTCAGTCTTTCCTATTACCCTTTCTCTCACCTCTAACTCCCTTCAACTACTCTACAGATCTTTCTTTGCTTTAATTAAAGTCTATTTCCTAGTTTTTAATCTAGCTTCTACAAATGAGGGAAAACATAGTATTTTTCATACTTTCTAAGACTAGTTAATCTTACTTAGCACAATATTCTAACTCCCATTCATTTTTTCTGCAAATGTCATAATTTTTATTCTTCCTTATTGCTACTAAAATTATATTTCATATTTATATTATATTTTCTTAATCCATTCATCTGTTGCCAGACACCTGGATTGGTTTAAAACTTTGACTGTTGTGAAGTGTGCTGCTATAAACATGAATCTTCATGTATTCCTACAGTGTTCTGACTTTGGTTATTTGGAAAAGACACTAAAGATTGTTATAGCTGAGTCCTATTATGATTCCAGCCCTAGATGTACACACACTTTCATTGTTATGTTTTAGCCTCATATCATAATGAAATTCAGAGTAGTTTTCATAATGGTTATCCTAATTATTTTCCCACATCCTCACTGGCATGCTATTCTCTGTTCTCTTGATGATTGGCAATCTAACTGGACTTAGGTGGAATCTCCATGTCATTTTGATTAGTTCTTGCTAAGATGCTGGGATTCTCACCAAGTTGTGAGGCTGGCCTCAAACCTGTGATCATCCTATCTCAGCCTCCCACATACTGGTCTTACAGAAATCTGCCACCTTGCTTGCCTTCGTGTGTCAGTTATTCTATTGTTATTTTTCTAGATTCTTGCTTAAAATGTTTAGCTTGTTTTTAAATTCTCTTGTTAAAATTAATGCAATTAAAGCTAAAATACTGCTTGTGGATAAATGTGTAAGGGATCATTTCAAAACCAACTTTAGCACCATTTGTCTGTATTTTATTTGTTATTTTATACCACACCAAGGTATTTTCAGGAACTGATATTTTCACCCCACCATGGGGTGGCCTGCTGTGAAAATCTTGGTGTATTCCCTGCCATCATCCACATAGACATGGATATCTAAGCAGAAAACAGGACTCTATAACCACTTACTGGGTCTACCCATTGTTTTGTATATGGATGTGGACTGCAAATACAATTAGGCACAGCAGCAAATTTTCAAGGCAAATCCATGCTCAGAAATAGTCTTTAAGATAATTTAATCACAGTCTTTCTGGGGATTTTGTTCTGTTTTGTTTCTGAGCAAAGGCTTAACCATGGAAAATACCTTCCAGTGTTTATTTATCTTTGCATCTCGGGAATTATGTTGTGGAACATAATTACATTTAATTTTCCTCCTTGGATCAGGCAGGCTGTGAACAGAACAGAGTGCCAACTTGACTATAAATTTGGATCTTCATGAGCACATAACCACATTTATTCTAAGAACTGCATCATCAGAAACCTATAGGTTGGAACGAAGGGGTAGGGATTATGAGTTTACCCTTGAAGGTCTCTATCAATTCCACACAGGCAATGAAAAAATTGTTTTTGATGAAGAAGAAAATTCTTAAGATATAGTAAACTTGAATGAAGAAAAATAGGGCTGAAAATATAGCTAGGTGGTAGCACACTTATTTAACATGCCCAAGGGCCTGGGTTTAATCACCATTACTGAAGGGGTAAAAAAAAAGGAAGAAAAATTCTCCCTGGATCAGAAAGGAACAGAAAATCACAGTGATAAGGTTACAACCAGTGACTGGAACCAGGGCCTGCTGTGTTCTTTGTATAATGTGGGAAGAATTTGCTTCTCACAGAGTGATGAGATTTAAGGTACACATAAGAGATTAGAGTCAAATTAGTCCTATAAAACACGGGGCAGGTACAGGGCTCACCAGCCTATTAAATCTGGTTGAAAAATAACTATGGTTGCTTCTGGGGGTATGATTTATATACAGGCAAATACAAATATTAAAGAATATAACAAAGTCTTATCAATGGGACCCAGAATTATTTTTTCATTTAATTCTAGTTTTTGTGGTACTAGGGATTGAACCCAGAAGCATTCTACCTCCAAACTCCATGCCAAGCCCTTTAAAATTTTTGTTTTGAAACAGAGTTTCACTAGGTTACTAAGAGTCTCAGTAAGTTTCTGAGGCTGTCCTAGAACCCAGGATCCTCCTATCTCAGTCTTCCAAGTACTGGGATTACAGAGGGGCACTACCATGCCTAGATTAGTGACTGATCTTGAGATGGGTCCATGACCATGAGAGAACTAAAACCTTGAGCCACTATAAAAACATATCAAAGTCAATGACTAAGCCAAACATGATAAGGAGGGAGGGTAGAGAATGGGGTGGGAATTGGGGAGGGTGCCCAATGCCCATAAGTAAGTGGTATGTGCATATATGCCTCTACCATCTTATACCCTATTAAAATATATGACTAAAATGCACCAATAAAAATTAAAAAAATAAAACTATAAAATAAAATATAAATAGGTTCTGGGTTGGAGTTTTCATGGCAACTAGACTAGATCTCTGAAAGCAGGTTGGATTTCTGTGGCAATAAAAAAAAAATTAAATTCCCTACAATGAGTAAAAAGAAATGAAAGAAGGGCTGATCCTCAAAAAGAGGTTCTGGTCTTTAGACCATGCAGAGTTCCTGGAAAGTGATGTGTTGCACATAGGAAATGTTTTTGCAGTCCATTTGGCAGATGAGGTTTTAGATAAGCTGTAGATATTTTCTAGCTGCCATCTATAGTGTGGACACATCAAAGGTCATCCAAACCCATGAAGGCCTGGAAGACACAAATGTCCCTGAGATCAAGGACAGATGATCATTTGCGGTGGCAATGTCTTTGGGGATATGGAAGAACAGTCTCTTTCAAATTCTGCCCAATGCATAACTTTTCAAATTCTCCCTCACACATACCTTACTGTGGGACTGGGTAAACCCCTTAGACCCAATGATGTGCAATAAAAAAGGCTCTGGTTTTTATTGACATCATTTTCTGCTGCTCTGATTAATTGTGGATTTAAAATGTAAATTATATCCGATTACAGAAAAAGTATCATTTACAGTCCTAATAAGTTTAAAACTAGATTCTAACCAACAAGTTAATCTAGTAAAAATAGGCTACTGTTCTACTATGAAATTAGTGAAATGAATGGGAAATTCTGAGAATCTAATCACCCAGGAGTGCCAGGTATTTTCTTTTTTCTTTTTTTTTTCTTTTTTTTTTTTTTGTTATACTAAGATTGGAACACAGGGGTCTCTGGGCCACACTCCCAGAACTCATTTATATTTTTATTTGGAAAGAGTCTCACTAAAGTGCTGAGAGCTTCACTAAGTAGCTAAGGCTGGCTTTGAACTCGTGTAATCCTCCTATCTCAATCCTCCCAAGTATTGGGATTATAAGCGTGCTCCACCACGCCTGGCTTTCAGGAGTGCCAACTATAACATTCATCCCACTCCTGTCCAGGCTGAGATATGGTGCATTTTGTGGACAGTTATTGCCCTGGCTTAATCTTTGGCAAGGGTGTGTCTGGACCTCTGGATTGCTGAGGTTTCCTGAATTGCAGCAATTCCAGTGACATCTTCCTGAAGGATTTCTTTAAGTTGTCACAAAAAGCCATATTCTCTGAATCTGGTTTTCCAAGGCCATAGTTTCCTTCACCTTTGCCCTTGCATCCCCATTTTTCCTGAGATGATACAAAGAGAGTGATCATATCTGTCTACATGTGTGTTATCCTAGAAGTTCTACTGAGGACAGAAAAATCACTGTATCTCTAAAATCTATGGGTGGGTTTTAATAAAGAGCTCCCTCTTTTACATTCTTCTGTCAGAATACAGATGTATATGAAATAAAAACTTGATGAGACTCCCAGCAACTTAGGGAGAACCAATAGAAACTATACTGAGATTCCACCTAACTCCAGTTAGAATGGCAATTGTCAAGAATACAAACAATATCAAATGCCACTGAGGATATGGGGAAATAGAATCTCATATACTAAAGATGTCTGGTATAAAATTATCAAAGCGCTAATGATTTTCTGGGGTTTCTTTACCAAAAAAATTATTAAAAATAGATACTAATGATACTTCCAAGTTGAAGACCAAAAGAACTCTGTCTAAATAATGAACGATTTTATATTCCATTTTTATAACATGATGCTCAAATAATTAATTAGAAACATATTGTTAAAATATGTCAGACTTTGTAGTTTTAAAGTTTATGTTCTTTGTCTTGCAATTTAAGTCCCCCTAGAAAAGAACTGCTTTTTTTTAAAAACCTTCTATATGAGATAATAGAACATTTCTAGGATATTAGAAAGTATGTATATATGAGAGATGGGAGTAAAAGTATTTTCTGTTTCAGGCTGACAAAATGGGTTCAAGCTCAGTTGGTCAGAAATGCAGGAGGTAAATGTTGATAATCAGAGCTGGTGACTCTGGTGAAAGTCCAGACTTCTCAGGACTGATGGGAAGAGAGCTGGTATCATGTACTTGAGTATGCCAAGAAGCCTCAGTATGGTAACAGTGAGAATGAATGGCTAGAGAGCAGATCCTGGGTAATGTAAAGTCCAGGAGATTTTAAACAATCCTGTAAAGTGAAAGGTGTTTGCTTAAAATGACTGGTGTGGACTTAGATTTAGATTTCAATTTATATAAAAATTATAAAAAATAACATAAACATATGTTTATATCCATATCAAAGATTGGTGGTAAACTGTCAAGTACACAGTTATAAATATCTAGTTACAAATTATATTTTTCAAAAATCCTCAGATTTTATAGCTAGAAATTTTATAACTACGAAATGTTCATTTCTCAGTTATAAGTTCTCTGAAAAATTTGGAACTTTTCTTTGAACTTAATATTTTATCTCTGGCTTAACCCTGTTCAGTCAGATTTGCTTTCAGAAATAACTTTTCTGTAAGAATGTCAAGATCTTATATTACTTTGAAATTTCCAAGGTATTAAAACTGAATAACAAGCCACTAACATTAACTAAAAATTTACAATGCCTTCTATGCTACAATATCTTAATATGGTTATTTAGAATGAATATTTTAAATTATATAGGCTAAATGTTATAGTCTGCTATGTTTAGATATAAAATCTCCACTGAAAAACTCAGAGTTTATGTAATTAAAGTCACAAGGTGGTGATCTGATCAGTAGATTAACCCATTGTAAGGGACTTACTGGGTGGTGACCTACGCAGATGTGTGATGTAGAAGGTGAGTTTCTAAGAGGCCTTAAGAACTATACTTTTGTCTTTGAATATCCTTGATTTTTGAATTATGTTGCTTTCAGTTTCATTGAGGGATAGAGCCTAACTTTGCCTCTCTTTCTGCTCTTCATTGCCGTGCTCTGAGCTCTGCAGATCCTGGCCTTAACTTGGAGTGAAACCCCAAATCTCCAAAAACTGTGAACAAAAAGAATTCCTTCCTCTAAGTTGTGTGGCCAGTCATTTTGGCTTATAGTAGTGGAAATGTTAACTGAGACATTGTCTCAATGTGTCCTCTCAAATTCTTATGTTGAGAATTAACCACATTCTGGTTGTGGTGGTGCACACTTAAAATTCTATTACTTGGGAGTCTGAGTCAGAAATATCATAGACTCAAGGCCAGCCTGAACAACTTATCAAGGCCCTCAGAAATTTATTAATACCTCATTTTAAAATAAAATAAAAGGGCTAGAAGTTTAGCTCAGAGGTAGAATGCCCCTGGGTTCAATTTCCATCACTACAAGCAAGAGCGAGAGAGAGAGAGAGAGCGAGAGAGAGAGAGAGAGAGAGAGAGAGAGAGAGAGAGAGAGAGAGAGAGGAGAGAGAGAGGAGAGAAGAGGAGAGAGAGAGAGAGAGAGAGAGAGAGAGAGAGAGAGAGAGAAGAGAGAGAGATTCACTAATGTAATAGCATCAATTGATAAAGAGTTAGTAGATATTTTAAGAGTTAAAGTCACAATAGTGGCACCCTTATGAAGAGAAATGAGGAAGCTGTTAGTCTCTTGAGCTGTTGAAGGCACAGCAGGAGTTGCCCTTTGCCAAGGGGACACTAAATCTCTCCAGACACAGAACCTAGGAGCACTTTGATCTTGAACTTTCCATTCTCTATTGTAAGAAACACAATTCTGTTATTTACAAATTATTCAGTCTAAGGTTTTTTGTTATAGTGGCAGAAATGAGCTAAGATAGATATCATGTCTCAAACTATACATATTCTAGAAGAAAACATTGGAGGAAGGGTTCATGATATTCATCTTGGCACTGATTCTTTGAATATGACACCACAGGCACAGTCAAAAAAGTGAAAGTCAATGTGTGAGAGGATAGCAAAAGAAAAGGGCTCTATGCCTGAAAGGAAGTATGAACAGTACAGAGATACACTATGGGATGAGAGCAAATATTTGTAAACATATATGTGGTAAGGGACTAATATAAAGGAATAATTTGCATTATCACCATGTACATATGTGAGGATACCAATACCAATTTCAGCATCCTGCATGAGGAATGAGGTGTGGGGAGGGAGGTGAGGGAAAGTCTGCCAAGTGCTGAGTGCATTTATGTCACCCGCACTGTGAACTCCACTATGATGTGAGACTATAATGCATTAATGGGAGAAGATTTTTGCCACCTACCCCTCTGATAGAGGACTAATATCTAGAATATACAGAAAACTCAAGAAACTTAACACTAAAAAAAATCATCCAATCAACAAATGGGCAAGTGAACTAAATAGACACTTCACGAAAGAAGAAATTCAAATGGCCAATAAATGCATGAAAAAATGTTCAACATCATTGGCAATCAGAGAGATGCAAATCAAAACTACCCTGAGATTTCACCTAACTCCAACTAGAATGGCAATCTTTCAAAACACAAACAACAACAAATGCTGGCGAAGATGTGGAGAAATGGGAACTCTAAAACATTGTTGGTGGGATTGCAAATTAGTGCAACCACTTTGGAAAACAGTTGGAGAATCCTCAGAAGAATGGGAACAATCTACTATTCGATCCAGCAATACCACTTCTGGGTTAATACCCAAAACAAAAGAAATCAAACTAACAAACTAATGCATGTGTATCTATGTTCATAGCTGCACAATTCACCGTAGCCAAACTGTGGAACCAGCCAAGATGTCCATCAATGGATGAATGGATTACAAATCTGTGGGATATGTACAAAATGGAATTTTACTCAGCCATAAAAAACATACAATTATGGTATTTTCAGGGAAATGGATGGATCTTGAGGACATTATGCTAAGTGAGATTAGTCAGTTGCAAAAAGTAAGAAATGGGATGCTTTCCCTAATATGTGAAAGCTAGGGTGAATGGGGTCATAGGAGGAAGTCCAGGTGAAAAAAAAGAGATCCTATAGAGGAGCAAATAAGGTAATCTATTACTGGGGATAGGAGGTGGGGAGAGGGAAACTCTTTAAAACGTATGATGTACTTATTTATATAGAAGTCAAGCACTAAACCAAGCATGGGAGGGAGGGAAGAAGAGGAAGAGAGGTGGGGACTGGGTGGGGGCTGGCTGGGTGATTTGTACAGTTATTTCTACACAAGTTTTTTACCCCATTATGATGTATAAATACACTGCACTAATAAAAAAGTTAAAAAACATAAAAATACAAGTATAAAATATCTGAAATATAGAAGGAATTCTTATAAAAATAAACTCTTTAAAATAAGCAGAATGCTTAAAATTTCTCTAAAAGAAATGAACATGTGGTCAACAGATCTATAAAAAGTTGTTCCTCACCACTAATGATCATAGACATGCAAATCAAAACTACCAAGAGACATCACTTTATGCCTGTTAGGATGAATATTAACAAAAATATAGTGTGTAAACAAGAATGTAGAGAAATTGCTACCCTTGTACAATGTTGGTAGAAATGGGAAAAAGTTCAGTACCTTTTTCTCTTTTGTATTTCCAACAATATGATAGTTTCTTAAAAATTAAAAATAGAACTATCTCACTTCTGTGGACTTACACAAAATAATTGAAATCAGTGTATCAAAATATTTTAAACTCTTGTGTTCATTGCAAAATTATTTACAATGGCTGAGGTGTAAAAACAACCTACATTTCCTTCCAGTTGATAAATAAATAAAAAATGGTGCTGTATACATAGAATGGAATATTATTCTACCCTAAGAAAGAAAAAATTCTGCCATAGCAAACATGTATGAATCTTGAGGATATTATGCTGAGTGAAATAATCCAATGATAGAAGGATAAATACTACCTATTTCTCCTTACATAAGATATTTAAATTGTCAGGGAAGCCCAGAATAGAATGCTGATTGCATAGAGATTGCTTGGAATTAGAAAATAAGAATTTGATATAAAATAAAAACTAGTGTAAAATTTAAATTATTCAAGAAACAAAAACGTTAGAGATCTGCTCTCTGTTGTATTTTGCCTATTGTTTATAGTATTACACACATAAAATTTTATTAAGAAGGTAGATTTCATGTTAAATGTCCTTACCACATGGATATGCATGTATTAGTTTGGTAGTTTGGTTTCCATTCTTTTAAGTTCATAACCTCACAATTCAACATTGCCAAACTATAAAACCACACAATGGAATTTACTCAGCCTTAAAGAATAACAATATTATATCATTTTCAGGGAAATATATAGAAATGAAGAACATTCTGACAAGTGACATTAGTCACAAAAAATAAAAAATCAGATGCTCTTTTCAATTAAGAAGCTAGACAGAAAAAAAGGTCATAGGAGAAACTCTAAACAAAGAAGGAAAAACCATAAATGAGCAAATAAGTTGACCTGAGGGGGGAAGAGGAAAATTCACTAATGTGCATGATGTACATTCACAAACATTTCCAACTCAATCAGTAAACCAAACATGAGAAGAAAGGAGGAGGAAGGGAATGGGGTGGTAATTGGGGAAGGGCTAAATGAGTAATGTGTGCATGTATGCCCTCTACCATCTTTAACCTCATTAAGATGTATAATTACAATGCACCAATAAAAATGTATTTAAAAGTAAAAGGAAGAAGCTGGTCATGGTGGTACATACTTGTAATCCTAGTACTTGGGAGGCTGAGACAGGAGGAACCAGGATCACAGCCACGCTCAGCTACTTAGTGAAGCCCTCCACAACTTAGTGAGACCATTTCAAAATAAAGAATAAGCCAGCTGTGGTGGTGCATGTTTGTAATCCCCACACTTGGAAAGTTGAGACAGGAGGATCACACAGGTTTGAAGCCAGCCTCAGCTACTTAGTGAGGCTCTCAGCAACTTAGTGAGACCCTGTTTCCAAATAAAATATAAAATAGGTCTGAGAGTATGCCCAGAGATAGAAAGCCCCTGGGTTCCACCCCCAGTAACACCAAAAAAATAAAGAAATAAAGAATAAAATCTTGGGCTGGGGTTGTAGCTGAGCGGTAGAATGTCCTTGGATTCAATCTCTAGTACTGCAAAAGAGAGAGAGAGAGAGAGAGAGAGAGAGAGAGAGAGAGAGAGAGAGAGAGAGAGAGAGAGAGAGAGAGAGAAGAAAAGGATACAATAAATAACCAGCAGGCAGCCTTGGGGAACTAGGCATATATGATCTAGGTGTACTTTTCTTAAATATCAATTCCTCATGTCTTCCATGAATACAAAATCGTCCCAAGTATTCAGCAGGAATCTTTTCTTCTAGCCATTATTATTTCTCCATAAATCACTGTGTGGTACTTACCTTATTTTCATAGCTTCTTTATTTACATAAATTTAAAAATTCTTGAGGGGAAAAAGAACAAAATCTTACTCTTTTTGTATTGGCCCATTGTAGTCATACATCTCAATTGAGTACAAGATGGTAGAGGCATCTGCACACATCACTCATTTAGCTCTTCCCCAATTCCAACCCCATTTCCTCCACCTTCCTGCCTTCTCATGTTTGGTTTAGTGATTGACTTTGATATGTTTGTGAATGTTCATCATGTACATTAGATAATTTTCCTCTTTCCTCCTCCCATCTCCCTCAGTTAGTTCACCTTATTTGCTCATCTATGGTTTCTCCTTTTTCTTCTAGAGTTCCTCCTCTGACCCTTTTTCTCTCTAGCTTCTGCATATTAGAAAGAACATTTGAGTTTTTGCTTTTTGTTACTGACTAATCTCACTTATCATAATGTTCTTCATTTCCATCTATATCCTTGCAAATGACATAATTTTGTTCTACTCAACCAATAGAGAACTAATATCTAGTATATAAAGAACTAAAGAAACTCACCACTAAGCAAACAAATAGCCCAATCAAAAATGAGAAACTGAACTAAATGAATACTTCACAGTAGAAAAAAATTCAAATGGCCAATGAATGTATGAAAAAAACATTCAATGTCATTAGCAATCAGAGAGATGCAAATCAAAACTACCCTGAAATTTCACCTAACTCTAATTAATGAAATTCAATCATTAAAAACACAACAACAAACACTGGCAAGGAAGGATGTGGAAATGTATGAACTCTAAACCTTGCTGGGGGGACTGCAAATTAGTGCAACCACTTTGGAGAACAGTATGGAGGATCCTCAGAAGAATGGGAACAAACTTACCATTAGATCCAGCAATACCACTTCTGGGTATCTACCCAAAAGAATGATAACCAAACTACAAACTGATCCATACCTATTTTCATAGCTGCACAATTCACAGTTGCCAAACTATGGAACCAGCCAAGATGTCCATCAACATATGAATAGATTACAAAACTGTGGGATATGTACACAATGAAATTTTACTCAGCCATACATACTCAAAAAAAAAAAAAAGGAAAACAAACTACTAAACTAATGCATGCATATCTATGTTCAGAGCTGCACAATTCACCATTGCCAAACTATGGAACTAATAAAGAAGAACAAAATTACATCATTTTCTGAGAAATGGATGGAATTTTACTCTTTTCCATCTCTCTTATTTAGCGTTGGTGTATAGAGTTGCAGCATGTTGTGGGTTGACTAATAATAACTTGTATTCCATTTCCATTAGCTTCCATGCCTTCAGATTATCAATCTCATTCAGATGGTAGAAAAAGTATTTTTTTCAATAGATGACACTTTAAAAAATATCTTTAATTTTTATTATTTATAACAAGTTTTACTTTTGGAGGGTATATTGCTTTATGAATTTATTTAAAAATTTAAAAGTGTGACTTCTCTGTGATTTAAATTCCTTATACATGAGGTGAGATATTGTGCTTTGTAAATTGTTGTCTGTTATAATAATAGTCATAAAATGAATTGAAGTTTATGAAATCATAAAATGAATTGAAGCAGTTTTAGATTTATTCCTGAAATATTTGGGAAACTCAACCAAGTGTTTTTGGGGTTTTCTTATGAAAGCATTTTTCACAACTAAAATATTTCTTTAATGATCCAGATTTCCTAAATTTTTTCTTGATTTATTTTTGGTGATGAAGGTTAGATTGAAAAATTTTCCATTTCACCTAAATTTGAATCATTATTTATATGAAGCTATTCATAGCTTAGGATAGTGGCTACTAAACTATGTTCTTATGAATGAAACACTTAAATGAATTTTTTACTGAAGCATAAAGAAATAAGCCTGTATATATCAATCCACACTTCAGTTCATAACTGAATCTGAGAAATAGGAAAACAACATTGTAATAAATTTAATACATGAATAAATGCATAATGTATGAGCCCACTATTAAAATGTTGAAAATGGGCAAAACTAGACATATATCTGTTTATATAGCACATATGTGGTTAGAAATGTGTGGTTATCTTAAAAAGATAAAATTTTTAATGTAGATTTCAGGCAAATGGCTTCTTTTGTGGACAGCAGGAAAGATGCATTAGGGGACAGGCAAGAGTGGGTACCAACAAAGAGAGACTTCTCATCATGGCAATTTCAGTTACCCAAATGGAAGATAGGTTGAACATTGTTAAAAGTATCACTATACTTTAAATTTCATTTTTATCATGATTCTCTTATGTTAAAATAGCAAAAAATGTTTCCACTTACCATGGGTAGGCTTAAGTATATGATATAAGTACTATTTGTGGTATTTGTAATCATACTTAATCATACAAATAGTACTATTTGTATGATTAAGCAATACATTTGAATTTTTAGTTTTTTCTTGAATTCATGTAAAATATAAGAAGGAAATTAACACATTTTAAAACATTAATATTAGCTGGGCGTTGTGGCATACGCTTGTAATCCCCGCACTTGGGAGGCTGAGACAGGAGGATCGCGCAGGTTCGAAGCCAGCCTCAGCAACTTAGTGAGGCTCTCAGCAACTTAGTGAGACCCTGTTTCCAAATAATATATAAAATAGGTCTGGGAGTATAGCCCGGACATATAAAGCCTCTGGGTTCCACCCCCAGTATCACCAAAAAATAAAAATAAAAAAACATTAATATTTAGAAAAGGTAATTAATTTTATTTATTTAAATATTACTTAAGAGTATTTATTTAGTCACTATTAGATATAAAAGGCTAAGTTTAGCATTAGAAATTTATGGGGAAATGCAGATAAATAATTGTTACTCTCTTGAAATATAAAGTCCAGTTAAAATTTCAGATAAATATTATACAATATTATATAGTTTAAGTTGAATCACATGAAACTAATAACAATCAACCATATTTGACTTATAAAATTTACTATCTCACTCCTCTACAATAATACAATGTAGGAAAGTAGAGAGTCTTCCTGTAGGCAGTAAGGTAAAACAAAGGGAATTAAGATGGAAAGAGAAAGAACCCTAAATTTTTGAGAAAATAGAGAATTGATGAGATTAAAAAACCAACCCGGCATGACTTTAACGTGAAGTGTTTACTGGGAGTTAAGAACCATGAAGTGGAAATGCTGGGTAGGTAAGTTAATTTTTACACTATAACCATAAAATTGAATGATATACAACAATGAAAATTAAAGAATCAGAGGTATATGTTTCAGGATCGATAAATCTGATGAATTATGGAGCTGCGTGTGATGGCGCACACTTGTAATCCCAGCATTTGGGAGGCTGAGACAGGAGAATCGTGGTGCGAGGACGGCCTCAGCTACTTAGTGAGGCCCTTTGCAACTCAGTGAGACCCTGTTTCAAAATAAAATATATAAAAATAGGTCTTGGAGTGTATTTTAGAGGTAGAAGCCCCCTAGGTTTCATCTCTAGTACTGCAAAAAAAAAAAGTTATTGAAGAAAACATACCACACAAATTCATTTTTATAAAATTTATAAAAATTTTATAAAAATAGAAAACATTAAACAGTGCATCACTTTGTAATGTCATAACAATTTATTTTACTGCAATACAATTTTTATTATAGAAATGACACCTTTTGTTTTAAAAATAAACACATTTGATTTAACTAAAAATATTCTAAGGAAGTATAAAAAATGATCTTGTCACTTTTTTCCCACCATACTAAACTCAATGAAGTAATCAACTAGAAAACCTGATACAGACTTCCGGGAAGATGGCGACCGTGAAAAGCAGGGCTTAAGACCCCGCTAACAACCAATCTCCATTACCACAAAATCAGCGCCTTTCATAGCCAGAAAACACCATCACCAGAGAAACAAAAAATCACCAGGCTCCAGAGAGAAAGCGGACTGAGAACAGAGCTCAGAGCCACAGAGGAGATAACTGGCCTCACGCCAGAGGACTCGGCAGCAGCGCCATACTGCCAGCGGCAGCGGCGACTTCACCGGACGGCTACAGCAAGCTGAGGTGAGCCGCTGTGGAACAGCCAGGCGGGATTTCTCGCCGCAGGTAAAATCTAAAGCTCCCAGTGGCTGAGCTCAGCACACGCCGCAGGGATTCAGAGTGGAAATCAAAACCAAGAAGAAATACGCCAGCCTCACGGCCGAGGGCGTGGCAGCGGCGCCATATTGCCACCGGCGGCAGCAGCAGAGAATTCACCGAATCCAGTATAGCTACATCTGCGTACTCAATAACAGTGAGTCAAATTGCGGGCCACAGAGGAGAAATCCCAGTACTGTACTCCCTGGGACTTGACCCAGTGGGGGAGGGGCGGTGGCAGAGATATCACACCATAGGAGAACGTGCAACCTGGCACCCCCCACAGTCTAAAGCAGCCTCTATCTACTCTCTGGGTCGGAGACTCTGTGATACAACCCAGCAAAGGAGTAGTGGGGTCTGAGATACTACTGACTCGAGATCCAGAACACCTTAAGTGAAGTCATAGTGACCCAAGGGAAGAACCCAGAGAAGGCACAAACTTCCGAAATCATGGGAAAGAGGAATAACACTGGAGCAATGAATGCCCACAACCCCACAACATCAGAACCCGATAAAACAGAAAATCACAGATTTCTAGAAGATCAAATCAGGAAAATAACTGTAGAAATAATAGAGGTGCTTTGAAAAGAAGTCAGAGAGAGCCAAAAAGAGATAAAGGATGCAATTAATGAAGTAAAGGCCTCAATTTCAAAGCACAAACAACCGATTAGACCACATGGAGAACAGAATCTCGCTCTTAGAAGATAATCATTCCAAAAATGAACACATAGTTTCTAATCTAGGAAAAAATATCCGACAGCAGGAATCTGATATTGAAGAAATATGGGCCCATTTTAAGAGAGCTAACCTAAGAATAATTGGAATAGAGGAGGGAAAAGAAAGTGAAACCAAAGGGATCAACAATCTCTTCAAGGAAGTAATAGCAGAAAATTTTCCAAACATAGAGCAAGAGGTTGATACACAGGTCCAGGAAACTTATAGAACTCCCTTTAGACAGGATCGAAGAAGATGATCCCCACGCCACATAATTGTCAAAATGACCAATATGGAAGCCAAGCAGAGAATCTTAAAGGCAACAAAAACAAAGGGCCAACTGACATTCAGAGGAAAACCAATTAGAATCACTCCAGACTTCCCAAACCAAGTCATGAGAGCCAGAAGGGCTTGGAGTAACATATTCCAAACTCTGAAAGAAAACAACTTCCAGCCAAAAAATTTCCTACCCAGCAAAACTTTCTATCAAATTAGATGGAGAAATAAGAAGCTTCCATGACAAACATAAACTGAAGGAATTTTTGTCTTCAAAACCAGCACTAGAGAAAATACTCAAAGAGATTAACTACAAAGAAGAAATAGGTAACATACACCAGAACCAGAGAAACAAGAGTTTCCATCCAACAGTCAACTAAGATTGGTTATCTGTGGAGATTAATTATTTATGTTAGTCTTTTACCTATCTCTAAATGGTATTAATTGCCTTTATTGTTGTTAATTTTTAGGATTTCTAGTTGGAATATTAATATACCTTCAGATATAGCATTTGGAAATATTTTATCCCATTCTATTAGTAACTGTTAACTCTGTTTACATTGTCTTTGGATATACATTTTTTTTTTTTTTAGGGAGTTTGTATACTCTTCTGTTGCCTGTGCCATTGAAATCATATACAAGAAATCACTGCCAATTTCAGTGTTGTGAGGTTTTATGACCCAGATTTTCTCCTAAAAGTTTATAGTCTTAAGATTTATATTTAGGTCTTTTATCTATTTTGAGTTAATATTTGTATATGGGATTAGGTAAGGGTCCAACTTCATTCTTTTCCATGTAATTATTATGTTTAACAATATTTAGTTAAAATATTATTATTTCTACCACCAAATGTTTGTGGAAATCTTGTCAAAAATAACTTGACAATATAGGGAAGAATTTAGCTCTAGGCTTTTATTTAACTCCAATGGTTTATATATCTGCCTTTAGAATAGTACTACACTGTTTCAATTTTTGTAGCTTTATATGGTTTGAAATCAGAAAATATATATCTTCTAGCTTTGTTCTTTTTCAAGATCGTTTTGGGTATCTAGAGTCCATATTCCATATTAGGATAGAGTTTTTTTCTGAAAAATAAATATATAAATATATGATAGTTTCACCTAAAAAAATAGAAAAAAAAATATTCTCTGGTAAGAAAGAAAGTAAAAAGAAATATTGAAATGTTATCTTTAAGTCATCAAAAGCTTGGTATCAGACAAATGAAACTGTTATGTGAGATTATCATTTTTAATTTTGGATAAATTGCTATAATACTAGATGTCAACCACTAAGCCAAGCATGGGAGGGAAGGATGGGGAGAGAATGGGGTGGGGATCAGGTGGGGGCTGACTGGGCGATGTGTGCATGTATGTCTACAAAAGTTTGTATCTCACTATGATGTATGAATACAGTGCACCAATAAAAAAAAATAGAAAAACTGATACACAAGGTAGCACACACCTATAATACCAATACCTGGGAGGCTGACACAGAAGGATCTCAAGTTTGAGGCCAGTACACAGTACCACACAACAACAAGAATAATAATAACCTGATAGCCTACTCTTTCTCTAGACATATCTACATATGTATATACCATTTGTACTTTCTTATGTAGTGTGTGTGTGTGTGTGTGTGTGTGTGTGTGTGTGTTTGCGTGTCCAGGAATTGAACCAGTGGTGTTCCACCACTGAGCTACACCCCCAGCCATATTTTTGGTTTGTTTGTTTTGAAACAGGGTCTCACTAAATTGCTGAGGGTCTTATTAAGTTGCTGAAGCTGGCTTTGAATCCATGATCCTCAAGTTTCGGCCTCCCAGATACTGGTATTTCAAGCACGTACCATCACCTTCAGCTCTTATGTATTTTTAGTTTTCTGTTTTTAAGTCTGTACAACATACTAATAAGCATATACCTAATTACATAATTAGGTAACACATTATTTTAAAGAACAAATATAAAGAAACAAGTACATACCTCCACATGTCTTGAGTAAAGGGATGTTAGCAATACAGTTGAAGTCCGCCTTCGACCTCTAATTACCAAGGTATTGATGCCTCCTTCATCTGTGGTTGTAGCCGCATCCTTTATCCTGTTATCATTATTAGTACTCCTATAAACTTTCTCTCTTTTACCTTGATTACTTTTGCTATTTTTAAAATTTTATTCGGCTTTACATTTCTTGGCTTTTTATCTAAAAATTATTCCATTGTTTCAGTGCCTACTTTTACCCTTAATATTTGCTGACATTTATTTTCTTTGTGGTCATTTTCTAGTTGTTTTCCCATCCACTTCTTAGGTAGGCCACCTGGATCATTATTGTTTGTGTTTTGTGGTTTCTAATGGTTTCTTTTTGCCTTTCTCCCTTACCCTAGTTAAAACCTGATATATATTTTGGGCAGCGTTGTACATGTTTGATATACATGCCTTATCACATTATTCTAATTATAATTATTTTCTTGAGCAATGCTGTGACCATTTTTTTGTTGTTGACACTTCCAAATATATGTAACTGTTGTTGACTTCTAATATATCTGTGAGGTGGTCAGAGAACTTGAAGAGTGTGAAGCCACCTTTTTAAATCAGTAAAGA
The DNA here is from genome assembly GCF_963383645.1 of Muscardinus avellanarius. Lineage (NCBI taxonomy): Eukaryota > Metazoa > Chordata > Mammalia > Rodentia > Gliridae > Muscardinus > Muscardinus avellanarius. The sequence continues at coordinate 203,369,950 of NC_137786.1, read as the reverse complement.
CTTATGTGCCTGATGAACTTAGAAATGTTTCCTTCCTGGAGCCTCCTTTTTTCTCTCCACTTATCCCTCCACAACACCCCCCCACACACATTCTATTGGTGTCTCTCATTATTATGAAAGATTTTTTTCTTTTTTATTTAGTTTTTGTAACAGTGACTTGATAAGTTACTTTGCACTAGCCTCAAACCTGTGATCCTCCCCTCTCAGTCTCCTAATTACCGGGATTACGGATATGCACAACTGTACTGGGCCTTAAAGTCCTTTCTGATTCCATTTTCTTTCTAACTTTCATGCATGATAGAAATATGACCCTTGACTTTCTGAGACTGGCTGCCCTGTAGTTCCACCCATTTTTTTTTTCAAATTTTGTTCTTCTTTATGGCTGAGTAAAACTCCATTGTGCCTATATTCTACCTTTGTTTTCTTCATTCATCTGTTGATGAGCACGTGGTTGGTTCCATAATTTGCCCACAACTTGGCTATTGTGACTTGTGCTCCTGTAAACCTGGGTATGTATGTATCACTATATCATCCTAAAATTAATTCTTGTCTTTTTAGAACCTCCATACTGATCACTTAGAGGCAAAAAGTTTTAGTAATGAAATCATGAGTTAAATGTGATTATGCGCAGTCAAACTTACTTTAGATTTTTCAAAAGTTCACAATTTTCTTTGTAATATCTGATACATCTTTCTAGTGTCAATTTTTTCTCCTCAAGAACAACTTGTCAAGTATTCTTTTAATATCACTTATTGGTTTTGTATCTCTCAGATATTTATACAAAGCTAAAAAATATATTGATTATTCTCAAGCTGTGTGTGTGTGTGTGTGTGGGGGGTACTTGGGATTCAGCCCAGGGACATTGCAATTATGAGCAGCACCTCCATCCCTTTTTCTCTTACTCTTTTGTTTTTGAAACTAAGTCTCCCTCGTTTGCTGAGAGTCTCCTAAGTTGCTGAGGCTGTCTGTGAACCTGTAATTCTCCTGCCACCATAACCAGTTTATTCTCAACCTTAAAACACATTTTCTGTTATGCATTTATGCCTCTAGCATCTTGTATCTCATTGAGATGCATGATTACAATGCACCAATGAAAATGAAAAAGAATAAGTAACTGAGGAAAAGTAACCAGGCATTATGGTATAAAAAAATAAATAAGACATGGTTCTTGTTAAAAAACACTTTTGGTGAACATATAGTTTTAGACAGTTATTTTCTCTGAAAACAAAATATCCCTTAATTTTCTTCTTCTATTCTTGTTGACTCTAGGAGTCAGGTCTGAGTCTTCCTTGATAGTAATGGCTTAACTTTTGTTTCTGGCATTCTTTATTCTTTTTTTTTTCCCTCATACTAGGGATTAGACTCAGAGACATTCCACCTTTGTTCTATACCTTCAGCCCTATCTTTTAGTCTTTATTTTGAAACAGGGTCTCATTAAGTTTCAGAGGGTCTCACTAAGTAGCTGAGAATGGCTACAAACCTACAGTCTTCTTGTCTTGGTCTCACAAGTATTATTATGATGATTGTTTTTTTTATTTATTTTTGTTTTTTGGTTCCTGGAAGCCCTTCTACCTCTGGGCTACACTCCCAGACCTATTTTATACTTTATTATTTTATGAAACAGGGTCTCTTAAGCCAGCAAGACTGGCTCCGAACCTGCGGGATCCTCCTGTCTCCGCCTCCCAAGTGCGCGGAATACAAGTGTGCGCCACCATGCCTGGCATGATGATTATTTTAATTCTGTGTTGGGCTTTGTAGAGATACTTGGATTTAGAACGTTTCAAATTCTGTCTCCCAGCCATGGTCTCTTTTCTTATTCAGCGGCTCCAATTAGATGTATGTTGTTGTTCCTCCTCAAGTCTATTTTTAATGTCCCTTAATATTCTTTTTATTTTCCCCACTCATTTCTCTTTCTGTGCTATCTTGAGTGCACTACTTTCTTCATTTATGTCTTCCAAAGAAATACATGTATTTCTTCAACTTTCTCAATTTTTTTCACACTTAAAACAAAATTTTCTTTTTATTCAGAAAGTCCTATGGATGATATTCTGTGATTTAAACTGCCTATGTGTGTTATATATTAAGTTTTCATATCTATTTTATTCTACTTATCAATTCTGAATTCTATGAAAACATTCATTAATTCATTTCTGATCCAGTATCATACAGCTTTGAATTTTAAAGCAATCACTAATTCTTTAGTACAAAAACAAAAATCCCATATCTGTCTGTAATATTTTCTAATTTTCAAAATGTTCCTAAATATTTGAGGATGTTTAGCTTTTGATGTTAACTTTAAAGTAACTCAATCCTGTTTTTTTTCTGCAATGAATTATATGTATAGTTGCATATTTATATATGTATATTTAGAAATGATATATTTAAAGGACGGACCTCAAATAATTTGCATTCCTTCCCTGTGGTCAGTGAATTTTAGTGTATTTCTTGAAGTTCAAAATAGAAAAGCCATAAAAATAGAAGGGAAATGGACATTTAAAATTTAGATGGGCTGGTGGTAAGGCTCAGTGGTAGAGCACCTACCTTACATACACTAAGACCTGAGTTCAATCCCCTGCACCACGAAGATAAATGAAATGAAATTTAGATAATTTTTTTTAACAGGATGAGGGGCAATTGAAATAAAGCAGATGATATCAAGACAAATATGCAGTGAAGCAACTGTTGCTTTTTCAGATTATATATGAAGGGGGTGAAGTTGTTGTCTCTAGGGTACAGAGTAAGGATAAATAAGTAGGCAGATTTTTAAAATAGTGTGACTTAGTTTGGGACAAACCATGAATTAAATACCATGATTTTTTAAATTTAAAAACTCACTTACCAAATCTTGTAACCAAGTTGTGGTATAATATCAATACTGCCTGAGATAAAATGTAGCAGAGAATACACTAACATATAAGTGATAAGTAAGAATACTAAGTTTAAAAGGCAGGATGCAAAATGTCAACAATAAAATAGGTAGTTATGTATATAAAAACAATATTTAGAAATACATCAAAAGTTATTATAAAAAGTATTTATGTAATAGTTCATTTAACAGAAAGTTATAAAATAATGTGAAATTAAAAGTTATTTCTTTTTTATATATAATGATATATATTGGTTTTTATGGCGAGGAATTGAACCCAGAGGCATTCTGATTCTAGACTACTCACATAGCCCATTTAATTTTTTTTTTCATTTTGAAGCAGTATCTTTCTAAGTTAACACAAGCTGCCTCAAACTTGCAATCATAGTAATTATTTTTAAGAGTCAATAGCATGCATGTTTGTTATGTGCATGGCACTGTTGAATACCAATGTTACCTCATTAGATTTTTGAAAACATCCTTTAAATTGGCCTGTATTAGCTTGATTGTTTATTTTCTTACCATTAAGGAAACTACTGCTTAGAGAGATCAATCACTTGCTGAAAGTCATTTGTTTACTAGCAAATAACAGAAGCAGAGCCGATGTGCAAACTAATATTCCATCTTTCTTACATGTTTCTTTTTCTTGAACTTTTCAAGAAAAAGCACTTGTAATATTCAGTACTAGTTGTTGTACATTAATAAATGGCATCTTTCAGTTTCTCAGAGAAGATACAGAAAGTATAGAAGGATAGAAAAAGTATTAAAAAAAACACGCAATAACAAAATGCATTCTTGTCTACAAAATTATACAACGTAAAGAAGCATTAACCAGAGCAACTTAGTGAGACCTTCAAGAACTTAGGGAGAACCTGTTTAAAAATAAAAATAAATAAAAATTAAAAATGGATTGGAGGTAAAATAATTCGGGTTCAATCTTCAGTACCCTTCCCAAATAGATAAGCAAACAAGTAAGCAAGCAAGTAATACCCCCTGAGCGTTGAAGAAATATTTCATGGTTATGTATTAAAATCCATTGACCTACTCTGATATTGTTATTCTATGATAAAGTATATGCCTATTTTGGTCATAAGGCAATGAATACTGTGTGCATATATGTATTTGTCACTTGAACCTCATTATGATGTGTAAGTGCAATGCACCAATAAAATTATTTTTATTTCAGGCATGAAGGTCTTCACCTTCAACCCTAAAATTCACTATTAATGTTCCTCTTTTGTTTAGGATTATTTGGGTCATGTACACAACCCAAAGTAAGAGAAGTCACACTTTCTTTCATTTATGACTCCTCCTGTGCAATTCTAAACCAAACTCCACAGGATGCATTCAGTATCACTGAACCTCCACAGTCCTTTTTAATGTGATGCTTAATGACCTCCTTTTCTCCTTTGAATAAATATGGATGAAACAATTTGTCAGAGAACTGGGTTATTTAGGGAAGCAAACATGTTAAATATAGCAAAGAGTGTCATGATAAGACTGAGAATTTAAGAAAATCATCCAGTTTGTGCATATTACAAGAAGCAAGGGTTTCCAGTGAGCTTTTCAATTAAAACATGCTGAAAGCCAAAGTTGTGCTGAGGGGCTGTCAGCACATTGAGTATTTGTATTTTCAGTAGTAGCTCAGGCCACACGAATAGTGCCAGCATCATTTAAGATAATCCTGCTAGTAACTTAATTTGTGCTAAAAATATTTAAGTAAAGAAGAACAGTTTCTCTATTTCTCTTAGAAATGCAGTCACATACCTTTTTTTACAAGGTGATGGGGTTTTAGCAGGGAGAGTGTTAAAAAAAATTGTTCTACAGTGAGAATCTGCTCAATGAGTTTCCACAAATAGAAAATGAAAGGGGATATTATAATAAAGAGAGGCTTGGACACTGTGGCAGAGGACTCCATAGAATAGCCCTATCTTTCAGTTCCAGCTCTTTGTCTTAGCTGAATGAGCACATTTATAAATATTAGATGGGAAAGCAGATACGATTTTTATCTGCTTCAGAAAATGAGGAAAACACAGTCTACCTCGTAGGGTTCCTAAAGTACTAAAGCAGTACTTGCACTAATACCAATAAATACTAGCTTCCATCTTCTCTTCATCTGTATTCATCCATAATTATGCCCTCTCTGCTTAGTCATATGCTTGCAACAAGAAAAAAGATGCCCACACAGTATCAAGACACTCTTTCTCTTGCTATTTGGGCTGGCCTCTAGTTTGTTCTTTTTTAGTGAACTCTGCTAAATCCTCTCCACCCGCCAATGTCTCTGTCATCTGCCACCCCTGACATGTTATGAATTCTAATCTCATGACAATATACCTTTTCTACTCAGTTCTTCATTAATAGTTTTGTCAGATTTGCCATTTTATGATCAAAAAAAGCATTTATGGGGAAAATAGATTCATTCGATGCTCCAGTATAGCCATTAAGAATTGGACAGTCTAGCCCTCAATGTGCCCATATGTCATTGTGTGACTTTGAGCAAGTCAGTTTTCACTAAAAGGGGAAAAAAAGTACATTTAATGTAAGAATTCCTATAAAAATTATACTTTTATAATTCCTTAAGTAATGTTATAATTGAGAATTAATTTATTTTATGTAAAATACAAATGTAGCAATTATAATCACTGTTATAAGCATATTATACATATGAAATCTGTGCAGCACTGTAACTCTGTAAAAATGTGCTTGTCTAGTATGTACAAGGCTCTGGTTTCATCCCTGAAACAGCAAATAAATAAATAAATAAATAAATAAATAAATAATGGCACATAAATGTAAACTTCTTTATTACATTACTGCTCTATAGAATCTGTAGTATAATTATTATTGTGTTCTCCAGGACTGAGTGGTACTAATCTGTACACCAGAGCTCTTGTAAGAAACATAAAAATCTAGCCACTATTTTTTGTGTTCCACTAAAAATATAATGCATATCTCTTACAAGAACTTCTGGTGTACAGATTAGTACCACTCAGTCCTGGAGAACACAATAATAATTATACTACAGATTCTATAGAGCTGTAATGTAATAAGTTCACATTCATGTCTTTATTTATTTATTTATTTATTTATTTTTGTGGGTCTGGGGATGGAACCCAGGGGCATTTGACCTCCGAGCTAAACCCCCTGCCCTATTTTTTATTCTTTATTTTGAAACCGGGACTCACTGAGTTGCAGAGGGCCTCACTAAGTAGCTGAGGCTGTCCTTGAACCACGATCCTCCAGGTCTCAGCCTTCCAAATACTGGGATTTACAAGCGTGCGCCACCACGCCCGGTCATGTCTTTAAGAAATAGCATTTATCTTATTCTGATTTTGGAGGCTAGATGTTTCAAGTCAAGGTGTTGTCAGGGTCATGCTCTTTCCTTTCCATTCCCAGGTGCTGGTGTTTGCCATCCTTGTTCTTTGGTTTGTATATGCATCATTTCAGTCCCTGATTATCTTGTAATATGAATATATTCTTCCTCTGTGCCCTTATATGTTTCTTCTCTCCTATATGGACACCATTAATATAGCGTCAAGGATCCACCCTACTCCAGCATAATTTCATCTTTACTTGATTTATGTTTACAAAGATTCCACTTACAAAAAAGATCGCATTCACAGGTACTAGGTGTTAGGACTTCAACACAGCTTTATAGAAGGGACAATCCAACCCTGAAGAGAGGACATTATCTGATAGATGGGAACAACCCTCTGATTACCAATAGAAACACAGCATTCGTCAACGGAAGCTGTGGCATCTTGGGAATGCTTGTGTTGCTTGAAAATTCCTGACTTTCAGAATCTTATTATTCTACTATGATTTCACATTTAGGGACTAATTTTTATTTTTAAAATTTTATACGTACTTTTATTGGTGTATTTGATTATATTGAGATTTGCTTGGTGCATTTTCATCTTCGAATTTGAGTTTCACAACAGAACTATAAATTACAAAAATACTATTTTTCAAGTTTTAAATAAGACTTACCAGAGTCTAAAACAAATGAAAAATAAAATTCTTAGCAGATGAGCATGTTAGGGCTAATTATAGCAATTAAAGAACATCATCAATCATTTTAACACTGACATACTCACCTGACAATGAGCTCATTAGTGACACATGTTCAAAGGACAATCTGTCCTGTTTACAAGTTTTTCCTAGAAAAAAAAAAAAAAGAGGGGGTTGAACAGACCAGGCGATTCTCAATAAATTTGAAATTGAGATAAAGTTATTCTGATGTTTGGGGAACCAAAGAACTGAAGAGGTAAAAACAAACTGGGATTATTTCTCTGAGTTTCTTTTACATGGAGGGAAACATCAGAAACTGCAATGGTACATTTGCCCTCCCATATTAATTATCACATTCTTTTTCCAAATAAAAAACTATGAATATTAAAGAGATGAGGTTATTTACTCTTTTTTGGGGGGGAGCTATCTCCAAATTCTATACCTCTTTCTCTTGTACCATAGTTTCCTATTCTCCTTATTTAATGTCTATTAAACATAATCTGACATGTTCATTTAACACTTATGAGTTCTATTAGACATGATTTGTATCAGCAAAACCTACTGGATGATATAATTAACTCTTAGAAATTATGCTTTCCCTTATTTTTTTCAGTAAAAATGTATCTGGTTGGCATTTTGAACTAGAGTTGAACCCTTTGGTGCTCAAAATAACTGACTCATGGGAAAATAAAACCTTTCTATTATTTTAAGAACAAAAGTTGAACCTTCTCAAAAGAAGTTAAGCATGTCAAGTTGCCTTCTATTTGTAATAGCCTAAATATAGCTAATAATTAATAATGATTCCTTTAACACTACAGCCAGAGTCTCATATCCAAAATGTCAACTAACAAGTCTCCTATTTAAAACATCAGTGCTATCTGGGTGTGGTGGCACATGCTTGTAATCCTAGCACTTAGGAGGCTGAGACAGGAGGATCATGGTTTGCAACAGGCCTCAGCTACTCAGTGAGACCCTCTACAACTTAGTGAGAACTTGTTTCCAAATAATGAATGAAAAATAGTACTGAGTGTAGCTCAGAGGAAGAATATCCCTGGGTTCCATCCCCAGTACTTAAAAAAATAAAAAATAAATAAATAAAATAAAATATCAATGCTCCTCAAAATTTACCCTTTATGTTATAGCACTCAATTCTATCATAAATTGTATAAAATTAGTGATTATTTTCTGGTCTATATCTTTAATGAAAATGTAAACCTAATTAAGTAGAAATTGCATTTGTCTTATTCATACTTGTTTTGACATATTTTCTAGAAAATGAACACAAAGTTAGTTGAAAATGTGATTAAATATTATTTTTAAATTTTACTTATTTATTGGTTCATTTTTATCATTTCATTTTAATTATCAATCATAATGAGGTTTAGAGTAATAAATACATACATGGACACAGCACTTGCTGTGTGGTTCCCTCCAACTCCTGCCCCATCCCCTCCTTCCCGTATATAATCTTTTTTATCAATACATATAACTTCATGTATGAACAAAGAATCATTTGAGTAGTTATTAAATCTCCTCTTTCTTTTCTTCTTCTTCCTACCTCTCTCTTTGGGCCTCCCCTTCTCCATTCCACTAGTGTCTCTCCTCACTTAGCTGAGGTCATCTTCGTTTCCCAGTTTCTCTCTAACTTACATAAATGACTGAAAACATACTATATAGCCTTTCACTTTCTGTGACTGATTATTCTCACTAAGCATAATATTCTTGAATCCCATTCATTTTCCTGCAAATGACATAATTATGTTATTTTTATGGCTGAATAGAATTCTGTTGTGTATTTTGTAATTTCATAATCCATTTGTTTATTGATAGACACCTAGGCTGTTTCAATAGTTTGGATATCATGAATTTCATGTCTATAGTGGCTATAGACATAAAAATGCATGTGTCCCTGTAGTAAGCTGATCTCAATTTCTGTCTTTTTTTATAGTGTTGGATAATATAACACTTGTTTCATTTATATCTTATCTAAGTGACTTGTTTATCTTAGAAGCTCTTAAAGCACTAAAGTATTCCTGAGAGTTTTAATTTACTCCCCTAAATGTTAGAATGAAGTACTGAGAGTGGTGCTGTGCTGTGTGGATATATGGCCCTTGGCTCCATTACCATCCTGTTATATTTATTTTCCAATGTGCCATTTTGTTTTTCCAGTTATTGGCATAGTGATTTTTCTGTTGGAAATTGCTTTTGTAATGCCACAAACCAAGCACTTGGAAATATTTGACCCAATTAAGTTAGGAAATCCTAAAAAAAATGTAGATAAAACTTATTGAACCTCTAATATATTCCAGGCTCTAGAAATAAATTACTATCCATTAATATTTATATAATGCTAAAACAAAGTGAAATAATTATTTTGGACTTCATTGTTGCATATAACTATGATCTTGAGTATTATCATTAATTCTTTTGAAAAATAAAAACATAAAGATAAAAGATGCTTGGCACCTTTCCCAAGGTTTTACAACCTTATGTTCTACTTGCCTGGTTATACTTCATTATAAAAAGTGATCAATATAAATGGAACAAGCTGGATAAAAGCATTGGCTTTGGAACTCAAGTAGGTTGAACTTGCACACTTGCTTGCTCTGTGACATCTCTATACCTCAGTTTCTTTATCTGTGTAGTAGGAAATTGATTCTCTGATCATGGCCTATTGTAATGAGTCTTAGCATTAACATCATGCATGTATAGAGGATATTGAACTCCTGTGGGGTCACTCTGCTAGTATGTCAGTAGGAATCTGATAATAGTTTTATTTATTAGCAACAGAAGGCAATGCCATTACATAGAGTTGCCACTGCAGTTTCTAAGAATTCAGTCTTTCCCCATGGACAGCTTCTTGTAGCCTTAGATTTCTGTAAAAGCTTTCCCTAACAACATCTATGGCCCTTTACTGCGACAGGAGCTCTGTTTTACTTAGTTATTCTCATTCTCATTTCAGCTAGCCATCCACAAGCATTTTGTTGCACACTTTTTGCAGATCCTACTTTTCTTAGAATGGTACTTTATGATTCTGTCCTTGAAAATGTGTAAAAATTCACTACAAGCCAAGCTTTAATCTTCATGTTACGCCAATACCCCTTCCCATCAGACACAATATCATTATAAAATATCTAACTCAGGAGGTAATACTTTATAGCTTCTTGAGTTTCCCCAAAGTACTAGTTCGTTTGTTTGCCCTTCAAAATTTCAGGGAATAATAGATATTATTCTTGAATAACAAAAAAAGATGCGAACTTTTTTTCTGGCAAAAAGAGGATACCATTTCACTTACTATGTGAATAATAATTTTAATTAAATTATCATTTTTTCCTAAGATATAAACATAGGAATTAATAATGTGAAGAAGGGCTACCAACATTGGAAACTTGGAATATCATGCAGAACTCTTCTTCCTGCTTCTCTTTCCTCTGCTCTCTCCTTTCCTCTCTTCCCTATTTTAGGCAGACATGGTTGTAGGTACAAATAGTGTAATACATCAGTTGGCAAAGTACAACCAGTCTTTAGTAGCTGGATCCTAAAATCATAAAGAACAAGCTGAAATGCCAGAAATTGAGGACCTAAAACAGATCTTGTGTTTTCTAAAGGGTTTTAGTTATGTTACTTTTTAAATTTAATTTTATTTGGCATATATATATATATATATATTTTTTTTTTTAAGGTACAATGTGATATTTTGAATCGTGTATATATTGAGTAATAATTAACTCAGCTCAAGTAGGATACCCATTACTTTTAAGCTTTTATTCTTTCTTTATGATGAATGAATTAAAAACTAATTTTCTAACTCTTTTTTTTTTTTTTTTTTTTTTGGTGGTACGGTGGTACTGGGGTTCCTGGAAACCCTTTTACCTCCGGGCTACACTCCCAGACCTACTTTTGTACTTTTTTATTTGGAAACATGGTCTCTTAAGCCAGTGAGGCTGGCTTCAAAATTGCAATCCTCCTGTCTCTGCCTCCCAAGTGTGGGGATTACAAGTGTGCCCCACTACGCCCGGCTTATTCTAACTCTTTTGAGATATGTAATTTATTATTATTAATTCTACTCATTCTACCATGCAAGAAATGCCACAATTTATTATTCCTTTCTAACTATGCCATTATATGTTTTGATCAATCTTTCTCCATCCCCTCCCTAACCTTATTTTTCTCAGCCTCTGGTAACCACTAGTCTACTCTCAGATTTTATGAAATCAACTATTTTTTATTCCATATGTGGGTAAAATCATGTGGTATTTCACTTAACATTAGGCCCTCCAGATCTACCCATGATGTCACAAATAACAGGATATACTGTGTTTTATGGCTGAGTGGTATTTGACTATGTATATATACTCTATTTTTCTAATCCATTTGCCTGTTGATAGACATTCATGTTGACTCCATATCTCAATTTCTATAAATAACCCTCCACTAAACATGGGAATGCAGTTGTCTTTTCAACACATTGGTCTCATGTCTTTGAACAAATACTCAGTAGTGAGGTTGGAAGATTATATGGTAGTTCCAGTTCTAATTTTTTGAGAAAAGCCATGACATTTTCAATAATGGTATACCCATTTACATTCCTGCTAACAGTGTGCAAGTATTCCATGTCTCTACATCCTCATTAGTGCTTTCTAATTTTTTTTTATAGTAACCATTCTAACTGGGGTGAGGTTTTATCTCATTGTAGATTTGATTTGCATTTTCCTGAGAGCTAATATGGTCATTTGTATATCATCTTTTGGAAAATTTCTTTTCACATCTTTGACATCGGAGATTATTCTACGTTTTGTTAGGATGTTTATGTTACACTCTTGATGAAAGTGCCTTGCCTGATTTAGATTTTTCAAATGTTTTATTGCATTTTGTGGATTTTATCTGCTCTGTTTACTGTTTTTTTTTTCTGTGCAAATGCTTTTTAGTTTGATATAATCCCACATGTCAATTTTTGTTTTTATTTCCTTTGCATTTGGGGTAACATCCCAAAATACCTGTAGTAAAATATTTTGAAGCATTTCTCCTGTTTTCTTCTAGTAGTTTCTTAGGTTCAGGTCTTAACATTGTGGTCTTATAAGTTATTGCAGCTTCATTTACTGTCCCCATTAGTTCTCTATTGGCTATCTTTACAAGGCTTTGCTTCTTAACATTATTTAAAAGTTTTTAAAAGCATAATCTCCAAAGATAATAATCATATTGTAAGCTTAAAGAATATTAAAATTTGTTTTATTTACAGCATTCATATTCCTCTTATCCTATTTGACCCTCATATAACCCTGTGTAGTAGACAGGATATGATAGAAAATTAATTCCAGTTTTCTAAATGAGATTGGAGAAGCTAAATGACTATATGAGATCAGAGTTAATTAGGGACTTTACTGCTCTTGGCATACATTCTGTGTCCTAAGGAAACCCAAGGATATTCCAGCAAATCTCCTTGAAGTGGTATAAATGTGTAGAAGAACATCTAGGGAGTCCTGATCTCATAGATTGGTTTGATTTTTGTTGTCAGTGGATCTGGAGAGGTGTGATAAGCTTTGGCTACATTGTGGTAGCATTGTTTTTGCTTGACATTTTTTCAACTGTGCAATATCTAGGTAATGCCTGCATCTGGAAGTACATTCAGGGTGAACCTGCTGCCTAGAAGATGTATAATTGCCATGACCCTACCTGATATTCAACAGAACCACAGGGAGAAGTATTCATGCCAAAACAGCAGAAAAAAACAAAAACAAACAAACAAAAACCTGGAGCTTAGGAAGCTATGTTACCTTTCCTGGTTTAGAATATTCTCACTGTCTAATGTACTGAGGCATTCAATTCTAGAGTTTCTATAAATGTTATAGAGATCATCCATGAAAACAGAATACCAATAAGTGTCAAGAAATGGACTAGGTGCCTTAAAATAATTATTTAATTTAATATTAGTAAAATTATAAGAATATTTACACTACAGTTTAATTATTTATTGGTGTATTGTATTCATATATCTTAATGGGATTCAAGATGTTGGATTCATACATGCACACATCACCCAATTAGTCCTTACCCAGTTCCCACCCCTTATCTCCCCCATCCTCCTTTTCATATTTGGCTTGGTGATTGATATTAATATGTTTTTAAAGTACCTCATGTACAGAGAATTTCCTCTTCCCCCTCTCATCTTGTCAGTTAGATCACCTTATTTGCTCATCTACAGAATCTCCTTTTTTGTCTAGAGTTCCTCCTATGAACCATTTTCTCCCTAGCTCTTGCATATTAGGGAGAGCATCTAATTTCTTATTTTTGTGACTGGCTAATCTCACTTAGCATAATGTCCTCTAGTTCCATCTATTTTCCTGTAAATGATGCAATTGTGTTTTTCTTTATGGCTGAGTAAAATCCATTGTGTACATATCCCATAGTTTTGTAATCAATTCATCTGTTGATGGACACCTTGGCTGGTTCCAAAGTTTGACAATGGAGAATTGTGCAGCTATAAACATAGATACACATGTACTAGTTTGTTAGTTTGATTTTCTTTCTTTTGGGTAGATACCCAGGAGTGGTATTGCTAGATCACATGGTAAGTCTGTTTCCATTCTTCTGAGGATCCTCATACTGTTTGCCAATGTAGTTGCACTCTAATTTACAATCCCACCAACAATGTCTTAGAGTTTCCACTTGTCCACATCCTTGCCAGCATTTTTTGTTGTTTGTGTTTTGAATAATTTCCATTTGAATTGGAGTTAGGGGGAATTTCAGGGTAGTTTTAATTTGCATCTCTCTGATTGTTAATGATGTTGAGCATTTTTTCATGCATTTATTGACCATTTGAATTTCTTCCTTCATGAAGTATCTAGAGTTCCTATTTAGTTCACTTGCTCATTTTTTTTGATTGGGTTATTTTTTTTCTTAGTGCCAAGCATCTTGAGTTCTCTGTATATTCGAGATATTAGTCCTCTATCAGAGGAGTAGCTGGCAAAAATCTTCTCCCATTCTGTTGGCTCTTGGTTGAGGTTGATAGTTTCCTTTGCTGTACAAAAGCTTTGCATTTGTTCCAAACAAATTTAAGGACTGATTTTTCTATGTCTACAAGGAATTATCTTGGTCATTTAATAGGTATTGCATTGAAAAAAAAAAGAAGAGTCAACCCAAATTACAAAGATAAGAGATGAAAAGGGAGAGATTACTACTGACAGTGTAGAAATCCAAAGAATCATCAGAAGCTACTTTGAAAAACTGTACTCCAAAAAAATGGAAAATCTGGAAGAAATTAAGAACTTTCTAACAACTTTCCTAAACTGAGTCAAGAAGATATAGAAATTTTAAGTCAACCAATAGCAATCAAAGAGAATGAAACAGCAAGAGCCAACCATCAAGAAAAGCTGAGGACCAGATGGGTTCCCAAGTGAATTTATAAACCTTTATAGAAGAGCTAATCCCAATACTTCTCAATCTATTTCATAAAATAGAAAAAACAGGACTCTCCCAAATACATTCTATGAAACCAACATCACATTAATACCAAAACAAATAAAGACAGTTCAAGGAAGGAACACTACTGGACTATATCTTTGATAAATTTGGATGTAAAACTTTTAAACAAAGTGTTAGCAACATGCATTCAAAACCACATCAAGAAAATCATACTCCATGACCAGGTAGGGTTTATCCCAAGAATGCAAGGCTGGTTCAACATATGAAAATCAATCTATGTTTTTCATTTATATAAACAGAACCAAAGACAAAAATCACATGATCATTTCAATAGATGCTGAAAAAGCATTTGACAAAATCAAACATCCATTGATGCTAAAAGCACTGCAAAATATTGAAATAGAAGGAACATATCTCAACATCATAAAGGTAATCTACAACAGGCCCACAGCCAACATCATATTAAATGGGGAAAAACTTCAAGAATTTCCCCTAAAAACAGGAACGAGACAAGGATTCATTACTTCTTTTCAATATAGTACTTGAGACTGTAGCCAAAGCAATAAAAACATAAAATCAAAGGAGTATGAATAGGAAAAGAAGAACTCAAACTTTCACTATTTGCAGATGACATGATACTATATTCGTAGACCAAACAAACTCAACCAAAAGGCTTATAGAACTGATCAACAATTCAGCAAAGTGTCTGTATACAAAATTATGATGCCTAATCATTATCTACTTGATTTATTTAACTTTTAGTGTTACTCATTTCATAAATTACCATTTAGGTAATAACCTAATGGTTAGGTAATAACCATTTCTGAAACTATAGCTTTCAGATTCATAATAGTTATCTTAAAATTGAGTCCCCAAATGTGTAATTACTAGATAACTATGTAAATATAGGTAGATGCTTTTATTTTTTATTGGTGCATTGTAGTCATACATCTTAATGGAGCACAAGATGGTAGAAGCATACATACACACATCACCCAATTACCCCTTACCCAATTCCCACCCAATTCTCTCCCCCTCTCTTTTTCTCATGTTTGGCTTAGTGATTGACTTTAATTTTTTTGTGACTGTACATGTATATTATGGAATTTTCTTCTTCTTCCCTTCCATTCCCTTAAGTTAGGTCACCTTATTTGCTCAACCATATGACCTCCTTCTTCATCTAAAGTTTCCCAATGACTCATTTTATCCCTTACTTCTAAATATTAGGGAAATAATCCGATTTCTTATTTTTTGTGACTGAAAAATTTCACTTAGCATAATGTCCTCCAATTCCATCCATTTCCCTGTAAATGATGTAATTGTATTTTTCTTTATGGCTGAGAAAAATTTTATTGTGTACATATTCCATAGTTTTATTTATTTTATTTTATTTTTTATTTTTTGGTGGTACCGGGGTTCCTGGAAGCCCTTCTACCTCCAGGCTACACTCCCAGACCTATTTTTACATTTTTATTTGGAAACAGGGTCTCCTAAGCCAGCATGCACAGCTGGCTTCGAACCTGCGTGATCCTCCTGTCTCTGCCTCTCAAGCGCGGGGATTACAAGCATGCACCACCATGCCCAGCATATTCCATAGTTTTATAATCTATTCATCTATTGGTAGACATCTTGGCTAGTTACATAGTTTAGCAATTGTGAATTGTGCAGCTGTGAACATAGATATGCATGCATCGGTTTGATAGTTAGGTTTTCATTTTTGGGGGTAGATACCTAGAAGTGGTTTTGCTGAATCCTATGGTAAGTTCATTCTCATTCTTTTGAGGGTCCTCCATACTGTTTTCCAAAGTAGTTGCACTAATTTGCAATCTTACCAAAAATGTATTCAAATTTTCATTTCTCTTCCTTCTTGCCATCATTTGCTATTGTTTGTGTTTTGAGTGATTGTCATTCTAGTTGGAGTTAGGTAAAATCTCAGGGTAGATTTGATTTGCATCTCTCTGATTGCTAATCATGTTGAACATTTTTTTCATGCATTTATTAGCCATTTAAATTTCTTCCTTCATGAAATGTCTATAGAGTTCACGTGCCCATTTTTCTGTTGGGTTATTTGTTTTCTTAGTACTAAGTTTCTTGAGTTCTCTGTATATTCTAGATATTAGTCTTCTATCACAGGAGTAGGGTGTAAAAATCTTCTCCCATTCTGTTGGCTCTTGGTTGAGGTTCTTGCTTGTTTCCTTTGTTGTACAGAAGCTCTTCAGTTTAATGTAATTCCATGTATTGTTCCACTTTTTATTTTCTTGTGCCTTTGGGGTCTTGTTAAGCAAGTTTTTTCCTGTGTCTATGTGTTGTAGTGTTGGACCTATGCCCTTTTCAAGGAGACTCAAACTCTCGTCTAATTTTCAAGTCTTTGATCCACCTTAAATTGACTCTTGTGCAGGGGAGAAAGTAGGTTTTATTTTCATATTTTTGCGTATGATTTAACCAGTTTCCCAACACCATTTGTTGAACAGGCTACCTTTTTCCCAGTGTCTGATTTTTGGCCCCTTTGACAAAAATCAACTGACTGTAAGTGTACAAATTTGTTTCTGAGTCTTCTGTTCTGTTCCATTGGTTTATGTATCTGTCTTTGTGCCAGTACCGTGCTATTTTTATTACTATGGCTCTGTAGTATACTTTAAAGTCAGGTATTATGACTGCTCCTTCATTGTTTTTGTTGTTGAGAACTACTTTGGCTATTTTGGTTTTTATGTTTTATTCCAAATGAATTTAAGAACTGATTCTATTATGTCAGTAAGTAAGAGCATGGTAATTTAATGGGCATTATGTTGAAATTGTAGATCACTTTTGGAAGTATGGCCATTTTGATTATATTTATTCTGTCTATTCATGAACATGGAAGACCTTTCCATCTTCAATTTTTTCTTTCAATGTTTTATAATTTTCTTTAAGTCTTTTACCTCCTTGGTTAAGTTTATTCCTACTTTTTTTGTGGAAAATCCTGAGTGGAAGTGTTTTCTGGATTTCTTTCTCAGTAGATTTATGGTTGGTGTACAGAAAAGCTTCTGTTTTTTTTTTATTTAAATCAAAATTTTTTTATTGATTTATTTTTTAAATTGGTGCATTGTAGTCATATATCAATCACATTGGAGTACAAGACTTGAGAGGATATACAAGCACACATCATCCAATTAGCCCTCCTCCAGCCCCCATCCCATTCCCTCCCCCTCCCTCCATCCCACGCTTCTTTGGTGATTTACTTTGATACATTTGTTTATGTACCTCCTGCGTTTTAAAGAGGCTCCGTCCTCCAGTATTACATACCCTCTGATTGGTCACATTAGTTGCTTCACTATAGGGCTCTTTCTATAGCTCAACCTCTTCCCGTTGCCCTTTTCCTCCTAGTTATTGCTGATTAAGAGAAGCGTCTGATTTATATTTTCTGCGATATTTCTCTGTGCATGCTGCGTTGCAAGTACCGATCCCACTCTTGATGGTCCCAATAGTGGCCTGGCTACTCAGTGGACTGATCCAGACCTCGCTGGCTCAAGTAGCGGCCTTGCCTCATGGGAGGCTCCGGTTCTGGTCTTGCTGGCCCCTGCACAGGTCTAACCCCTAAGCTGGCTTTGTTCCTGGCCTTGGAGTGAACTTGCCCCACGCCAGGCTCCGATGCTTGCCATTGGCCCCTGCACTGGCCAAACCCCTTGGCAGGATTTCTATCCCGGCCCCGGAGGCCCCAGCATCGGCCTAGCCTCACAGCAGGCTCCAATGCCAGCCTCATTGGCCCCAGCACTGGCCTAACCCCTCGGCAGGTTCCGTTCAAGGGTTAGGAGGCCCCAGCACTGGCCATGTCTCACGGCAGGCTCCGATGCTGGCCTTGCTGGCCCCAGCACCGGTCTGGCCCTTCGGCAGGTTGTTATCCTGGCCTCGGAGGCCCCAGTACAGGCCTTGCCTCATGGCAGGCTCCTATGCCGGCCTTGCTGGCCCCAGCACCGGCCTAACCCCTCACAGGCTATTATCCCAGCCTCAGAGGTCCCAGTACCAGCCTTGTGTCATGGCAGGCTCTGATGCCGGCCTCACTGCCCCCAGCACCGGCCTAAACCCTCGGCAGGCTCTTATCCTGGCCTCGGAGGCCCCAGTACCGGCTTTGCCTCAAGGCAGGCTCCAATCCCGGCCTCAGAGGCCTCAGAACTGGCCTTGCCTCACGGCAAGCTCCAATGCCGGCCTCGCTGGCCCCAGCATCGGCCTCACCCTTCAGCAGGCTCCAATCCCGGCCTCGGAGGCCCCAGTACCGGCCTTGCCTCATGGCAGGCTCCGGTGCCAGCCTCGCTGGCCCCAGCACGGGCCTAACCCCTCGGCCGGCTCCGATACTGGCCTCAGAGGTCCCAGCACCGGCCATGCCTCATGGCAGGCTGCGATGCCGGCCTCACTGGCTCCAGCACCGGCCTAACCACTCAGCAGGCTCTTATCCTGACCACAGAGGCCCCAGTATCGGCCTTGCCTCATGGCAGGCTCCAATCCCGGCCTCGGAGGCCTCAGCACCGGCCTTGCCTCACGGCAGGCTCCAATGCCAGCCTCGCTGGCCCCAGCATCGGAATCACCCCTCGGAAGGCTCCAATCCCGGCCTCGGAGGCCCCAGTACCGGCCTTGCCTCATGGCAGGCTCCAGTGCCGGCCTCACTGGCCCCAGCACTGACCTAACCCCTCGGCCGGCTCTGATACTGGCCTCGGAGGTCCCAGCACTGGCCATGCCTCAGAGCAGGCTGCGATGCTGGCCTCACTGGCTCCAGCATCGGCCTAAGCCCTCAGCAGGCTCTTATCCTGGCCTAGGAGGCCCCAGTATCGGCCTTGCCTCATGGCAGGCTCCGATGCCGGCCTCGCAGACCCCAGCACCGGCCTAACCCCTCGGCAGGCTCTTATCCTGGCCTTGGAGGCCCCAGTACCGGCTTTGTCTCATGGCAGGCTCGATGCCGGCCTCGCTGGCCCCAGCACCGTCCTAACGCCTCGGCAGGCTCTTATCCTGGCCTCGGAGGCCCCAGCACTGGTCATGCCTCACGGCAGGCTCCGATACCGGCCTCGCTGCCCCAGCACCGGCCTAACCCCTCGACAGGCTATTATCCCAGTCTCGGAGGTCCCAGTACCGGCCTTGTGTCACGGCAGGCTCTGATGCCGGCCTCACTCGCCCCAGCACCGGCCTAACCCCTCGGCAGGCTCTTATCCTGGCCTCGGAGGCCCCAGTACCGGCCTTGCCTCAAGGCAGGCTCCGATGCCGGCCTCGCTGGCCCCAACACAGGCCTAACCCCTTGGCAGGCTCCGATCCCGGCCCTAGAGGCCCCAGCACTGGTCATGCCTTATGGCAGGCTCCGATGCAGGCCTCGCTGGCCCCAGCACCGGCCTAACCCCTCGGCAGGGTCTTATCCCGGCCTCGCTGGCCCCAGCACCGGCCTAACCCCTCGACAGGCTATTATCCCAGCCTCGGTGGTCCCAGTACCGGCCTTGTGTCATGGCAGGCTCCGATGCCGGCCTCGCTGGCCCCAGCAGCAGCCTAACCCCTCGGCAGGCTCTTATCTGGCCTCGGAGGCCCCAGTACCGGCCTTGCCTCAAGGCAGGCTCCGATGCCGGCCTCGCTGGCCCCAACACAGGCCTAACCCCTTGGCAGGCTCCGATCCTGGCCCTAGAGGCCCCAGCACTGGTCATGCCTTATGGCAGGCTCCGATGCAGGCCTCGCTGGCCCCAGCACCGGCCTAACCCCTCGGCAGGCTCTTATCCCGGCCTCGCTGGCCCCAGCACCGGCCTAACCCCTCGACAGGCTATTATCCCAGCCTCGGTGGTCCCAGTACCGGCCTTGTGTCATGGCAGGCTCCGATGCCGGCCTCGCTGGCCCCAGCAGCAGCCTAACCCCTCGGCAGGCTCTTATCTGGCCTCGGAGGCCCCAGTACCGGCCTTGCCTCAAGGCAGGCTCCAATCCTGGCCTCGGAGGCCTCAGCACCGGCCTTGCCTCAAGGCAGGCTCCGATGCCAGCCTCACTGGCCCCAGCACAGGCCTAACCCCTCGGCAGGCTCCGATCCCAGCCTCGGAGGCCCCAGCACTGGTCATGCCTCATGGCAGGCTCCGATGCCGGCCTCGCTGGCCCCAGACCGGCCTAACCCCTCGGCAGGCTCTTATCCTGGCCTCGGAGGCCCCATTACCGGCCTTGCCTCAAGGCAGGCTCTGATGCCGGCCTCGCTGGCCCCAGGACCGGCCTAACCTCTCAGCAGGCTCCGATCCCGGCCTTGGAGGCCCCAGCACTGGTCATGCCTCACGGCAGGCTCCGATGCCAGCCTCGCTGGCCCCAGCACCGGCCTAACCCCTCGGCAGGCTCTTATCCTGGCCTCGGAGGCCCCATCACCAGCCATGGCTCACCGCAGGCTCCGATGCCGGCCTCGCTGGTCCCAGCACCGGCCTAACCCCTTGGCAGGCTCTTATCCTGGCCTCGGATGCCCCAGTACCGGCCTTGCCTCAAGGCAGGCTAATGCCGACCTCGGAGGCCCCAGCACTGGCCTTGCCTTATGGCAGGCTCCGATGCCGGCCTCGCTGACCCCAGCACCGGCCTAACCCCTCAGCAGGCTCTTATCCTGACCTCGGAGGCCCCAGTACCGGCCTTGCCTCAAGGCAGGCTCCGATGCTGGCCTCGCTGGCCCCAACACAGGCCTAACCCCTCGGCAGGCTCCGATCCCAGCCCTAGAGGCCCCAGCACTGGTCATGCCTTATGGCAGGCTCCGATGCCGGCCTCGCTGGCCCCAGCACTGGCCTAACCCCTCGGCAGGCTCTTATCTGGCCTCAGAGGCCCCAGTACCGGCCTTGCCTCAAGGCAGGCTCCAATCCCGGCCTCGGAGGCCCCAGGACCAGCCTTGCCTCACGGCAGTCTCTGATGCCAGTCTCGCTGGCCCCAGCACCGGCCTAACCCTTCGGCAGGCTCTTATCCTGGCCTCGGAGGCCCCAGTACCGGCCTTGCCTCAAGGCAGGCTCCGATCCCGGCCTAGGAGGCCCCAGGAATGGCCTTGCCTCACGGCAGGCTCCGATGCCGGCCTCGCTGACCCCAGCACCGGCCTAACCCCTCAGCAGGCTCTTATCCCGGCCTCGGAGGCCCCAGCACCGGCTTTGCCTCACGGCAAGCTCTGATGCCGGCCACGCTGGCCCCCGCACCGGCCTAACCCCTCGGCAGGCTCTTATCCCGGCCTCAGAGGCCCCAGCACCGGCCTAACCCCTCGGCAGGCTCTTATCTGGCCTCAGAGGCCCCAGTACCGGCCTTGCCTCAAGGCAGGCTCCAATCCCGGCCTCAGAGGCCCCAGGACCAGCCTTGCCTCACGGCAGGCTCCAATGCCAGCCTCGCTGGCTCCAGTACCGGCCTAACCCTCGTCAGGCTCTTATCCCAGCCTCGGAGGCCCCAGTACCAGCCTTATCTCATGGCAGGCTTCGATGCCGGCCTTGCTGGCCCCAGCACCGGCCTAATCCCTCGGCAGGCTCTTATCCTGGCCTCGGAGGCCCCAGTACCGGCCTTGCCTCATGGCAGGCTCTGATGCCGGCCTCGCTGGCCCCAGCACCGGCCTAACCCCTCAGCAGGCTCCGGTCCCATCCTCGAAGGCCCCAGCACTGGCCTTGCCTCACGGCAGGCACCGATGCCGGCCTTGCTGACCCCAGCACTGGTCTAACCCCTCAGCAGGCTATTATCCTGGCCTCGGAGGCCCCAGTACTGGCCTTGCCTCATGGCAGGCTCCGATGCCGGCCTTGCTGGCTCCAGCACCGGCCTAACCCCTCAGCAGGTTCCAGACCCAACCTCGGAGGCCCCAGCACAAGCCTTGCCTCATGGCAGACTCCAATGCCGGCCTCGCTGGCCCCAGCATCGGTCTAACCCCTCGGCAGGTTCCAATCCCGGCCACGGAGGCCTCAGTAGTGGCCTTGCCTCACAGCAAGCTCCGATGTCGGCCACTGGCCCCGGCGCCCGCCTAACCCCTCAGCAGGTTCCGATCACTGTCTCTGTGGTTATTACTTCAAAGGTTCCAGGTGTAATGTATCAGATCTCTGCTTCCCCCGAGTATTCGCCACCTGCATTGCCACTGCCTCCACCATTTCAAATCCTTTCCAGGCTCTTTTTCCACTCTGAATGTTGTCCAGTGTTCCTAAGCATGTGTGATGGTAGCATTTGACATTTGGTGTAATTTCTCCAAAAAAATAAAGTTGGTAATATCCGGTTTCTGCTTCTCCTGAATACAAGTCTCCACCACCATCGCAGAGGACTCTTTCAACACCGCATTTCTCCTTCGTCTTCGCTAAACTTTCTCCTTACAGGTGATGTCTGAGATTCTTAACAATATAGAGAAATAGCAGTCCTCTTTCACAGCGAATTTTTCCATAAGTTCCAGTGCATTTAGATAAGTTTTGTCTGCATCTCCAGTGTCCTGGCATCCATAACGGCTTTCTAACCTCCTCTCCGATATTTTTCTTTATCTTTTTCTGTTCTGGGCCCGGTTTCTCCAGGGGTCTGGCGTGCTACTCGCAGTTCGGCCTGGGGCCCAGAGTCCTGCGACCCGGGCCCCATCTGGCGTGCCCCGCGCGCGACCCCCGCCCAGAACCCAGCGTCTTACTGGGCCTGTTTTCTCCAGGGGTCTGGTGTGCTATGCGCAGTTCGGCCACCGGGCCCCGGTTGGTGTGCGCCGCGCGGCGACCCCCGCCCAGAATCCAGCATCTTACTGGGCCCGGTTTCTCCAGGGGTCTGGAGTGCTACGCACAGTTCGGCCCGGGGCCCAGGGTCCCGCGACCCGGGCCCCTGTTGGTTCTGTTTTTTTTTTTTTTAAGATCGAGTTTGTATACAGACACTTTGCTAAATTGTTGATCAGTTCTATAAGCTTTTTGGTTGAGTTTGTTGGGTCTTCTGAGTATAGTATCATGTCATTTGAAAATAGTAAAATTTTGAGTTCTGTTCCTATTTGTACTCCTTTGATTTCCTTTTCTTAACTTATTTCTCTGGCTAGAATCTCAAGTACTATACTGGAAAGAAATGCTGATAATGCACATCCTTGTCTTGTTTCTGTTTTTAGAGGGAATTCTTGCAGTTTTTCCCTATTTAATATAATGTTGGCTGTGGGCCTATTGTAGTTTACCTTCATGATGATGAGGTATGTACCTTCTATTCCAATTATTTGCAGCACTTTTAGGATAAATGGATTTTGGATTTTGTCAAATGCTTTTTCAGCATCTATTGAAATGATCTTGTGATTTTTGTCTTTGGTTTTGTTTATGTGATGAATCACATGGATTAATTTTCATATATTGAACCAGACTTGCATTTCTGGGAGTAAAACTACTTGGGCATGGCATATGATTTATTTCTTTTATTTATTTACTTATTTATTTTGTGGTACTGGGGATGAAACCCAGGGACATTCTATGTCTGTGCCATACTCCTAGCCCTATTTTCTATTCTTTATTTTGAAATATGTTTTCACTGAATTATGGAGGGCCTCATTAAGTAGCTGAGGCTGTCCATGAAACAAGATTATTTCTGTCTCAGCCTCCCAAACACTGGGATTACAAGCATGTGCCACCAAGTCTGGGTGCTTAATGTAGTTTCAAACAGGTGTTGCTAGTCTATTGTTTAGCAGTTTTGCATCCAAGTTCATGAATGATATAGGCCTGTAGTTTTCCTTTCTTAAGTTGTCTTTATTTGGTTTTGGTATTAATGTGATGTTGCCTTTATAGAATGTATATGGGAGAGTCATGTTTCTTTCTATTTCTCAAAATAGATTGAGGAGTAACATAATTAGCTCTTCTATAAAGGTTTTATAAAATTCACTTGGAAAACCATCTGGTCTGGGCTTTTCTTTGATGGTAGGCTCTTTATTGCTGCTTCAGTTTATTTGGTTGCTATTGGTTGTTTAAATTTTTTATATCCTTTTGACTCATTTTAGGAAGATTTTTATTTATCTAGAAAGTTGTCAATTTCTTCCAGATTTTTCATTTTGGTGAAGTATGGTTTTTCAAAGTAGTTTCTAATCATCCCTTGGATTTCTACACTGTCCGTGGTAATATCTCCTTTTTCATCTCTTATCTTTCTAATTTGGGCTGATTATCTCTCTCTTTTTCATTTTGGTTAAGTTGGCTAGTGGTTTATCTATCTTTTTAATTTTTGGGGGGAAACCAGCTTTTGATTTTGTTGATTTCCTGTATTTTTTAATTCTCTACTTTGTTGATTTCTGCTCTGATTTTAATAATTTTTGTCTTCTACTGGTTTGAGGTTAGACTGCTCCTGTTTTTCAAGGGCTTTGAGGTATGTCATTAGGTTATTTATTTAGTGATTTTCTATTCTTATGTGAGCACTCAGTGCTATGAATCTTCCTCTTAGTACTGCCTTCAATGTATCCCAGAAGTTTTGATATCCCAGAAGTTCTATTTTCTTTTGTTGTTAGAAATTTCTTGATTTTACCCCTTATTTCTTCTATGAATCATTCTTCATCCAACAGTGTATTGTTTAGTCTCTACATGTTTATGTGGTTTCTCTGGTTCTTCTTACAATTGATTTCTATTTTCATTTCATTGTGATCTAAAAACACACAGTGAAATATGTCATATTTTTTGAATTTGCTAGTGCTCACTTGTGGCCCAGGATGTGATCTATCTTGGAGAAGTTTCCATGAGCAGCTGAGAAAACTGTGGACTCTGCTGTGGTTTGGTGGAATATTTTATATATCTAAAAGGTCCATTTGGTCGATGGTGTTCTTTAAGACTGAGGCATCTTTACTGACTTTTTGTCTAGATGTTTGTTCTAATGGTGAGAGAGGGGTGTTAAAATCTTCTAGTATTATTGTATTGGGATTTACGTCTGTCTTAATGTCACAAAGAGTTTGTTTTATGAAAGTAGCTGCACCTATGTTTGGGGCATAAATGTCGAGTATCATTATGTTCTCTTGCTGGATTATTTCATTTACTAATTTAAAAAAATTATCTTTGTCTCTTGTAATAAGCTGGGGCTTGAAGTCTAATTTATAATTTATCTGATATCATACCTGCTACTCCTGCTTGTCTTTGAGTTCTGTTGGCATGGATTACCTTGCTTCAGCCCTTCATAGTTAGTTTGTTTCTATCTTTACTGTAATGTGTGTTTCATGCAGGCAGCATTTCAAGTCATTAGTTGTTTCTCTGTGAGTCTCTAGAGTCGGGTGCAGTGAGGCAAGGTGGCACCACTGTGGCAACTGGGGCCACAAGGTAGGCAAGATTCTTTTCTACACTGTGACAAGTCTCCTAGATTTTTTATTGTCCCTTGCTGCCTTTTACTTACTATGTCCTTTGTAAAGTTATTGTTTTTTTTCTTGCTCTTGAAAGAATGCTGTGTTTAAGGTAATTGAGATCAGGTGTCAGCAAGACTGATATGTGCTGCTTCTCTTGGTCACCATCTTCCTGAAAGTGGCAAATGCTTTTTAATTAATTTCAATGCTAGTAATGAAATTAAAATCTATTGTCCACATTCTAATTTGTATCACAGAACACACATAAACATATACACACATACACACATATATATTCATATACTACAAATATGTTAGTCAAAATGTTTTTGCTTTTTTTATGCATACTGGGGATGGAACTCAGGGGTAGTCTACCTCTGAGCTACAATCTCAGCCCTATTTTTTTTTTTTTTGAAACAGGGTCTCAGTGAGTTGTAAAAGGACTCATTAAGTAGTAGCTGAGGCTGTCCACGAACTGCGATCCTCCTATCTCAGCCAACCAAATGCTGGGATTACAGGTGTGCACCACCTTGCCTGTTTTGCTTTAATTTTAAGTGTTACTTTCTTTAGACTCAAGAAAAGGCAGTCATTTCCTCGGACCCATGTTTTTATTTTATAGGACCATTATGGCCTTCCTTTAGCAATGCCTTTCTCCAAGAAATCATGCACAAATAAACATAATTTCTAGAGACACTGAATGCCTCTATCCCAGGATAATATTACTGATGACATACTGCCCAAGAAGTGGACAAGAGT
Organism: Muscardinus avellanarius; assembly: GCF_963383645.1. NCBI lineage: Eukaryota > Metazoa > Chordata > Mammalia > Rodentia > Gliridae > Muscardinus > Muscardinus avellanarius. The sequence continues at coordinate 203,343,677 of NC_137786.1, read as the reverse complement.
CAGTTCTTTTAGTGTCAATGATTTGCAAGAGAATGTAGACATGTGGACCAGATGTTCATACACATCTGCTGTGGGTGGGAAAGATAAGAAGAAAATCAGGAGCCTGTGATTTTCTCCTTCGATGCCATTATGATAGAGAAAGAAAAAAAAAACAGTGAGGAATATGAGAATTCTAAACTAAAGCTTAGCTCTATAGAACACTATGAAGATAATATTTATCAAAGCAGAAGCATAAACCACAAGAGAAATTTAAATGAGCCCAAATTAAACACAGTAAACTCTACCAAATCTTTAATGATTTGGTAAAGGGAGTACAAAAAAGAAAATTACAGCCCAACATCACTTATAATATAATTAGCTCCACAGATGCTAGAGAACAAAACAAAAACAAAACTTTGACAAATTCTATACTCACTGCTGATTTGAAAATAAGAAACACACAGGAATGTGGGGACTGGTAGATACTTTCTTAGTATAATAAAATGCAGTAGCCTCCCTCATTCACAAAGTCGATATCTTAAGCTGATGGGAAAACACTGGATATATTTTCACTGAGATCAAAACAAGGCAATAAATAACACACACAATTTTACACTGTATTACAGTGGTTTGCCACTGCAGTTATACAAGATAAATCAGAGACTCAATCTCTGGAAAATAAGCAAAGTTCTCTAGTTTCAAGCAATATGATTGTATTCATAGAAAACTTTAAAGAATTAGTAATTAAAGTAAGATAGTCACACAATAAGAGTTACATAAAGTAGCACACATAAAATTAACATGAGGAAATCTATAGACTTCACAAACAAAATAATAATCAGTTAGGGAAATTAATGGTATAGGAAATCACACATAAAATAGGAAAAGAAGAAAATATCTAAAAATTCACAGACTTATAATAACCATGCCAAGCAAGCTTTTTTATTATTAAAGTTTAAATGGAGAAATTATGGGAATCAATATTTTACAAAAATTAGAAAATAAAGCAGTGAGTGAAAGATTGAAACTAATGTGGTATTAGGAGTAGACAGATACACTAGTGGAATAGAATAAAAGTTTAGAAACAGATATAAATGCATAGGACAATATAATATGTGATAAGGAGGCACCTTAAACTGATGGGGAAATAAGATTTTTTTCTGAGTAGTTCTGAAAATAGCTGAATAATTACATGAAAAAATAAAATATGGCATACAACTCATATTAAGTAAAATACAAATTCCATGGATTTTATATTTGTATTGAGAAATAAATCTAAAACTGACTACAAATAACAGAAGAAACTTGAGTAAAATTTTAATAACCTGAGAATACTTAAAGATACTTGTCTATGAGTAAAAATTTAGATGAAAAAGAAAGTTCATAATATGTGAAATACAGACCACATTTTTTCTGACTGTAGTTATTCATCTTCTCCAGAACTATTGAAATCTTTGCATAACAAATTATAAAATAAAAGCCAAAATAAAATATAAACTAATAGAAAACATTTACAAAGCATATCAAAGATAAAAAGCTGCCAGGCATGGTGGTGCACGCTTGTAATCCCTGCATTTGGGAGGCTGGACAGGAGGATCGCACAGGTTCGAAGCCAGCCTCATCTACTTAGTGAGGCTCTCAGCAACTTAGTGAGACCCTGTTTCCAAATAAAATATAAAAACGGTCTGGGAGTATAGCCCGGAGGTAGAAAGCTTCTGGGTTCCACCCCCAGTACCACCAAAAAAAAAAAAAAAACCCAAAGATAAAAAGCTAACATTTATATATACATATATATCAATCCATTAAAATTAAGATATTGAATATTAGTTATATTATTTTAATAGACTAACATATACATGAAATATCAACCTTTATTCATTATTATTGTAAATATTAAATATAAGATATGATTTATATACAAATAGAAATAGACAAATATATATACATAAAATTATAAATAAATGTATAGAATATAGATAAATAAATAATTCTTTAAATTTTAGGGAGGAAAAGACCCAAAGCTGATATATACGGTGGTCCAAAGAGGTGAACAAATAATTTATCAAAAATTATTTGTTAATATTAAACAGCAATACAAATTTAAACTAGACTGAGATATCACTTCTGAATTCTTAGACTGAGAAAGTTTAAGTTTGACACGACCTTTGTTGGCAGGATTCTGGGGAGCAGGGAAACTGCAAATGAATGAATCATTTGGTGAGAGAAATTTGGCAAAACCATCAAAACTAATTATGCATTTGACCTTGTAGTTCAACTTCTAGTCATTTACCCTGTAGATATACTTTTACAATATAAAAATAGATCTATATATAAGACTACTAATTAAATCATTATTTAGGATTATGAAACATCAGAATTATCTTAAATGCTTATATATAGTAATTTGGAGTAAATATAATGGTTTGAATAAACTATGGTCCATTCATACAATGAATTATTGTGCAGATGCAACAAACAAGGAGAAAGAAAATGGTGTTTTTTTCCAGAATGTATTGTTAACTGAGAAAGGCAAATTGCAAAACCATATAAGCACTTATAGAGTTAGCTACTGTATAATAAAGCTCAACTAAGAAAAAATTTATTTATTTATATTTAAGACAAGAAATAATGCCACAGACACATAAAAGAGGGATAAGTGAGAAACTACTGTTTCTCTTATAATTACTGTTCACTTATAATTATCTTTCTGAAGTATTTGAAAGTAAGATTACAAAGGTTAAGGTAGGGGCCTAATACTATTCTGCTATTTTTTGTATAATGATTACTTTGAAATTTGTTACTACGTTACATATTTGAAAAACTATCCTCCAACAAAATGGAAAATCTGAAGGAAATTTTTATCTTTCTTGATAAATACAACCTGCCTAAACTGAGTCAAGAAGACAAAGAAATTTAAACCACCAGTAGCAATAAAAGAGATTGAAACAGCAATAAAGAACTTACTGTCAAAGAAAAGCCTAGAACCAGATGGTTTCCCAAGTGAATTTTATAAAACCTTTATAGAAGAGCTAATCCCAATACTCCTCAATCTATTTAATGAAATAGAAAAAATATAATGGGACTCTCCCAAATACAGTCTATAAAGCCAATATCACATTAATACCAAAACCAAATAAAGACAGTTCATGGAAGAAAAACTACAGGCCTATATCTTTGATGAAATTGGATGCAAAACTGCTGAACAAAATACTAGCAATACACATTCAAATCCACATCAAGAAAATCATACACCATGACCAGGTAGGGTTCATTCCAGGTATGCAAGACTGGTTCAACATATAAAAATCAATCTATGTAATTCATCATATAAAGAGAACCAAAGACAAAAATCACATGATAATATTTTGAAATATATAATTAATTAATAAAGACTATTAAAAAAATCTGGTTCAACATATGAAAAACAATACATGTAACTTACCACAGAAACAGAATTAAGGACAAAAATGACATTATTATTTCAATAGGTACTGTAAAAGCTTTTGAAAATAATCCAACATCCATTCATGCTAAGAACACTGCAGAAAATCAGAATAGGAAGAACATACCTCAACATCAGAAAGGTAATATATTATAGACCACAGCCAGCATCATATTTAATGGGGAAGAACTATGAAAGTTGCCCTTAAAAATTGCAACAAGACGCCGGGCGTGGTGGCGCACGCTTGTAATCCCCGAGTTTGGGAGGCAGAGACAGGAGGATCGCGCAGGTTCGTCGAAGCCAGCCGCGCGCGCTGGCTTAGGAGACCCTGTTTCCAAATAAAAATGTAAAAATAGGTCTGGGAGTGTAGCCCAGAGGTAGAAGGGCTTCCAGGAACCCCAGTACCACAAAAAAAAAAAAAAGTTGGAACAAGAAAAAGATGTCCACTATCACCACTTCTTTTCAGTATAGTACTTGAGACTCTAGCAAGAGAAATAAATAAAGTAAGAGAAGGAAATTAAAGGAGTACAAATTGGAATAGAAACAGAAACTCATATTTTAATCATGTTTCAAAGGGAAAATATAACAATTGAAAGTGTTATAACTTAACAAAAAGTAGCATAGAAACATTTTTTTCTTTCAAGATGCATTCTCAGACTAACTATTTAAAGAATTATAAATAAATATTAAATATTAAACTCTAGTTAGTAGATCTCTTGTAGCAGCAGTATGGATTAATGTTTATGAAACTATCCTTTGTATATGTTAGGACTTGCATAAATAAAAAATTTAAATGGAAGAATATTAAAATTAAAACTTATTGGATTTATATTGAATCTTTCAGAAAAAATGGTATAGATAGATAGGTGTATACATATGTATATATGTTGTATATATATTTTATCTACATATGTACATATATAGTATATACATTTTCTAGCAAATTCCCTTGCAAATACTAGAAAATGACACCTGAGTAGCAATGAGCTCACCTGTCACCCAAATTATGAATGTATAATTTAGAATAAATGTCAACCAACACATTTAGGAGAAACAATTTTAGAAAATTAAAATTTAGAAACCATCATGAAAATAAATTAGTAAAACAAAAGCATAAAAATTTGATGAAGACCAAGATATTTACATAGTCCCAAATTATTAATGACAAAGAAAAAATCCAGTAACTTTGCATTGGAGATATAACAGATATGATCTTAAGCAAAGGATCAAATGTAATATCATCTTTAATGGGACAATATTCATGTCCCCAGACAGCACCACTAAAATCCCATGTCATATCTTTTGGAATACTCCCCTAAAAAATTAGTTACCTAAACATTTATTTATGTAGTGTATTGCAATTTTACATCATATTGGGGTACACAGTGTCAGAAAACTGTTGGTACCTTCCCCACTGGGTACTCCCCAATGCTCTAAGATATAGGTACAGGTACACACTTTCTAAATAAGACCCTGGAAGCTCAGGCAATTAAACAAAAATTAAGAAGTGGGGTAGCATTAAATTAAAAAGCTCCCATGTAGCAAAGGAAACCATGAAGAATCTACAGAGGAAACCGACAAATGGGAGATCTTCACCACCTGCTCATTTGACAAGGGTCTAATATCTAGAATATATAGAGAACATAAAAAGCTTAACACTAAAAAAAAAACTTAATAAAAATAGCCAATCAAGCTGAATGGTTACCTAAATATTATCATGAGGAAATATCAGCCAGCTCAGACATATTCAAAAATATAATTATTCTGCATTTTTCTGACATTTGACATCACTAGGCATGGTGGTATATACCTATAAAACCAGTACTTCAGGGGTTGAGACAAGAAAATAGCAGGTTCAAGTACAGACTCAGCAAATTAGGGAGATCCTTAACAGCCTAGTGGCAACCTGTTTCAAAATAAAATGTAAAAAGGGCTGGGAGTATTGCTTGAAGATAGAATGACCCTGAGTAACAACAAAACAAACAAAATTTAATGTCATGGAAGTCACACAATATCTAACAAGAAATGAATGATCATGAATTGTGTCCTGGTGTAGACTAAAGGCCATGAATTCCAGAGATTGCTGAAATTTGAATAGGACCTAAAGATTTGACATTAGGCTATGCTACTCTTGGTTACATTCTTTTGATAACTGTACTGTGGTTCCAAAGCAAATATTCTGATTCTTAGACAATTCATGCTGAAGTATTTAGCAATAAAGTGACTTTATGAAAGCAACATCCTGCCAATTCGCTCAGAAAAGAAGAAACATAACACACAAACAGAATGATGTAGCAAATGTGACAAAATGCTCATAACAGAGGAATCTGGAGGATAGTAATCTACAGAAGTTTTTTTTTTTTTTTTAAATTATCCTTACAACTTTTCTATAAGACTAAATTTGCTTAAAAGTACAAAGTTATAAAAAAACAACAACAGCACAGAATCAATTAAGATGATATTGAAGTCTTCCGGAAAGGAATGTTCTTCTTTTACATCAAGTTACTGAATCTTGAGTTGTTTTCCAAAGAAGCATCTGCAAGTACCGAAATATGGTACCCAGAAGAGAAGGGGAAAAATACCACATCCTGGTGTGACGGGAAGGGTGAGCTCATTACCCAGCCCCCTTAATAAGGGCCTTTCTTCTGATGCTATTTATATAGGACAGCAAGAGCAAGAACCTACTCTCAGATAAGGGCTTATGTGAAGCAGATTGGATCTAAAAATGATTTTTTCACCAGCTTGCCATGCCATGGAGGCCCATGTCAGAAAATCTGTCACCTGAGATAGAGCACAATGTTGTCCAATCTCCTCAGATGATGCTGCACACTACTCTGCTCTTCACTTTTATGCTGTCTTTTGGGAGCTGCCCTTTTTTAATTATACAGTGCAAATTGAGGAAGGTTGAGTCACGAATTTCTATTTGCAATCTCAGTATGCCAGTGGGTTTAGAGGGTTGTATGTCTGAGGTCGTGTCTGCTTTGGGGGAGCCAGAATTATCACAGTTCTAATATTCACAGACCAATAACTGAATATACTGGGGTCTTACCTTGAGCCAGATTGCTGACCCATACAAGGACAAGATTAAGAACTTTACCACTTCCAGAATTAAAACCACAAATATGTTCCTACCACTCCGTCCCATGCAGTATATACGGTATATATCAAAATGAAGATAAAACAATGCCCTAAAATAACTGTAAAGAAGTGAGAGTGTGGAGGTACCAAGAGCATGTGCATGTATGTCACTGTCAACGTGACATTATGGTGTGAGATAATAATACATCGATAAAAGCACAAAAAAGTAAGAGGGCTAGTTTTATAATGAACAAAGGCTTTTTCTGTGAATTATCAACCATTAAACATTTAAATGCTTTTCTTTATACTTAACCTATTTTTATTTTTTGCCTATGCTTTCCACTGACTTAAAGTTATAGTTAGTCTGTTCATAAGGTAGCACTATAGGAGCATGGGAATAAAGCACTTCCCATGGGGCTTGGGGAAAGACGCCATGATGCACATATTCCCAACATGTATTAGAACTGTCTGGAATGCTGTTTCAATCCGCCCATCTCTCACAGAGACCCTAATGCACACTCCTCAAGATGAGGACCCCCAATCTCTTTAGGAAGGTCTCTATTCTTGAGGCACCATTTCCCCTGGATTTTCCAGTGATTTCTTTCCCAGCTGTGTGGATGCTGAGGGTCAGCTTGGGAGAGGGGTTAAGGTTTTATTTTCTGAAGATGACTTTCATTGCGAAGGAGAGTGTAGTCATGCATTTAAATATGGAATATTTGCTTATAGCATGATTCTCCCATGATACCTCTAGTTAAACCAGAAAACACAGTGAACCAAAGGGGTGAGACCTATGTGCCAAGAAAAATAATATATTTGATACAACAGGGTAAGACATCTCTGGGTATTCAAGATATTTGGCAATAGAGAAGCAGATCTAGGCTTTATAATAAAGTTCCATTTAATCCATCCTCATCTCTGGGTCTTTGTGATATTTCAAGAGTAGTCATTTTGAGTCAGGAGCACTGATGTTAGTATACACAGAGCAAGTTCAGCAGTCCTAGCCATGTTGCTGAATAATTTTTAGAAGAAAATTGCCATTTTTGGTTCTCTTGTTCCAGTATGAACTCCATACCACCATGGAGATACTGCCAAAATGTCCTCAAGATCTTTCCTTTCTTAAAGCAAAGTGTTGGAGATAGGGATGGAGTTCAGCAGTAGAGCACAAATCTAGCATGTACAAGGCCCAAGGTTTGATCCCCAGCATTGCAAAACAAAAAAAAAAAAAAAATAGCAACAAAATCTGTTTTTTTTTTCTCTCATGACATATTTGAAACATTTCTCCTGGCAACAGGCATGAAAAGAAAGAGAAAACAAAAGGAGAAAGAAATAAATTGTTCTAAGTACATTCTTAATTTTGTCATTCCAAAATGGTCTTATACATATTTACAAACAGTCTTATTTTAGGAAATATGGGAAGTTTATTTATTTAAAAATAATCCTAGTAATAATCAGCTTTGTATTTATCAGTGATTCATTTTAGTTTCATAACACCACTAAGTTTTGCAGCTGGAAATAAATATAATAAATTGCCAAATGTTTCTCCATCTTTTATATACAGTATATATCTGTAGAGCATCTAAGGATTCAACTAGCTGAATAAAAAGAATGTTTCAGAGAAACAAATTGTGTCTCTCCTGAACATGTACATTTCTTATTTTTATTCCCTGAACAATCTAGTATAATGACTGTTTACATTGTATTTATTAATATAAGCCATCTAGAGATAATATAAAGATCAGGAGAAGAGGTGCACAAGCTATAGGCAACTACTTTATTTTATGTAAGAGACTTGTGCATCCTCACAACTTGGTATCTGTGGGAGTTCCTAGAACCAGTCCCTCATGAATAACAAGCAACAACTGTATCAACTTAATAGTTTCAAGGAGACAGCAGTGTAAAACAAATGTCTACAAATTCACATAGCAGGTTGGGGGAAATATTGCAATAGTAAGGTTTCATGGCTAAATTTCATCTATACATAATATTATTAATCCACAAATCTTAGGACAAATGTCTGGCCAATAGCATGCTGACCCTGAAGGTTTCTTTTTCATTTTCCTGTGTAACTTTACTCATGAAGTTCATTCTTACAGAATACTGTTTCTCAATCCTGCTTCCCTCCTTCTTTAAGGCTTAGTTCAAATTCTACTTTGCCAATTTTATCTTACTATATAAGCTCACAGTGGTGCCATAGTCTTATTGCTGAAGTCATTCTCTTTCTCTTTTAGTACTAAAATCACAAGTGCTAGAATTATACTGATCCAAAGGCTTGAATCTAAGTTCTTCCATGTACTGTTATGTAACCAAGGGAATCTTAAACACTCTGAGATCTTGTTTTCTCTTCTACAAAGTGGTGTTAGTAATACTTAAGGATAAAAAAGATTATGTATATAAAGGATATAGAATAATACTGTAGGAAATAGAAATGGAATATAAATTAGGCATAAAACTATAAAGTTACCCTAATTATCACCATCACTAACAGTCTCATTTTACCAAGATGGGATCACATATATGGGCACATCTTTGTCATATTCAAACAAGGGCCTCAAAACCTCAATTTTGTTTGCATAAGATTGTTTTAATCTCTTTTCACACATCTACATCAGTTGTACCATTTTTTTTTTTTACAAAATACATGTAGCTTATTTAAATAAGGAAGCGTTCCACCTCACCATGATATCTGCCTAGAATGTACCCTTCCTTGGCACTAGAAATAGAGACAGTTCCTTCTTCAGTCACTCCTAAGTCCTTCTATTTCCCAGCATGATGCTCAAATTTTCTTCTAGGATTAAAGCCTACCTTTAAACATTATTAGCAAGTGATGCTGCTTAACTCCATAGTTGTCATTTGTTCTTTCCTCTCCAGCCAGTCTTTACTAAAATTGAAATTTTCACAAATCTCCCATTTCCTGGCAAATTATAGTTGCACAACGTTTTGTTTTCATGACCACTGGCCAACAAACAAGGTCAGTCTTTACTTTTACTTTCTGTCTCTCCTAATAGCTTCTTTTGGTGCCATTGTTGAAGCTACATAATACCCAAAGCTGGAAATCAGAGAAAAGAAGTGTAGTGCACGGGTAAACCATATCATAGAAGAGAAATCTCTAATTCACAACTGGACTTATTTCAAATATGACTCAGCCTCTCTTTTATTTATGTATTGACTCAGAGTTAAGGTAGACATACACCTTGGGAGAAATACTTCAACTTTCAAGAATAAAGTGGTAGTATATTTTTTCTTCATCTGCAATATTGGACCTAAGAGGTAAATTCTATTTTCCACTCTCAACATGAAACAACCGAACCCAGGCTCACAAATCATTAATTGTGGACAGTAAACTGGGCTAGTCCAATTTTGTAGCCAGAGAGGAAAGCCCAGTTAGAAAACAAGCAAACACGCACACAAAATAAGGGTCTAAGCATTTTATTTAATTAAAGTGCCATGCATTTTCTACCAAAAGACGTGAGAAATAATACTAAAAATATTCTACCTAGCTATATTTTACTGAGATGAGAGAAAGGAAAGGAGACTAAAAAGACAGTGTGGCAGGCGGTTTTTTTTTTCCTATAAAGTCATAAAGCTTAATTTGAAATTTTTCTGAAATTTATGGTACCAGAGGCTAAGCTAAAAATAATTTTCCCTCATTATATCTTGTATTTTAACCTCTGAAGTGGAAGGTTTGTGACAGATACATCAAGACTGCAACTCACAAAAGCACCATTCAAAAAGGAAAAAAGAAGAAAGAGAAACTGTTGCTATTAAATGACCCACAGAGAATGAAAGAGACAAAGAAGACTATTTCTGTAGCTTTTGGGGACCAGCCATAAGGTTGCTGGGCTGTTCCAGGTGGATCACTCCTGTCAGCTCCGAATGTACCATGTGCTAAACGAGCGTGAAATTCTATATGGAAGCAAAGCCTGGAAGCTCAGCCTTCTTAGACAATGACAGGGATCTTGGGGCAAAAAAAGAAACAGGTCTGCTCAATAACCCCAGTGATAATTAATAATCAGTAATTCTCTATTTCCTTTCCTTCTCACTGAATAAAACTTTAGTATCATGCTCGTAGAAAACAGAGAAAAGGGGGAAAAGCCATCAGAATTTAAACTTCACACTACTCATGAAAATGTGATACTCAGGAGGAGAGATGGGTTTAATTCTTGAAACAGAGACTTCTAGATTGTAATACTATGTTTTTTTAAAAAAAATTCATGATCCAACAAAATAAAATATCACATTACTCAGGACTCCATTCATATTGGAAAACAGATTCTAATATGCTATATTACTTTGCCAGTCATATCTGTGATCATATTACTAATAGGAGAAGAAAAAAAGAGGATCTATATGTCATTATGCAATTAAGCAAGTAGTAAGTAAAACAACAAGGAATATTATGATATAATGGAATGTGACAAGGATGAGACCATACACACTTGGGAAAGCCACTGATAAATTCTATGAAGATTGCCTCTGTGTTGGGGGTCAGGGCAAGGGGTAAATTGAGCCATAAATCTGCAAAGCCAAAAGTTGGGAAGAAACATGGACATAAAATCAAGGAGAGTAAAGATAAATTGTAATCTCTAAGGACAAATTGGTATTAGCATCTGACAACCTTGATGCTATGGTTTAGATCTGGACTGCCCCCTCGTGTGTTAAAGCCTGGTCCCAAACACAGCATGGTTCAGAGATGATCATGACTGGAAGAGGTGGGTTACTGGGAACATGGCTTCGAAGACACTATCTGTCCCTCTTTCTCTTTTTCCAGGCTGTCACAAGCTGAGCATATTTTCTTCACCAGGCCCTACTTCTAAGATGTTTCTGCCTTGAAGCCAGTTAACCATAGACCATAGACTGGAGCTCTGAAGTCTTGAGCCAACTTGTCAGGTATTTTGGTCACAACAACAAAAGAGCTGACTAACACACTTGATGACATGGGCGATTTTCAGAAGAAGGAGGCATCTTTGTCCCTAGCCTCAGACACAGAAGGGGGAGAACTGGGAGAAGCTGGAGGACCCATGGGTGCAGATGAACCTGCAGATTAATAAAGATGGACATCCTTTGCAACAGTTCCTAGCTCCTCATTTGTATTCAGAGACAAATAGTTTCTGTTTTACTTCTGTGTTCCAAATCTTGTGCAAATTTCCCTTGAAGCCAACCCTAATAGAACCATACAGGGAAGGAAATTCTAGGAAACATAGTTTCATCTTAGCTATGTGGACATTTAAAAGCAACCACAACACATATTTACTCAACATCATGTATCTCAGCCATGATACTGACTCCTATCATATTCATCTTTTATATTAAAACAGTCCTCTGACCCAGACATGGTGGTGCATGCTTGTAGTCCCCGCACTTGGGAAGCTGAGACATGAGGATTGCACAGGTTCGAAGCCAGCCTTAGCTACTTAGTGAGGCTCTCAGCAACTTAGGGAGACCCTGTTTCCAAATAAAATATAAAATAGGTCTGGGAGTATAGCTCAGAAGTAGAAAGCATCTGGGTTTCACACCCAGTACCACACATAAAAAACAACAACAAAAAAATAGTTCTCTGAAGGCATATTGCAACTTTGACAAAACTGAGACCCACATAGGTCAATTAATCTCCCTAAAACTTTTAGAAACTGAAAGAAAATATAATCAAGTTAAGATTGAGTATTTTTAATTCAGTTTATGATTTTTTGGTACTGAATATTGAACCCACAGATGTTTTACCTCTTAGCTACATCTCTATTTCCTTTTATTATTTTTTTAATTTGAAACAAAGATCTTGCTAAGTTGTTGATGTTTACTGAGTTAAAGGCATAGGCCACCATGCCTGAATCAGGTTATGTTTATTCATTAAATAATCTTACATTAGCATCTTGATATTCATCCACAATTAATATTTTAAATCTATATGTACATGTGCGTGTGTGTGTATATGTTTCAGTTTGATTGTCAAGGAAGGCACATGGTATACTCAACCTATGTTAAAATATTTCCATAAATGAATTATTTAGAAAGGTTTGCAAGCAGATTAGGGAAACCTACAAAGGATAGCAAGTTCCTCAGTACCAGCAACATCAAGAAGTCATTCAAGTTTGAGGACAGGAGGAGAGAAAGCGTTTCCTGATAGCCAAAGGAAGTAGTTGAATGGAAAGGCTTCCAAACAGGAACTAGAACATTAAATAAAAATAATAACCAGGCTGGGTAGTCACAAAAAAGAAAACAGAGAGAATGAGTGCCCTAGCTTCATTCTCCTTTAGCCTGCTACTCTTCTCATTCGTATTTTCTGTTCATTCCATTATGATTAAAATCCAGTGAGATAAGAAGTGTTTTATGCAATCCATGGAAACCACTGTCCCGGGAGGCAAAGCAGGATGAAGAAAGATAGATATTGATTCAGAGAGGAAAATGGTGAAATATCTGGAACACACTGGTTATTTTAAGAGTAAATCAGTGGTAAAGATTTTAGGGAATCATTTTGTTTTTACATCTATTTATAAACAATGACTAACACACATTTCAAGGTAGTGTTTACACTTTCTTAATTATTATCTAAAAGTGTCTATACTTTTCCTCATGGATTACTTTTCAAAATATACAATAAACTGGTAACAAGAGTGACTATAAAACCAAATCTGTAACAGAGTTTCAGCTTTAGAAGCTGATGATGGCTGAAAAGGATGAGGGAGGCTGATGGGCAGAGAAGCAGTCCCTGGGCCCATGGGTGGATCATCAAAGCATTTGCTCCTTTAATAAAACATCAAAAGCTGCTGCATGCTGTAGGGCAGTTCAGAGACAAAAACTAAGGTGCATTGCAAGTACATCTTAGCAGAAAACAAGCGAGGGAATATTTTGTAAATCTCTTGGATCTTCCTGGCAAAACTCTTCTACCCCTTTTCTAAGTATTAGCTTTTCTATAATGCAGAAACATAGATCCGAAAGTCTGGAGATTCTAATTTTTTCCCTCTGTTCCTTGAGAAATATTTGTCAGATGTTTAATCAGGAGCTCAGCAATACCTGACCAATGCCTATGGTAAGCATATTTACAAGTAGCAAGAGGAAGAAAAGACAGTATCCTTTATTCTATTAAAAAAAAGATGGGTTTAGGGTCTAATTGCTCCTCGAACTGAATAAAAGGAGGAGGAGATGTTTAGCCAGGAAGGATACCAGTATCAGGTAAAGAGTTTTCTTAGGCTCCTGTTACAGAATAAGACATTGTGTATGCCAGACTCCTAACCAACTCTACAACATAAGTTTGTGGTATATAATGGAAAAAGAGAAAAAAAAATCTTAATAGATCCTGGCCAGCAAGTACTACTGTTTGTGCAACTTTGGGGAAATTACTGAATCTCTTAAAACTTTTGTTTTATTGCCTACAAAATAAGAAAAATCTTGTTACTACATTGGCTGTCAAGAATAATTGTTGAAAGAACATGTATAAAACTTTTAACAGAGTATGCAGTTAAAATGAAAGCAACTGGGAAATTCTGAGAAAATGATAGTTTTGATGTTTTAGGATGCCCTCTCCTGACAATACCAACTAAAACAATAGCCATCTTTTCTGACCTGAGCATCTGTTAGGTCCAGCAGGAATGCTAGGTGTGAAGGTTTGGGTTTGTCCTCATAGGGGTTCTGTTAGGGTCCTGGAAGAAAAAAAAATATGAAGCTTTTCTTTCTTTCTCCCTATAATACATAAAGCCTGGAATCAGAGTGAAGGGTGAAGATCTGAATATTAAAAATACTGAAAAGAGCAACCTATGAATACTCTTCTATTCAGATGAAAAGGGTACCTGGTGTAAATGACTGTTCTTTGAAGACCCCTCTGGTCCTCTGAATCACTGATGTAAATCTTTTTACATAGAGTTCTTCTTCTTCTTCTTTTTTTATTTTTGCAGACTGCTTTCTCCTTTATTTTTTAAGGCAAAGCACCTGTCAACTCCACCCTTGCCCCTCGCTCCACTCCCAAAGCCCGTCAGCTGTTCCCCCTTGGTCTCCAGCTCCCCAGTGTCCTCGGTGGCCGGGCTGGGGATCTTGGTGTGGTCTTCTCCAGCAAGGGCAAGGGTCTGGGGACTCCACTCCTCCTTCGAGGTCAAGCTGCCCACTGCGGCCTCCTTAGGCAGGGGCCCCTCAAGACTAGAGTCCAGGACTGCGGCCTCCGTCAGGCCGGAGTCGTCATCCATGCTAATGAAGATGGCAGGGGCCTCGCACTCAGGCCCCTCTTCCCGGAAATCCATGGCTTCCTCCGCTGCTGGGGGAGGGCCCAGCCGGGCCACCAAGGATGAAGAAGAAGTGGGTGCTACCACGCCTCCAGGCTTCAGCTTCTGCTCCTCCTCCAGCTGCCGCTTTAAGGCCTTCTCCTGGGCCAGCTGCAAGCCAATGAGGTCCTGCGGGGGCCGGGGAGCTAGGGCTGGGGCTAGTGCCAGGGCTCCAGGTCATCCTCTTCCAGGGACCCAGCAGGTGCCTCCTTGGCTTCTGGTTCCTGCTTGCCACTGGCCTCCAAGATGGTCATGATGGAATTGGGGATGTGCGCTTGCTGGTGGGGGGTGAAGGAGTGCACGTGGGCCAGCAGGGCCTCCCGGAGCTCAGGGCACTTGTCAGACACAGCTCCAAGCTGCTGGGGCAGTAGCTGCAGGATGACTTGGAAGCTCTGGGGCTTGGTTCGCTGGCAGCACTTGATGAAGCCCTCCCATACTTTGGGGTACTTCCACACCTGCTTCATGATGAGGCGGGACAGGATGTTCATGACGAAGCCCCCCAGGCAGGGGTACATGGTCAGGGACTGGATAATGGTTCTCATGAGCAGCATGGGCAGGGGGCTCTGCTCCATCAGCTGCTGTATCACCTCAGCCAGCACCTCCGAAGTGTATACATTCCGCTCCGCAAAGCACAGGTTGGTGGCTTTGAAGATGGATTTCACGTCACACTTCACAGTCAATGTTGTGCAATGCAATCAGGAGCTCGCCAGGGTTCAAGGGGGACAGAGCTGAGTTCCCCTCGCCATGCTGGGTGCCCAGCAGGCGGTTGGAGACCTCCTTCACCACGATGGGGTTGAGCTTGATGAGTTTAGGCAGGACCTATATCGCCTCCTTCTTCTCCAGACCATTGAGCACCGGGATGAGGAAGCGGACGTCGGGCAGCCGCTTGTGGTAGAGGTCCCTCACCCGCTTCACCAGCTCCAGGGAGGGCGGGACTTTATCTGTGAGGCTGTGCAGGCACCGGGTGACCAGTGTTTCTGCTCCTTTGGGGCAGTTTTCCACCAGCAGAAGCAGCTCCAGTGAGTTCATGCCCATTCCTCGAATCGGCTGCTCAATGACCCTCAGCAATGTCCGCTTGATGTTGGCGATGGCCTCAGTGTACACAGCAGCCAGCTCATGGATCAGCTTGCTGTTCTGAGGCAGGAGGGCCAGGTAGAGGTACAGACACTGCTTCACCGTCTCCTCAGTCCAGGGTGCCACCACCTCTGTGTCCTTGTCAGCTCTAAACAGCACAGATGGTGGGTTGGGGTGAAACAAGAGCTGCAGGTAGTTGAGGGCAAATTCCACATACTTTCGCAGCTGCTCCTTCTCATACATGCACTTAATGAACAGCAGCGCCTGAGAGCACACCTTGTCCTTCTCATGGGAGCTGAGGTCCAGGAGGACATGCAGGTACTGGAATTGGCGAGATGGGCGCTTGAAGATGAGGTCTCGGAGCGTGGACATGCCCAGGTAGGTGTGGCTCTCGTCCTTGCAGTACTTGCGAATCACTTCCAAGGCGCTCTTGGTGATAAGCGGTGCCTCCAGCACCACCTTGTTGAAGATCCCATTCTTCTGGTCCGGTTTCTCCTGTAGGCCGGAGAGCAGGTGGATGAGGCAGTCCTCGTACTTGTCTAGGTTGCCTGAGGTGCCAGCTGCCAGGTAGGCGTTGTACTTCTGGTAGAGCCAGGCGAAGGCCAGGTCCAGGCAGGCACGCATGTCCTCCAGGATGAAGGACAGGACCTCAGCCTTCAGGCCTGAGTCAAACTGTGTCACCAGGCTGGCCAGGAACTTGATGCGCACCTGGGCTGCCCCACTGTAGGCCACCGCCTTCTCAGCCTGCAAGATCCGCTTCACGGCACCCAGCTTCATGGCCTCAACCTGGGCATCTGTCAGGGGCTTCAGTACATCACTTAAGCGGAAGATCTTTTTTGCGCCCACCGGCACCAGCCAGCCGGGGCTGTGTGACAGGGATGATGGGCTCCAGCCTCCTTTTGGCCTGGGGCACTTCCTCCTCTAGCGGGGACATGGAGTTCAGAGAGCCCACCATGGAAATGGCCTGGCCCTGGGCCGACAGGCGCCGCTTGATCAAGATGCTCTCTGGCTTCACCACCTTCTCTTCCTTGGGCTCTTCCTTGCACTGTTTGGTCTGCTCCATGCCTGGACCCAGTCCTGCAGCAGTCATCTGGGTGGCCATAAGCCGAGCC
Organism: Muscardinus avellanarius; assembly: GCF_963383645.1. Classification (NCBI taxonomy): domain Eukaryota; kingdom Metazoa; phylum Chordata; class Mammalia; order Rodentia; family Gliridae; genus Muscardinus; species Muscardinus avellanarius. Next base: position 203,326,746 of record NC_137786.1, on the reverse strand, counting down.
AGGTGCTTGATCTGGGCTTCGGTACCTGCTGACTCCACAGGGGTATAGATGACTTAGAAGGAGGCGGGCATGGTCTCGGGCAGGTACACCATGCTGATGAGTACCAGGCTAGCCACATTGTCAGGGGTCAGTAGAGGCTGTAGGAACTCAGCTATAATGTCTGTGTCTGACTGGGCTGAAGCCTTCGAGGTCCCCGAGGGGCCAGGCTCCAAGTACTTGTCCTCATCATCTTCCCCGAGGTTGGGCTCTAGCTTCATCTCCTTGAGCGTGGAGTCCGAGTCATCTCGAGGTCGCTTGCGGGCATCCTTGCCGCTGGGCATATTGCAGGCAATCTCAGCCTGAGGTGTCCCCAGGTCCACCAGCAGGGTGGTGATTTGAGCCTGGAATTCCAACGAGGCTGGGTGCTTGAGCACACTCAATAGGTGCAACTTGAGGTTCTTCCATACACTGCTCACCTGAGATTTGGCCAGTGTGGGGGGTAGGTTGGCATGTAGGGTTTCATAGGCCTGGATCACCTCAGACATGAACATGGGTCTCTGGCGGGCGATGTTGGCGAGGGAGCCCAGCGCTGTGGTCAGGTTGATGGAGGAGATAGCAGGGTGCACCATGAACTTGAGCAGCTGCTCCAGGGCTGCTTTGTCCTCTTCCCATAGCACACTGTGCTAGATGTAGGGGTGGTCGCGAGGGATGCGGTCCAGGCTGATGTCATGTTCCTGGCGTCAAGGTATTTCTGAGTCAGCCATGCGGGGTGACAAGGTGACAACGAGGCCCTCCACAAACTTGATGGTGTGGGTGCGGATGCCATCAATGTCTGAGTCCAACAGGAGAATGATGTCTCCAGCTATGGCAGACACCATGTCCCAGCAGGCCTCCTGGAGTTCACTATGGGGCCACCTTGTAGAACTGGGTCATGGTGAGGATGGCCTTCTTCACCACGTTCACATTCTCCTCCCTCAAGAGCATGTTGAGGTTTGCAATTAGTTTCAGCAGTAACTCAGTGTCTCATTTGCATGCCTCCTCGTTGAAGCCAATGACAAATTTTCACGCTTCAATGGACTTGTCTGCTTGAAAAGCAATGATCTCATCCAGGAAGTTGTCCAGAAGTGTGGGGCCCTTGACGATCAGCTCCTGGACCTGTTTCAGCACTGTGATCTTTGAGTCATTGGTGATGAGCGCTGCCTGGTTCAGGAGATCCACCACCCTCTCAGAGGTGGTCATGCCATCAATGCCTGGCCCTTCCTCTTGTGTGAAAAATTGTGATGCCACGCTCCAGCGGGTGACATTGTTTTCACTGCTGCTCACCATGGCTGCTGTCAGGTACTCCCGCAGATCCAGCTTCAGTGCCCCTCGCGCCCTCTCAGCAGCGCCTCTCCGCAGACGCTGCTGCCACCATCTTCCGCCCGCCACCTTGACACTAGTTCTTCTTTTCTTTAAACCTACCAAACCATGGCTTGTTTTCAATGTTACTCTAGCTCTACCATTTCACAGAATTGTGTAACCACTCTCTCCTCTTCCCTTTGTTGAAACATCTAACAAGTGTGTGTGTGCGTGTGTGTGTGTGTGTGTGTGTGTGTGTGTGTGTGTGTTTTCTGGCCTTAAGCAATAGAACTCATTTTATTGGTCTATAGGTTTATTCAAGTGGCAGTTTACTGGGGTAAGACAACCTTAAAGAATAGCATTGCTTTCTTTTCTTTCTTTCTTTCTTTCTTTCTTTCTTTCTTTCTTTCTTTCTTTCTTTCTCCTTTCTTTCATCTTTTTTGTTTGGTTTCAGGGATTTAACACAATGCATACCTCAGAACCTCAGAATTACAAACTCAGTCCTTTTTATTTTTTTATTTGGAAGCAGGGTCTTCATAAGTTGTCAAGGCTGACCTCAAAACTGTGATTTTTCTGTCTCAGGCTCCTAAGTACTGGGATTCCAGGCATGTGTCACCATACTTGGAACAATTAAAAGACCAGGTTTCTTAGTTAAATCTAAGACCAATATAGGACATATCTTCTGCAATCTTGGGAGTTAAATTATGTTGTGATAACAACTGTAGACTACTTAACAGTGAGAATACAATTCAAGGTTATAAAACATTCATTTGAGATATTATTTATCTACTAGGATGAATGAGAGATATTTGAGAGTCTTTAAGGAAGAGAGATGTATCATTTATATGTTCAGTCTGGGGGGTCTTTGAGAACAATCTCTAAGTAACTTTAGAAAAAGTAAACACCGATCTCTAGGAAAAATAAAACAGGAGTAAAGAGCAATGAGACTTAATCTTATAATGTGTAGTTTATATAAAAAGATACAGAAAAGTGGCTATGAATACTTAAGTTAGGTGTTCAATAAGTCATCTTACAATGGAAGTCTAACATACTAAAGGAAAATTTTAGCAACATCCTGGAAGTAAATGTTCTAAAATATAATAGTATGTTTTAAAAATTTGGGACTGAGGTGGGGGAAATGAGGTATAAAGAAGAAAAGCACATCAAATTTAATTGTGAAAGATGAATACAAGGTTAAAAGTGGATTTATCATTTTTGAGACACATAAGTATAAAATATAGATTTTAGTTCAAAAAATAATTGTGACACTTCTGTATATAATAGAATAGAACTACATGTGTGGTCACAAAAATTGGGAGAAGTAAGGCAATAAAGAGTAGATTGCAAAAGTGTAATAAGAGGGAAAGGGGAGGGAAGGGGGAAGGAATTGGGGAAGAGCTAATTCGATGATGTGTGCATGTATGCTTCTACCATCTTGTACCCCATTAAAATGAATGACTATAAGTGCATAAATAAAAACTTTTAAAAAGTGTAATGAAACTTGAATATTTCCAGGCATTGTGGCACAAAGCTATACAACCAGTACTTGTGAGGCTAAGAGAAAGATCACAGGTTCAATGCCAGCCTCAGCAATTTAGTGAGACCCTGTATCAAAATGAAAAATAAAAGAAGCCGGGGGTTTAACTCAGTGGTAGAATGCCTGGGTTCCATCCCCAGTACCAAAATAAAAAGAGTAAACACAACACAAAAAATCTTGCAAATTAATGAGAGGATAGAGAAAAATAATAACTTCTAACCAGAAAAAAACTAAGAAAAAATGAAAAAAATATTTAAAAATATAAGAAGTATAATTTAAGATAAAAATAAGCTAAATTGTTTTATACTAAATGTAGCTGGAGAAAATTCTCATATTATATAGGAAAAACTGTTAGATAGTTTAGAAACAATTACAGCAAACAAAGCACTCAGATAAACAGAGCCCTGTCATATATTCTCCATCAAAGCTTTACTTAAATTGCCTTAAAAAAACTTATATATTTTCCCACATCTGTAACCCCAGTATGTTGGGAGGCTCAAACAGGAGAATCATGGGTTTGAGGCTAGTGTTAAAACTTAGTGATACTCTGATTAAAAATAAAAATAAAAGAGACTGGATGTGTAGTTCAAGGATTGAACACTCTGGATTCAATCCTCAGTAACACACACACACACACACACACACACACACACACACACACGCATACACACAAAAAAACATTTTTTAAAAACACTAACATTTGCTCACTCGGTACTTAGAAGATATGCAATATGCTCTAAAGTGTCATTGAAAAGATAAAATCAAAACAAATTATGAATGATCTTAAAAGTAATAGAAATGGTGTGCTTTGTTTTAAAATTCTAGGAAATGGTAAACTTTATAGATTAAATCCCTACACAATTAAATATAAGAGACTAAAATGTGACTAATGTTTTCTTGCCAGTATTTGAGAACCTAAGGCAGGAGAATCACAAGTTCCAGAGCAGCCCCAGGAACTTAGCAAGACACTGTTTCAAAATAAAAAAAGAGAAAGAGCTGAGAGTATAGCTCCGAGGTACAATACCCTTAGGTTCAACCACCAGTACCAGAAACACACACACATACACACACACACACACACACACACACACACACACACACACAAACTATGACTCTATATATATATATATCATAGTATAACAAACTAAATATAATTATTAATTATAATATTAATTATAATAATTAATTATTAAAATTAGACATTAAAGAAATTGGGAAATGGTTAGTGGCTCCACCTCCACCAGTTCATCTATGTTTTCCTTAGGAAGAATATTCTTCTTCTAGAAGTTGCTAAGTTTACAGGATATAACTCTGCCAGAAAGCTTTGAAGATAGAGTTGAGAATAAAGTTAATTGCATGAATATTGGCAAATACTTTACTAGATTTGTTGTGTTTAGACATAGAATGTGCCCTGAAGAACTTATGTATTAATGTTCAGAATTGATCTAATTCATGATCATGTGAATCTCTTTGGTGTGTAAAACCATGGTGATGAGCCGGGCGTGGTGGCGCACGCTTGTAATCCCCGCGCTTGGGAGGCAGAGACAGGAGGATCGCACAGGTTCGAAGCCAGCCGTGCGTGCTGGCTTAGGAGACCCTGTTTCCAAATAAAAATATAAAAATGAGTCTGGGAGTGTAGCCCGGAGGTAGAAGGGCTTCCAAGAACCTCAGTACCACCAAAAATAAATAAATAAATAAATAAATAAATAAATAAATAAATAAATAACCATGGTGATGGGTTTCCTGGGCAGTAACCTAGGCTGGTGGAATATGGCTGGACAATGGGGTCCCGAGGGGTTGTCTTTTGTCTTTGAATCACCTTGCTTATTTGCCTGGCTACCTCCTTCATGTGAGAGCAGAGCCTTTGCTCCCTTACTTTCTGCTTCCTACCACCATGACCTGTGGTCTGCAGATGTAACCCCACCTGACATGGACTGAAACTTTGAGATTTCCAAAAAACTGTGAGCAAAAAAACTTCCATCCTCTAAGTTGTGTAGTCAGTTGCTTTGGATTAGAATGGGGAGAATGTTGGCAAAGGCAAGATCTAACAGAGGTTTACCACTTTAATGTGACCAATATTTTTTCTTCCATTTACAATATTTAGGAGACAGGAATGTAGACAATGATTTTATGTTGAACAGATAGCTACATTATTGTATGATGTACAATTGGCATGAGCTAATAATTTAAGATATTTAGCATCAAGGTTAAATAGGACTTTCTAGATAGTAGATCCAGATTCCCCCACCCTTTTTTTAAAATGTCTTCAGGACTAGATAGGCTAAGAGTGAGGAGCTAATTCTCAAACTCATGTGTCTTGTGTGTGCATGCATGTTCACTTTGGACTTTAATAAATATAATTAGAACACTGACTTAGCAAGCTCATATAGTACAGAAAAATGATTTAATTAATACATAAAAAAGAATAGAAGACCATTATTATGAAGTTAATGCCAAGAGCTGAGAAAAACATAGAATTTATTTAATATTCAAAGACTAAGAAGACTGTTAAAAAGTGTTTGTGTTTAGAAAGCTTCTGCGAATCAACCCCTGCCTCATACCACAGAAATTAATTAAGGATTTAATATTTTGGAAAATATGTTTTGATTTTATTTGGAGTAGAAAAAACAGTAAATAAAGACCAAATGATCAAGTACAAGAGAAGCAATTAAAAATTAAGACATTTTGGAGTAAAACCAATGACATATGAAGGAAAAATGACCCATAATTCAGAACATATATACAGTAAGAAAGAAGAAAGAGAAACTATGTATAAATTTGAAAGTGAAAGCCAAAAGATTATTAAAACAACATTAGGTGGGATTCTTTGTACTTGTTTATTTCAGGTGGAGTTTTGGTAGTCATCTCTACCCTCAGAAAACACACCAATGAAGTTATAAAATTAGAATCCTAAGGAAATACATGATAAACATGAAATTTATTAAAATATTAAAATAAAGCCAGCTGGGCATGGTGGCTCATGCTTGTAATCACACCATTCAGGAAGGTGAGATTGGAGGATCGCAGTTCACAGACAGCCTCAGCAACTTAGTGAGGCCCTCCACAACTCAGTAAGACCCTGTTTCAAAATAAAGAATAAAAAATAGGGCTGGGTGTGTAGCTCAGAGGTAGAATGCCCTGGATTTCATCACAGTACCACAAAAAAAAAAAAGGAAAAAAAGCTAATTAGTCCATTTCTAGGGTCAATGTTTCAACTCTCTAGGACAAAGTGATCCAAATCAAGGAGGTAAAGAAAAACATTTGTTTCATTAATTTTCTTTATCTTGCTATATACACTATTTCTAAAGCTAGAGACATGCATTTGAGGTGATGGGAAGGGGAAGAGGGAAATTTCCTAATGTACATTATGTCCATTCACAAACATTATCAGTTAATCACTACGTCAAACATGAGAAGGAGGAAGGGGGAGGAAATGGGGTGAGAATTGGGGAAGGGCTAAATGAGTGCTGTGTGCATGTATGCCTCTACCATCTTGTATTCCATTAAGATGTATGACTACAATGTACCAATTAAAAAAAAGTATCTGCTTCAGAAAACAAAAAAAAATTAAAGAAAGAAAGAAAGAAAGAAAGAAAGAAAGAAAGAAAGAAAGAAAGAAAGAAATGGAGTTTCAGCAAACAGTATGAATTTAAGTTATATTTGAAAAAATATAGCACCAACCAAACAAGCAGATTAAACCATTAAAACTGAAGTGGGAACAGAAAAGAATTTACTACTACCAAAAGTAATTCATCAGAAACAAATGCTGTTGGAGGCTCTGGGGTACTTGCTTCATACACTATTCTTAAGTGAGTGCTAAAATACAGATTTCTGGATTTAATACATTTTTCTAAATTAACTCATTGGCCAATTTAACTTAAACTCACAGATTATGGATACCACACAACTATCATAAACAACAGGTGTCATGGAGAGATGTAAATTTAAAAAAAACTTTTTCTTTTCATCTTCTTTTTTCCTTAGTAATGAATAATACTTATGGCCTTTATCAATATCTAGTACATGGCTTCAAAATTTAATTTCGTCTGGGACTGGTAATTGTTTCACAAAAAAATTATATTGTTGTGGAATTAGTGGCATGATTATATTCAATGAACTCTGGATTCTTTAACAAATTAAACCATTTAGGATTTTAATTTGTACTAATTCAGTTTGGACTTGCTAAAACAACTATATATTTTCTGGCAGTTTTATTCATACAGCAGCTCCTGAAAAAAATTAAATCTACCCAGTAATAAAGAACATTTTATGGCTGAGATTGAGAAGAATAAAGGATTAGATAGAAGGCTACATTTTTTGGACTTCAGTTTTGTTTTTTTTTTTTTTTTTACTAAATAGATGCTATTTTTCAACTGTTAATTATTAAATTTCAAATTGTGAAGTTTTGATAATTAAGAAAAACAGTCCTTTTTCAGCAATACTTCAGAAAAGACATGAACTTTATATCACATCATATCAGGTTCACAATTAGTAATGTTTAATTTTGTCACTTGTTTAAGGTAGTTACAGCCAAGGTTGTCTATTAAAAAATAATTTTCCCCATGCCATTATCAAGGAATCTGTGTGGTAATACTTTGGCAGTGTACAAAGATCCTGCCTACATAAAGGTTTTCCTATTTTTACCATCCACTGTTGATTTTTCCCTGACACAATTATTTTATTTGATCTAAAAAATGGTGCTTTTGAAAATCTATCATACATAATTTATTAGCTTTCAGGCTTTATTAAATATAAAGTATCCTTTTTAACTTTTAATGAACTACATTTTCTCATAAAAAGGCAGAAAAGTCATTAATATTTTTCAAGGAACCAAATTTTCATTTATTCATTTTTTTAATGTTTATAATGTTTTTAACTCATTAACATTTCAATTTTGTAATTAATTTGTCTTTATAACGTTTGCTTTTGCTTTAGTTTGATCTTGTTAGCTATTTTAACATACTTATTTTTCATAGGCAAAAATATTTAGGATCATGTGGTTTCATCTGAGCACTTCTTTTGTTATCTACTATACAGTCTCAAATATTAGTGTATTTTCTAAAATCTTGACTTATTTTTCATATTTTGATGTTAATTGTGATAAGAAAATTTTATTTGTATTATTTTTCTTTATATTAGTTGTTGATTTGTATTTGTGGTACTAGATAGTATTTATTTTTCCTTTTAAAGGTGCTGGGGATTGAACTCATGGTTGTTCATAATATGGTAAATTTTTATAGATGTTATTACTGTACTTTGAATGCAGATGTATTTTCTATTTGGAGAGTATGCTTTTTAAATTTCAATCAACTTTTTATTGGTATGCAGTGATTACACATATTAACATGGCTCAATGTAATATTTCAACATATGCACAGATCAAGTCAGGTTAATAAGTATTCTGTCTTATCATTATTTTATGTTTGGACCCTTAAAGTCATAAAATATATTAAAGATTATTGTGAACTATAGTCATCCATCCATGTATGGGACACCAGAATTTATTTGTTCTCTGTTTTGGTACCTGATACCCATCCACCTTTTATCCTCCCTACTCCAGCCTTTCTGGCCTCTATTATCTACTATTACACATCCAGACTGATAATTTTTAGTTTCACATACAAAAGTGGTGCACACTTGTAATCTCAGTACCTGGAAGGCTGAGACAGGAGAACTGCAGGTTCATGGCCAACCTCAGCAACTTAAGAGGCCCTCTGCAACTTAGACGCTGTTTCAGAATAAAAAAACAAAAAATAGGGGTAGGAGTGTAGTTCAGAAGTAGAAAGAACATGAGTTCAATTCCTACTTTTGTAAACAAAAAAAGCCTAATATTCTGTATGTATTGCAATCCATTAAAATTAAAGTGAACATCTGTTCTCTATCTCTTGTTCTCTTTTTCTGGGACTAGAGTAAATTTATTGATAAATTATGCCTTAGATCTACTTATTGATTGTATGAAATCCTCTGTATCCTTATTCGTTTTCTCTTCTAACTTGAACTGATAAAGGTATATTAAAATTTTATTAAGTTAATATATTTATATTATTCCTTTTATCTTTTGTAACTGATTCAATATGAGGTAACCATAGTATTATTTAGTGCATATATACTCAAAACTGTTTTGTCTGTACCATTATGGTAAATTGTAGCCATGAACACTTCAAAGTGTTTGATCTTTTTAAAAGTGTGTGTGTGCGTGTGCATGTGTGTGCACTCATGTGTGTGAAACCTACCTTGTAAATTGTTAAAATAATAGACCCTCTTTTTCCTTATTTTATGTATATGTATGATACTATGTATTGAACCAAGTGGCATTCTACATGCAAGGAATACCCCTAACCCTTTTTATTTATTTTTGTTTGTTTTGAAACAGGGTTTTGCTAGTTTTCTGAAAATATCACTAATTTGCTGAGGCCGGTTTCAATCCTGAGATCCTCTAGCCTCCCAATTACTGGGATTTCAAGCATGCTCTACAATGCCTGGCTCTTTTTTTTTCTTTTATTTATATGAAATACCTTTGTTCATCTTTGTTATTTTATCTTTTAAATTATTTTATTGTAAACTGGAACATAATGGTATACTCTGTTATACAGCTAAAGCTTTGTTGTATGAGCCAATCAGAAATCATTTACATAATGACTATAATATATACTGTGTTGTGGTTTGGGTTTAGAATGCTCCCCTAGACTTCATGGCGACAGAGCAGCCATGTTGGCGGTGGGGCTTGGTTGCTGAGTAGGATTTCGTGGAAGTGTATTTTGTTGATTATAAAAGGTTTCTCTTCCACTAGCTCTTTCTAGTTTCTGGCCTCCATGATGAGACTAGAATCTTGATCTCTCTCCCTCTCTCCTTCTCTCTCTTTCTCTCTCTCTCTTTCTCTGCCTCCAGTGCTGTGAACTGAGCTCCGCAGACTTCACCTGGTCTAACAGGATAAACATTGGAAATCTCCTGAACTGTGAGCCAATCAGTCTCTTTTCTGCTAAGTTGTAGTGGTCAGGTGTTTTTTATTATAGCTTAAGAATGTTGACTGAGACAACTGTAATATATAGCCTCTCAATTTTGTAATAAAACTTTGATATCAATATAACATAACATAGACTTTGTATTGTGTTATAGTTATTGTTTACTTATCAATGTGATCTTATTATTTGTTTTTTATCTTTCTTCTTTTTTATATTTAGGAAGGTTTGTATTTTGTGCTAGCTCTTATTTTCATGTCAAATAGTTCACATAATTGACAAGTATGTTGCTGAACCAGGATGAAAACAGGCCAGAATGAAGGAGAAGGCCGGAAAGAGTTTGACTAAGAAAGCCATGAAGCAGACACTTATTACTGTGGAATTGCATTTTCATGGCACATTTTTCATAACTCAGAGTCCTTGAGGAAAAGATAGGCAAAACCAGGTCACATATCTTTGTCCAGTAACACTGGTTCTCAAATTGGGCTGAATACTGGAATCATCCGGGTAAGGGGTTGTGTTATAAATACTGCCATCTAGATCTCATTCACAGAGTTTCTAATTCAATTGGTACTGAATATAGCCTGGACAATAGAATATTTTAAGCTTCCAAGATATTTTTAGTGTATGGCAAAATTTTATAGCTATTCTTCTAGATAGTGAAGTCTGCTTGCAAAAATGAACTACACATTATATGCTAATCAGTTAACTGGTTAGTAAGTTATAGTTTTCAACAATAAGTTGTGCTCCTTTTAGAAAGTTAAAAACAAAAAGAAAGCTGGGCGTGGTGGTGCACGCTTGTAATCCCCGCACTTGGGAGGTAGAGACAGGAGGATCACACGGGTTCGAAGCCAGCTGCACTGGTTTAAGAGACCCTGTTTCCAAATAAAAAAATATAAAAAAATAGGTATGGGAGTGTAGCCCGTGGGAGTGTAGGCTGGAGGTAGAAGGGCTTCCAGGAACCCCAGTACCACCAAAAATAAATAAATAAATAAATAAATAAATAAATAATAAAGAAACATTTTGTAAACGTTACCCTTGTTGGGCCAAGTGCATATGCTTGCAATTCCAGTACTTAGGAGGCTAAAATACGATGAGCACAGGTTTAAGGGCAGCTTCAACTTAGTGAGATCCTCAGTAACTTAGCAAGAAGACTCTGTTTTAAAATAAATAAAATAGGGTGAGGGGACTATTTTAGATTGCCCCTAGGTTCAACCCCTAGTACCTAAAATGACTATAACAAAAAATTACCCATAACCTCCTACTCAAGGATAAAATCTATGTTTTAATTTATCTCTCCACATCTTCTATGTGTATTCTAGGTGTGCACCTACATGTACATGGATAAAAAACTGTACATAAATAAATTGTTTTTCTATTTTATACATACTTTGGTCCATAGTTATTTAAGTTTCATGGCTGTTATTTCTCTAAAAGAATTTTTTTTGTTGGATTGTGCCACCTAAAGAGAATGCCCAAAGGTTAAAAATTAATTCAGCTAATGAACTGTGAATATTGGTAAATTGAAATTTTCAAAGGGCAGTGACATATTCAGTTATGCTTTAAAACTCACTATCTCAGTGAATTAGTAGCTGTATATTTGAAAACATGTTTTCTTTATGCTTACAGATTGTCCTAATTTTCCTATTCTAGATGTTTTACTTCCATATTAGACTCTTTTCTGTTTACATATACTTTTTTCTTTAAATTCTCTAAATCAGGAATTAGAGAATGGTAATTAAAAACTGGTAGTTTATTCGATTTTTCAAATAGACTCTAATTATTATAAACCAGGTGTGAACCTTAGAACTTATAGTAGTTGATGATTTTAAAAATTATAATTTATTATTTTTTTTCAAAACAAGATACTTATTTATTGAACGTTATAACAGAAAACTATTAATAATAGCAAATTACATCATTTTAGATAGTTGCTTTTTATCTAACAAATTGGGCTTTATATTCATGAATTTTGAAGACAGTTCATCTTAAAAGTTGGACAAAGAATAAAAGAAATTTATCTTAATACAATATTCAAATGGAATTAGCAAAAGCTTACATAAACATCCTAGAATTATTGCTGGGGCAAATCCTTGACAACAGAGCTATTATCAAAGACACAATTGAAAAAAATGCTACCAATTTATAATTCTTTTGAAAATTTTAAAATAAATATTTTATGTTATAACCAAATGGTAAAAGTAAGAAGCAAACCTTATTTTTAATTAATACACAATAATTGGACATATTTATGAAGTACAATCCAATGTTGTCATATATGTACAATTGTATTTTTAGCAACTCAGGATATTTAGTTTATTTACCACCTCAATTATTTATTAATTTGTGTTGAGAACGTTCAAGATCATCTCTTCTACCTCTTTTGAAATATATATCTTTAACTATAATTGCCTTTCTTTGTAATAGTACAACAAAACTTTTTCCTCCTATGTAATGGTAACTTTGTACCCATTAACCACTATTGACATCTCTTCCTTCTCTCTACTAATCTTTCTCTGCTATTCTCCTCAGCCTCTTTTAACTCTGTTTCTGGAAAGTTATTATTTTACTTAATTCCATGAATAAATGAAATCAGGAAATAACTGTCTTTCCATGTCTGTCTAATTTCAGTTACCATTACATCATCTGGGTTTTCTATATAATGGCAAATGATGGGATTTCATTCTTCTTTATTGTTGATTTGTAATATATTATGTATATGTACACACACCATAATTTCTGTATCTATTAATCCACTGAGGAATACTTAGGGTTAATCCATATCTTAGATATTCTGAGTACTACTGCAAAGGACATTGAAGAACAGATATATCTTTATTTAGTTAATTATTTATTTGGTATCAGCTGCATTTTGTCTCCCAGATGAATCCCCAGCTCTGTTTATTTTTTTAAGGTTTTAAATCTTTTTTTTTATTTATTTTTTTATTGGTGCATTATATTCATACAACTTATTGGGGTATAAAACTTGTGTGTATAAACATGTACTCATCGCTGATTTAACCCCTACCCAAATACCACCCCATTCCCTCCCCGTCCCTCCCTTCCTTGCTTGGCTTAGTGATTGACTTCTATATGTTTAAGTACATTGTGTGCTTTAGAGATTTTTCTCTTCCCCCTCCTTTCTCTTCCTTTAGGTTATCTTGTTTGCTCCTCTTTTCTCCCTAACTCTCACATATTAGGGAAAGCATCTGATTTCTTATTTTTTGTGACTGACTAATCTCACTTAGCATAATGTCCTCCAGTTCCATCCATTTCCCTGAAAATGATGTAATTGAGTTTTTTTTGATGGCTGAGTAAAATTCCATTGTGTATATATCCCACAGTTTTGTAATCCATTCATCTGTTGATGGACATCTTGACTGGTTCCATAGTTTGGCTATGGTGAATTGTGCAGCTATGAACATAGATACACATGCATTAGTTTGGTAGTTTGGTTTCTTTTCTTTTGGGTAGATACCCAACAGTGGTATTGCTGGATCAAATGGTAGATTTGTTCCCATTCTTCTGAGGATTCTCCATACTGTTTTCCAAAGTGGTTGCACTAATTTGCAATCCCACCAACAATGTCTTAGAGTTCCCACTTCTCCACATCCTCGCCAGCATCTGTTGTTGTTTGTGTTTTGAATGATGGCCATTCTAGTTGGAGTTAGGTGAAATCTCAGGGTAGTTTTGATTTGCATCTCTCTGATTGCCAGTGATGTTGAGCATTTTTTCATGCATTTATTGGCCATTTGAATTTCTTCTTTTGTGAAGTGTCTATTTAGTTCATTTGCCCATTTTGTTATTGGATGCTTTGTTTTCTTAGTGTTGAGTTTCTTGAGTTCTCTGTATATTCTAGATATTAGTCCTCTATCGGAGGGGTAGGTGGCAAAAATCTTCTCCCATTGTGTTGGCTCTCGATTGAGGTTCTTGATAGTTTCCTTTGCTGAACAGAAGCTCTTCAGTTTCATGCAATCCCATGTATTGATTCTCCTTTTAATTTGTTGTGCCTTTGGGGTATTATTGAGGAAATGTTTGTCTGTGCCTATGTGTTGTAGTGTTGGACCTATGCCCTCTTCAAGGAGCTTCAAAATCTCTGGTTTAATTTCCAAGTCTTTGATCCATCGTGAGTTGACTTTTGTACAGGGTGAAAAAGTGGGATTAACATCCAATTTTCTGCATATGGTTAACCAGTTTTGCCAACACCATTTGTTGAAGAGGCTATCTTTTTTCCAGTGTATGTTTTTGGCCCCTTTGTCAAAAATCAATTGGCTGAAAGTGTGTGGGCTTGTTTCTGGGTCTTCTATTCTGCTCCATTGGTCTATATATCTGTTCTTTTGCCAGTACCATGCTGTTTTTATTACAATGGCTTTGTAGTATAGTTTAAAGTCAGGTATTGTGATTCCTCCTGCGTGGTTTTTGTTACTGAGAACTACCTTGGCTATTCTGGGCTTTTTGTTATTCCAGATAAATTTAAGGACTGATTTTTCTATGTCTGTGAGGAATGATCTTGGTAGTTTAATGGGCATTGCATTAAATCTGTAGATCACTTTTGGGAGGATGGCCATTTTAATGATATTTATTCTGCCAATCCATGAACATGGAAGATCTTTCCATCTTCTAAGATCTTCTTCGATTTCTTTTTTCAGTGTTTTATAATTTTTTTGTAGAGATCTTTTACCTCCTTGGTCAAATTTATTCCTAGGTATTTTATTTTTTTGTGGGAGATCCTGAGTGGAAGTGTTTTCTGAATTTCTTTTTCAGTGGATTTATGGTTGGTGTACAGGAAAGCTTCTGATTTTTTAAGATTGATTTTGTATCCAGATACTTTGCTGAATTTGTTGATCAGTTCTATAAGCCTTTTGGTTGAGTTTGTTGGGTTTTCTAAATAGTATCATGTCATCAGCAAATAGTGAAAGCTTAAGTTCTTCTTTTCCTATTTGTACTCCTTTGATTTCCTTTTCTTGCCTTATTGCTCTGGCTAGAGTCTCTAGTACTATATTGAAGAGAAGTGGTGATAGTGGACATCCTTGTCTCATTCCAGTTTTTAGGGGGAATTCTTGAAGTTTTTCCCCATTTAATATGATGCTGGCAGTGGGCTTGTTGTAGATTGCCTTAATAATGTTGAGATATGTTCCTTCTATTCCAATTCTCTGCAGTGTTTTTATCATAAATGGATCTTGAATTTTATCAAATGCTTTTTCAGCATCTATTGAGATGATCATGTGGTTTTTGTCTTTGATTCTGTTTATATGATGAATTACATGGATTGATTTTCGTATATTGAACCAGCCTTGCATCCCTGGGATGAACCCTACCTGGTCGTGATGAATGATTTTCTTGATGTGGTTTTGAATACGTGTTGCTAGTATTTTGTTTAATAGTTTTGCATCCAAGTTCATCAGAGATATAGGTCTGTAGTTTTCCTTCCTTGAACTGTCTTTATTCGGTTTGGGTATTAGTGTGATGTTGGCTTCATAGAATGTATTTGGGAGAGTCCCGGTTTTTTCTATTTCCCGAAATAGTTTGAGTAGTATTGGGATTAGCTCTTCTGTAAAGGTTTTATAGAATTCACTTGAAAAACCATCTGGTCCTGGGCTTTTCTTTGATGGTAAGCTCTTTATTGCTGTTTCAATCTCTTTGATTGTTATTGGTTGGTTTAAGTGTTCTATATCTTCTTGACTCAGTTTAGGAAGGTTGTATTTATCTAGGAAGTTGTCGATTTCCTCCAGATTTTCCATTTTGTTGGAGTATAGTTTTTCAAAGTAGTTTCTGATAATCCTCTGGATTTCTACACTGTCAGTAGTAATGTCTCCTTTTTCACCCCTTATCCTCATAATTTGGGTTGATTCTCTCTTTTTTTTAGTTAAGTTGGCCAGTGGTTTATCAATCTTGTTAATCTTTTCAAGAAACCAGCTTTTGGTTTTGTTGATTTTCTGTATTGTTTTTTTATTCTCTATTTCATTAATTTCTGCTCTAATTGTAATAATTTCCCGTCTTCTGCTGGCTTTGGGGTTCAATTGTTCCTGCTTTTCAAGGGCTTTGAGGTGTGTCGTAAGGCTATTTATTTGAAGATTTTCTGTTTTTCTTATGTGAGCACTCAGTGCTATAAATTTTCCTCTTAATACTGCCTTCAAAGTGTCCCAGAGGTTTTGATATGTTGTTTCTTTATTTTCATTTGTTTCTAGAAATTCTTTTGTTTCATTTGTTTCTAGAAATTTCTTGATTTCACCTCTTACATCTTCTATGACCCATTCTTCACTCAGAAGTGTGGTGTTCAGCCTCCACATGTTTATGTTTCTTTGGGTCTTCTTATAGTTGATTTCTAGTTTCATTCCATTATGGTCTGAAATGACACAGGGAAGTATGTAACATTTTTTAAATTTGCTAGTGCTCATTTTGTGTCCCAGGATGTGATCTATTTTGGAGAAGGTTCCATGAGCAGCTAAGAAAAATGTGAACTCTGCTGTAGTTGGGTGAAATATTCTATATGTGTCCAACAGGTCCATTTGGTTAATGGTGTTCTTTAGTTCTGAGACATCTTTACTGACCCTTTGTCTGGAAGATCGGTCTAGTATTGTGAGAGGTGTGTTGAAGTCTCCCAGTATTATTGTGTTGGGATTTATGTGTGACTTCATGTCACAAAGAGTTTGATTTATGAAAGTAGCTGCCCCTATATTTGGGGCATAGATGTTGATTATTGTTATTTCCTCTTGCTGGACTATTCCTTTTACCAGTAAAATGTGACCTTCTTTGTCTCTTCTAATAAGTTTGGGTTTGAAGTCTAACTTGTCTGATATCATAGTTGCTACTCCTGCTTGTCTTCGAGTACCATTAGCATGGATAACCTTGCTCCAGCCCTTTACCTTGAGTTTGTTCCTATCTTTACTTGTAAGGTGTGTTTCTTTTAAGCAGCAGATGGATGGATTTTGGCTTTTAATCCATTTTGCCACTTTATGTCTTTTTATTGGGGAGTTGAGGCCGTTTACATTCAGTGTGATTATAGAGAGATAATTTTTAATTCCCAACATGTTAAGATCTTATTTCTGTTTGAGATACTGTTTATTCTTCTTTGCTTAGTTGTCTGCTGGATGGGAATTCTTGTTTCTTTGGTTCTGGCGTGTATTACCCATTACCTCTTTGCAGTTAATCTCCTTGAGTACTTTCTCTAGCGCTGGTTTTGAAGACATAAATTCCTTCAGTTGCTGTTTGTCATGGAAGCTTCTTATTTCCCCATCTAATTTGATGGATAGTTTTGCTGGGTAGGAAATTTTTGGCTGGAAGTTGTTTTCTTTCAGAGTTTGGAATATGTTACTCCATGCCCTTCTGGCTTTCATAACTTGGTTTGGGAAGTCTGGAGTGATTCTAATTGGTTTGCCTCTGTATGTCACGTGGCCTTTTGTTTTTGTTGCCTTTAAGATTCTCTCCTTGGCTTCCACACTAGTCATTTTGACAATTATGTGGCGTGGGGATCCTCTTCTTTGATCCTGTCTAAAGGGAGTTCTATAAGTTTCCTGGACCTGTGTATCAACCTCTTGCTCTATGTTTGGAAAATTTTCTGCTATTACTTCCTTGAAGAGATTGTTGATCCCTTTGGTTTCACCTTCTTTTCCCTCCTCTATTCCAATTATTCTTAGGTTAGCTCTCTTGAAATGGGCCCATATTTCTTCAATGTCAGATTCCTGCTGTCGGATTTTTTTTTCTAAATTAGAAACTATGCGTTCATTTTTGGAATGGTCATCTTCAAGAAGCGAGATTCTATTCTCCATGTGGTCTAATCTCTTGTTT
Organism: Muscardinus avellanarius; assembly: GCF_963383645.1. Taxonomy (NCBI): domain Eukaryota; kingdom Metazoa; phylum Chordata; class Mammalia; order Rodentia; family Gliridae; genus Muscardinus; species Muscardinus avellanarius. The sequence continues at coordinate 203,309,145 of NC_137786.1, read as the reverse complement.
ATACTTTGAATTGAAGCCTTCACTTCATTAATTGCATCCTTTATCTCTTTTTGACTTTCTCTTAAAAATTATAATTTAAATGTTATCATTTAAAAATCATTATTTATTTACAATTAGTTGCCCATAAACTAGTTTTACCCTCCTTCTATGTGTAACCAAGATGTTAAATTCACAATCAATAACAGCTAATTTGGATTTTCCACATTTTTATGGATTTAATGTGCTAGTCTTCATGTCCTGACTATTCTCTTACTCCTCAGAAAATCTTTGTTCTTGAAATGCTTGTCATCACGCTTTATAGAAATTCTGAACGGCTTATACAGTAGTTCTATTATTTATGGAGGAAGAATACTAGTGGCAGGTGTGAAAAGGAAAAAAAAAATATTGAAAAGTGAATTAAAGCAAATATAGGCAGATCCCATTGATGCCAGCATAGGTAGATCTGGAAACAGAAAGCTAATTAGCTGAAGGCCCTTAACAGACTACTTCTTTTAGTCCTTTTTGATGGAGAAGGAAATAAAAACTCAGCAGGAGAAGCTGAGCAGCTCTTATGACATATATGGCTAATAATAAAACAGAACTGCAATCTCACTTTCCTAATTTCCATTTCAATAATAGTTCCACTCTACTCTGGCAGAAAGTTTAATTACATTATTGCATGTCTGCATTCTGTTCCACTTGCACTCTTGAAAAATTTGGGCTAAAAATCTATTTGGGGCCTCTAATTTGCAATGAACTAATATCTGATTGATTTAAAGTTTTACCAAAGAAGATAGAATGGGGGAAAGCAAGTATATTAATGTGACTTAGCGTGTGATGAAGAAGCAATCATCTAAACATAATCTGACCATCTTTCCTTAGAAATCTTAGTAATAAAGATTTGATAACCCCCAAATTGCCATGTTCTCAGTACTGCAAGCATATTAATAGTATGGATAATGGAATAATAAAATAGCATTTTTAGGAAACATATTAACTAAAGGACAAATTCTATGATTTGTCATCTAGTAGATACTATTTTAAGACAACTTTTAGGAAATTGTCTGATGGATTCTGATCAAAGCCATGTAACCAGGTTAAACATCATTTATCAAGGCAGAGACATTGAGATTGAAAAATCACAGATCATTATCTGTTTCCAAAATATAAATGCTATGTGCTTCAACTTCATACAAATTTAATTTCTTCCAAATGTTATAATGAAAATATCATCAAAATTCTCATGCCCAAATTCAAATTTTGTTTTTGTTCATTAAAGCACAACTTTTATTGAGGCAAATACTATGATTATAAAACTCTATTGTAGTTTATATTGTGTATACACAGAAAAATCACTAACTAATGATCCATTGCTGATTGAATAAATAAGAACATTCATTTCCCATAATACAGAAGAAAATGAAAGTTATCACCAAGAGACATAAGAAATGTGTTAAAGTGAATTTAGGTACAAAGTATTAATGATGGTTGAATATTTGGATGCTGCATCTATTTTGTGCCAAATATTTATATGACTTGGTAGTTGAACACTACTGCACAGTAGTTTAGGTACCTTTTGACATGGAGTAGAATCTTCTAGAAATAAAGCACTGTGGTTTACTTAATAGTCCTAAGTTTAACACAGATCTGAAAGATTGATGCAAGCCAAGAATGTCCTAATTAAAGGTTATGCCATGTCTTTGGGTGTGGCAGGAGCAATTTCAAGATTTATTCACATCTGCTACAAATCTAGAGTCTGTCCAGAGGGTTCTTAGCCTTCAGAGAAGATGGTCTCACAGGAAAGAATTCGCTGTGTGCCTTGATTCATGGGAACCAGTAATATAAAATCCAGTTTTCACGGAAGGCAGTGTGGGGACTAAATTGTGAGGTGTGAAACTTGCTGGGAAAAGTTCTTCTGGTAATATTTGACTGTTATTTCAAATTACCTTGAGTGGAAAATAATGGTGGTACACACTTGTAATCCCAGCATTTGGGAGGCTGAGACAGGAGGATCACGGTTTGTGGCCAGCCTCAGTTTAGTGAGGCCCTTTGCAACTTAGTGAGATCCTGTTTCAAAATAAAGAATAAAATATAGGGCTTAGGGTGTAGTTTGGAGGTAGAAAGCCCCTGGGTTCTATTCCAAATACTGCAAAAATAGTGAGGGCCATCTCCTCTTGCTTCCTCCTCTTCTCCCCTCCTCTCCTTGCCACCCGCAAGATGGCAGAAGCTGCAGCAAGTGTCTGCAGAGAGGCGATGCTTGCAATGGTGGGAGAGGAAGGTCCCTCTCCTGGTGGGCTTGTCACTGGGCCAGGGCTTCTTGAGCTATCTGCCCTTTGATCCCCAGGTGTTGAGCTTCATCTGGAGCTGGTGGCTTACAGGCTTCCCCAGTATGAAGGGCTGAGGCTGCAAAGTCCCCCAGGAGGAGCTGCTCAACTCCTGGAGAGAATGACAGGGCTGGACGTGCAACCCAGGGCTGGTCCAAGGCCCAGAAAGCCAGCCTGCCACCCCAGCAGACTCCAGCCCCACATTCTCATTCCTGAGAACTGGTATGGGCACGGAGAACTGTCCCTCCCTCGTGCAAGCTACTGACTTCTTTTACCCCTTGGTGGATGATCCCTACATGATGGGGCAGATCATTTGTGCCAAACTGCTGAGTGCTCTCTCCACCATGGGCATTACTGACTGAATGTGATAACATGTTTATGTTGCTCAGTGTCAGCCAGAGCATGAGTGAGGAGGAAGGAGAAAAGGTAACTCTGCTCATGGTCAAAGGCTTTTGGGATGCTACTGAGGAGGGAGGAACTGAAGTGACAGGACAGACAGAGATCAGTCCTTGGATTATCATCGGTGGGGTTGCCACCGTGTTATGTCAGCCAAATGGATTCATAATGCCTAACAACATAGTTGTAAGGAATGTGCTCATGTTAACCAAACCCTCAGGCACCCAAGTTGCTGCCAATGCCCACCAATGGCTGGATAATCTTGAAAGATGGAATAAGATAAAGATAGTGGTCTCCAGAGAAGAGGTGGAGCTGGCCCATCAGGAAGCCATGTTCAATATGGCTACCCTAAACAGGACTGCAGCTGGGTTAATGCACACCTTCAATGTCCATGCAGCCACAGATATCATGGGCTTCGGCATTTTTGGACACTCTCAGAACCTTGCCAAACAGCAAAGAAACGAGGTTTCCTTTGTCATTCACAATCTGCCAATCATTGCCTAGATAGCTACCATCAGTAAGGCGAGCAGAAGGTTTGGACACCTTCAAAGAACTTCCTCTGAAACCTCTGGGTGTTTACTAATTTGTCTGCCAAGAGAACAGGCTGCACAATTTTATCTGAAACCAAATCCTTTAAGTATGGAGAGGGTCAGCAAGCATGCATCATCAGCATTGTGAAAAAGGAAAGCAGGCCCGGTGCAGTGGTGCACGCTTGTAATCCCAGCACTCTGGAGGCCGAGACAGGAGGATCTCGGATTGGTGACAGCCTCAGGTATGTAGTGAGGCCCTTTGCAACTCAGTGAGACCCTTTCAAAATAAAGAATAAAAAACAGGGCCAGGGTGTAGCTTGGAGGTCGAATGCCACAGGGTTCCATCCCAAAACCCACAAATAAATAAATCAATAAATAAATAAAAAATTTTTTTAATTTTAAAAATAAATTGAAAGAATTTAAAAATAGGACCGGAGGTGTAGCTCAAAGGTAGAATGCCCCTGGGTTCCATCCCCCAAACTGCAAAATAAATAAATAAATAAATAAATAAAAGGAAAACCGTATGGCCAGTATCATTGACAAGCCTCCTGTGATTCAGGTTCTACCTTGTAGGGCCACCACTACTACTGTTGCTCCTGATAATTCCAATGCCTCCTCTGAGCCTAGTTCGTGAAGTGGAGGAGCAGAAGTTGTTGGGAACCTCGAGCCTTTGTGTACAATCATGGGTGATTTTTCAGGGTTGATTTTAAGAAACTTTCAAAGAAGGCTGCCTGCATAGTGGTTTCAGCTGCTCTTTCTTGGGGATTCGAATCAGCCCATCAAATGCTGCCTGTAAATTACATTCCGAGGCTAGAAGTACATTTTGAACTCTGGGGAAATGTGTGTTCATCTTTTAGGTTGACAAGTTGCAAAACCTGTTTCCTCTAACCAAAGCAAGATGAGGCTGTTCTAGTTTGAGGGTTTTTTTTTGTTTGTTTGTTTGTTTGTTGTTGTTTTTTGCAGTGAGTTAATTCATTTCTGCACAAGGAGTGAAATTTTTAAAATTACATACTCAAGAAGTAAATTTGCAAAATAAAAAACAAATTTAGAAGCAAATGAGTTTGGACCAAAACTGTTGCTAAATCTTAAGTTGTTAAGAGAGATCTTTTATGATGCAATGTCAAATACTTTAGTAGATTTTTCTGAGGATTTGACTCTTTCCTTCTTTGAGAAAGAATTGTGCAGACTGTCCTATGACTGGGAAAGGAAGAGACCTGCAACAATCTGACTTGGTTTCTGTTAATGATGTCTCTTCCTCTAAACCCCACTAAGGACTGGAAAAAGCAGAACAAGCAAGCCCCAGAGCCCAGACCTTGGTGGTCATTAAAATGTTAAATTTTGTGCTGGAAATTCCTGGTGATTTAATTAATAAAGTAATTTTTCTTCTTCTTCTTCTTCTTCTTCTTCTTCTTCTTCTTCTTCTTCTTCTTCTTCTTCTTCTTCTTCTTCTTCTTCTTCTTCTTCTCCTCCTCCTCCTCCTCCTCCTCCTCCTTCTCCTCCTCCTCCTTCTTTTTGATGGTACTGGGGTTCCTGGAAACCCTTTTACCTCTGGGCTACACTCCCAGACCTATTTTATATTTTTTTTTAAAATTGGAAACAGGGTCTCTTAAGCCAGCAAGGCTAGAACCAGCGCGATCCTCCTGTCTCCACCTCCCAAGCTCAGGAATTACAAGTGTGCGTCACCACACCCGGCTATAAAGTAATTTCTTATAGATAAAAGTGACTTTGTTGGAAATTTTTTTTTAAATCTAGTTTTCACATCAGACAGGTAATGATAATGAGACTCACTGACAGGAAGTGACCTGCTCAAGTGCACATTGTTAAATACAGCAACAAAGCTTGGGCTCAAGCCTACAGTTTCCTTGCAAGGAAAGAAATCGTCATTTAAAATGAAGTTCCAATATTTTATGTTTATTTAAAGATTTTAATTTAAAATCTATTTTCTCACCCATTTCTATTTTTGGCACAATCTTCTCTATAGTCATATGTGCTAATATTTATTAATTTTTCTGACATGCTTTTGAAAATGCCAAACATTTTTAGCTTTAAATGTATACATTCAGCAGGGCTTGGTGGTACACCCTTGTAATCCCTGCCCTTGGGAGGTGGAGACAGGAGGATCGAGCACATTCGAAGCCAGCTGCATTGGCATAAGAGACCCTGTTTCCAAAAATAAAAAAGTATAAAGTAGGTCTGGGAGTGTAACCCAGAGGTAGAACGGTTTCCAGGAACTCCAGTAACACACACACACCAAAATGTATACATTCAAATCAGGATATAAACACAGACAGCCTCAGCTACTTAGTGAGGCCTTTTGCAACTCAGTGAGATCCTGTTTCAAGATAAAGAATTTAAAAAAATAGAGCTGGGGTGTATCTTAAAGGTAGAATGCCCCAGGGTTCCATCTCCAGTACCGTTAAAAAAAAAAAAAAAAACAACTAAGGATATAAATACATGTGTGTATGTATTTAGATGATAGAACATAAATGGAATATTTTATTAATTCCAAGAGCCAATAAATGTTTCTCTGCAAATTCAATAACTGTAAATAAGAATATATAGTTTTCTGCTGGATCTAAGATACCATACAAACTGATTAACAAGTTGAATTTTTTCTGGTGATTAAAATACGAATATTTTTCTTCAACTAAAAGTCATTGACAGTTCTTGTAGCATTTTGGAAGGCATGAAAGTTAGCAAATATCAATTACCATTTGATTATTTTAGGCTGTTAATTTTGCAAGAATGGGCTATATGGACAGCAATATTTCTATACGCATCCATAATTTACTTGAAAATAATTTATCAAGCTGTGCTCATATGGAAGGCATTGAATGGGTCCAGCTGAATTTGTAACAAAAAGAAATACAACCAAGCAATCAAACAAATAAAAGGCAAATCCTTATTTTTTCAGGACAATTGAGCATAACACAAAAGTAGAAAAGGAGTTTATTATCACTGACATTTAGAAATATCCAATGTGCCAGACCATTAAGTTGGAGAAAGAGAGCCAGACTCAGACTCAAAGAGTGGGGAGAGAGAGAGAGAGTGAGAAAGAGAGAGAATATGAGAAAGAAAAGAGAGGATGAGAGGAAAGAAGAGGGGAGGAGAGGGGAAAAGAATAGATGAGAAAAGAGAGAAAGGTAGGAAAGAAAGAAAGTAGTTTATTTCAATTATTTAAAAAAACCAAGAAATTGGCAGAAAGTCATATTAAGTAAAATAATTTGAAAAAAATGAACTGATGAACTGCAAAGTAATTAGTCATCTAATCACTACTTGGAAAACAATGTTTACCAAAAACATGACAAAGATTAAGGTAAATTTTTTTCATTTCATTTTTGTATCCCTTAAAATGTTTTAAAATTTATTTAGTCACTCTGACACAAAAGTAAACTACTTTTATAATAATAAAAAGAAATTTTAGTCACACTGTATTTGGTTTTGATTTAGAATGTCCCCCAAACCTTATCCTGAACATAAGACAGCCATGATGGAGGTCGGACTTGATTGCTAAAGAGGAGTCCCTGAAGGTTTAGCCTTGGGGTTATATAGTGTTGCTCCTCTTGTTCTCTCTTGTTTCTGGCCTCCATGATATGAGAACTGTGCATATTATATAACATATATAATAGGTAATGTAATGTACATACATATACCTTATATTCCTTGTACATACTGTCTCTGCCTTCCACTGCCATACCCTGAGTTTCTCAGATGTAACCTGTCCTAACACGGACTGAACCTCTGAAATCTCCAAAACTTTAAGCAAATAAATCTTTCCACTATGTTGAGGTGGTTGGGAGTTTTGGGTTATAGCCATGATAATGCTGACTGAAACACTCTATGTTAACTTTATGAAAAACTGAAGTTTTGAATCAGGTGTTCTTATACAAGATACCACTTCACATGGTGCCAATTTTTATAAATTGTAGGATAAATACATTTTTGTAGAAATAAACTGTGAATGTCTAGTACCCCAAACCCCCAAAAAACTGAAAACAAATGTTATATAAAAATTTTAATAAATTATCTGTTCTGAAATGTGACTGCTATACTTGAACCATTATATTCTGTGAAGAACATATGTGGTTAGGAGAAATTAAAACCAGTAATTAAAATATTATAAATAAAACTTCCCCTGAGAATTGTCTTCAGACTTTGACACTCTTGGCAATTAGGTAGAATATTTAAAAAATGGCTCATTTTCAGGCATTACCTTGCCTGAAATAGTGTTGTATTACCCACCTGCCTGATTCAAGGCATTTATTCATCTTTTCTCCCCAAGATCTTTGTTAACTGTGGTTTCAGTTAAGCCACCACAATCACTAGCAATGATTATCAGCTCTCAGTGCTCTTAACTCTATTTGCCATCCCTTGCACCAGTGAATGAAGCATGTTAGCCATTTATTTTTAGGAAGAAAATGGGAGGACATAGAAACAAGATACTTTGCAGTCTGGTGTTCCAAAACCACTTCCCCATGCTCCTCCCTACCAGGGTACAGCCTGATCCCCATTGCATCCAAAAGTGTTTTAGTGGGGTTGCCAGTAACCATATATCATTCCACCTCACTACAGTGATTTGTTTAATTATGGGCATGTGGCCAAAAACAAACCAAATGAGCCTGACTTTGAGATTTTTTTTCTAAGTTCCTTTTTTTTTCCTCATGGGTGGAATTGTGAGAATATGGCCTTGTATGAATTAGGCCACTTACCAGAAAGAAAACAAGCCCAGAGGAGAAGAAAGAGAGACATGGTGGATCCAATTTCAAATTCCCACATCTCGGAATGCTGCGTTGGCTTTCCTATGATTGTGGCAATCCAGGTCTGGTTTAGAAAACTAACTCAGATATCCTAAGGTATTAGTTCATTCGCTGGGATGGACAAGTATGTTTCTGTGTGTTACAGGCTTATGAAATAGCTTAGACCTGACAAGATGGACTTGCTTTAATTATTTTTTTCCTTGCCATGTCACTTACCCTATGGACTTACTCTTCTCTATATCCAGATTGAAAACTTGGGCAAATCCAGTTATTAATTCATGTCTCATTTCTTTTTCCTTTTTTCTTTTTTCTTTTCTTTTTTTTTTTTTTGGTGGTACTGGGGTTCCTGGAAGCCCTTCTATCTCTGGGCTATACTCCCAGACCTATTTTTACATTTTTATTTGGAAACAGGGTCTCCTAAGCCAGCGCGCACGGCTGGCTTCGAACCTGCGCGATCCTCCTGTCTCTGACTCCCAAGCGCGGGGATTACAAGCGTGCGCCACCACGCCCGGCATATGTCTCATTTTTTATATCTCATCTTTCTAACAAATATTTCCAAACTTTTATGTGGGTTTAGGGAGCAAGATGATTTGGGGGAAAGGACATGGTCCTACCTGGCCATGCTGTTGAACTCTGATATTAATAAGTATTATCTAAATGTTGAAGCAACTTTGTCAATACTTGAATACTTTTTAAAATGTATAGTTTTATTTCAGAAAATGTCTTTAGACTTGAAGAATCTCCAGCCTTACTTCTTTATCAGAAATTAAACCTAGTTCTGATTCCTTCTAAGACAACTTCAGCCATTCCTTTCCACAGACACCTCATCTGTATATCCCTCTAAATATACATATGTTTCATGCACATGCATGCACACAGCCCTTGGTAGAAGAAGTGATCTGTTTTAAAACAACCATCTCTCATTGCTACATGGACAGTTCCAATCACTCTCTCTTACTTTAACACAGTTTTAAATAATTTTAGGTGTCAGCATTACTACTTCATAAACACAAAGGAGCTGGCTGCCAGCAGTCCTCTTGAAAAATTTTGACTTGCTTTATTGATTAAAGGGAGACTAGGAATTTTCTCTAGATTATAGAACACACAATTCCAAAAACTTTTTAATATTTCCTAATTCTTTACCTGTTATACATCCATGATATGGCTAATGGGTTAATTAATGCTTTCATGGGTGGTATAGGACTTAGCTGTAGGATACACAGTCCTTGAAATATTTTATAGAGTTCTTTTTTCCTTGTGGTGATTATGCATGCCTCTAATCTTGGTGTTGGGAGACTGAGATAGGAGGTTCAAGGCCAGCTCAGAAACTTAGTGAGACCTTGTTTCCAAATAAAGCAACAAAAAGGATGTAGCTCATAAGTAGAATGTCTTTGGGATCAAACTCCAGTACCAAAAAAAAAAAAAAAAGCTAACTATGCATGTGTATTTTTAATTGATAAAATTGCAGGTGTATTTGGTAGATATTTCAAATAATAGGAAACACACTTCTTTTTTTCTTTCTTTCTTTCTTTTCTTTCTTTCTTTTTTTTTTTTTTTTTTTGGTGGTACTGGGGTTCCTGGAGACCCTTCTACCTTTGGACTACACTCCCAGACCTATTTTTTATTTATACTTTTTATTTTGGAAACAGGGTCTCTTAAGCCAGCACAGCTGGCTTTGAACCTACGTGATCCTCCTGTCTCTGCCTCCCAAGCATGGGAGCCACCCCAATCCCAAGCATGCGCCACCACACCCAGCTGGAAACACACTTTTTTATTAGACCTTTATCATCATTTCTCAGAGACAACTGTCACTAACAGTGTAGCTGTTTCTGGTATATCTTTTTCCAAATCCTTACTTAGCATTCACTATAATTTTATAATTTTTAACTATGTGAGATAAAATTGTATATAATATGATTCATTAATTTGATGTTTTGCTTAAGAATGTATCTTGGAAAATAGAGGTGAAAGATAGCGGTGGCCGTGGCCGCAATGGCAATAGCTAGCAGCAGCCAAATAGGACATGTATTCCTCTGAGAAATTCTGGACAATAGATTTTGGTTTAATATCTGATTGGGACAGCATACAGAGACATTTCCAGCCATGAATTTCTACCTAAAATATAAGAAAGAAGTGATGAACAAGATGGTGGCGGCAGCGGTGGCAGCAGAGATGGCGGACAGTATTTGGGAAAGGCAGACAAATTCAATCTAATCTACCCTGAACATTTGAGGAAATCTCGCTAAAAGTATACTGCACCTGCCCCACATGCTCAGAAACTCTGGACAACATACTATGTAAAAAAAAGGTTCAGGGCACATCAGAGGGAACCCTGCATAGCTGGGTTGGCAGGCACGCCATGCATCCTGGAAGTAAAGGCTCTCCTGGCCACTGCGTTCCTCTGTGCAGAGAAGGGGGGCCTGTGTATGCAGAGCAGCAGAACCCACTCTCTATGGTGAAGCTGTGGGCCTCTGCTCTTGTTGGGGAGATAGGACCCATTGCTGCTAGGTGCTCGGGCCCCCAACTTCTGCAAAAGGCACGAACTGTTTTCTTTTGTTAAAAAATATTGAAGAGAGAGGAAGATGGTGCCAGCTGTGGCTGCAGTGGTGACCTCGGCCATAGCAGAGATGGTTGGCAGTGGCTGAATAGGACATGCATCCTTCTGAGAAACCCTGGACAACAGATTTTGGTTTAATAGCTGATTGGGACAACATACAGAGACATTTTCAGTCACGAGTTCCTATCTAAAATATAGGGGAGAGAGTAGAAAATGGCGAAATTAGAGACAAGACGTCAGCCACTGCAAGAAAAGTGATTTTTTGAGGCACATCCCAGAAGAGATCAGAAAGTAGACTGCTCTTGCCACACATGCACAGGAATACTTAACAACAACATACTCTAGGAGAGAATAAGAAGGTGGCAGCAGTGGCGGTGGTGGTGGCCAGTATTCAGGAGAGGCAGACAAATCCAACCAAATCCCCCTTGAATTTTTAAGAAATCTCCCCAAAAGTAGACTATTCCTGCCCCACATGCTCAGGAACTCTGGACAACATACTATTTAAGAAAAAATTTGCAGAGATGAACCAGGTTGGTGGCAGTGTCAGCAGCCAGTATTCAGGAGAGGCAGACAGATTCATCCAATCCACCTTGAAGTTTTTAATAAATCTCCCCAAAAGTAGACTTCTCCTGCTGTACATGCTCAGGAATTCTGGACAACATACTATGTAAGAAAAATATCTAGGGCGAGTCGGAGGGAGGGAGCCCTGCCTGTATGGCCGGGCCAGCTTGCTGCGCTGGGCTTCCTGGGAGACCTCAGCACTCCTGGCCACTACACTTCTCTGCTCTGCACCAGGGGCCAGGGTGTGCTTGCAGCAGCAGATCCCGTTCTCCATGGTGACTCTTTGGGCCTCCAATTTGGGTGGGGAGATAAAATTCATTGCTGCTACAGAATGGTGCTCCCAGCTTCTGAAATTGACATATGCTATTTTCTCCTACATAAAAAAAAATATGAAAGGAAAATGGGAACGTCTCTGTAGACATTCTGCCCATGGTGGTGAGGCCCAGAGCCTGCCATGGGGCAAGGCCAGGTCTAGAGCCAGCAAGGCTGGGCCAAGAGCCTGCCATGGGACGAGGCTGGGTTTGGAGCCAGCGAGGCTGGGCCCAGAGCCTGTCATATGGCAGGACTGGGATCAGGGCCTGCTCCACAGCAAAGGGCCAGTGTGTCCCTGCAACCATTTGGCTAGGAAGCTCTGGAAGCTGCCATGCCTCACCTCATCTCTCAGATTCCCAGATTCAAGTGACCTTTATTTTTTAAAAAATGGTTAGCTGGGCATGGTGGTACATACTTGTAATCCCTGCACTTGGGAGGCTGAGACAGGAGGATCTCACAGGTTCGAAGCCAGCCTTAGCTACTTAGTGAGGCTCTCAGCAACTTAATGAGACCTTGTTGGCAAATAAAATATGAAATAGGTTTGAGAGGATAGCCTGGAGGTAGAAAGCCTCTTTGTTCTACCCCAAGTAGAACCAAAAAATTTTAAAAAAAATTGGTTGTGAGTGGATCATCTTGTCAAAGTTACTTACCTTCTGGCTTTCAGGATTTTAGTAAGTGGGAATAAATGTGGAAATTAAAAGAAGGACTTCCAAGGAAGAAAGAAACTGTAATTGATCAGATGTGAGGAAATAGAAGCTCTAATACATTGTTGGTGGGATTGCATGTTGGTGCAATCACTTTGAAAAACACTATGGAAGATCTTCAGAAGGAGGAAAACAAATTTACCATATGATCCAGCAATACCACCTCTGGGTATCTACCAAAAGGAATGAAAACCAAAATACCAAATTAATGCATGAGCAACCATGTTTATAGCTGCACAGTTCATCATTGCCAAACTGTGGAACCAGCCAAGATGTCCTTCAGTGGATAAGTAGATTTCAAAACTTTGGGATGTGTACACAATGGAATTTTGCCCAGCCATAAGGGAGAAGAAAATTATGGCCCTTACAGTGAAATGTAAGAAATCATATGCTTTTCCTAATGTGCAAAAACTAGAGAGAAATGGGTAACAGGATGAGCTCTAGATGAAGAAGGGATCCTATAGAGGAACAATTTAGGTTACTTATCTGAGAGGATGGGAGGGGGAAAAGAGAGAAACTCTTTAAAGCACATGATGTACTTAAACATATCAAAGTCAATCAGGAAGTCAAGCATGGGTAGGAGGGAGGAGGAGGGAAGAGGTCAGGAATTGGGTGAAGTGTGCATGTATATCTCCACAAGGTTTTTATACCATTAAGATGTATGACTATAATGCACCATTAAACATTTATTAAAAATAAATTAATAAAAAAGAATGTATCTTGATCAGCATAGTTTTAATACATTATTCTGATGGATGGATAAAATAATATCTAACAGGTAATTGTTTATGTATATCAGGTCCTTTCTAAAGTGCTTTATGTATATTAACTCAACCCTTGAGAAACCATTTGAAATATGTACAGTTGTATTCCAATTTGAAATTGAAATTTAAAAAAGCAAAGAGAGGTAAAGCAACACATTCAAGATTGCTTACTTGACATTTAAAGCTAAGGAGCGTGGGAGCCTGGCTCCTTTAGTGCCCTCATGGAACTTCCATTATCACTTTACTAGGACTACAAGAATAGTCTGGGGTATGTGAGTGGGGTGGAGGGAGAGAGAGAGAAAGAGAGAGAGAGAGAGAGGGAGAGAGAGAGGAGAGAAAGACTATGAATGAGGAAGCATGCTTTTGTTTTATCATTACAAAAATATAGCTGTGAATTGTATGGTAAAATATATGCAATTAGCCGGGCTTAGTAGCACATGCTTGTAATCCACGTGCTTGAAAGGTGGAGACAGGAGGATCATGCAGGTTTGAAGCCAGCTGCACTGGCTTAAAAGACCCTGTTTCAAAAAAAAAATATATATATATATATACGTGTGTGTGTGTGTGTATATATATATATATATATATATATATATATATATATATATCTGGGAGTGTAACCTGGAGGAAGAAGGGTTTCCAGGAGCCCCAGTACCACCAAAAAAAATATAAATATATATACATATGTATATATATATATATGTATATATATATATATATATATGCAATTAGCTTTATTGGAAGTATTGGATCAAATAGCATATGCATTATATATATTTTTATATACAGGTTTATTACATATATGTGATAATTATATATGTAACAATTGATACATATACATATATGTATCAATTGTTATATTCCAAATATATATATTCCAAATATTATTGTACCATTATACTAACTAGCACTCCTGATGTTGACTTTTGCCATTATCACTAACACTGAGATATGAATTTTAAATGTTTTAATTTAAAATATAATAAAAGACATCTTCTAATTTTTTCTACTTCATCATGAGCAAGGCTGAAAATTTGTAGAGGATAAGCTATATAAGAGGAGCCAAATGATCCCCAGCTCTATTGTTTTATGAAAAATATTTAGTAAACCTGAGATACTGAAAATAATATGGGGTGCCTAAATGACCTTTGGGGTTATTTCACAGATGTCTGGTGCTAATTTTCTTTATGATGCTTAATAAATATTTTGTTTGAAAAGCTTCTCACCTGAAAATATGATACATTTTCTTAAAAGCAAGATTTCCAATTTTGTTTTAGGTTAGACCTCTTCATCCACTGAGGACTGCTTGTGTGCTGCCTGCTTCTTTCACCTGCTCTGATCTCAGAGCAGATGCATATTGTCTGGCTCCCTGCGATGCCAGTCCATGACAGATTGCACCTTGCAAGGACTGAAAGAATATAATTTCATTATAATGAGGGACACTTTCCCAGATAGTTCAAACCAAACAAGGGTACATAGAAAGTGGATAATGTTACGGATTTGGGAGTATGGTTGTGGGGAAACTGTTCCCGGGGACCCCTGTTAGGGTCCCAGACACACTTTCCCTCAAACCACAACAAAACACAAAACAACCAAAAACAGAAAATTACCGTGGATTCTTGTCCTAAGCTAAGAATAAATATGCATAGCTTGGACAGATGCTGAAGATTTAAAGAAGTTTATTAGAAAGATAGAAATACAGAGGATATGTACAGCTCCATACCAGACTGGCATGGAGGGGTGACTTGAATGAAAACATCAAAGGGATCACACGTGGACTCGGACTTTTTTATACCCATGACCTCCATCTTGTTCATGTAATCCTGACATAGTAAATGTCCCTGTAAGGTACCTCCCCTTAACCCTGTAAGGAACCTCCCCCAGCCAGGTGTGGTGAGGTGTCTCTTTTCATGAAGGACCAGGGTCAAAACCTGCTCTATCCTCCCTAGATTATCATGTAGATCTGTCTTTAGATAAAGGCCTAGTTCTCTCCTATTGACTTGTTAGTTACTTTTAACTATGTTAATTTACATTGGAATAGTTGCCTGCTTTTAAGCAGAAACCAAGTCCTTGCACAGATTTGCCCCTCACCCAATTTTTTAAATATATTAATAATCATAGCTTTCTCAAATCTTCCTAGGCCATTCCCAATACTGGTACACTCCTGTCTCCGCCTCCCAAGTGCGGGGATTACAAACCTGAGTCACCACGCCTGGCAAAGTTTGGTTATTTTAAAACAACTTTCCCATAGGCCACCTTTAACAGACATAGTGCTAAGTTTGTATAGACACAGCCCAGGTGGAGGTCCAGTCTTTTAAAGAATGCCAGCATTTGCATATCCTAGCATGTTGGTATCTTGCTGTTTCATGGTTACTACCTATTTGATAAATCCATGGCTGTTTTCTTCTTATAATAGATGGTTTCTTGTTTTAAACTTTAAGTCTTATTTCAGCCTCTCACTATTTTATGAAGCATTTCATGAACCAGTGATAGATCATAAGGATTTACATAACCAAGAAATAATTTTAAGTTTCAAACTATTAAGCCTTCCAACTATGCTTGGTGTAGGAAAGATTGACTAATAATCCTTGCTGTGCTTCTGATGGAATTATTGAATAATTCAAAGGAGAGATTATTTAAAGTAATGCTTCTGGAAGGAGGAGGCTGGGTAAGTGACTTGTTGATTCATTATCCTGTAGTTTCTTAGTGCTGCAGATGAAAATAGTGAAGCAAGAATCATGCCATTTTCTAATCTCTGCAGGGGAAAGGCTTTCTCAGGAGATGTCAGCCAAGGGTGTTAACAACCCAGCACTTTTTTCTTCTTATGTTGTTAGATTGCCCTTGTGATAATTTAATTGTTAAAGAAGCAAGTAATTACTCAGATTTTATTTTATCTTTTATTCTGAAAACTGCAGGAAAATTGGTAAAATCAATCCCTTTTTACACTCCAGAAAACTTCATTGTCCCATTTTAAGATCCCATGATCTCCACAGCTATCATCCTTCCCTAATAATGGCTGCTGCTTCACATATATTGTGTTTTTCCTATATCAAACAGAACATTCATAAACATTACCTTATTTGGTCTACCCGACTCCTCTTCAAAATAAGGGTCTAATCTAGGCTCAGTGGCACAAGCCTGCAATCCCAGTACATAGGTTGAGACAAAGGATCACAGGTTTGAGACCAGCCAGCCTCAACAACTTAGCAAGGCCCTCAGGAAATTAGTGAGACCTTGTTTCAAAATTAAAAAAAAAAAAAAGCAATAAGATAAAGTAAAGCTGAGGGTGTAGCTCAGAGGTAGAATGCCCCTGGGTTCTCTCATTCTACCCACAGTCACACACACACAGACACACACACACCCCTAAGGTTTTAACTTCCAGATGCCCTTACAAAACAGAGTGTAGTTTTCAAAATTTCCCTCGAGCTTGTCAAAATAAAGGTGACCTTTCTTCTACACATTATGATGGGGTAAATTATACTAGCTATGTAGAGTAAGGTGTATTTATTATGAAAATTCTTGCTGCCACAGGGCTTTCTTTAATGATTATAGCAAATCATTGCTAAAGGTTGAGGGAATTATAGTCTTTAAAAACATTTACTGGAGCTGTGCGTGGTGGCACATGCTTGCAATCTCAGTACTTGGTAGGCTGAAAGAGGAAGATTAAAAAACTGTGGGATATGTACACAATGGATTTTACTCAGCCACCAAAAAAAACTCAGTTACATCATTTTCAGGGAAATGGATGGAACTGGAGGACATTATGCTAAGCGAGATTAGTCAGTTACAAAAAATAAGAAATCAGATGCTTTCCCTAATATGTGAAAGCTAAGGAGAAATGGGTCATAGGAGGAACTCTAAATGAAAAAGGAAATCCTATAGAGGAGCAAAATAGACAACCTAAAGGAGGAGAAAGGAGGGGGGAAGAAGGAAAATCTCTAAAACACACAATGTACTTAAATATATCGAAGTCAACCACTAAGCTAAGCAAGGGAAGGAGCGATGGGGAGGGAATGGGGTGGGAATTGGGTAGGGGTTAAATCGGTGATATGTACATGTATCTCTACACAAGTTTTTTACCCCAATATGATGTATGAATATAATGCACCAATAAAAAAATTTTTTAAAAAATTGGCCAGCCTTAGCAACTTGTGAGGCCCTCTGCAACTTAGTGAGTCCCTGTTTTAAAATTTAAAAAATAAAAATAAAAAATAGGACTGAGGTATAGCTCTGAGGTAGTATGTCCCTGAGTTCTATACCCAGTACCACACACACACACACACACACACACACACACACACTCACACACACACATACACACACACATACCCTCACACACACACACAAATTACTGGACCCATATCTTGGGTAGGCAGAGTGCTGAGACTGAAGAATATCATTTCATTAAGCTTTTCAAAAGCCCTATGATAAATGCTGTTACTAATCTTTATTTTTAATTTATGAAATTAAGGTTCAAATCAAATTAGTATCATACTCTGTTACAGATGATCCAGAATTTACAGAAATAAGACATTTATACTATCAAGTCAACAGACAATGAAGGAGAGCTGGGCCAGAAGATCAGGTAAGGAAATCTCGTAAGATCTTATAAGAAGAGAGAGTTGCTTCTTGTAAGCAGGAATTGATGGCTGTGGCCCAAGACATCAACATTGATGAAGAAAAAGAGGTTAGTATGCCAAGGGATGTTCTTAAAAGTGTAGTGATAGCAATAAACAAATGCTATTGAGGAGATAGAAAGGAAATAAGCAAATAGGAAAGAGGCCTCTGTTGAAAAAAGCCAATCTCCTGAGGGGCGAGGAATACTAACTTCCAAGGCTTTTGAGATCAGCTATTCCAAGGTTCAGAGATAAGAAGGACCAAAGTTTCACAAAGCCATTGGTTTACTAATCAACAAGCAAACTCAGGAGCCATCACTGGAGCAAGTCTGACACTCCTACTGAATGAAAGGAGACTTTTCAAAGGACTTGTAAATACCCTATGCAAATTCTGAGAGCTGCTTCCCAGAATTCCCAGGATCCCAAACTTACCACAACCAACAGAGGACACGCAGACATCTGCAAAACCCCTAGCAAAGCCACGAAAACGGGTTTTTCCCTCTCGGGGACCCACTCCCCTTTGGGGAGCTTTTTTCTCTCTCACAGGTCGAGTTAACCTTGAGAGAAGGTAGAGTGAAACTGAGGGCATGTGGCTCAGGAAACTCTCAGGTAGTGACCTGAAGGCCTCTACTGGACATCAAGGCCGATCAGGGCCACTAGGGGTGACCTGCACCTCTTTTCTGGCAGATCGCGTGGACCCTGGGAGAAAGTAGTTTGTAATTGATGGCACTTGGCTTGGGCTACACTCAGGTAGTGACCTGAAGGCAGCTCCTGGACACCAGAGCCCTGACAGCCCCTTTGGGGTGTTCTGCCACTTTCTCTATTTCTTTCTGGCTGATTGTGTGGACTCGGGAAGAAATCAGCTTGCAATTGAAGGCATTAGGCTTAGGCTACTCTCAAGTATTGTCCTGAAGGCAGCTGCTGGACCCCAGAGTTCCGACAACCCCTTTGGGGTGTTTGGCCACTTTTCCCTATTCCCTGCTGCTTCCAATAAACCATTTACTCCCCTTCCTGCGGTCTGCAGGTGTCATTCTTCGCTCACCATAGACAAGAACCCGGTAAGGAAACACTGAGTTTCTTCTCAGGAAGCTCCATTTCATCTTTGATGAAACACCGGGTTTCTTCTCAAGAAACCCCCATTTCATCTTGGGGGCTCATAAGAAACCCCCCGTTTCACTATGTCCATCTAAACAACATCTAAAAAATGATAAAGTTAGAAAAAGACATTTAAATATTCCAAGCCAGGCAAAGCTGTGGCAAACATCTTTAATCTCAGTACTGGGAAGGTTGAGATAAGAGGATAACAAGGTCAAGGCCAGCTTCAGCAACTTAGTAAGGCTTTATTTCAAAATTAAAAAAAAGAAAAATCACAAAAGGCTGTGGGCATAGCACTGCTGAGCTCAATCCAAAAATAAAATAAAAAAGTTAGAAAAACGCTAGGATTGTTAACAAGACCACTCGTGTTGTAGAGATGGATTTGATAAACAACATAAACCTGATGTTAATTAAAATTGTGCTCATCTACTTTTCTTGTTCAGCTCCACATAGAATTCTAATTATGACTTGGTCTTTCATGAAGTCTGCCAACAGAGATAAAATAATGAGGACTCACATATTTTAAACCAAATGACAATTACATTTTAAATAGGAAATAAAAAATTAGAATTTTGATTTTCTGCATCAGTTTTTTAACTATTTTTAGTGCAGTGTTTTTCATGGAGAAATTTATCTGCTCACCCAAATTAACTTATTTGTCTTGTATATTTGAGAGGTATGCACTGGCCATTGGACAACTCAAAAGTGTGTTAATAACTGCATTATAAAATTTTTATCAAAAATATGGAGAAATTTTTAGAAATAATTCAACCTGCCTCAATATTTTTGTGTGTGTGGTACTAGGGATTCAACCCAGGGACATTCTACCTCAAGTTATACCCCCAAACCTTTTTTAGTTTTTGTTTTGAAACAGAGTCTCACTAGATGGTGAGTCTTGCTATTTTGCTGAAGCTGGTCACAAACTTGTGATCCTTCTATGTCAGCCTCCCAAGTACTGGAATTACAAGCATGTACATGCAATGCATTGTAATGGCAATGCTCAAAAATAATGCTTCCTTCTCTTATTCTTAAGAAAAATAGAGAGGGATTAGAAATTGGCCAGTTCTCCTTTCTATATCTTGGAGCTTGTTTATTGAGCAAATATGTTCAAATAATTACATTTTAAAACTACCTCTGAAAAGTGGAGAACATTGAATTTTGAAAGGCTTTATGTAACAAAGCTACAAAAAATTTATATATTTTTGACACAGATATTAGCCATGGCTGGTCCCAGTAGAGAACGTTTTGGATTTATTTCACGCATTTATTCTTTAAACAGTCAGTTATTTAATGCCTGTTTTGTATCAAAGTTTCAAATTGTGGCACTGGGAACATAGCATAGAAATAGAGAGTATCTCAAATACAAGATAATCTGCACCCAGAAGCTGTGAGTAACTGGACAATTAAAAATCAGCGATTTGGGTGTGTGTGCATGTCTTAAGTCTCAAAATAAAGGAGGCTGTGGGTATAGTTCAAAGTCAGAATACCCTTGAGTTCAGTTTCTAGTACCACCTACAAACACACATACATACAAAAATAAAATAAAATAACAAATCTCATATGAGATTTGTTTTTGTTTAGGATCCCAGTCCTATTGCTTGTGGTCTGTGTAACTTTAGGGAAATTGCCAATTCCTCTCCATTTTCAGTTTATCTCCATATTTATGACAATTATAGATAATGTAAATGCAATAGGTTGCATGATGTCCCTCAAAAACATATGTCCCAGTCCTGGTCTCTAAGACCTGAGAATGTCCTCTTATTTAGAGAAAAGGTTTTTAATGATGTAATTAAGGATTGTGAGATCAGATAGGGGTGGTGGTACTTGGGAGGCTGAGACAGGAAGATTGAAGGTTCACAGCAGCCTTAGCAACTTAGCAAGAAGGCCCTCTGAAACTTGGTGAGACCTTGTTTCAGATTTAAAAAAAAAAAAGAAAGAAGAATGTGCTGGTGGCATAACTCAGAGGTAGAATATCCCTGAGTTCAATCTCCTGCACCACAGAAACAGACACACAAAAAAGTACATTTTGGAGTATTTGGGTGGGTCCCAAACCTAATGACCATTGTTCTTTAAGGACACAAAGATAAGGGAGTGAAAACACCAAGGCAAGAGAACACAGAAGCACAGAATGGAGTCAGGTGGTCACAGTCCCATTGAGGCTTGCAACCACCACAAAGCGAAAGGGCTAGGGAACAGAATTTCCCCCCTTTTTTTTTCTCAAGAGGGTGTGTGATTCTGTTCTACCTAAATTTTGAACTTCTCATCTCTAGAAATGTGTGAGAGTATATTTTTGGTTATATTACCAAGTTTTCAGTTACTTGTTAAGAAGGCCTAAGAAATCAATAGTGAAAGGTGAAGTATGCTCCTGATGCCATTCCATCGATCATCTGTAAGGCAACTGGATGATGATTAAGATGATGCTGATAATCCTTTTTTCTGAAGGAACAGATTTGAAGTATTCATCCAACATGTATAATTCTATAGGAGACCTGTTTTTAGATTGCTTTGACAGACTCATAAGACACATTTTAAAAACATTTACATTAATGTTCCTTCCAATCCTTTGGCAACTTGGTCTGGGATGTTTTTATCTATACATACATGCCACTTGAGCTACTAAATACACTTTGTTTTGCCTTTTTTAGCCAAAGTCAAGAGAGCAAAAGAAGGTAGGACTAAATAATTAAAATTTATTTAGTAATGATAACATCTTAGAAAAGCTCATTTGAATGTCAGTAGCTGGTATGTTTTTGTAGGCAAGGACAAGCATAACATTGGCATGCACAACCGCTCTGAGTCAATGAGTAGGAATCAGTTTGTTCAAAGCCAAGAGCTAATTATACGTAAAATGAACATAGTTTTCTATGGGCTTCTGGAAACTCTTCAAGCTTGACATTCATTCAGTTTCCAATGAGTGATAAGAGAGAAGACATACTGACAAGGCCACTGATAGCTCATATTAGACTAAAAGAATTATTTGTATATATAACACACTCAAAATGTATGGGTGTAAGATTTCAAATTCTGACTCTAAACCTTGGCAATCCAAGTAGAAAGCTTATGTAATTAAAAAATTTTGTGCAAATGATATTCTGATAGCAAGAAAATTGAAGTAAACATTTTATATTCTTAAGAATTAAAAGTTTTGGTATTTTTGTTTCATACATTATGATATAGCTAGTTATATTTACAGTGCAGGATAGGATAGAAATGTCTTTGAAGAATGACTATTGCTTAGTGAAGACATTATTAATATTTTTTGAGGATGAAATTATTTTCTTAAGATTTGGAATGGGATTATCTAGAATATCTACATGAAATACAAATTAGAAACTTTTCAACACCATTGCCCAAGTATTCTAACTTCACAGAATCTATTTTAAATGGAGCTGCCTTTCTGTGTATTTTTAGAAACTCAGGAGGCGGAGGTAGAAGGATCATTTGAGTTCACAAGTTTAAGGTCTGCCTGGGCAAAATAGTAAGATTCTGTCTCAAAACAAAACAAAACAAAAAAGATTCTATTTTTAAACAGACATGGTGGTGCATCCCTGCAGTCTCACTACTTGAGAGGTGGAGACAGGAGGAACACAGGTTTGAGACCAGCTTCAGTAAATTTAGCAAGACTCTCAGCAACTTAGTGAGTCTCTGCTTCAAAATAAAAAATAAAAAGAGCTGGGGGTATATTTCAGTGTTATGATGTCCCTGTGTTCAATCCCTAGTGCCAAATATAAAAATAACTAAAATGAATAAATAAAAGGAAAATAACCTATTTTAAAAAATAACATCCATTA
This sequence comes from Muscardinus avellanarius, assembly GCF_963383645.1. Classification (NCBI taxonomy): domain Eukaryota; kingdom Metazoa; phylum Chordata; class Mammalia; order Rodentia; family Gliridae; genus Muscardinus; species Muscardinus avellanarius. The sequence goes on along the minus strand of NC_137786.1, from coordinate 203,286,759 downwards.
CACACCTGTAATTCCAGTACTTGAGAGACTGAGACAGGAAGATCACAGGTTCTAAGCCAGCATCAGCAACGTAGTGAGACACTCAGTAATTTAGCAAGATCCTGTATCAGAATAAAAAAAATAAAATAGTGCTGTAGCTCCTAGTACAAAAAAGGAAAAAAGGAAGAGAGAAAGAAAATCAATAACTGAACATAGTCTTAGGCTCTAAGATTTCCATTACAGTAGGAGGAAAACTTTACTTACATTTGTGACTGTATTTGATAAAGTATTGGAAAAGAGAGACAAGGCGGGGAGGAAGGTTATCAACTCAATTTGAATGAGTGACTAATAGTGGATCTGATAAGTTGGGTCCCTCCCCCACGTGAGACTATAGATGTCCTGAGAGAATCAGCATGCCTATAAAACATCAGTCCCTCCGATCCACCACATGACTCAGCTGGCAGATCAGGACTATGTGCAACTCTCCAGAAGCATGGCCTGTTGGTCCCTTCCCCCATGGCCGGCAGACTCCTCAGAGGGTACCGGGTGCCAGGTTTGAATAAAGCAGCGGTCTTTGATAACCCATTTGGTGTTTTTACCTCCCTCCTAAACTCTCTAACTCTATTTTCAACCTTTCAGGATCTAGTAGAGAAGCCACCCTGTGGGGAAAACCAAATATCTCAAGATTCATCTTGTAATGAAGTATCAAGAACAAAGAGAGATGTAATTTTAAAGTTCTCATTTAAATATACTATTCCCATAAACTTTTACATATATTACCGGAAAAAAAAATACTTAAAAAATGAAGCTGATTCACCTCTCTGCTGTCAGGGCATGGCTCAACCTATTTGATATACCGAAAGATGTGGCATCCTTTCCCACACTGCCATAGAAGACTGAACTACTCTAAAATCAGCAGAGGCTCTTGAGAATCTGTGGTGGATGCTGGTAAGATACTTGAGTACCTGGAAGGAGGCAAAAACAATAGTCACACCACTTAGCATTTGCCAAGGACAGCTGTTCCCAGTCAATGTGGGAATTCCCAGCCCTTCAAAACCTTCTGAGCTGTCAGGAGTGATGGAATTCCTAAGACACAACATGGTGGGTACCAGGGCATCCAGAAAATTTCATGGCTCTAGGCTGTTCACATGAATGCAGATCAGATCCAAATGTATGAAGACATGTGAGATACCATGATGTGACTACTTGGGGACTTTCCAAAATACTTCCAAGAGTTTCTGCATTTTTTGAGGAATTATATAAGGAGGCAATGTCAAGAGACAGTGAAACTTGAATAAGTAATGCAAATTTGACCTCTTTTTACCCAGAGGCCTAGAGAAACGTGGGTCACTAGTAGGGAAATATTTACAATTTTATAATAAGAATATGCAGTCATTAAGAATAATTAGAAAGAACTTTTAAGTAGATGGAAATTCCTTCTGTAGTTAGACATATAAATGAACTTAATAATCCTAGGTATGTTTGATTTTATTTTTATTATTATAGCAGGCAAAAATGCTAAATTGATTTCATCCAAATATTGAGCTTATGATGTAAAAGAGAAGCTATTTAGAGTACAGGAAGTAAACTTTGAATAGATAAGAATAGCAACTCAATTTCTTTCTTATTTTGTGTGGTCTTATGACATCAATATTTTAAAATATCTCAATAAATAAAGTTCAGGGTTTCAATTATTTTAATTACTTTTAATGGGAATTTTTGTTGGGAGCTGTATATTCTAAATGTTAATTAGTTTTCTAAGATTACTCATTCATTTATTCAGCAAATTTTCATCTTGTGACTATGAACTTAATTCAAGGTGCCATGAGTACAACAAAAGTAAAAATTTTAATATAATTTCAGGCAGTAATAAATGTTTTGATGGAAGATAAAGTCAGGTAAGATGATAGAAAATGATAGACATGATCAGAGATATCTTCCTTAAGAAAAAAATGATTACTAATTTTATTTCTTTTTACTTATAGTTAACTATTTTAAACAAATAATGTCATCCTGAAAGCAAACAAATATTGTTTGTGGCATCTCTCAGTTCTCAGTTTTACTAGCTAAAAAATTGAAGTTTGATAAAGTTTGAAGTTCTAAAAGAAATATTGCATATGTGTGTGTTGGGTATGGGTACCAAATGTATCTATAACAATCTAAACCAGATAGTCATCATGAAGGACACTAAACATCTACCATAAATCTTACATTCAAGAGCTAAAAAATATCTGAAATTTTCTAAATTTCAATCATAAAAAGATGCTTGCTTAAATGTTCACCAGTGGATAGAAAAGATCCTTTTAAGACACAGATGAGAGATGTCCAAGAAGATCAACATTTGAGTCTCTGTAGTAAACTGAGGTAGGCTGCTCATTAAACATTGAAGCCCAATGGGAGAAATGAATGTTGGCACACTCAAAGAGGTTTTGTAATCCTCCAAGAAAAAAAGAGTCCTTTGGCAGCCAGGCGTGGTGGTACACGCTTGTAATCCCGGGCTTGGGAGGCAGAGACAGGAGATCTCACAGGTTCAAAGCCAGCCACACTGGCTTAAGAGACCCTGTTTCCAAATAAAAATAGAAAATAGGTCTGGGAGTGTAATCTGTCAAATCTTCTTCCAAAAGCAAATTCTTGAAATAAAAAAAATATTTTTGAGAGGCAGTCGTTAAATACTTTACTAGGAAACTAGTCTACTGCTATAAGTTGAGAGCAGCAGAAACTTTCACTGGAATTGAATCCCAACGTCTGTATAAGGAACTTGGGACTTTAGATCTGGAATGATATCCCATATATATTAGAACCTCATGGACAGAGGAAATATAGTGGTGACAAACCTAAAGCCCAATTAGAATGTGTTAGGAAGTATAACTTTGATTTGATTCTGAATTCTGCCACTACTATAAATATTTGTAAAGAAATGATGAGCCTGTAATCCCAGTACCAAGGCTGAAATAGCAAGATTACAGGATAGAGGACAGCTTTAGCAATGTAGCAAGATTGTTTCAAAACAAAAAATAAAGAGTTGGGGGTATAAGTCAGAGGTGGAATGCACTTGGGTCCAATCTCCAATACAAATAAAAGAGAAGCAGAAAGAAAGAGCAAAAAGAGTGATTCTAAAACCATAAATTGCATAAATGGAAAGGTGGTTTCATAGTTTCTTGCTAATTTATAAAAGCATTGGAGACAAGGTATTAAGAAGAGGGGGTGAGGTCAGGTAGGATGGCTCATGCCTGTAATCTCAGTATTTGGGAAGCTGAGACAGAAGGAGCTCATTTTGTTGGATAACCTCAGCAACTTAGCAATACTTTCTTTTTTTTTCAGCTCATAATGTTGATTTTCTTTTTTTTTTCTTTTTTTTATTGGTGCATTATATTCATACATCATATTGGGGTAAAAAACTTGTGTGTAGAGACATGCACACATCACTGATTTAACCCCTACCCAATTCCCACCCCATTCCCTCCCTTTCCCTCCCTTCCTTGCTCAGCTTAGTGGTTGACTTTGATATGTTTAAGTACATTGTGTGTTTTAGAGATTTTCCTCTTCCCCTCTCCTTTCTCCTCCTTTAGGTTGTCTTGTTTGCTCCTCCATAGGATTTTCTTTTTCATATAGAGTTCTCCTCCTTTAGCTTGTCTTGTTTGCTCCTTCATAGGATTTTCTTTTTCATCTAGAGTCCCTCCTATGACCCAATTCTCCCTAACTCTCACATATTAGGGAAAGCATCAGATTTCTTATTTTTTTGTGACTTGACTAATCTCACTTAGCATAATGTCCTCCAGTTCCATCCATTTCCCTGAAAATGATGTAATTGAGTTTTTTTGATGGCTTAGTAAAATCCCATTGTGTATATATTCCACAGTTTTGTAATCCATTCATCTGTTGATGGACATCTTGGCTGGTTCCATAGTTTGGCTATGGTGAATTGTGCAGCCATGAACATAGATACACATGCATTTGTTTGGTAGTTTGGTTTCTTTTCTTCAACAACACAGTGAGATCCTCTTTCAAACAACTACAACAACAACAACAACAACAACAACAACAACAACAACAAATGAAAACGAGCTTGAGGTAACTCAGAGGTGGAATGCTTTTGTGTTCAATCCCCAATACCACAAAAACAAAAGGGGGATTGAGGATGTGAGTATATGAATATGAGAAACAAGAAGAAGCGCTTATTTTTGACAAAGCTCTTCACCTTCAAGTACACACTCATTATGATGAGTGGCATATTTGCTGTTATTAGTGATAAGTCATAGTTACCAATGCAGATTGTATGCATTGATTTGTAATTGAGTTGCTTTTCATAAGGCAACCGTATGTATTGTGCTCCAGGGTGAATCACAGAAAGGATGAAATCACAAGCCTGTGAAAGGACAATTATTATAGTAAAAAACAAAATTAGAAACAAAGTAAGGAACTTTACAGTTTGCATTAATATTTATAATTATAGAAAATTATTGTAAATCTATTTTTTCTAGCATTCTTGAAGTCTAGTAATTATAACTAAGGGCAAATAATGTATCTAATTTTAGGTGAAAATGATAAAAGTTTCAAAATTGCATATACACATAAGAATATCACAATTGCATCTTTGATAGAATTCCATAAGATGCCGGGCGTGGTGGTGCATGCTTGTAATCCCAGTACTTGGGAGGCTGAGACAGGAGGACACCACAGGTTCGAATCCAGCCTTGGCTACTAAATGAGGCTCTCAGCATCTTAGTGAAACCCTGTTTCCAAATAAAGTATAAAATAGGTCTGAGAGTATAGCACGGAGGTAGAAAGCTCCTGGGTTCCACCCCCAGTACCACCAAAAAATAAAAAAATGCATAAGAACATGGTTAAAACAAAGAAATTAGAATATTTTAGGTGCAGAGATTTCTGCTTCTGGCTATCAAGTAGCCATTGGAACTGGACCAGTCTTTCTGCTATAATCAATTATAAGTTTTGACAGAGTACAAGAAGTAATTTCTGTCAGGTAGTGGACAACTGGCAGTTTGATACTGTAATCCCTGAAAGAAAGAAAATGCTCAAGGTAATCACTAGGGTTGCCCTGACAAGAGAAAAATCTCATGACTCTTGTTTAGAAAATCCAGCAGAGATGGAGTCCGAATCTGCAAAAGGCAGAGATTAGAGTTCTGAGAGGACTGGACTCTGAGACAGAGTATCATAAGGGAAAGGTCTATGCAGGGGAAGACCCTGGGATTCAGTTCAGTTCTTCACTAGTCCTCGGCTGAGAGTGAGACTGCACATATATAGGAGGAGACTCCCAAAGATTCATCACAGTGTAGCTGCTGTAAGATGGCACTTGGAATAAGGATACAGAAGGCCGGTCAACCTTAGAACCCATGGGGATCAGGGCTCCAGAGTGGAGACATCTTCAGTTTTCTTCATTGTACCTTTAGCATTCAGTTCCAGTCAAGACACATTAAAAATATGCTTCAGGATGAGGAATCATGCCCTAAAGTAACTGTCTTCCTATTTAAAACTAAAATTAAGTCCTGACAGCATCTACAGGACAATGCAGTGTGAAGAGTGAAACTTACCAATTTATAGAAGTTTGACCACTGTCTTGAACTTTACCAAGCTTATGCAAGTTCAAGGTCAATATTTAGTAATCAAACTGTCTATTGGAACAAAAGCCAATGCTTTTTAGAGAAGCAAAACAATATTTCTTTGAAGTACACAATGTAGAATAGATACCCAATAATACCAGGAATAAAATTATATAAAAAATATGACTCAAATTTAAAAAATGTAGTTGATAGAAATATAAGATCTAGTTGAGCATGGTGTCACACACCTGTAATTCCTATACTTGAGACGCTAAGACAGGAGGATCCCAGAGTGGAAGACAGCCTTATCTCTTTAGTGAGGTCCTCGGCAATCTACTGAAACCCTGTTTCAAAACAAAAATTAAAAAATTAGGGCTGGTGGGTGTAGCTGGGAGGTAGAACACCCTCCAATCATCAGTAACATACACACACACACACACACACACACACACACACACACACAATGAAATTTTACACATCGATGGCGAATAGGAAGGTAAATAAGTTATAGCCATTATGGTAATGAGAATTTTAGTTCTCAAAAGAAAAATAGGCCAGGAGTGATGGTGCACACCTATAATCCCAATATTTGGAAGACTGCAACAGAAGGATCACAAGTTCAAGACAAGCCTGAGCAATTTAGTAAGACTCCGTTTTAAAATAAAGAATAAAACTATGCTGGAGGTATAGTTCAGCGGTAGTGCACCCCTGGGTTCAATCACCAGTATTACACAAATAAAATAAGAATAAACATAGAATTACCAGCCGGGCGTGGTGGCGCACGCTTGTAATCCCCGCACTTGGGAGGCGAGACAGGAGGATCGCGCAGGTTCGAAGCCAGCCGCGCTGGTTTAAGAGACCTTGTTTCCAAAAATAAAATAGGTCTCGGAGTGTAGCCCAGAGGTAGAAGGGCTTCCAGGAACCCAGTTCCACCAAAAAATAATAATAATAGTAATAGTAATAATAGAATAACCATATAATCCAACAATCCCTCTCAGTTTGAAAGCTAGTATTCCATTGTCTCTTTTTTTTATGACCATTCCCCAGAGACTGTCAACTGAAGGTAAAAGACAAATATATTTATCATAGTCATTTAGTTAAGGTTTTCTCCAGAGTTATGAAATAAATAAGAGTAATATATCCAGTGTGGCTCTTTTGTCTACTTAGAAAGCAGATAATAGTCCTCATGACCAAATTAGTGCCAAATCCTGCACTGTGATTTATTTGGTGGGTAAAAGGGATGCAGAAACTCAGCTATCTGATTAATGTACATGAAACAGAGCACATATTTTGACTCCTTCGTGTTTAAGAAGTTTGTGTGATCCAGGAACAGGCTCACCTGAAATCTCAGCTGCTTGAAAGGCTGAGACAGGTGAATCACTTAAAGCTTAGGATTTGAGGCCAGCCTAGGCAACATAGTGAGTAAATACCCATCTCAAAAAGAGGAAGGAAGGAAGAAAGGAAGAAAGGAAAGAAGAAAGGAAGGAAAAAATAAATAAGGTAGGTATAAATGGGTCTTGTAGGGTTGAGAAATACATATTGTGATTCTTTTAACTTGGTAATATGAAAGAAAGAAAATATAATCACTATTCTGGCAAACACTATACTGGTTATTTTATGTAACTGAAAAATCTGTCTGGGTTGTGTAGCATACACATCTAATGCCAGTTCTTAGGAAGTGAGACTCTTTTTCATAAAAATAAAAAGGGTTGGGGTGTAGTTTGGAGGTTGCCCCTGAGTTCAATACCCAATACAAATATATGTGTGTGTGTAAGTATGTATGTATACATTTCTTAATCTTGAATAAAGTTACCATGATAAAGGGATATCATTTTATTGATATTAGAAATAGAAACATGTAAAAATGCAATTAGATATAGTTTTACTAACCCAAGATATCTATCTAGGAGATAATAAAACTGAAATTTGCACGCAGGTTTTTTTTTGTTTTTGTTTTTGTTTGTTACTGAGGATTGAACCCAGGGGTATTCTGCCTCCCAGATACAACCCTAGCCCTTTATTTTGAAGCAGGGTCTCACTAGGTTGCTGAGGGTCTTACTAAGTTACTAAGCTTGGTCTTGAACCTATAGTCCTCCTGTCCAAGCCTTGCAAATACTGAGATTACAGACATGTACCACCATGCTGAGCTTTTTTTCTAAATTGCAATACTTCTGACTTTTTATGCTGAGGGAAAGATTAAGAAAATGGTATGATTATACTTTGTCAAGTTTTTCTACAAATGAGTGAAAAAATCTATCTTAATGAGTGATGTGAAAATCACCTTAGCCTTTTCCTTTAAAAGATTTTTCTACATTGCTCCACAAAACAAAGGCATCAATTTCTTTTAGAATTTATCTGAAATTCCTTCAATTTGGGGTGAACTCTGGCATCTAGAGTTGAAGAGTCTAAAGAGAAACTCACTTCCAGAACACAGAGGGAAAGGTCGCTTTTATTTAAAAATACTTTCCAGAACCTTGGCTAAACCTTTTTAAGAACATAAAGAGGCTAAGAAACTTCTCTCAGGTGGTAACAATTTTCTGCTTTAAGCCAAACAGAGGAGTATGGGTAGCAGGTGGGAAAATCAGAGTCAGAAGCTGACTGACAGTAAGAGACCATTTTTATGGAGGGGGGGATTGCTGAGGATGCATGGAACCCAGGGCCTTGAGCATGCTGAGCACGTGCTAAGTCATTGAGCCACACACACTCACCCCCAGGTCAAGAGTACATTATTTTACCAGTTTTACAATCTGTACATTTTCTTAAACTCTGAATCTTTAGCTCAAATTCTATAAAATAGATGTAATGATATCTACTTGTAAGATATATAATGAGATGCACGTGGATGCATCTTCATTCTTTGTTAAACACTCAAGGTTTCCCACAAAAATCAGAGACTGTAAACCCTTCTGTTCTATGAAAATGGTGGTTGCAGAAAAGACATTGTTGTCAGAGGCTAAATTTAGTTGAAAACAGCCACAGAAGTAGTGTATACGCCTCACATCTAGAGACCTCATTTATATGTTGAACCCTCTGGTTCTAACAATCAAAGGAGTCTGTTTATTTATGCCATGGTAAGAAAAAAAAAAAAAACCTTCCCACCAAATTTTAGTGGTGTTTAACACCAAAGGTTTATTTATTACAAGTTTCATATATGTCATGATTCTGCTAAGGCATCTGCTCTCTATTTCCAGTGAGCAGTCACTATTTCAGTGTTGCTGGTGGCCATGGCAATAGAAATAAGACTGTGTGAAGAAGTGTCCACTTGCTCTTAACATATTCCAATTATAATGACACAGATCCTTTTTATTTATATTTCTCTAGCTAATCCAAGTAACATGGACTCATTCAGTTGAAATGGGGCTGGAAATACAATTTGACATTCAGAGAGCAGGGAACCAAGAAATAGGACTAATGACTAGTTGTACCATTGTTATTTCTATAATAAACAGTGTACCCCAGACATTTTCTGAAATTTATGATTCTTACTTCAAAAATCTTTATCATTAAGGGTTTTTTCTTTTTAAAGCCATTGTATTGAGATATGACCGCCATCTAAAACTCTGTACTTATTTGATATGTACAACAGGATGAGTTTTGTAATAAATATATACCCCTGAAACTGTCACACCATTAAGGCCATAATAATATTATTTATATAATCCCAACATTTCCTCTTGCCCACTTTATTATTTGTGATAATAATATATGACATATGACTTACCCTAGCTGGGCAGAGTGGCAACACCTATAATCCCAGTATTTGGGAGGATGAGACAGGAAGAATACAGGTGTAGCAAGGATAGCAAGTAATGAGAATTAGGAGCCAAGTGAGATTTTGATTTTAAAAAAAGGGGAGGATTAGCAGAATAGCTCAGAGATAGGACTGCCATGGTTCAATCTCCAGAACCAAAAATAACAACAACAAAGACTACCCTGTCAGCAAATGTTTAGTATATAAGACAGTACTGTTAGTATAGGCACTATGATGTATAACCTCTAGAACTTATCTTGTATAACTGAAACTTGAACATTTTGAGTATTACCTCCCCACTTCTATATACCTTCAGCCCTTGGTGTTCACCATACCACTCTGTTCCTGTGGGTTTTATTGATTGAGGTTTCAAATATCAGTGAGATTACTTATTTTACTGAGCATAATGTCCTCCAGGTATATTGATATTGTCACAAATGTTGGGAATTCCATTTTTAAGGATGAATAATGTTATATGCATTTATCTCATTTTCCTTGTCTATTCATCTCATCGATTAAAAAGTCAATAAATGTGATAAATTATGTTAACATACTGGAGGATCCACACCATACTACGATCACCTTCATAAAAAGAGAAAAACCATTTGGCTAAATACAACATTATTTTATGATTAAAATTTTATAAGGATGTGATGGCACATGTCTGTAATACCAGTACTAGAGGCAGAGACAGAAAGATTACAAGTTTGAAGACAGCCTCAGCAATTCAGTGAGGCCCTCAGCAATTTAGTAAGACCCTGATTCAACTTAAAAAATAAAAATAGAACTAAGAGTTGAATTCAGAGGTAGAATGGCCCTAGGTCCAATCCCCAGTACCATAGAAACAAACAAAATATCTTCTAAACAATGGGAATTAAAATGGTAAAAAAAATCACCAGATTGCACTTCAATATATAATTAAGGACATATATATATACAAGCCCACAATTAATATAATATTCAGTGGTGAAAAGATGAAAACTTTTTTCCCCAAATCAATAACAAGACAAATATGCTTATTCTTTCAACATTATACTAAAAGTCCTAGTTAGAACAAGGCAAGAAAAAGGAACAAAAGTATCCAAATTGGGAAGGAAGAAAAATTGTCCCTGTTTGCAGATGACATGATCTTATATATAGAAATCCCAAATACTCTATTAAAAATAGTGAAGTTTGCTGGGTGTGGTGGTGCATGTTTGTAATCCCTGCGCCTGGGAGGTGGAAACAGGAAGATCACGCAGGTTTGAAGCCAGCCTCACTGGCTTAAGAGGTCCTGTTTCCAAATAATATATATATAATAGGTGTCTAGGAGTGTAACCTGGAGGTAGAAGGGTTTCCAGAAACCCCAGTACCACCAAAAAAAAAAAATAGTGAAGTTTATCCCAACAACATGTGTAGTCTCCAAAACATTTAAAATGTGAGCTTTAGGGACATTTTTTTATAAGCCATACCTGCATGCTAAACCTTCAGATAGGCTCAGTGATTTAGAACTAACACATGGAAAAATGTAATTAGCACAAAAAAAGTACTTTTTGCTGGTACAACACAAATTTGCAAAATGAACAGTCAACTTACCTGCTCACCAAGGTCCACTGGCAGCTGAAAATAGAACAGGGTCTCATGTCCACTAATCTGGGCTCCCCTGAGCTGGTAGACACCTTCCTGAAAAAAGGCTCACTGTTGGAAAACCTCCAAATTTTAAACACGTGTCCATTAAAAGTAGGGGAGGTAGTGTGAGCTGCATCCACTCGTATCACCTACCTTGTTTTCCTCTCTCTGTTGGCTGAATGAAGAGTAATCCCCAGGAAAAGTAAGCCCTGTCCATTTTGTTTGTCATTCCCACCAACTCTACCTATAGCAGTCTTCTTGTTCTGACCAACTCACACGTGTCCTCTGAAATTATCTTGACTTGTAGAATTTGGAGCTCAAAAATAAAACGTTTATTGAATTTTCTATCACTCTCCCAATTTTTCATGCATTTATGAACAATTTGTTCATTCAAAATAAACATTCTCTCTAGGTGTAATAAAGCCACTTGTCTGTTTAACCCAGATGCTCTAGTCATCATGTAAGGACTTTAATGAGCTCGTTCAAATCTGCCCTGAAGCGTTGTCATGTCCACTGAAAAACAGAAATATTATGCTAAGTGAGATTAGTAAGTCACAAAAAAGTTAAAAAAATTGGATGCTTTCCCTAATATGTGGAAGCTAGGGAGGAAAAGTGTCATAGGAGGAACTCTAGACAAAGGAGAAACCATAGCTGAGCAAATAAGGTAACCTAACTTAGGGGGATTGGAGGAGGAAGAGGGAAATTCCCTGATGCATATGACGTACATTCACAAACATATCAAAATAAATCACTAAGCCAAACATGACATGGAGGGAAGGGGGGATTTGGGTAGGATTCGGTAAGCACTAATTGGGTGATATTTACCTCTATGCCTCTACTATCTTGTACTCCATTAAGATGTATGACTACAGTGCATCAATAAAAAATTATAAAAAATAGTATGACTACAATGAACCAATAACAAAATTATAAAAATATCAGCTCTGCAATGCTGTGAGTGATGTAGATTTTATAAGGATTCTATGGAAGGCTAAGGAAAAGCTTTCCTTGTACACAGGCAAAAGTAAACAAAATCTCTATTAGATGTTTGTGTTCATTCTCCTGGGTTCCTTTCAATTTTGTAAAATAGTTTATTTTTCCTCTTTTTTTTTTTACCATTTTGATTGGTTTCCAGGGCTACCATGACAAAATAACATAGATTGGATGGCTTAGAAAAGTAAAATAGTATTTTTTGGAAGCTATAAGTTCCATATAAAGATGCAAACAGATTGATGTCTTTATAGACCTCTTTCTCTCTCCTTGGTCTACAGATGGCCACCCACTTGCTGTAGCCTCACAAGCCTTTTTTTTCCTGGGTATGAACATTTTCAGTGGTTATCTCTCTGGGTTCAAATTTCTTTTTCTTTTCAAGATAACAATCAGATTGAGTAAGGACCCTACCTTGTAAATCATATTTTATTTTTAAAATTTTTTATTGGTGCATTGTAGTCATACATCTTAATGGGATAAAAGATAGTGGAGACATACATGCACACATCACCCAATTAGCCCTTACCCAATCCTCACCCCACTCCCTCCCTATCCCTCCTTCTCATGCTTGGATTAGTGATTGACTTTGATATGATTAAGTACATTATGTGCTTCGGAGAGTTTCCCTCTTCCCCCCTCCCGTGCCCTCAGGTAGGTCGCCTTATTTGCTCCTCTATAGAATCTCCTTCTTTATCTAAAGTTCCTCCTGTTACTCATTTCTCCCTAGTTTTTGCATATTAGGGAAAGCATCTGATTTCTTCTTTTTTGTGACTGACTAATCTCACTTAGCATAATGTCCTCCAGTTCCATCCATTTCCCTGAAAATGATGCAATTGTGTTTTTCTTTATGGCTGAGTAAAATTCCATTGTGTACATAACCCACAGTTTTGTAATCCAT